>NC_136507.1:20349359-20371859 GCF_053919585.1 Euprymna scolopes | reverse complement strand
ATAAAAAAGTTCAGAAAGCACGTAAACCGGAAATTGATTGATATTATACTGATACTAAAAGAAAAACAAAGCCGTGCCAATAATTTTGAACAAGGGTTTTTTGCAATTATGTTTGTTGTTCCTTTGTTATTTATTTTTTCTAAAATCCGATTGCTGCATCGGAAAGGCCAGTTAAAAATACATAATATACTTTGTTATTTTCTTTAATTTAATCCCTTTTTTAGAATTTATTAGACAAAATTTAACTTTTATTTTACCGTGCCAATAAATATGATCATCACTGTATATATATGTATAGGTACATATATATGTATATATACATGTATGTATATGTATATATATATATGTATACATATATATGTATATATATATACATATGCATATGCATATACATACATATATATATATACATACACACATATATATATATATATATATATATATATATATATATATATATATACATATATATGAGAAAGAATGCCTCTTGCAAAAAATAATTTCTCCGTTTCTTCAAAATTTGGTGAGTCCATAAATTGTTCCTCCAGCTTATGTTGATCGATTATCAAGATAACTTATTTTAATTAATTTAAGATATGTTTCGTGAAGCCATAAAGTTTGGTTATTAAATGAAATAGATTTTATCTCAGATGTGCGTGCTTAGAACTGTGTTTTGCCAGAGGAGTCTCTCTTTTTCTCTCTCTCTTTCTTTTTCCTTTTGCTTTCTCTTTCTCTCTCCCCTCCTCTCTTTCTGTCTTTCTTTCTCTCTCTCCCTCTCTACCTTTTCCTCTCTCTCTTTTTCTTTATTTCTCTTCTTCTCACTCTCACTCTTTCTTTCTCTCCCTCTTTCTTTTTCTCTCTTTCCCGTTCTTTCTTTCTATTCATCTCTTTCTTTCTCTCTCTCCCTCTCTTTCTTTCTCTCTGTCTTTCTCTCTTCCTCTCTCTCTCTCTCGCTTTCTCATATATGAGAGAGAGAGAGAGAGATGATTAGAACACGCGTTCTCTCTCTTTGTCTCCCTCTTATATGTGAGAGAGATATAAATAATTAGAAGAATACCCGTCCTAGGATGGGTAACATGAATTCCTCGAGCAGATTGCTTATTTTGTATCACTCCCTTGTCCCTTTATGAAGATCTAAGATTAAAAGTTAGGGATTAATATTGATTAATATTCAAGTGCCACTTTTTCTCTTAAACTATTGGGCCGGTCTTTCTGAAATTTTGTATAAGCCTTTCTTATAATGAGGTGCAGCGAACTAAGTATTATGGTATCCGTTCGATGAATAATAGGAATTGGTGTTTGATGCAAAAATGGGCACAAATTTAATCATATTCAATCAAATGAAATCACGAGGATAGCAGGCGTTCGTTATGTTAGACATAACTGGGTCTTGAGCAATTCACAATGTCTAGGATTCTTAAGAAAAATTATTGAAAGCGTTTTTTCGTTAATTGGTGTTTAAAAAATCAAAAAGAAAAATTAACAAGCTGCAATTAAATTGTTTTCATAATGCAGCTTTTTTTTTTCTAAAATTATTTTTTGTTCGAAACTAAAAAGAAGTAACTTTGAATAATAATACGAGATTTATTCATGCCGATCACATTTTAAAGTATGACGTTTTATTATCCAAATTATTATTTCTTCTAAACAAAGCTACGTAACTGTGCTGATGAATATTATCTGTATATAACTACATACGGAATACACACACACACACACACACACATATATATATATATATTTTTTATTTATTTATTTATTTATTTTTGCTATAATAATTAAATACCTACAGACACTAGTGTTTCATCCTTTCGGGAATCTTCAGTGCGCGGTGTCATGATTAACACCAATCGACAGATTCGAACCCGGCAACACGAGCGATCTCTTGTTCGATTAGCAAAGACCGTATCAAATCGGCTACCATTAACCGCGAGAAATAACGTTAAACTTAAACATTTTATTTTTTTTTAAATGATCTTTACGTCAGCCACAGTGATCTAATCGTTATACGATGACCTATGCCTATTAAACATCTTTAAATTAGGATTTACAAAAAAAATATCATTCGATAAGGAAACAGTGAATATTTATCAATTCCTTTCCGGGGAAAGATCTTAGCAAAATATAATTTATAGTTAAGCTATGATATTTCTGTTTAGTGTATCAACTGAAACTGCAATATATGAAGCGAATCATATTTGCATAAAAAAATAACGAAAAAGAAATTCTGGGAATGCAAAAATACGTAGGTAGAAAGGATATTTAGATAGTCTAGATAAATCCAGGAATCATGATAAAGTAAGATAATATTTTAACTTCGCTTGATAAATTTTCCACTCACGCAGTTGTGATCTTCATCATACATAAACCTTTCCTTGATGTCTTCAACTGCCTGGGTCATCTTGACATTTAGTCTCTTAACACTGATTCTCCTTGATCTAAAAATAGATTGAATACGTTTTAGTCTTATTGATAGCAATTCATTTGATTTTTTTTTCTCTCGCTTTAGGAAGCGTGCTATCTTTTGGTCGTGCATTTGGTCGTGTATACATTTTGACTGAAAAACTTCCCCCCCCCCAGATAAACCTTCTAAAAACCATATCATACTTTAGATTTTATTTTTTCAGCTACCCGGACCCCCCCCCCACTGATTATTGCTTACATCATTATGATTTCTGGATTCATCTTAACTCCATCTAAATATCCTTTCTATCTATACAGTTTTGAATTCCCAGAAACTTTATTTCATTATCATTTTATGGAAATATGATTCGCTTCATATATTATAGCTTTATATGTTACAGCTTTATATGTTACAGCTTTATATGTTACAGCTTCAATTTATACGATAAAAACAATACCAGACAACGCCAGATAACTACAATTGTGCATAATTTTATTTCATCTAGTAGTAGCAAAATACTAGTTTAAATATAGATATAATATTTTGCTAAAATCTTTCCTCTGAATAGAAGAAGGTATTCTTCGAAACTCAGCGGAATGAGGGTTTTTTTTTACGAGGGGCGTGCAATAAGTAATGTCCCTGACCCACTTTCCATAGCAGTAGAGCAACGAAACTTGGCACAGTAATTATTCTTTCTCTACATAGGAACCACACAGAGTTATGCATTTCTCCCATCGTTTGATGCAACTCTGGAGACAGTTTTTGTAGAACACCTCAGGTTGGTCCTCCAACCACGACGTGACTTCAGAAATCAAGGCTGCATCATCTGGGAAACGCTTTCCTTTCAAAAACAACTTCATGGCTGGGCGGAGGTGAAAGTAAGAGGGTGCAAAGTCAGGAGAGTAGGGAGGATAGGTGAGGATTTCATAACCACACGCCCGTGCTTCTGATCTGGCGACATGTGAGTTGTGGACCGGAGCGTTGTCCTGCAGGAAGAGGGTACCTTTTCTGATCTTGCCCCGCCTCTTGATTTTGATAGTTTCCCTTTATTTCCTCAAAAGTGAAACATAATAGGCTCCTGTAATTGTGGTTCCCTTTGCTAGGAAATCTGTCATCACTACTCTGTCCTGGTCCCAGAAGACTGTGAGCATGACCTTGCCAGCCGGAGGGCTGCACCCTTGCCTTCTTTGGAGGTGGTGAGTCTAAGTGCTTCCACTGCATTGACTGGGTTTGGTCTCTGGATCATAGTGATAGATCCAGTTCTCAGTCTGTGTAATCAGTCTTTTGAAAAACTTTGACTCATCTTCTTGGCACATCTCCGAATTCATCCTCGAGCACTCGACGCGTTCTCGCTTCTGGAATGGTGTGAGTAACCTGGGAATCCATCTGGCAGACACCTTATTCATATGCAAATGGTCATGAATGATAGTTTCCACAGACTCTGTTCTAATCTTGACATCTTGGGCTATTTGGCGAATAATAATGTGCCGATCTTAAAAAAAATGGCATCCTCAACTTGACGGACAAATGCCTCATCAATGGCAGAAGGGGAGCGACCAGGTCTGTTTTTCATTTCATCAAAAGTCTCCTGTGGTGTGCGTCCTTTCAAATACAAAAACCGGATCACTGCTCGACATTAAACAGGCTCCATTTCACACCTGACTCAGTTCAAACACCTGTAAAACGGAAATCACAATTAGTTCAGAGTTGTAATTTGCTACATAACCCGTAGAGATATAAATCATTGCACATGCAAAATTTCAAGTAGATCAAACAACTGGAAGTGGGCCAGCGGCATTACTTATTGCACGCTCCTCGTAATGTTCACTGTTTCCTTATTGAATAATATTTTTTGTAAATCCTAATTTACAAAATTTTAATTTATATTCTTATAAGAAGCTCTATTCCATATTTTGTTTATTGAGCTTTTTCATCTGGTTAGGGATATCCTATAAATATTAGTATTAATATTTATATTATTTTTACGTTTACAGAATTATCCAATTACTAAAGTTAACTATAACCCTTTTTTTAATCATATATATATATATAATTATTACTATGATAATTTTTAAATAGCTGCAGACACTAGTGTTTCAACCTTTCGGGAATCATCAGTGCAGGGTGCCACGATTACCGTCGGTCAAGAAATTCAAACACAGCTACGAAGTCGTCTCGGACTCCATTGGCAAGGAATAAACCCTCTCGGTCAACTTTAACCGCGAGAAATATCTTTAAGCATTTATTTTTTAAATGTTGAGACGTCCTTCCATAGTGATCCAATGATTATAACATCATGAACTATACATGCGAATTTAAGTGACCGACTTTCATTTTCACCATAAAGTGCTCAACAATAAGAACCGAATTTCTAAATGGGCTGAACTGATAATTACTATAATACTTTTAAATACCTACAGACATTTGTTTTTCATCCTTTCGGGAATCATCAGTGCAGGGTTTAATTAGGATATAGACTAGCAGGCCACTCGACATTGCCCTGTCATAAAATACGCTTGAATATGATATTTTGATTAATGCAGATTTCATATTTATTATTATATTTGATCCAATATATAGTAATGATTTAAAAAGTTTACAAAAAGAAAATAGACTCGTGCGCCGCTACTGAGAATCGAACCCAAAATATTTAGCTTACGAATTATTTTTGCTTCTGTCGTTAATGACTGAGCTATGAAAACATGCTTGCTGCAAGGCTAAAAAATTAAAGCATGAACCAATAGCTATTACGTTATGCATGCATATTCGTAATGCCGGCGTTCGACCTTCACTTGGCAAATTTCATTTGTTTTTATTTTTTTAATTTTCACACTTTTGACCAATTTTTCCGGGCTAAACCCCAAATATAAAGTTTCGCATGGGTTCAAATACCTTATATATGAATTATCATCTCTTTAGATCAAAACCTTTTGGTGGCGTTTAGTAGGCAAAACTTTTTAAACAAAAATATATACGTATACATAAATATATATGGAAATAATTTTTTTTGTTTACTATAACGTTTTTACACAAATATTACGCAAGTATAAACCATGTAGAATATCTGCATTAATGTAATAGTTAACTAAAGATGGTCGTCCCATAAGAAAACCGAAAAAGACTAATAGGGAATTAATCAAAATGAATGTTTTAAAGAATATGCAAATTCATGACGCGTATATAACAAAGTTATATATTTTTTTAAATAAATAGAAAAAAGGGGTTTTAATATGAATATCAATACACAAAAATCAAAAAAATTAGGAGTATAGATATATATGTATCCCGTATGTAGTTTTATACTGATAATATTCGTCAATAGTTACGTACGTTTGTTGGAAACAAATAACAAATTTGAGTAATAAAACGCCGTAGTTTTAAATGTGAACGCCATCAATAAAATCTAACTCGGTATTCGTTAATGCAGAGTCATTTTTCTTTTGTTTCGAACAAAAAATAATTTTTTAATAAAAAAAACTTCACCTTTCACGAGAAACACCCGTCTAGCTGAAACCACGGTCAATAATTTTCCCCATTCTTTATCTGTGCTTAAACCTAAACGTAGATTCCATGAAAAAGCTTCTTTCTTAGAACTGCACGTCTGTGGAACTCTGTTCCGTCTGCCTGCTTCCCAGCGGACTACAACTTGGAAACTCTGTTAGTCTGTTTTCCAGCTGACTGCAATTTGGTTGTCTTCAAGTTTTTTTTTTTTTTTTTTTTTTTTTTTTTACACAGTGATCACCACTTATCAAGGCCCGGAAGCCACTCAGGGATAAGGGTTATTGCAAGTACATTACGTTAGTGTGGAGATTTGATGAAGTGTTTACTTAAGGGGGCGGTTCATTAGGAATTTGTTAACGTTGGACTTGAACACATCCAAGTTGTAGTCCGGTGGGAAGCAGGCATACGGAACAGAGTTCCACAGTCGTGCAGTTCTAAGAAAGAAGCTTTGTTCATGGAATCCGCGTTTTGATTTAGGCACAGATAAAGAGTGGGGGAAACTTTTGACAGTGGATTCAGCTAGACGGGTGTTTTCGTGAAAGATTGGCGTAAACAAATTCTTGATGAACCGTCTCATTAAATAATCCAATTTACCTACTATTTTCTACTACTAACGATTACTAAGAAATTATCCCATTGATTATGTACACGCAATAACCCTTATCCTCGAGTGGCTTCAGGGCCTTGATAACCTGGTGACCCCTTTGTTAAAAAATATTATTAAAACAAAAATACATATAAAAACAATACCAGACAACGCCAGGTAACCACATTTGTGCATAATTTTATTTCACCTAGTAGTGGCAAAGCTTTAAAAAAAAAAAAAAACGTACGTTTATTATATTATTCTTGACAGACTAGAAAACAGGCATGGATATCATAAGGAAACATTCAATCGTGCGTTTAGCTAAGAAAAATGTTATTTCAAGTGGAGGTTGATCGCGCAAGCAGAAATCCCTACATAATTTCGAGAAGACGTATCCACATTATATAACACTAGCAGGAAGACCCGACGTTGCCCGGGATTGAATGAAGATCATCGAATGTTCCACACATTGAATACTTTTATTGTTATTGGAATTGGTGAAATCGCCAATTTGTCAATCTAGTCGGAAACCCATCGTGGTGCACTGAGATGGAAGCCTCACATACCTCCTCGCAGTTACTTAGTCCACAATACATTGTAGTCTACATTGCACTGTAGAGAATCTACTGTTGATTTTATAAAAATATATGTATATAATGGGTCCATTTAAAGTTTAAAATACATAAATGAAGCATCATATTTCAGTTGTGCTCTGAGCAGAAACGTTCATTTCGAACGAGCCCCCATTTTGTAAAATAACCTATTGTTGATTTTATACGCCGGGTCATTCTGCTTGTGCCGTGATAAAACTTCTGAAATGCACTTGTGATTAGGTCAAAATTGGTCTGTTTTTATTTTAATATGATTTTAATCGATTATCGATTTTTGATACTTATCGGGGGTATTCCAATGCAATACCTATCTAAGAACACTCCCAGTCACATACAGTACATTTGTGTGGAATTTTATAAAAATCGTCCTAGTCGTTTCGAAGTACATAGGTAACTCTCTCTCACACACACACTCTCTCTATATATATATATATTTCTCTCTCTCTCTCTCTCTCTCTCTCTCTCTCTCTCTCTCTCTCTCTCTCTCTCTCTCTCTCTCTCTCTCTCTCTCTCTCTAGAACACACACATATACCGAAACTGTGCCTTTTATATATAAGTGGATATTTCAAACATAAGCATGACAGAAGAAATTTATTTCAAACAAACCCACCAGAAAGAACTACCGGCAGAGACTCTGAGTTACTGTTGGAAGAGCGTAATAGATGTACAAAATGCTATTTCAAACTTAAGCAAAACTGACAAAAAAATTCTATTCGAAAACTAAGCGTTACATATCACAGAAAACATTTATTTAAAAATTTAATATGACAGACCAAAGAACACTTCTGTTTCAAACTTAAGCATGACAGACCAAAGAAAATATTTAACTATTCCACTGATAAAAATTCTATTTCTACCTTAAGCATGGCAGAATAAGAAAAAATATAATTTCAAAGTTAAATATAACATTGATAAAAATGTTATTTTTAACTTAAGCATGAGAAACTGACAAGCAGATAGACCGAGCCTTTTATTGAGATGCTAGGACACGTCTTTAAACCTGGAAACAAATGCTTTTCTTTGAGAAGAGTTTCAAATTATGGATAAATGTCTTTTTCCTCGGTAGTTCTTATAAGAATGTCGTAATAATGGTGCCAGACTTCCAAATGGAATTATTCATAATCTGTAGTTCCTTGATTGTGTGGAAAGGATTCGTACCCGCATCAGAATCTGCTCAACAATCCGCCGTTCCGAGGAAAAATGGATGCTAATTTTTTTTTTTTTTTTTTTTTGCCAATTTTCTTTCTTGCCTGTTATTTTCTAAAAATGTTTTATGCATGAGTTACGCTTTTTGCACTGTTTCTTTGTATCTTGCTTGTTTCATGCGTTCTTACGATTGCGTTTTTTTTTTTTTAATTTTGTTTTCTTGCATCTTTCTTTTCAAATTTTCCATAGCTTTATCAATAGTTTGATAGGAAAGAATGATGGCCGAGAGAAAAAGCGATCCATTCATGAATGATGAATGTCCTGTCATCAATCAGAGAATTAAAAAAAACTAAAAAACACAAACGAAATAAAATGTCTACAAATAATGAACAAAAACAATTTTAAAAAATCATGAGTTAACATGAAGAGAAATGATATGATAATTATATGATAGGTTATTATATATATAGATGATTATATATATAGGTGGTTATATATATAGGTAATAATATAAGTGAATTTAGTTTACAAACAAATGGCTACACATAAGCATACATGTTTCAGCGAAAACCAAGTACGGTAATCGCTTCATCAGGCCAAGGACATCTCTGTCTGTTTCAACTCAAACATTGCCAATTTATAACTAGGACTACATCATATTTAAGTGTAAAGGGGGGAGACAGGGCCTAAAGAGAAAGTATATACATTAAAAAGTGATCATCCATTATGTTAATTATATTAATTTATTTATTATTTTATTTTATTTTATTTATAGTGCGTAATGAGTTTCAAGTAGAGTTTCAATATTATCAGTAAATTCCTAGTTCAGTAGGTAAGTTGTGTAGAATAGGAACCCAAGATTTAAAAAAATGAACGGCTGTATTCAACTGTAATATGTACATCATAAGTATAATTATTTATTTATTTATTAACATTAATATTAATCAGTTAAAATATATAGTTATGTGAATAATTCATTAGGCCACTAAAGTTTAAAATAAAATAAATAGTATACGTTTTTTGAAAAAAGTTTACGATGTAATGAATAATTAACGAAATAATGGCAGTTATATTAGTCATTGTAAATGCTAACGTTTAAAAAAAAACCTTACGTATAAAATAAATGGTTAACGTGTAAATAAATTAGTGTCCGTATAATATTACTTTTGTAAATTCTAACGTTTCAAAAATTACGTATAAAAATAGGTGATTAAAGTATAAAAATAAAATAAATTAGGCTCGATGAGGTGACCATTAAAACCTACGTTAAACGATTATGAAAAGTATAATTATGGTAAGATAACTACATTACGATTAAAGATACATAAAACAAAAAATTAAAAATATCTTTAGTTAAAAATTTAACTTATTAGGTATAGGGTATGATTATTTGATGTTAAAATACAAATGTTTAAAATAATTAACTTTTAGAATGGTTTCAGTATAGAATAAAATTAGTTATGGGAAAAGGATTAAAGGGGCGGGGGGAACTGGAAATACTATAAAAAACTATAAAAATATTATTAACAAACTTAGGCGTTTTATAATTTTTTAAGCGTATGTATCTGAAAATGCTTGCAGGAGATGGCCGATTCATGTTTTATATTTAAAAGTTTGTCACGGTCTTTAAAATTAGTAATCTCCATTTTCTCATGCAGACATAAGAAACAAGGTGACTGCAAAGAGTAACATGCTTTAGCCTTTTTTATTATTTTCCAATGTATTCTAGGCGTTTTGTTTTCTCTAATTAGCTTCCAATAGTGTATAGATAAGGAAGTATCTTTTTCGTAAGTTAGGTTGTTCATCGATCTTTTATGCCCGTAGTATCTTCCTTTGAACGTTAATTTTGTACTCCCAATATAAAAATTTTCATCATTAGGGTTTTCTTCTGGAAATATTTTAGCTAGATACACTACCGAAGGTGTTAGGCACATTTTGTTTACGGGACAGGTCGCAGGAAATTTACAATTACAATTGTTAACTACTTTAGAATCATTAACTGTTGCAACATTAGATTTCATTAGCATCTTATTGTTATGCTTTTTTTATAATTCTTTCTAAGTTGTCGCAACAGCTGTAACTCACTTTTATGGTATTTCTGTTAAAAATCTTGTGTAGTAAATTACCTGGAGGAAAGTGTTTGCAAAAACTTTTTTCCAATTTTAGTTTTTAGTGAGCTATTATACGTAGGTGAAAACCAAATCACTTTTCTAGATCTATTATTAGTATTCATATTATTGTCACAACTACCGCCATTTTCATTATTACTATCATTATTATTATCAATTGAGTTGAAATCATTATTATTATAACTTGAGTTGAAACAGCCAGAGATGTCCTTGGCCTGACGAAGCGATTCCCGTACTGGGTTTTCGCTGAAACATGCATGCTTATGTGTAGCCATTTGTTTGTAAAGTAAATTCACTTATTTTGGCTCTGTCTAAACATTGAGCACTCTTTTGGTGGACACACTTACAAATAATTACTACCAATACAATAGGTAATTATATATATAGGTAATTATATATATAGGTGATTATATATGATAGGTGTTTAATACGAATCTTAAATATAGGCTTAGATCTGATGACCGAAGAAGAATGAGTTTGGGGTTTGCATATTGCAATCCTACAAGGAAAACAATGCGACTCCTCTTCAACAGCACCGTTATGAACACCAATAAATCTCAGCTCCAATGTTTTCTCTCCGCTATCAAACATTTAACAGCTTTCGTCCTTCGTAAATCAGTTGTTCTCATCTGGTTAAATAGAACATACATGTATGTATGTGTGTGTTTGTCTGCCTGTGTAAAAATATTTAACCGATAAACTCTTAAACTACTGATCATATAACTTTGAAATCAACAGAAAATGGAACATGTACATCCAATCCGTTGCCAAGGTCGCTGGTAAAATGGTGGGATCCTTCTATCGATTCAGTAGATATCTCACTGCTAATGCAATTCTCTACCTATATAAGAGCCAGGTACGTCCAAGGATGGAGTATTGCTGCCACATCTGGGCAGGAGCTGCTAGAAGAACCTTATCCAGTTTTGACATAGTTCAACTTCGTAACTTAGGGATGTCCTTTTCTCTTCCCCGCAACCTCTTTCTCACAGAAGAGACGTTGAGGGTCTATCTCTGCTTTGTCGTTATTTTCATGGCAAGTTCATAGAAGTGTGAAAACCCTCTAGGTCCACTGATTCATTAAAGTTTTTTGTCGGGTTTGCCAATGACCGGGCAAAAGGCAAAAGGCAAAATTTTTATTCTTTTTTTCTTTTTTGGCACCAGTAAAATAAACTTACATCGTTTTTTATGAATATAGATTTTGATGTCGCTAGATACTGAAAAACGATAAATGTTCATCATTTTATCTTAAGTGCCAACAATGTAAAATTAAGTTTAACGTGTTTTTTAAGGAATCGGTTTTGGAATTGGAAATTAGAGTATTTTTTCCGATACCGATTCCGATACGCTAAAAAGTTTCGATTCCGATTCCGATTAATTGCCCCAACACTAATACATATATATATATATATATATATATATATATATATATATATATATATATATATATATATATATATATATATATAAAGCTGTGTGTGTGTGTGTCTGGTCACGAATAGGCTCCTATAGGGTTGACTATTTAAAAAAAACTGATTACATATAATGGTAGATGTATTGAGGCACAGGAATGGGTATATTTGATCTGGCAGAACTGTGGTTCATTAAAATTGTGGGGTCTGCGTTCGCGCCTGGTCCACAAACTATGGAAATAAAAAAATTAAAAATTAAAAAAAAAACGTTTACAAGGCTTTTTGATATAGATGTACAAAAAAATACTATGATAAGTATGTTTTACCTTAAATAGGGATGATATAATAAAATTGTGGGGTCTGCGTTCGCGCCTGGCCTCCATATAATAGAAATCGGCACAAACTTTAATTAAGACTTTTCATATCTATCTGTGTAAGTATACTTTGATAATTATGTTTCAGTTCAAAGAAATATGGTATAATAAAATTATGGGGTGTTTGTTCGCGCCTGACTTCCATAGAATGGAAATATGTCACAAAGTTTTACAAGGTTTTTTAATATAGATCCACAGAATATTGTGGTAAGTGTTTCAGTGTAAGCAGGTATGGTATAATAAATTATGGGGTTTATCTACTTTATTTTTACTTTCATCATATTTTGCTTTGGTTTTGATACCCCCAAATTCGAAGCTATCTCTTTACAACCTTTCCTTTTCATAACTTATCATACTTTCATAAATCAGAGTCCATTTTCTGTAGGCTGTTTTTGAACCCAGTCAACAACGGGTACTTTTGCTAGTATATATATATATATATATATATATATATATATATATATATGTGTGTGTGTGTGTGTGTGTGTGTGTGTGTGTGTGTGTGTGTGTGTGTGTGAATGCACATTTTAGACTGTAAAAATATATTTTACATAAATTTATAGTTCGACAGGATACCCAAATATGATATATTAAGATTTCCTTAATCTGCAAAGTTTCAAAGAAATGCGGTCTTCTCATCAGGGGAAAGATATTAGCAAATGAATATTAAAGAGAAGCTATGGATCTGTTGGCACTGGCATTAATTGAAACTGCATTAAATGAAAGGTAGTCACAAATAAAAAAAAACATTTTTGTGCAAAAGAGCTCATAAAATAAGGGAGAATTTTAAAAATAAAAAGATAAATTAAAAGTCAAGGCTTAAAAAAAAACAGATGGAAAGATATGGAGAGATCAAAGATTATCAAGACGAAAAAGATAATAATTTTGACTCGTAGACTCGAATTAAAATCCAAAATGTGTGTAATAATCTAAATATGTGTAATCCAGGTTTATAGAATATCCGATACAAGCAATCGAGGAATAAAGATTATTTCAAGTTGTTAAAGATTTTGTATGAATAATTCAAACGGCATAACAACTCCTATAGTCGGTAATAATGGTTTTAAACAAAAACAGGCATCGTATGGTAATTTTAATACGAAAATCACCTCTGCAGTTTGTGGACCGTGCTGAAATAATAACGTTATTATTTAGAAAGACATTATTAACATGATAAGCATGTTTTTTTTAAATATTTTATACTTTCACCTAACACAAGATACATTAAATAAAATTATTAAACAAAAAATCACGTTCGCCAGATGTTGGCCGCTACGAATTGAATGAGTAAGCGTTTCGTCACCTAGGAGTATAAGTTGAAGGGAAATTTCTGAAGCCAATTAGAAGGCATTACTTTATATCCTTCTGGTAATTTGACAAGCAGGAAAAATCTTAGCAGTATATTTAGCAAAATAGAACTGCAAAATGTTAGCGATAAAAATCGATCATATTTTTTCTTTACTCATTTACAGAGTCTCGGAAGGTATTTCTAAATTTTTTTTTTTTTTTTTACGGAAGTGGCTCCAGACAACCCATGAAGCTAACTGACGTAAGAAGCTAAAAATATTACTCCAAGGTTAAACATTAGCTATTCCTATTCTCATAAGTACTTAATTTTGTAAAAATAAAAATAAATAAAATAAAAAAAGAAGGAAAGTACATTTAAAAATAATAAAAATGAAATTAAAGACACTCCCAGGCAAAGCCGGGTACTTGTGGTTGTTAGTAAATAAAAATGAAGTTTGATTTCTAAACGGGGAGGTGAACCAAATGGAATCATCTTTTCAAACCTTTTATCGATTTCTTTTATCATTTTATATAAAATGTCAGGAGAGAAGTAGCAGGTAAAAGTTTCAGAAGCAATCACGATAAGACAAATTATACGAAGGAACCGACAACAAGAGATAAGAAAACAAAGAAAAAATATAATACAAAAAAACATGAAAAGGTTAAAATCACGAAATAAAAATGCAATTATCACTTAAACGTAAAAGAAAAAAGAGATGTTAGTTTTTAAAGTTTTAAATTTTATCAAATTTACAAAAAAAAATGTATGTTCACATGTACTTAGGGTTTGGTTTGAGTTGGTTGTTCTTTTTACGGCGTATCGACCCTTTTCGGGTTACAGCACACACGCATGACGATCGGTAACGAAATGATGGGGTGAAGCTGTCAAAACTGATGTCGCCAAAGGTGAATAGGTCAAATAATTGAGACTCACAACTATGGGGTCGAAACACCTGATGGGGAACAGGTCATAACTATACAAGCAGGGAAACATAAGCTAGTCAGTCAGAAAGCGATATTAACACGAGTTTGCAGCTGAATTCCCTCTTCCTGTTTCCTCCCTCTGTCTACCGTTTGAAAGCGCGCACACGAGGTGAACAAAATATAATAATTTTATATTTTTCTAACAAGCGAATTGTGTTGTGAATTTGTTTTCTTGGTTGATCAGAAACTACCAGCGTTCAATCCGGCTACATCACATACCTAAAGTGTTTTTTATATCTTCAAATATTTATTCATGGAGTTTGGTTTGGTTGTTTTGTCTTACGGCATATCAACCCGTTTCAGTTTATTTAATGACGAATCCAGTTATTTTGGAAATAGTTTTTATGCTTAAAGTTCTTTATACCTTCAAATATTTATTCATAGTGTTTGGCTTGATTGTTTTGTTTTATGGCATATCAACACGTTTCATGTTATTTAATGCCATTCCTGTTCTCAGGCGGTTGAACGTTTTCGACTGGACCCGGGATACTTCTGGGTCAGGAGGAAAGAAGGCCTCAGAAGGAAGCATTCCTATGTTAGTATGAGGAGAGACATTCTCTAGCTTTCTAGTCCACAGGTGTAGTCTTTTCCATTTCTGAGATGTTATTAGGGGGTCGACATAGCTGAGGAAGCTTCTCTGTGGTATCAGTCGTTGGATAGTTGGTTTACGCCCATAAAGGAAATGGCCGTCAGACTGATCACCTTTGTTATCTCTACTCCACTGGCATAAACATATGCAATAAATGTCATCAATTATGCGAAAATATAATGTTTTATCAATATTTTGTTTAATTTTCGATTTTTGAGCGATTATCAAAAGTCCTTGTGAAATGCTTATGACAACGTTTTTTTTACGTTCTAACTGAACAGAGCGAACAGTTGGTTTGTTTTGAACAACAAAATGATTCATGTTGAACTACAAAGAAACGTATCCTTATGTGATGCTTATGGTAACAATATTTATTTTTTGCGTTTTAACTGAACAGCGTGGACACTTGGTTTACTTTGAACGAAAAAAAGTGATTTAAATTATGTTGAAACATAAACGCATCCAAGTTGGTAGAAAAGTAATTTATCTCGCCTTTGATAATATTTATTTGTTTTTGGATTTTTTTTGTTTTTGTTTTTGTTTTTTACCTCTTTTTTTTTGGCCCCCTTTCAATTCTGCTTTGACGTTACTTTTTGAATATGACTTTTGTATGAATGAGTTTTTTTTTTTTTTCATGCAATGTCACATTTCTATAAACGGAAATAAGTATTTTTGATTTGGTTTTGTTGTTTCATGAATACTAATTGCCCGTCCCTCCCTTTCCTCATCAACCCCCACCATAACCGGACGACTCATTTCCGAAATGTCTTGTGATAAAAATAATGCGATTCTACGGAAAAAAAAATTAGTCTGCGACTTTTGAATGTCAACTGTTTAGCAATTTGAAACCGTCTTGCCTATCCGCGCAGAAAGACAAGAACATATTTGACAGAACCAATTTGTAATGTTAGGTGAAAGTACTATGAAAAATTTTATTTTTTAAAGCGCCTGTCGTCCGTAGAACATATTATAATCGGGACTGCTTCCCCGCAGACGACATGATTGTCTTCAAATCTAATATTAACATATATTTAACAAAGAGTCACCACTTATGAAGGCCAAAAAAGCCACTCGATGATGCGGTGTGATCACACATAATTATGGAAATTGGACAGAATTTGATTATTAAAAAAAAACAGCTCCACAAAAATTTGTTTACATTGGACTTGGAAACAACTGTTTTAATCAGCTCCATAGTATTGCATTCCACGGATGGATAGTTAAAAGTAAGAAACTTTGCTCATGGAAGTTTCCTTTGGCAATGAGAGAGGGGGGAAATTATTAATAGCGGTTGTAGCTAGAGTTTTTGTCGTGAATGTTATACAAAAAGAACCATAGATTGGAGCTCAGTCGGACACCGGCCATGAAGGTAACTATAGAGCAGAAAAAGACTAGCAACGTCTCTTCTGTAAGAAAGATGCAATGGGGAGGGGGAAGATAACAATGTAACGTGGCTGTTACGCTCGGACCGTGTTCTATACAGTTCAAACATCTCTCGGGCCCCCACGCCGTCCGACACCATCGAAAAAGGAAAACCAATAAAAATAAATAAATACGGCTCAGCTTTTTCCTCGTATTTATGTAAAGGCATTTATTACCATTATTTCCAATTCATGTCATCTCCTTTTTTGCTTTGCTTTTCTTTCTGTCTATTTCATCTGCCATGATAATAATAAATACCCTGCCATCTCTACACCTGCTTAAGTCTCTCGCTACCACTGTGGAGCCACACGCCCATCTCGCAGGGTGTTCCTTTCTGCCTGACCTCTCGCTGGCATTTGCAAGCCATTTCTCACCTTCAACTTTACATGCCCATTTTCTCCGGCGGACTTTTCTTCTCCCCGCCACGTGGTGATCATTTTTTTTTTCTTGTAACGCGAACCCACGCACACTTCCTAATTAGCATATGTGCCTTTTCGGCTACTGCTGCAAATATCCTCGCAAGGCAGATTACATGAAAAGGGGCTGTCCCCTATCCATGTAAATAAGAAGAATATTAGATAAGTGAAAATGAAGCCTAGAATTGAACCCTGTAGGCAAAGTTAAGAAATGGAATGTTAGAAATTAAATCTATTGTGCATTCTTTTAGAAATCTGAATATTAAATATGTCAGTAATAGAATGAACAATGCACATTAAATTATATTGTTTAAAAAATAGGTTAGTTTAGAATTGAGGATTCTTTTGTTTGCCAAAAGTGTGTTGGACAAACATATGTAAAGCCACGGGAAATTGGTCACGTTTGAAAAACACACTTCTAACGTCATAGACAAATGATATTTCTCCATATTATGGGTTCGTATTTTAGTCAGAGCAAGAGAGCCAGTCAGTTGGTCAGTTGATCCCTTGGAAGCGAAGGGAGAACATTTATACTATGTAGATCCAAATTTGAATTTCTGACGTCATCGATCGGCCGATCTGATGAATAAAAAAATCATCATTATGTTGTAACTGTTGTCTTGTTTCATCCTTTATATCGAACGAAAGATAATTGTGTTTATCATCTTATAATGAATATTGGGTAACTCTTCGAAGATTATGTATCTCCTCTCCTTAATATATGTTAAGAAGAACAATCCCCTGATATATAAAAGAACTGTCACAGTCGTCGTCATGATGCAATACATATAAATGTCATTAATCATTCTAATATCGGTGTTATAAGAACTGTTAATACGAAGACCCCAAATATAAGGACTGTTAAATATAAAGACTCCAAAAGACATATAAGAACCATATAAATGTCTCCCACATCATTGTTATATATGTGCCCCAATATGAACTCCCCGTCATCTTTAAATATATACATCTGCTATTCAACACAGCTATCCTACAGCTCCTGCTGATATTCTCCCACGCGCTCATACGCGATCTGACACAATAATAAACCATCCTCATATGAATTTCTCTTTAATAAGCATTTATTTTAATTCGAACAAAAAACAAGCAGATGTTTTTCAAATTCTTATGTGACCGTTCTTTTCTTTTCTGTAATTCGTACGCAGTGGAAGTGTGCTGGGCCCATAACCTGTTAAGTTTTGAGACATTGTGTTGAACAAAGATGGCGGCGTAGTTCAGATCAGTAACCAAGATGGCGGCGAAGAATTAAATGCTGTCCGTGACGTAGCAAATGGCGAACTGATTGAATCCAAAATTCGACAATTTTTATAATAATTTTGCGACGTTTTCATTGGTTGTTTAGCACAGCCGTTGGTTATAAAAATGATTGGCGAATCTATTCGTCTCATACCCCCATCATAAGTCCATTGTGATGGGATGTGTCTCCTAGCGGCTTCGGCTGCAGGGAGACAGGGTACTACACGTCAAGGATTTGTCACTTGACACTCAGCCCAACAGGTGAGGGGCCGGGAACCGGCCCAGCACCTGTTGGACTGAAGTACACCGCCTGGGTAATACCTAGGAGGTCCACCCTCCCAGGCCTTACCACCGGGCTTTCCGGTGGGGCAAGTTTATTGCTTGCTGCCTGAGGCGCCCCGACCGGGGAATGCCGACGGGGTTACTCAGGCAATTTTTAAAATTGCAGGAGTGTCCCTCCTTTAGGGGAGCCTGCGGGGTTCCCACTTTCCAGGCCTTGTGCCAAATAATGCTGAGGTGGGCAGCATTTAAATAACTACCCCCATCATAAGTCCATTGTGATGGGATGTGTCTCCTAGCGGCTTCGGCTGCAGGAAGACAGGGTACTACACGTCAAGGATTTGTCACTTGACACTCAGCCCAACAGGTGAGGGACCGGGAACCGGCCCAGCACCTGTTGGACTGAGGTACGCCGCCTTGGTAATACCTAGGAGGTCCACCCTCCCAGGCCTTGCCACTGGGCTTTCCGGTGGGGCAAGTTTATTGCTTGCTGCCTGAAGCGCCCCGACCGGGGAATGCCGACGGGGTTACTCAGGAAATTTTTAAAAGTATCTTCTTTAGGGGAGCCTGCGGGGTTCCCACTTTCCGGCCTTGTGCCACATATTTCTGATGTGGGCAGCAATTAAATATATACCCCCATCACAAGTCAAAAACATTTTACACTAAACATGCAGCTAAGTGCATGCTTACACGAATACTTATGGGGACGGTTTATTATAAGAGTGAGTGATGTCCATCATCACTGGTTGCTCGAATGACTTGTCTAGCGAAGCAGTAGGAGCAGTTGGCGTACCTAATTGTGCATTTGTCGTGCCTAAATCGCTCGTCTATTAAAAGTAAAACCGACGTGTCTGGTAGAATTCCAACCCTCGAGCCGCTTGTAGCTGTTGTCTCCCTGATTATACTTTCGCTTTTTCTCGCTCATATGCCTTTATTCCGAATTCGTTGCAGTGGGCCGACATCAGTGGACTTTTTGTACCAAAACGATCATTAACGATGTTTATTTTCTTTTGATGTTTAGTATATTTCATGCTGATATGAATTATTGCACAGTTTTCTTATTTCGAATTATTTAAACAAGTAAAATTCTATTTTTTTCAGTTGATTACTAAATTTGAAACGTTATTCTTGAAAATTACATAACAATTTCATAAACAAAAATATTGTAAAAACTTGAAAATGCCATTATTATGGTTTTTTTAATCTAGATTAAATAAAAAGTACACACACACATACACACACACACACACACACACATACAGGGTGGCTCACTTAAAAGTAGTCCGATCTCTCTAATCTTTCTCTTATGGACGAACTGACACCACAAGAAAAAATGCAATTCTTTTTCCAACAAGATGGCGCTACATGGCACACGTTTCAAAGATCACTGATACAAGTTCATGACAATTTTATGGAAGAAAGAACAATAAGCAAAGGGTTATGGCCACCACGTTCCCCGGACTTGTCATCATGTGACTTTTATCTTTAGGGGACTTGAAAACAAAAAGTTTATGCAAATATTCCTCACAGTCTAACCCAACTAAAGAAGAACATTACCAACGCTATCGGGAGAATCACCAGAGAAGATCAATAGGTAGTATCTGTAAATGTTGTTAAACGTGTGCAGAAATGCATAGATGTCAAGGGGGAGCACTTCCAGCACCTTTTATAACACTACAGGTAATTTAAACAATAAAAGAATGTTCCTCCTCTCTACTACATATTATGGGCTACTTTTAAGTGGGCCACACTATATATATTGAGATAGAGAGAGAGAGAGAGAGAGAGAGAGAGAGAGAGAGAGAGAATTGCTTTTAGTTGATTGTATGATTCTTCCAAACAAATTATTTGTACCGTGCATTTGAAATAAAAAAAAAAATACTTGATAATTTCAAATCAGACAAATTTAGTAATTAAGAAAAAAAAATGTCATTTTTACTTGATTAAATAATTTGAAATAAGAAAAATGATTTTTTTATTCAATTATTTTATTGTGCAATAATTTATATAAGTTTATTAATTTTAAATTGTTTTCATAATATTTTCAAGTTGACTTAAATGTGTACCATATTTTTGTTTAATTTGCAAGAAAAACTTGTAAATTGAGTAATCAATAAAAATGTTTTTGTTTTAATTTATATCAGTTTGAAATATGTTAACCTTTAAAAAAAAAACAACATTTACGAACCGAAGGTAGAATCCGGAAGACAGCAGCTACATGAGAACCACCCGCTTTTTTTTACTTTATAAGTGGTTTCTGATTAGTAAAAAAAAAAAAGGTAAAGAGACATTTTAACACTTTTTATGCTTATTTTTATGCGATTTTTTTTGTTGTTTTTTTTTTTGTCTTTTTGAAGAGGAAATAAGAAATAATTATTGCGCGGTTTTTCTTTCATGATTGCTAATTGCCTCTTCTTTTTCATCTTAAGTCGCTTTTTTTTCTGCAATGTGTTTTTGGTAAAATGAAGTGATGCTGCGAAAAAGAAAATTGTACGAGTTTTTGTAATGTCAGCGTCTTGCATCTCCGCGGAGAAGAGAGCGGGGGGGTGGGAGTTAGAGCGAATCTGACGGAGGCAAATTGTAACGGACAGGCTGTAAATCAAATGTCAGATTGTATCTATTCTTTCTTCCTCTTTCTATCGGCAAGGTTTGCTCTTGCTTGTTGTTTGATCTCAACATTTTGAACCGTACAAAGCTAAGATTCTGTAACATCATCTGTGTATAGATACTCCCTCTGGCATTTGTCTATAAAAATGGTCCTGTGGCGATGGAAAAGTTGTGACACGTGGAGGCCTGAAATGCTGGAAGCGTGTAATAATTGATCTCAATAGCGGTCCTCAGTGTCATGCCTGCTTGAGCGTGTGAATTCACCGGTAGGACTAAAAAAAAAAGTCATTTTTGGCCTCAGTGTCTGAGGGGGTGGCACTCGTCTGACAAGACGTTGCAATCACCATATATATATATATATATATATATGTGTGTGTGTGTGTGTGTGTGTGTGAAATTGTCTGTGTGTATCTGTGTGTGTACATCTCCCTACCAAACTACTCTGTCAATTTTCAGTGTACAGATTCGAGATTTGACATAAGAGGTATTGAGATGTGGGAAAATCTTTTAATCGGTTTTCGGCCAGAAATTTGTCTGTCAAGGGGTCAAAGAACAACGATTTGACCTTTGAAAACTACACCAAACTCCTCCGCCGATTTTCGGTTTAAACACGTGAAATTTTAGATGTAGGTTACTTGGACATGGATCCAACTTTTTAATTGGATTTGAATTCAAAGCAATAAATGTTTAGGGGTCAGAATTAGGGTCCAAGTTTTTTTTTTATTTAACCTCTGCTGTCTCTACCAAATTAATCAGCCAATTTTTGGTCTAAACATTTGAAATTGTATTCAGACATTGCGCAAGTTTTTAATCGGTTTTTGGGCCGAAAGTTTCGCTGCCAATAAATTTGAATGGAAAATAATAAGACAAGCTACCACGTGTAGGCATCTAGACGACCCATGTAGATTATGCCTTCATGAAAAATTTGCTATCCTGTACTTTAAAGAACCCCAACATCTATTAAACTGTAGAAGAGAAATAGCAACCAACTGTGTTCACAAAATAAAATTTACTCTAGGATAGCGATACAAAATAGTTTTAAAACTAACAAAAACAAAAGAAAATAAACAAATAAATAAATTAAATAAACATGAATATACATAAACGATCACACATATATGCATGTATATATATGTATATACACATATGTGCATATATGTATGTACACACATATATGCACATATATATATACATATGTATATGCATACATATATGTGTGATCGTTTATGTATATTCATGTTTATTTCATTTATTTATTTGTTTATTTTCTTTTGTTTATATATAAACTAACAATAAAAACAACAAAAAAAACACTAACCTAGTTTTAAAACAGATCCTTTGTCCGATAAAATGCATGCCCATTGGCTGATAGGAAGGGACGCGGTGGATACTAGAAAGCTGATTGGCTAACTAAATCCTCAATAGAAGAGGACCATGTAAAAACGATAAACAACCACAGAATTCGTGCATAAGCCTGAGGACTCCTAGAGTGGATGAA
>NC_136507.1:20329359-20336859 GCF_053919585.1 Euprymna scolopes | reverse complement strand
GGAATAAATAATTCAAAGTTTGTTATCTGTTCTCCACAACATAATCACAGTTTGATGGCGGAAGTTTTTATGTCATTATCTCCCTTGGAAAAATTCAAAATACGGGCAAACATATAAACAAACAAAGAAGCAAACAAAAAGCGTAATTTATATTGCGAGTTAATCTATGACTATTTTACAATAGATGAATTATAAGAAGAAATTTCAGTGTATAGAAGGCAGAACAATGCAAAAGTGTGACGCAGACTCAAACTGACGCAACTTAAGATATAATGGTAGAACCAGCTATGCAGTTAAATGAATACGTTTTGAAAGCTGAAAACAACGCATTTTTTAATATATGAACAATTTTATTTGCTTATATAAGGTATATTTCGATGCTAAACATCCTTTTGAATGTAGAGTCTGTTTTTTTTTCTATTTATTTCTTTTTCTTGATGGAATTCTGCGTGCGATGGTGATGGTAGTAGCCCTATAATATTCGATTTTTATTTTTATTTAAATATCGAGCCGTTACCAAGAATATCGGGCTACTACCATCACCCTCGCACGCAGAATTTCACCATGCGGTCAACAAAAAGAAAAAAAAAATAAACTCATGGGAGTCGCCACTGATCAAAGCCCGAAGGCCACTCGAGGATAACGGTTAATGAATGTAAGGTGGTAGTTGAGTAATCGTTAATTGTGTACATTGAGTAAAATTTTATTATTCGGGGTGGGGGTGGGGGGGCTCAACAAGAACTTAAATTTACAAGAACTTATATATTTGAAGGCTACTATTTTGTATTCAACCGGGAAGCAAACCAATGAAACAGTGTTCCACAAGCAGGCATTTCTGAGAAAGAAGCTTTGTTCGTGGAATCTGCGTTTAGATTTACGCAGAGTATGAGAGTGGAGGAAATTATTTACAGTAGTATATACATATTAAACAATGCTTCAAGCAAACTACTTCAAGCTATTCATCGGTGAAAGATTTTGACATCAAATGAATGAAAAAGGGCGTGATATGCCGTAAAACGGAAGTACTAAATCAATAAATGAACGGTTTGCAATAGGTATTGTGTTTTCGCATTAAAAAAACTGAAAACGGAATCATTGATGTAAACATTCATGTCTATTTTTATTTATCTAGCTTTTTGTTTTGTTTTGTTTCTTGTTTTTGATCTACCAAAAAAAAACTTCTGCTTTTTCTTGATATACAAAACAAAGCTCCAATAATACAACCCTTATGAAAAAAAAATGATTTGATTCAGGAAATATTCAAAAGAAAAATTGCCATTCAACTCAAAATAAAAAGTAATTCCAGAAACAAAAATTATTTGCATTTTATTAAAAATAAAACAAAAAAAAACTCTTTGTTTCCTTTGTAACTATATATTATATGAATCATGAGTTCCTAGGTATATATATATATATATATATATATATATATATATATATATATATATATATATATATATATTTATTCTTCTCTTTTCTTCTTCTCTTCTATTCTCTATTTTTCTTAGTCTCCTATATTCTTCTTCTATCTATTCTTTCTATCTATCTCTATCTATCTATCTATCTATATAAATAACATGAACTCATTATTCCTGTGTGACCTTAAAAGGATGAAAGATCAAGATATTACATGCAAATGTAATGTGCGCAAACTGCAGCACAGGATCTGAGGTGTGCTATAGGTCTATTGTCCTTACACTTCTTCATAACCGAGCATTCCTATATTTTTTCCGGTGAATGCTCACTGCCAAAATCGGTTATAACCAATGGTAGCCTTTTCTCTCTATTAAATTTCTACTACTCCTGCTACCACTTAACATCGCTGAGAACGCGATCACAAGGAACAGTAGAAGTAAACACCGGACTGGAATCGCAAAGGGTTATTTAAGCCATTTTTCCTTTTTTATTCTATTTTTACACATATATATATATATATATATATATATATATATATCATGTATATTATATGTATATTATATTATATATATATATATGATACATTATATATATAAAATAGTTATATATAATATATATATAACATATATATAATATATATCACAAATATGTAATATATATAATATATATATGTATATAATATATATATATATATAATATACATATATTATATATAATATATAATATATACATTATATATATTATATACATATCTTATATATATTATATCTGTAGTATATATTATATATATGTATTATATATGCAGTATATATAATATATATTATATCTTATATATAATATATTATATATAATATATTATATATAATATATACATATATAATATATATTATATATGATATGTATTATATATAATGTATATTATATATATAATATTATTTATTATATATATAATATATATCTAATATATATAATATATATAATATATATATAATATATATATTATTATGTGTATCTTATATATATATATAATATATATTATATATATTATATTATGTATATAATATATTTAATATATATAATATATTAAATATATATATATAAATATATAAAACAAATATATAATATATATAATGTACATAATATATAATATATATATATCTATAATATATATAATATATATCTATAATATATATAACATATATGTAATATATGTAATATATATTATATATAATATATATATTATATATAGTATGTATAATATATATACATGTAATATATATATACATGTAATCTCTATATAAATAAAATGAACTCATTTTTTCCCGTGGGATTTTGACCTTAATAGAATTAAAAATCAAGATATTTCATGCAAATATAATATGCACAAACGGCAGAACAATATCTGAGGTGTGTTATTATTTCTCAAATTCCTCGATAATCTTAGATTTCTATACTTTTTCTGCTGAGAAGTCACGGCCAAAATCGGTTAAGATCAATGGAAGTGGTAAAATATTTTCTCTCTAATAAATTCCTCCTCCCCCTGCCACCACTTAACACCGTTTGGGGATCGTTCACAAGGAACAGTTGAGAAGAGAACACCGGTTTGGCTTCGTAGTTCTTTCATGTGAAGTTATTTAAAATCACTAAACTAAGCTGCAGTGCTCTGTGGCGTAGTGGTTAGCGTGCTGGACAATTCACATTATATTTTCATGTTCGCGCCGACCTACCGTAGTCGTTTTTTTGGGGTTTTTTTCCTAAACAACTGGAATGGACTTTTCTTGGTGGCCGAACTGTTAACGTTGCAGATGTTTTTTTTTTTTTTTTTTCACACTTTATTTTCCTACTTTTACTCATGACTCCGGGTTTGATCCTTCCTACTTACCTACCATAACATTTTTTGAAACTCCCCCCCCGTCCCGGAAACAAACACTCGGGCAACGCCGGGTACCCCCGCTAGTATATAATTATATATATATATATATATATATATATATATATATATATATATATATATATATATATATATAATATAATATAAAACTGAACGTGTGTGTCTGGTCCGGATTAGGCTCCTATATGGTGTACTATTATAGAAAACTGATCACATATAATGATAGATGTATCAAGACACAGGAATGGATATGTTGGATCTGGTATAATGATGATTCATTTAAATTGTGGGGTCTGCGTACCCCCCTGGTCCACAATGTATGGAAATAAAAATATAAAAATAAAAAAAACGTTTACAAGGGTTTTTTATATAGATGTTCATAAGAATACTTTGATAAGTATGTTTTACCTTAAATAGGGATGGTATAATAAAATTGTGGGGTCAGCGATCGCGCCTGGCCTCTATAGAATGGAAATAGGCACAAAATTTGATAAAGACTTTTCATATCTATCTACGTAAGTATACTTTGATAATTATGTTTCAGTTCGAAGAAATATGCTATAATAAAATTATGAGGAGTCGTTCGCTATAATATATATATATATATATATATATATATATATATATATGTGTGTATATATATATATATAATATGTGTAATATATATATATGTGTAATATATATATATGTGTAATATATATATATATGTGTAATATATATATATAATATGTGTAATATATATATAATATGTGTAATATATATATATATATATATATAATATGTGTAATATATATATATAATATGTGTAATACATATATATAATATGTGTAATATATATATATAATATGTGTAATATATATATATAATAAGCGTAATATATATATATGTTATATATATATATATATTATATATAATATGTGTAATATATATATAATATATATATTATATATATTATATTTATCTATTTATAATATCTATATAATATATATAATATATAATATATATATTTAATATATATAATATATATATAAAATATATACATATGTGTTGGAGTTAGATGAATATATATATATATATATATATATATATATACATATATATATATATATATATATATATATATATATATATATATATATATATATATATATATATGAGAGAGAGAGAGACAAAATAGCCATTTTATAATTAAATATTTAGAGATTTATCAAAAATTCCGAATCGGTAATTACAAAAGTCGGGAATTTAATGCACATGTATATAATAAAATGACATTATGAATAACACCGTAAGGCGGGGTAAATACCATAACTGGGGCCGGAAAAACATTGTATTCTACATCGTAACCTGAAAAAAAACGTATCCTAGGGCCACAGTATCCCGCGCTTCTACTGTATATATATATATATATATATATATACTTGCAATGGGTTCCCGGCGTTGCCCGGGTGTTTGGAGGTGTATGCTGAGCACAAAAAAAAACGGTAATTTTTTTTTAACTTTGACCCCTATTATTACCCCCTAACATTAATTGTTTTGGGCTCAAATCATGTTATTAAGTTAGATGCATATCCAAGGAACCAATATTCAAAATGTCAAGTGTTTAGACCCAAAATGCTGGGAGGAGTTTGGTAGAGTTCTCAAAGGTCAAATCGTTGAACTTTGACTCCTTAACAGCGAAATGTCTGGCCGAAACCCGATCACATCGATTTTCCCAAATATTAATATCCTGTATATCTAATTTCGAGTCTGTAGACTAAAAATCGACAGTTATTGCGTAGGGAAATGTACACAGACAGACACACAGACAGACAGACACGTTCACTTATATATATATATATATATATATATATATATATATACATATATATATATATATATAGTAAGTTATAAAATATATATGACAAGCTACACAGAATATTCCGCATTTCATCCACGCTAGGATTAATCAGATAAGCCTGATTAATCTTAGCGTGGATGAAACGCGGATTATTCTGTGTAGCTTAATTGCCATATTTATTTTTAACTTACTACCTAGCTCTACCTACGTATTGAGCACTGTTGAAGTAAATACTTAAAGTTTACGCATAAATTTATCCTTTCGTATATTAATTTATGGGATTAAATGAAGTAGTGTTTATATATATATATATATATATATATATATATATATAATATATATATATATATATATATATATATATATATATATATATATATATATATATGCATATATATATACATACAGTGATGATCATATTTATTGGCACGGTAAAATAAAAGTTAAATTTTGTCTAATAAATTCTAAAAAAGGGATTAAATTAAAGAAAATAACAAAGTATATTATGTATTTTTAACTGGCCTTTCCGATGCAGCAATCGGATTTTAGAAAAAATAAATAACAAAGGAACAACAAACATAATTGCAAAAAACCCTTGTTCAAAATTATTGGCACGGCTTTGTTTTTCTTTTAGTATCAGTATAATATCAATCAATTTCCGGTTTACGTGCTTTCTGAACTTTTTTATAGCCATATTATGCTTGTTTAACGCTAATTCAGTGAATAATTTTTTTCAGATAATTTTTAGATAGCGATTTATTTAAACTATTATAAGTGACTAAATTATAATTTTCAATCGCCATGGTTAAAACTAAGGAACACAGCGAAGACGTCAGGAAGCTTGTTGTAGCATGCCATACCAATGGGGAGGGCTATGATAAGATTTCAAAGAAGCTAAACCTTCCCAAATCCACTGTTAGAGCCATAATAAACCAGTTCAAATCGCAAGGCCACGTTATGAGTTTAGAGGGTAGAGGGAGAAAAAGGATTCTTTCCCCAAGAGATGAACGGAAAATTGTTCGACAAGTAAAACAAAACCCAAGGATCTCTGTTGAGGAGATTGTTGATGAACAGAGCACCTCTGGAGTGAATGTATCTCGACATACAGTTGGTAGAGTTTTGAAGAGAGCTGGTTTAAAAGCATGTCGTCCGAGAAAGACTCCCTTATTGAAGCCTATGCACCTGAAAGCAAGGCTAGCCTTTGCAAAACGTCATATTGATAAAGATGTTGCATTCTGGAAACGTGTTCTATGGACTGACGAAACGAAAATAGAGTTATTTGGCCATAATAAAGTGTCTTATATTTACAGAAAATCTGGCGAAGCTTTCCTGCCTAAGAACACCATACCCACAGTGAAGCACGGTGGAGGCAGTTTGATGTTTTGGGGATCCTTTACTGCCTCTGGACCAGGGCGACTTGTTAAGGTCACAGGTAGCATAAAAAAGGAAGATTATGTTAAAATATTGGATGAAAACCTGAAAGACTCTGCTAAAGAGCTCTCACTTGGTCGTCGTTGGTGGTTCATGCAAGATAATGACCCAAAGTATTCGGCTAAACTGACTAAGAAATGGCTTGAGGACAATCATATTAATGTTTTGGAGTGGCCATCACAAAGCCCAGACCTTAATCCAATTGAAAATTTATGGAGAACATTAAAATTGAGGGTAATGCAAAGGAAGCCTAAGAATCTTATTCAATTGGAGGATTATTGTCAGGAAGAGTGGGCTAAAATTACTACTGAAGAGTGCAACAACTTGGTTGTAAACTATGAAAAGCGACTGAGGAAGGTAATCAAGGCCAAAGGCTATACAATTGATTATTAAATAAATCGTGCCAATAATTTTGAACAAGGGTTTTTTGCAATTATGTTTGTTGTTCCTTTGTTATTTATTTTTTCTAAAATCCGATTGCTGCATCGGAAAGGCCAGTTAAAAATACATAATATACTTTGTTATTTTCTTTAATTTAATCCCTTTTTTAGAATTTATTAGACAAAATTTAACTTTTATTTTACCCTGCCAATAAATATGATCATCACTGTATATATAATGCTAGCAGGCTGGCCGGCGTTGCCAGGTCGTAAGGTACTCCTTGTCCCTAATTTGTTAAAATTGTATGATCATATTATTTTTGCAAATAAATGATTCAAACCTTATCAATCATACTTTTGGCAATCTACACTTAACTATTGCTGCTAAGGGATGAGTAGGGCTAGGGCAACAGCATATTTTTTCATTGTTTTGACTCTCGAGTGTGTATCCGTTGATATCTTATATGCTTTTATATAGTAATATGGTTCTCGGTTGTCTAACTGTGTATAACTGTGTCGGATATATACTAGAGAGTCAAAAC
>NC_136507.1:20304359-20324359 GCF_053919585.1 Euprymna scolopes | reverse complement strand
TTTTCTATTTCACTTAGCGTAAAGTAATACACTTTTGTAAAAAAAAATAGACTTCCCTCGGTTACTGGCAGTGTTATGAAAATAATATATGTAAACAAAGTGCATATAGTTTGTTTCCCCTCTTACTTCACGTCTTGAATAGTCGGCATGGATAATAATTTCTTATAGCAATCGCTCCAGACAAGACACGAGGCTACTTGATGTAAGGAGTTTAAATAAAATAATACTTCAAGGTTAAAATCTTGCTAACGATAAGTGTTAGATCGAATAGATTCGGACATAGAAAACAGCATTTTTTCTTTTGCTCTTTGTCAGGAACATCGCTCATAGAATGTGAGGTCTACATGACAAAATAAGGGAAGCGATAGTAAACCAATTTAAGTAATTCGAGGAAAGCAATGCATCTGGCATAAATATGAGGTTAGTAACTGAGTTGCTACCGTTTTAATTCCTTATTTTGAACCTAATTTTTTTAGTCTTCAGGAATTGGAATACTAAAGCCTGGTTGTCGCAGCTGGTGAATATCAACAATGCAATCTGGATGTGAGGACACTTTAGAAGAACGATATGTAATAAAATTATGTTTAAAACTTGAAACGTATATAATGTTTCAGATTGCTTTGGGGCCATCTTGCCTTAATCGAGCATCAATTTTTCAGTTGCATAATAGATTCAAATAAAGGCAGGGAGTCTGCGATAGATTATGAGAGGCTTGAGAGGAGTGAGGAAATCAGAAGACCAGAGTCTCCATCCTTGCCACAGACTATTTGACCCAGATTAGCATCAAGACAGTTCCTCACTCTTCATATAATCCAGACCTTACCCCCTATGGCTTTTGGTTAATCACTAAGCTCAAGGAAAATCGTAGAGGTTGTTTCTTAGGAGACAATTGCGAAGATGAAAGACGCTGTGACGAGGATCATTGACACGCTCACACAAGAGGACTTCTATGGGGCCTTCCAGAAGATGTTGGAACGGTACCACAAGTGCATTGCAGTCAGAGGAAATTTCTTCAAAGGGAGCTAAAGTTTCATGTGTGTACTATCAATAAAAGTATCCATGGGGAAAAGGTCTGGAAACTTATTTTAGGCACCTCGTATTTAGAGAGAAAGTCGGTGCTACTCTCTATGAAAGATGAATTAGGGAGAGGCGGAAATGTAGGAATGAATGTAATCATTTTTTTTTATATTAAGTAAAAATGAATAATGTTTTTCCTGCCTTGAGCGGAAAATATGTGCGTAGGAAATATTTGGTTATCTGCCTAATAATTAGAGAATCAAGAGAAGAAAAGTAAAATCTATTTGTACAGATAATTCAAGCAAAATAAAATGGCTGAAATACTTATTTTTCAGCAATTTAACAGTTATTTTTTTTACTAGCCTGGGTGTTCGGCGTTGCCCGAGTGTTTGGAGGTGTGTGTTGAGCAAAAAGAAAAAAGTGGCTGTAGGCAGGCAGGCTCGAAACCATATCGCGAAGGAGGAAAAAAACGTGAAAAAAGTGACATCTTTGCCGTTGCGTCCATCGCCAAACCGGAAGTTGCGAAGGTTTAAATTAAGGCTAGTCAATCGAAAAACGAGGATGACTTCCGAAAATATCGGCGAAGCGACCCCTCCTTGTAGAAAAGTGGCCAGTTGAGACTAAAGGAATGAATGTTTTTCGCCAAGTTTTCGATATTTGTTGTCCAAAGGGTCGAGCTTCAAAACGATACCGATCTCGTGAAAATCCCTCGCCTCTGTCGAAAGTTTTAGGCAGACATACAAATATACATGCATACATTTAAACAGACAGGTGATATTTATCTATATATATAAAAGCGAAAATGTGTGTGTATGTGTGTGTGTGTGTGTGCATTTTTTCTGCATGTCCGGCAAAGGCTTTTTTCCTACTGCTTACTCTTATAACTTTTTATATGCTACCGAGATCACAATATCTAACATTTACGAAACGACGTCGTAGATTTCTTTTATTTCGGCAACTTTTATCTTACAACAAAATTCGTTTTTTCTACTCATGCTGGTATGGCGTGATATTTGACCTAGAAAACCACCTTCGTTTTTAAATGCTTATTTTCGACTCTTTTTAACGTCCCTGGCTTCGTGACGTAATGCTATGTCGTCAGACTATTAACTTCAAGACTTTGGGTTCGAGCCTATCTCCCTCCTAAAACTTTTTTTCGCTGATTTTTGTTTTGTTTTAATATTTAAACAGTGTTATTACTTTAGTTTCCATCTACCCCCTCCCCCCGCCAACTGAAACAGGGTTATTTATGACATTTTTTGCATTCGCTGTTTTTTTTTTTTCAGATTTTTTTAAGAAGTTTTAACATCGTTCGTTTTTTTGTTTTTCTTTTTTCCCATCACGTTCGCGTTTTCTTTTTTAGTTTTTGTTTTTTCTCCGATTTTAAGAAATCTTAAGTTTTCAAAAATATTATCAACGGATACATACTCGAGAGTCAAAACAATGAAAAGAATATGCTGTTGTCCTAGCCCTAATCATTATTTATGTAAATAACAAATATTAAAAAAAAAAATGTTTTAAATCATAACCGCTTAATAATTCTTTTTTTTTTTTTTAAATATTTTTAAAACTTTTTTTCTCCCTCACATGCCCTTGTACCGAATTCGTAGCAGTGGGCCGGCATCAGTGGATTTTTATTTTTTCAAACTGATATAAATTATTGCACAGTAAAGATAATTAAATTAACGCAACTTCATTTTTATTGTTTTGTTTTTTTAATAATATTTAAACAGGGTGATTACTTCGCTTATTCTTTTGTTTTGATTTACCCCCCCCTTCCAACACACACACTTCTAAACATCCGGGCAACGCCGGGTACCCCCGCTAGTATTATAGATTTCTTAAAATAATCTCACTTTTTCAAAATATTGCAAATTATACCAATTTAAACATTTGCGACGTCAACAGGCATCGTCAAAACAACAGTAGACTATTACTATCGGCAAAATTTTTATTTACTTTTTTAAAAATCGAGCAAAAATGTCTTATGAGTCATGATTAATATGAAAATGATTCTTACGTATTCGTTTCGAAGATGAACATTTTATTAATTGTAATTTGTGTCTCCATTAATTAATCGAACAACGAAACATTAGATGGCAATTTTAATTTTAACGTTTCTAGTGTGTTTTCAGAAAGAATATTGTTGTATTTTTTGTTTTGTTTTGTTTTTTTTTTGTTTTTGTTTTTTGGTTTTGTTAATACCGATGCTATATCTGGGGAGGGACTGTTTTGAAGCAACCTTCCTGCCTGGACAGCGTTCAGAACCAGCTTCGAAACCTAGTAGATGATATTTTAAGTTTTCCCGGAAAATCCGTTCTTTTTACTCATATCATGTTTAATGTTTGTGTAAAATTTCAAAAAATTCCAAGGCTTAGTTATTGAGAAATGTGCGGACAGACGAACGAACGAACGAACGTGAATTTACAGGTCCACCCTCCTTTTGTCAAGGGGGACCAAAAATGTATCGATACATATGTGTAGATATGTATGTACCGAACAAGATATATAGATAGATACTAAGGTCGCTCCAAAAGTAAAGTCTCATATTTAAACTCAAAACGTTAAAGAGTTACGAAGACGGAAGTGGTACAATAGAACATAAGGATAGGAAGATATGAACAGGTGGATATATATGTGTGTGTGTGTGTGTGTGTGTGTGTGTGTGTGTGTGTGTGTGTGTGGATTTCTTGTTTTTTTAAACGATAATACGGTTAACTAGCGTCTTCAGCTAGAAGATATTTTTCTTAAAAAATCGCTCATATTTTTATGAACATAAACAAATAATATTTTTATTTATTTATTATTTCTAAAACAGTAATCTACAGACATGCCTGTTTCGGGGTTCCTACCCTCTTCAGCGTTTCTATAAATGATGGATAGATAGATAGATAAATATTAACGGCAAGGATAGATGGTATTTATTTCTCTTCCACTGTGAAAAATGTGACACAGGATAAAAAGTGAGGTTTAAAAATATCAGCGCACCCGAGAAGGAGCACTCTGATTCGCAAAACATGCTTTGGCAGCCCCTGCAGCATTCCCTGATGGGAGTGCTTCAAGCGATTATCACTAAACTAATCCCCTTCTCCAAGCCTGTAAAGATGGACTTCCTAAAACTGCACTAGACTAGCATCATATCGCAATCAATAGGGAAGAGGCATGGCCACCGAGAGTAAGAAGAAGGCCTGTTAACTGAAAAATGTCTGCGGGAAATGTAGGTAAGATTTGTCAGACTGTCAGTACTATATGAGGGCCATTTGAAAAAGAGCAATAAAACATTTTTTTAAAATAAAAAAATGCTAAACATATATAAACAAAAAGCGGATATCAAGAAACATTATGTATTGTAGAGAAACTAGACAACAGAAATAGTGCAATCAGAAAAACAGTTCGGCTTCTCGTCTTATTAATTGGTGCTTGTGACTTATCTGATTATCTTCGACAACAATTCACTCTCTCTCTCTCTCTCTCCCTCCACTTCACTACCCACCTCTCTACATTCCTCTCGCACAACTCCGTGCTCTCCAGCGCAAAAAAATTTTCCATATCATAAAACATGTCTTTCATAGTAAACGAAAGAAAACGTTACATGCAACAAGATTTGCAAATTATTCAAACTTACGCATCCTTCGTTTTATTTTTATTTTGTTTTAAAATTTCAACTTATTCTTTTCTTTTTTATAACTGAATTCTTTCATAAATTTAGAGTTTGAGCAAAATTCGAAAAGAAAGTTGATTGCAGTATGTGTGTTGCCGTTGTTGGGTTTTACGGCACGTCAACCATTGTTGGGTTATTTTATGCCGAAATTGTGCATGTGTTTTATGTACGAATAATTTGAACATGAAGAGATTTGTGTTACATGCAACATCTGATCTTCTTTTTAGTCGCGTGCAAGCGACTCTATAAGTCACTTCGTCGGTCGGTCGGTCGGTCGGTCTGTCGGTCGGTCTGTCCGTAACACTTTTGTGCTTGGCTTTTTTGGTTAAGATCAAAGGTCTGTTGTTAATAGATGCTGTTCTTAGCCTTTTTAAGCTTTTCTCGGCCTTCTTCTGTGGCTCGGGTGACAAGATCACAGTGTAGTATCTGGTCCGGCAGATACTGCAAGCAAAGTCCATATGTGGGGGCAGCCTCAAATATAAGACTTTGGTCAATATAGGGGAAACCCTTCATACCAATTGTCACTATACAGCTCCCCTACTCCCCGGGGAGTTTGTCCCCATTTCCCCTTCACTCCTCACATTAAAAATCGGCCTTGTGCCTAATTTGCTCGGTGGGGGAGCAAATAAATACTAACCCCACATATAAGACCTTGGTCAATGTAAGGGCAATCTTTCATACCAATTGTCACTATCCAACTCCCCTACTCCCCGGGGAGTTGGTCCCCATTTCCCCTTCACTCCTCACATTAAAAATCGGCCTTGTGCCTAATTTGCTCGGTAGGGGAGCAAATAAATACTAACCCCACATATAAGACCTTGGTCAATGTAAGGGCAATCTTTCATACCAATTGTCACTATCCAACTCCCCTACTCCCCGGGGAGTTGGTCCCCATTTCCCCTTCACTCCTCACATTAAAAATCGGCCTTGTGCCTAATTTGCTCGGTGGGGGAGCAAATAAATACTAACCCCACATATAAGACCTTGGTCAATGTAAGGGCAATCTTTCATACCAATTGTCACTATCCAACTCCCCTACTCCCCGGGGAGTTGGTCCCCATTCCCCCTTCACTCCTCACATTAAAAATCGGCCCTGTGCCTAATTTGCTCGGTGGACTGTATATATTCCGGACATACCAGCAACTTGGTTTGTTTATATAGTACGAAGAGGGGGGATTAATGAACAAATAATTAGACACTTCTCTACCGTTCTTGCTACTCGAACTACCCATCTATTTGCTTATATCTTCATAAGTTTTGGTTTCGATTTCGATGCACCCAAGTTATAGGATATATGTTTTTATTTTTGAAATCACAACTTTATAATATATAAGAATCGATAGAAAATTGACTCTATAATAATATATACGAAATCTGCATTAATTAAAATATATTTAAGCGTATTTAATGACCGGGCTACGTCAGATGTCCTTGCTAGCTTAGATAAATACTTTTTCAGTTTTAAAAAAAGAGCTACAATAATATCAGAACGCCTCCATTTACGCTGACCATCCACCGAATGCCAACATCAATATATTACATATGAAAGAGTCCCCTGCGGAATTTCCACAGATCCCACTAGTAAGTAAATAAATATTTGAATTACCATCGTTCAATCATGCTATTTATTTTCTTCTTTTTTTTTTAACTCGAATTGGGGGGTCGAGTTGTTTGAAATTGCACCGTCGAGTTTAAGCACAGTAACTTCTGCCTCCTCCCACCTCCGTGTGCATATCAAAAGAAGGAAGCAGTCTTTTGTGCATGCTTAGCGTGTTTTTTTGTTCTTTTGTTTGTTGTTATTGTTGTTTTTTTTTGTGTGACCACGCAGAGTAAATAATATAAATATGATTCAGTAGCGAGCAATGCATTTAATTTTGCGTAACCCAATTTGTTGACTTTACCGTACCTTTATAAGCGTCCGTTTCTCTACAGTGCAATGTAGACTACAATGTATTGTGGACGAAGTCACCGTGGAGGGTTATGTGAAGCTTCTTTCCTGTGTACCATGGTGGGTCCCAAACTAGAGTAAGCAAGCAATCGATTTGATTGAAAAATGTACTAATTCACCAATTTCGATGACACTAAAAAATATGGGAGTGTGAAACAGTTGTTGATCATCATTTAATCCAGGGCAACGTCGGATCTCTCTGTTAGTTCTATATAGACAATAGTTTTACCTATAATATTCAGGGCTGACACTCTTTGTTATCGGGCTATAGGCAACTGTATATGCCGGGTGACAATAAACCACTAAGCAGACCTAGTATAGAATTTAATACAATATGTGTACCATTAATAATAAACTAGTGGAACCCGTGGAAATTCCACAGAGGACTCATTCATAGGTAATATATTGATGTTGGAATTCTGTAGACGTTCAGCGTAAATGAAGACGCGCTGATATTATTGTAGCTCTTTTGTTAAAACTGCAAAAGTATTTACCTAAGCTAGCAGGGACGCCGAATGTAGCCCGGTCATAAAATACGCTTAAATATGATATTTTAGTTCATGCAGATTTCGTAGATATTATTACAGAGTTAATTTTCCATCGATTCTTGTATATTATAATGTTGTGATTTCAAAAAGCATATCCATATAACTTGGGGGCATCGAATTGACTTCGTTTGTTACATTTCCCGCCGATGATGATGATGATGATGATGATGATGATGATGATGATGATGATGATGATGATGATGATGATGATGACGACGATTTTTGACATTTCTTTTATTTAAGCACTCGTCAGTGGAATAGAAAAACCGACGCAGCTGTTTTTTATTTCTGTGCATATAAGTTTTTAATGACAGATTTGACAAATCTGATGGACGCGTGACGGGGTTGGTGGGTGGTGTGTAGCAAACTGTTTTGCTACCTCCCCACTCGTTTGTGGTTGTCTCGAGTTTAACTCTTCTCGCTGTCTCTTTTAATGTGGCCTATACGACGATTCCGATCAGCCGACATTCCAGTCAGCATTGTTTCGGAAGAATGTGGCCACTCGCTTTATCGTCATCTCCCGAGCTCTCCTAGACTTGTAACCGACTTTTTTGCCTGCCGTCCTTAACTATGCGAAATTCCGCACGTGACCCTGGGTCACGTTTTCTGGCCAAATTTAACCTTCTACCGGGGGTCTGTTATGCAACAATATGAAAGAGTCCGCTGTGGAATTCCCACAGGTTCCGCTAGTAACAATTGAATTTGCATACTTTATGATTACTTCTTTTTTCTTTATTATTATCAGTTATTATAAGGATTAAGATTAAGCCTGATTTTTTTCTCTCATGAAAATAAGTCTGCATAACTAATTATTGAAGCTAACCGAACACACGTGTGTTTACTTTTATTTTAACGAAGAAATTTTTCTTTTATAATAATGTATATTCCTTTAGTTTATTGATGAATGGTTCTTTCTGAATTTCAGTGACAATAATCCTTTTTGAATCCAAAGTGAAACTGCTTTCATCTTGTAGAATTAACAATGTTTCCCCTGATCCATGCACATCTCGTCTCTGATCGGAATTTAAATTCGAAACAGTTTCTTCTCTAATCCTTTTCCATTTATTTCTCTGGCTTTAAACCGTCATCATCGATATTCCCCTCTTTGGCAAATCAGTTCGATTTTGGAATGCTGCTGTTTGTTTTATTTTTTTGTTTTTGTTTTTGTTTTCTTTTTTGTTTTTTTTTTGTTTTGTATTTTGTTTGTTTTTTTGTTTTTTTACTATTCAGATTTTTTTTTTGTTACATTCTCATTGGAAAATCCTGGAAAATCTCGTAAAATCTCTTTCCGATGGAACTCTTACGTTACCCTGTCACAAAATAAGCATCGACAAAATTACATTTATCCAAGCATAATAAACTTATGAGGTTTTGATTAGAAACTGGACCCTGGGTTTACGTTCGGAAGCCTCGTAACTCTCGCTTCCTTATCTTGTCCTTGTACACAGGGGACATAACTCCGAAAGTAATATTTTATATTATTGTGTCATGGCTGCAAAATTTGTTCTATTTTTTTTATATATATACTAAAAACACAATAGCAGGTTGTCTCCTCGATGAATATTCGTAATTTTTGGATATATTACTATTTTCGACATGACAATTAAATATGTAATATTGTTTTTGCGGCAGTCTTGCAGTTAAGTCCCGGCAAAGTTCGACAAATCTAGAAGGATCAGTATTTTACACCATCAAATCACGAATATTACGAATTATTATTTTATGAGATGTTTCTGACAAAGGGATAAGAATTGGTATTTTCTGGGTCAGAATCTATCCACATACACTCTTCGTTGGCTATTTTTGGCATTACGTACTTTCATAGCTTTTGACCTTTATAAATGTGTACAAGTAAAACAAAATGAAAAGAATGTGAAGAGTGTTCTTCCCCTGCGCCCACTACCAATTGAATGGCTCATGGAAATTAAACTCTTTAATTTTATTATTTTACGATTAGTTTAGGTTGGTGCAAAAATAATGTCGTTTTTTTTGACATTCAACTTCTAAAGATCATTACTCCTTTCATAAAATAAACTTTACTAATAAGAATCATTAGAATCGATACATTTTTGCCAACGAGAAACAAGTTTATTCATCCCATTGGCATAGAAATCTAGAGTTCTGGAAGTGACGAAGTCATTGAAGGCTGATTCGATATCATCTCAGCTTTTGAAGCCTTTTTCGCTCAGGAAGTTGTCGAGATGCTTAAATAAGTGATAATCGGTGGGCGAGAGGTCCGGTGAATATGGTGGATGAGGCAGTCTCGTGGCCCACTTCGTTCAGCTTCTGCGGGGTCAATTGAGCAACATGAGGGCGAGTGTGGTCATGGAGGAGAATTAGTCTCATCATATTGACCAATCTCGGGCACATACGTTGGAGCTTCTTGTGCATTTCGTCAATTTGTCGGCAGTACTTCTTCGTCGTAATCGTTTCGCCCGGATTCAAGAAGCTGAGATGGGTGAGACCGACTGCAGACCACTAAACTGTTACCATAACCTTTTCTTGGTGCAATTTTGGCTTCAGGAAGTGTTGTGGAGTTTCTCCGGCATTCAACCACTATGCCGAATGTCGCCGGTTGTCGTAGAGGATCCACTTCTCATTACACGTCACAATCCGATCGAGAAAAGGATAATTTTCGTTGCGGAGGAGCGGGGAAGACACCTCAAAACGATGATTTTTTTTTATTATCATTCAATTCATGCGGCACCCATTTATCCAACTTTTTGACTTTAAATGGCGAACGACTGTTGAGTGGTCGACCTTGAGTTCAACATCAATTTCTCGTGTGGTTTTTAAAAATACAAAATTCAAACAATCTTTATTTATGAAAAATAATGTCTTTTAAATGTTGCCCATTTTCAGCTTCGCGTATTTGTGCTCTTTCCAAAACATTATTCATGACAGATTGCAGAATCTCTGGAATTCGACTTAACTTCGTTGTTTCATTCCTGATGTTTTCCTTCAATTCTTGAACGAATTGGGAATTTGTTAACATGAAACTCTTTCTTTAAGATGTCCTCACAAGAAAAAGTTTCGAATTATGTTGTGACTTGGGCTATCTCTTACATGAAAATGCCGACGATAAGCTTTGTGTGCCAAAACAATTGACCCCTGATTTTGGTAAAACAATTTCACAACTTGCGTACATTGTTCAATGCTATACTTATTTATAATTAATTTCCAAAATATTATACATAAAATATCTGAAATAGAGAAAAAATAATAACCATTAATGGCAAAATGTCAAAGACATTTTCAGTAGCTTTTTGGACACCCTTTACAGTTAACAGCGTCCATGTTTCGTGCATTTAAGCCAGGAAGCCAATCTCTTCAGACAGCCTGATCTAGTAGCACCAACCATAAATGTTCTCTTTTTTCAAAGAAGTTATTCCGTTTGCGGCATCGCCAAGTTACCTTGCATAAATTCAATAAAACTAGAATCATGAATCAAAGGTCGCCAATCTATAAAAGAGATGCAAGATACGTTTGGATCGATTCTCTGTAATTTCTAAGGTGTCATCTTCACCTGCAGCGGAGATGTGATTGGGTCTGTGCGGGAGAGATAGAGAGAGAGAGATTCAAAGATGCTAGACATAGATCATTACACGCTGGAGAGATTTGTGATGAGAGAGATGAGGAAAATCATTAGGTTTGAAAATTAGCTGAAAAACACCAACTTCAATGAAGAAGCTTAAGATGCTGGAAAATAAAAATGTTTCTGAAGTTTTGAGATGAGGATCGGTAATTTATATTATTTGGACTACTATTTTCATCTTAAGTGTTATTTTCACAACGTGTCGGCCGATGTAATCTCTGGCCTTGTCCAGGTGTATTTTGTTCAACTCGGGGAATCTTTCTGTAGCATTCAGGAATCGGCACGTAATTTTGAATAGCCTATCCTGCCATGACAGAGTTCAAAATAGACTTCGTAGCTTAGTGGAGGATGCCCTTTTCTCTTCCCTGCAACCTCTTTCTCACAGAAGAGACGTTGCGAGCCTGTTTCTGCTTTATCGTTATTTATGTGCCTAAACCTAGATGTAGATTCCATTAACAACGCTTCTTTCTTAGAACTGCACGCCTGTGGAACTCTCTTCCGATTGCCTGCTTTCCAGCTGATTGTCTTCAAGTCCAATGCAAACAAGTTCTTGATGAACCGTCCCCTTAAATAATCCAATTTACAAAATTCCCACTACTTATGTTTACTACGCTATAATCACATTGACTAATGTATACCCATTAACCATTATCCTTGAGTGGCCGCCGGGCCTTGATAAGTGGTGATTCTGTGTAAAAAAAAAACTTTATTTAATCCATAAGGGTACTCTACTGTACTGAAGTGGCACTAATTCTAGTTAGGTTGAACTGGCTTCCTCCAAAGGAGGAAGTTTCATTTGAGTATGAAACTCATAAGCGGTTCTCAATCGCATATATATCCGTTAGGGGAGATGATGATGTCCGTTTTTTTGCAGATTTTGCAGGGAGGTCGTTGTCCTCTTACATACACCACCTACTTTCCTAAATGGTTACCCATCTGATACTGACCATGCTGAACGTTTCTTAACTTTTGTGATTCAACAGGGACCTATGTGTCAATGTGATTATGCTGAATGTACAAAAGTAGCATGCTCTCGTTCTATATGGGATGCTAGACGTAACGGATAAAGTACTAGGTATTTCAGTTGTAATTTATAGTCTTTGGAGATTGAAAGCTCAGTTTTCAGTGTGGGCGATACTTTTTTTAAATTTAATTTTACTTCAATCAAAGTTCTTAAAAATCAATGGACCCCTTCCTAGGTCTAATACTTGATCTTTATATGAGATATATAGATATTCAAATATTACAGGGACCCCTTCCTAGGTATAATACATGATCTTTATATGAGATATATAGATATTCAAATATTACAGGGACCCTTTCCTATGTCTAATACATGATCTTTATATGAGATATATAGATATTCAAATATTACAGGGACCCCTTGCTATGTCTAATACTTGATCGTTATATGAGATATATAGATATTCAAATATTACAGGGACCCCTTGCTATGTCTAATACTTGATCTTTATATGAGATATATAGATATTCAAATATTACAGGGACCCCTTCCGATGTCTAATACTTGATCTTTATATGAGATATATAGATATTCAAATATTACAGGGACCCCTTCCTAGGTATAATACTTGATCTTTATATGAGATATATAGATATTCAAATATTACAGGGACCCCTTGCTATGTCTAATACTTGATCTTTATATGAGATATATAGATATTCAAATATTACAGGGACCCCTTCCTAGGTATAATACTTGATCGTTATATGAGATATATAGATATTCAAATATTACAGGGACCCCTTGCTATGTCTAATACTTGATCTTTATATGAGATATATAGATATTCAAATATTACAGGGACCCCTTCCGATGTCTAATACTTGATCTTTATATGAGATATATAGATATTCAAATATTACAGGGACCCCTTCCTAGGTATAATACTTGATCTTTATATGAGATATATAGATATTCAAATATTACAGGGACCCCTTCCTATGTCTAATACTTGATCTTTATATGAGATATATAGATATTCAAATATTACAGGGACCCCTTCCTAGGTATAATACGTGATCTTTATATGAGATATATAGATATTCAAATATTACAGGGACCCCTTCCTAGGTATAATACGTGATCTTTATATGAGATATATAGATATTCAAATATTACAGTAAAGTTGTCCTTTATCTTTCAAACACTGAGTTAGTAAAGAGGTTGAGAACGTTATTTTTCTCTTTCTTATTGACTATTTAAATGTTATCGTATATCTTACTTGTGAGTTCTTCGTCTTACTGGATTCCAGGACAATAATTTATTTAGTATGTCTCTACTGATGACATCCTCTATCTGTATAAAAGCCAGGTATTTCCTAAAATGGAGTACTGCTACTACATCTAGGCTGGAGCTGCTCAGCACTTCCTATCCAGCCTTGATAGAGTGCAAAACCAGCTTCGAAACCTAGTAGATGATGCCCTTTTCTCTTCCCTGCAACTTCATTTCTACAGAAGAAACGTTGCGAGCCTGCCTCTGCTCTATCACTATTTTCATGGCAAGTGCTCGACTGAACTTCAATCTGTGGTCCCCGTTTTCAAACTTTCACAAAAAAAAACACTCGACTAACTACAACCACTCGATTTCCTCAACTCTCTATCTGTGTCAAAATATAAATTCAGTTTTCATAAACAAAGCTTCTTTCCCGGAACTGTCCCCCTGTGGAACACTGTCCTGCTGGCCTGCTTTCCGGTTGAATACAACATAGTAGCCTTCAACTCCAACGTAAACAAGTACTTGTTGAGCTGTCCTCATAAAGAAAAAAATCTTACCCATTTACAATTACTACATTTATTAAGCCTTATCCTCGAGTGGCCTTTGGGCCTTGGTAAGTGATGACTCAAGTAAAAAAAAACTCCAAAAGGGTTGATATGCCGTAAAAGAGACTAATCAGACCAAATGAAGAATATTAGAAAATAAAAGGCGACTGGGACTCTGATGGCTTCCTCTTGACGCAACTTTTTCTGCATAAGTTATGAAGCGATAATCTGAAAATCAAAATTCATCTAATACTCGAGTCATATTTGAAGCCCTTACCCTACCCCATGAATAATGCCCCCCCACTCCACCCTCACTTCCAATGTGTGGTCTTTCATTAAATATTTATTTCATTTCGTCTGACGACAAATCTGGAAATATTTCAAATCATTCCGATGCCAGATTATAAGAGATGCCGAAGAAGAAAAAGAAGGAACAATAAATAAATAAATAAATAAATATGTTATCATTTAAAGTTCTTCAATTGATTTTTTGAATTTATGATCTTGTAAATGAAATTGCAGGTGCAAGAATGATTGTTTCTTAACATTGTAATTTATTCATGGAATAATCGTGTGTGTATTATGCATGTATTTGTGTACGTCTATGCAGTTGTGTGTCCGTGTACATATGTGTATATGTCTGTACTTGACTTCCATGCAAAAAAAGAACCACATACTTCACAAGAATGTGGTTTCTCTCTTTTGTTTTATTTTACTTCAGTCGAAGTTCTCAGAAATCAAGGGGCCCACGACCTGAGGCTAACACTTGAAGTCTGTATGAGATACATAGATATTCGAATGTTCCATTAAACTTCTTTATCTCTCCAGCACTGAGTTAGTAAAGAAATTGAGAACATAATTTCCCTCTCCCCATTTAACCATTTTTATACGTTGTAGTATACCTTTCATGTTGGTCTCATGGTCTTACTGGATTCCAGGACAAGAATTTATCTAGTCTGGTGGAGTATCCAGCTTTGTGCTATTACTTGAGGTAATATCACTTGGAGAAGGTGCACCATTCATCGGAAAAGCTGTGGGGTAGCCATAGTGAGATCTTATTTGGGCTGTGAATACTATGTGATTTTGAATATTTGGTCAGGGTTTACTTCTATGGAAAAAATATCCTCATGCCAGATTGTTCTGACAAGCCCCTGTACAGAGAGACCGTAGACACTCGAGGACAGTGTCTAGTAGGCATTCAAGTTTCTCTCTTGTCTGTACCTGTATGTGTTTTCGTGTGTGTTTGTATGTGTGTGTGTGTGTGTGTGTGTACGAGTATCTGTTTGTGTGTGTGTACGAGTATGTGTTTGTGTGTGTATGTGTGTATGTATTATGGCATAATCACGTTGAAAAACCGGTTCTCTCCAGATTACTGAATTAAGCAATGATGAGCCTGGCCAATACTAGAAGGGTGACTATTTGGAAATGCTAAGCTCTGCATGTACCGCGCCAGGACGTAGAAATTTCCAGGTTGGTCTCTGAGGGCACATTTAATTCACTAAGGGAGATGCACGCTCAGTCTTATTTAAGACATACATTTGGGAGTAGGAATGATATAAAATCTGAGGTCTACTGTGCGCTCCGTCTTTTAGCAGGCATTGCACCGACTGAGATTAGCAGCTGTATCAAAAAGTGTGGTTGGTTCTACACAAAGCCTTTACCATTATAAACAAATCATATGTGTGGATTTCTGAGCAATGTAGTTATTGCGGCGGAAGCTTATATGTGGTCATCGACGAGAGTATCATCGATGTATATACGTATTTGTGTGTGCATGTATATATTATGTATGTGTATTTGTGTGTGCCTATGTATTTGTGTACATGTACGTATTTGTGTGTGCATGTATGTATATATTATGTGTATTTATGTGTGCATATGTATTTGTGTGTATGTATGCATTTGTGTGTGCGTATATATTTGTGTGTATGTACGTATTTGTGTTGCGTATGTATTTGTGTATATTATGTATTTGTATGTATGTATGTGTTTGTGTGTGTATTTGTTTGCATGTGCATATTATGTATTCGTGTGTGCGTATGTATATCTATATATTTGTGTATGTATCTATGTGTTTGTATGTGCGTATGTATATGTATGTATGCATTTGCGTGTATGTACGTATGTGTTTGTGTGTGCGTATGTATGTATGGGTTTGTGTGTATGTGTACGTTTGTGTGTGTGCGTATGTATGTGTGTATGTATCTGTGTGTGTACATATGTGTTTGTGTATGCATATGTATGCATGTATATGTTTGTGTATGTATGTATGTGTTTCTGTGTGTGTATGTATGTATGTATGTATTTGTGTGTGCGTGTGTAGATCTGATCTCTTTTCTAACCCTTTTTTTCTTTTAACTTTTTTCACCCCCAAACAAGGTATAATGCCACTTGGAAAATAAGGGGCTACTCTTTTGGATCATTTCTAATAGGGAACAGTGGGGAGTTGAGCAGCAAGATGTGTGTTCACATTACATTTGAGCTTCTGTGGGTTTGTACAGTCAAAGGAGCACTACACCAGAAAGGAATTCCAAAGTCTAGCAATCCAATTATTTTCATTTTTTTCCATTATCAAAGCTTAAAGGTCACTCGATGATAAAGGGCTAATGAGTTCTTCTGGAAAGTGATGATTGGTAACGGTGGTTGAAAGTGAGTATGATGTGATTATTCAAGAGGGCGGCTCAACAAGAATTTGTTTACATTGGACTTGAAAACGCCTATGTTGTAGTGAGCTAGAAAGCAGTCTCATAGCATTATATACCATGGTTCTGGGAAAGAAACTTTGTTTATGGAAGTTCCGTTTAGTTTTAAATTGTATTTTACTTTTTTCAAAGGGGAACGTACAGACTATCTAAGGAAGAAAAAGCAGAATATTATATGGGTTTTACAGATAAGTGTTGCCTAAAAATGTTTTTTAATGTTGTGTAACATAATTTAATTATTGTTATATTTTACAGGTAAGTGTTCAGTGATGCCGAACGAACGTGGCGGTGTTGTGTATCTTGCAGGTAATGTGATAAAAACTTTTTCTTTTAATGTTCATTTTTTCCTTCTATCTTTCCGTTCGTTTATTGTCATATTTTTCTTGTTCAGGGGTCAGACAACTTCTAATATCATGCAACCTCACTCTCCAATTCTTATGGTTCAGCGGCTCAGCTGTCTCCAAATTCCATTCTATATAATATCGTCTAATCACTTAAATGAATGGGAAGATGTTGTGTATCAATGTTTGTTTCATACACATAATGTGATATGTTCTATTCTTGTTTAATATTTGACGAAGATTAGCTCAACCTACTGTGGAAATTGAAAGAAGCGGAAATGTCACATGCGTATCAAAGTTTACAACCGTTTTTTTTTTGGGGGGGGGAGTTATGTTCAATCTTCTTGTTAAAAATTGGGCGAGTATAATTTTGTTACTTGAGAATGACACTAAATGGGATTCTGTCGAGGCAACTTGATGTGTTCGAAGATTATCTCAACCTACTGCGGAAATTGAAAGAAGCGGAAATGTATCAAAGTTTACAACGGTTTTTTAATGTTCAATCTTCTTGCTTAATATTGGGCGAATATAATTTTGTTAGTTGGCATAAGGTCCGTCCTGGCTATGACCTTAAAAGACATCCAGAGATGAGGTCCCACTTGGAAGCTGTGGGAAATATGGAGCGTCCCTTAGTTGTTATTGCTCTCAGGTCCGTATGTTAGACGATAATACATGTATATATTTGCAATATAAAACCAACACTACAAATATACATAACAAATTCAGCAATTGACTAATATGGGCATAAGAAAATGACAATCCTCATTATAAATCCAAAATGGCCGCCATTACATTATTTAAAATTAATCAAAATTTACCGTTTACCTGTCATGTGCTTGTTTGAAATCACATTTTTTTTATTTTGCTTTTCGCCATTAATTTCAAAACAGCAGTTTCATTACACAAATAAAATAATCACATTTAATATGAATCCAAGTATTTTCATAAAAGTCTCCGTCCGTTGAGCTTTAAATCCTCAGTTTTAACATCAAGAATGATTGAAATATTTGTGTTACAGTAGAGATGAAAAGCGTGATATGTTTCGCGTGTAGGACGATCGTTTTGCAGAGAAATAAGAGCTTGTGTTCATAATGAAAAGACTAATTTTGTTCACAAATTGAGGCATTTCCGGTTTGAATATTTTTGTTCGAAATCTAAATTCTTCCAGTTCTGAAATGTTCATGAACTGAGAAATGGCTGTATTTCATAAAAGCCTGAAAAACAAAAACGAACCAGTCTTTATTCTAAAACACTTTTTATTCTAATGAAGAATAATTAAATTTTCTATTGTTTTTATTTTCAAAAGAAAAAGCTTTAAGGGTTCAGCCATCAAATGATCATAAATCAATTATTAAATTTCATCCTTGTTCAAATGTGTTTCAATTTATTTTCTTCTTTCTCGAAGAACTAGTAAATTAATTCGCCTTCCTTTTTAATGATTAAATCGACTTTTTCCTCGAGGTAAAAATAAATGTACTCAAGCGAGTTTTCCTTTTCCTTTTTATTACCTCCCTTCTTGTCGATTTAATTACAAATTTAACCACCAGAGGGGGCTGCTTACAATTGATTCTCAACGATATGAGATTCGTCTCCTCAAAGTTGCTTGTTGGTTCAATCATTTATTTTTTCTTCCCTCTAACTACATTTTATTTGTTTTGTTTTTTTGTTTGTTTGCTTTTTTATTACAGCATTTCTTTTAGATTTTAATATTTTATTTTCAGTGTTTTCTTGTTTTGTGTATTAAAATTTTTAAAAGTGTAAAAACAAAAGATTTCAGATTTTAACTAAAAAGATTTTTGTCACAACTTTTCAAAGATTTTATTTCGCTTCTCTGTGAGAACTGACTCTCGGTCTGCCAAGCTTCTATTTAAAATAGCGTTTTCTTTGTGCTAAATATCTTGGCACTGTGTACCGAGAAATCATTTTGACAAAGGCGATCATCTAACCAAATGTAAGATGCAACAAAACAATTATCAAATGCACCAAACGTTGATTTGAATAAAAGTCATTAACCTGACATTTTGTTTTATAACAAGGTCGTGTGTACCGAGAAATCATTTTGACAAAAGTGTGTAACTAGCAACAAATGCAAAAATAATCAATAATATAAATGTCACCTGTCTGTTTAAATGTATGTATGTATGTATGTATGTATACGTACGGCATAATCACGTTGGGTCCTAGATATGACCTTAAACTATATCCGATGGTGAGGCCCTAGCTTGCCATCCTTAGGGAGTGTGGAACCACCCTTTAATTGGCATTGCTCCCAGGTCCACTCTGACTCGGAGTGGTGGCACCTGTTAGGGTCCCAACTATGGGTTAAATAGAATACGATTTAAAAAACAAATATACTATATTAAAAAATCGTTCTTCAAAATCACCAGATTCGGCATTACATAACCTGAAAAGGGTTGATATGCCGTAAAACAAAACAACCAACTAACCATAATCACATTGACACACCGGTTCTCGTTAGATCACCGAAGTTAAGCAAAGTTGAGCCCGACTAGTACTAGATGGGTAACCATTTAAGAATACTAGGCGTAGTACGTGCTTTCCGCTTATCTCGGTATTGTTTCCAGTCGTCCTGAACCCCACTTGCCACTGGTATTCAACAATGTCGACTCAAGATAGGTGTGGTTAGAGATTGCGCAACTCTTGCCACAACAATTTCACACGAAGGCACCCTTACCGTGGGTATCCATAGTCTGTCAAGCCTGAAGGAAGCCTTTGTTATGTATGTCTGCCTAAAACTTTCGATAGAGGCGACAGATTTTCAGGAAATCCATATTATTTTGAAGCAGGATCAGACGAAAATATCAAAAAATTGGCTAAAAACATTAATTCCTTCACCCTAAACTGGACATTTTTCTACAAGAAGGGGTCGCTTTTATCGCCGATATTTTCGAAAGTCATCCCCTCTTTTCGATTGACTAGCTTTAATTTTAACATTTGTCACTTCCGCTTTGCTGACGGCCGCAACAGCAAAGACGTCACAGTTATTTTTTCACACGTTCTTTTCCTCCTTCGCGATAAGAGTTCGAGCCTGCCTGCCTACTACCACTTTTTTTTTTTTTTTTTTTGCTCAACACACACATCCAAATATCCGGGCAACGCCGGGCACCCAGGTTAGTATAAAATAATTATTAAATGTACCAAAAGGTCATTTGGATAAAAATTAATTTAACGCAGGCATAGGAAGAAACAACAAACTTGATCAAGTGTCAAAAAGAAGATAATTTAATACGACATCTGAAAGGTCATTTTTGGCAAAAGGTTACACAGATGTATAATCAAGTCGCACCAAAATCCAACCAATTTAATGAAATGACAAAATGAATAAAAAGTCCTTGAGGCGTGGCTACAGTGACAATGCTGTCTCAAAACGGCATTTCAGGTGG
>NC_136507.1:20241859-20296859 GCF_053919585.1 Euprymna scolopes | reverse complement strand
AGTGCTCATCTGAGCTCTAATCTATAGTACCCCCTTACAAAACTTTCACAAAAGACACTCTACTAGCTACAACTGCTATCAACAATCCCTCCCACTCTCTCTGTGCTTAAATCTAAACACAGATTATATGAACAAAGCTTCTTTCTTAGAAATACCCGCCTGTTGGACATTGTTGCACTGGCCTGCTTCTCGACCAATTACAAAATGGTAACCTTCAACTCTAATGTAAACAAGTTCTTGTTGAGCCGCCCCTTAAATAATTGAAATTCTACCCAATTTACACCATTAAAAAAAACTTAGATTTTATAATTTTTTAGATTTTATAATTTTTCGATTTTATAACATTTTAGATTGTATAACCTTTTAGATTTTATGACCTTTTAGATTTTATAATTGATTTTATAACCTTTCTGATTTTATGATTGATTTTATAAGACTTTTTTATTTTTTGCACAGAAGCTAATGACACAATTTTTTCTTGTTTGAGAATCTTTTTGGTTTTATTTTTAAGTGCGTTTTCACCTGCATAGATTTTTTTTTTAATTAGTTCAACATCGCATCTCTAAGGACAGAAAGAAGATGCTGCTACAAATGCATCATTTACTTCATCTTTTCTTTCCTTTTTTTTAATTTGAAGATTTCAATATGATCAGATCGATTAATTGATCTCATTAACATGATCACTCACAATAATGACCTCGGCCCATTAATATTTCCAGATGCGACAACAGAGCTGGTTCGATGAGTTTCATGGCTCCCCACACCCATCTCCAAATTTTCCGAATCATTTAAACAAGAAAACCCCTCTTTTCTAATCAACGAAAATTGCTTATAATTAATCATATGCTCCGAATTGTTTAAAATTAATGTTTTTTGTTTGTTTGTTTTTTACTTGTTCTTTACTTATTTTTTTTCACTATTTATCAAGGCCCGAAGGCTACTCAAGGATAAAGGTTAATGAATGCCAGGTGATAGTGTAGTAATCATTAATAGTGTAAATTGTGTAGAATTTGATTATTTATGGTGACGGCCCAACAAGAACTTGTTTACATTGAACTTGAAGGTAACCATGTTGTATTCAACCAGGAACCAGGCCAGCGGAAAAGTATTTAACAAGCAGGCAGTTTTGGGAAAGAAACTTTGTTCATGGAATCTGCGTTTAGATTTAGGCACATATAGAGAATGGTTATAGCTGGTCGAATGTTTTTTGTGAAAGTTTGGCAAGGAGGAACCATAGATCAATATCTAACAATCTTTGTTTTATTGTCGTTCAATAAAATGACGGTATACTGTGGTGATCGTCTCAGTAGTACAAGGTATGATCCTGAATGGAGTTCACATTTACCTTTAACCTCCCACCACCCCATTTTTGTTGGGTTATCTTAAATATGACCTCTATCAAAACAATTCTCAGACAATTTTTTTATATAGAAATCACTTCAGACAAGTCATGAAGCCACTTGATGTAAGGAGCTAACAAGAATGAAAGATGATTATTGGCAAAGACAGGAGATGTCTGATGACCTTAGTCTTGATATATATATATATATATATATATATATATATATATATATATATATATATAATTAAATAATAATTATCTATTTATACCTACAGACACTAATGTTTCATGCTTGCGCAACCATCAGTGTAGAGTAACAGTTCTTGCCGGTCATGAGACTCGAATCCAGTCACAAAGTCACCTTTTGCTCCATTTACTGAGTCTCTTCTTCATGGCCACTAGGGGATGAAGGGAATTAAGAATTATTAAACACCAAATTCAGGTGAATACAATGACAATCTAGAGTATTCGCACGAGCAGAAGTTGTGAACATTTCATAGATGTTGATTGACTGCCTTAATCTTTTTATTTCAATTTAGCCAAGTTTGCAATCTAACTATAGAGTATCGAACAACACAATCAGACTCTAAGACTTAAGTTACATAGGTTAAAATTTCAAACGTTTGTGGTCAATTCAGGCATAGACTGAAGTTTTTATTGTCGAATGTGAAGATGATGCAAATGATGGTGATGAAGAAGAAAATGAAGATAATGATGAAGATGAAGAAGAAAATAAAATGATGACAATGAATATGATAATAATGATGATGATGTTGAAGAAGAAGAAGACTACCCTCATCTCACAGTTCGAAGCTGGAATTGGCTCTCCCATGCAAATGATGATGAAGAAGAAAATAAAAATGATGATGATGATGATGAAGACTACCTTCATCTCACTTACAGTTCGAAGCTGGAATTGGCTCTCCGGATGGCTCTCAGGAATTAGTTTATTACATTTGATCTAAACCCACTTCATCATTATCAACATTTCATTTTCTTCATCATCATCATCTTCTTTATCATCATCATTTTTATCATCATTGCAGATGGAATTGTGAATTTTATTACAAGTTAGCTGCAATTTCCCCCACTTTCTGTGCTTAAATCTAAACGCAGATTCCATGAAAAAAGCTTCTTTCCCAGAACTACCCGCCTTTGGAACAGTGTTTCACAAACCTGCTTCCTGGCTGATTACAATATGGTAGCCTTCAAGTCCAATGCAAACAAGTTCTTGCTAAATCATCCAAATTCTACCCAATCTACACCATTACAGCACTAAGTAACTCGCAGTTATACTTTTTGGTCGCCCACACTGAGATACAACCTACAACTTGAGATTCCCGAGTTCGACAAAATGCACCTGAAGAAAGTAGGAGGCTACATCGACCGAAACGTTGTGAAAATCTCATTCAAGTCCGAAGAATCCAAATAATACAAATAATCAATGCTAATCTCAAAATAAAAATTCAGAAACGTAACTAAAATTTTTTCAGAGTTTTTATCAAGTCGCTCAATATGTGTACTTACTTGAAGGATATATTTACTTAAGAATTTCTATGGTTGTATTGTAAATAGAACGAAGAGTATGCGAGTGGATTTCAATTTTTTTTAAACTCTGATTCCACAATGAAAATGTCTAGCAAGTGCGAGCTATTTATAGTGATCACGTATTGTTTTTTTTTTATGATTATTGAAGTGTACGCAGAATTATTTTGAGTCGCATGTGTTGCAGCAGCAGACGAAATGAGGTGAACAATGTTTGAACTGACATAAGTAAGATGAGGGTAGTCATCATCGTCATCATCATCATTTACATCATTATTATCATGTTCATCGTTATCATTTTCATTTCCTTCTTCATTGTTTTCATCATTATCATCTTCATCATTATCGCCGCCATCTTCATCATTATCATCATCTTCATCATTTTCATTTTCTTTTCCATCATCATCATTTGCATCATCATCATCTTTATCTTCATCATTATCATCATCTTCATTTTCTTCTTCATCATCATTTTTATCTTTATCTTCATCATCATTTTCATCATCATCACGTTCAGCTTAACAACTGTATCACATGCTGACATGTGTTGGACGACTTTTAGAAATTGACTTCAACACAATCTATCTCTGAGCAATTCTTTTTAGTTATCCTAACTCTTCCTTGCTTGTTGCTCAACCTTATGTTTTATTTGACCTTCTAATGACGACTGATCCTGCTGCCTCAACAGCTCTATGTCTACTTACCCAAGTGCTCCTATCTATTCCATTCCGAAAAGCTTGGAAACAGAGACTAGAAGAAATTGGAATCGCGAGGAAGACTGAGACAATGCAATGGACATTAATGCTGAAAACAGCTGAAATCTTAAGGAAAACCCTCGAATGTAGAAACCAACCTACATGAGCTACAAATGATCATCAACCACATTAGAACTGCAACAGAATTAAAACAAAAAGGTAGAAAAAACACCATATCCCAGTTTACAGAATTTGATATTGTGTGTGTGTGTGTGTGTGTATATATATATATATATATATACTGCTGAACGTTCGGCCTGGCGTTGCATCATCAGCCTAGGAGCCGACAGGGCAGAGAATCAAAGCATGACACACGACCAGCAGAAGCGCAAGAGGAGGAAGGAGAGAGCTGCCGGTTCACAGCCTGCCGATACCGCCTTCACGCGTCCAGAGTGTGGGAGAGTCTGCCGAGCACGGATTGGCCTCATCAGCCATCTCAGGACCCACAAACCCCTGACGCCGAACTGATTGATACCTTGGTCATCGTCGACTTCGACGGACGAGCAAGAAGAAGAATATATATATATATATATATATAGTTTGCAGAAATTTATATGTTTTATATATATATATATAAAACATATATATATATATATGTTTTATATATATATATATATATAAACATATATATATATATATGTATATATATGTGTGTATGTGTGTGTCTATATATATATATATATATATATATATATATATATATATATAAAAGTTAACGTGTGTGTGTGCATTTCCCTACACAATAACTCTGTCAATTTTCAGTCTACAGACTCGAAATTTGATATACAGGTACTGAGATTTGGGAAAATCTTTGCAATCGGTTTTTGGCCAGAAATTTGGCGATTAAGGGGTCAAAGTTCAACGATTTGACCTTTGAGAACTCTACCAAACTCCTCCGACAATTTTTGCTCTACGCACTTGAAATTTTAGATACAGGTTCATTGGTCATGAATCTAACTTAATAATATAATTTGAGCCCAAAACAATAAATTTTAAGGGGTCATAATAGGGGTCAAAGTTTCAAAAGTTGACCTTTTTTTTTTGTTTTTTGTTTTTTTGCTCAGCATACACCTCCAAACACCCGGGCAACGCCGGGCACCCATGCTATATATATGCAATAAATATATATATATATATATGCAATAAATATATATATATATATAAATTTTACTAATTAAGATATAAATTTATTAATTACTAACTAGAATATTTGTTAATATGAATATGTGGGTTTTAGTGATTTATTTTCTGAAGTTCAAAATGGCGTAATGTAAGCATATAATTAGGTAATTGCAGCTTCTCTTCCAATTTCTCTATTTTTTAATCATGCCTTTTTGTTGGATTGATAATGGCTACTTCTTCTGATGAGTTAAGGGTAAAATAAATTCATTGATTGATCTAATAATTAAGTAAATGATTTTGTGTTCCACGAAACAGATACTGTCAAGAAGTGTAAATGTCAACTGAATTAAAGGAATAAGTTGTAAGATGGTCAACATCATGAAATTTGGAATATAGACTTTTGTCATTCATTCATTATAGGCTCTGTAATTACATTGAGCTTCTTAAATAAGGATTGGTATGCATAAAAAGGAAATATAAGTGAATAAAATATATTTCCAAAGAAATATATATATATATATATATATATATATATATAACTACTTAATTTACTCACATAAAATTAATATACGAAAGTATAGATTCATGCGTAAACTTTAAGTATTTACTTCAAAAGTGCTCAATACGCAGGTAGAGCTAGTTAGTAATTTATAAAATATATATGGCGATTAAGCTACACTGTATATTCCGCGTTTCATCCACTCTAGGACTCTTCAGGCTTATGCGCTATATATATATATATTTGTATATTTTGGTAGCAAGTCATTATTCAAGCACGTCTGATTGAACACGACAGAGTTATTTTTTCCGGTTTTTTTTTTTTACATCATTCAATTCGCGAAGCAGTCTTTTTTATTTCAGCTGACATGTTATATATTATGGCGCCCAAAAGTTGTTGTTCAGCCATATTCTTCTCAAACGCCGGGACAAGTATGCTAATTGTATTCATTAACTAACAAGAAACTAAATAAATAAAATATAAAATAAGAAGATTGAAATTAAAAAATAAAATAATTTGCCCCTAACTTTCCTGCACCCACCTTTATAACCGATAATAAATAAATAAATAAAAATAAAATTAAAAAATAACTATAAATGCTCCAAGCCTCAAAGAAAAAGAAAACGACAACAAAACTATCGCTCCTGACGATGATCGGATGCACCGATAGAAAGCGCTTGAGAAGACTATGGCTGAACAACAAATTTTGGGCGCCATAATATACAACATGCCCGCTGAAATAAAAAAGACCGCTCGGCACATTGAAAACATATTAAAAAAAAATCGTAAAAAAAGAATAACTCTGTCGTGTTCAATCAGATGTGCTTGAATATATCTATAATATAAAGCTGAACGTCTGTGTGTGTGTCTGGTCACGAATAGGCTCCTATATGGTTGACTATTATAGAAAACTGATCACATATAATGATAGAAGATGTGAACAGGTATGGTATAATAAATTATGGGGTTTATCTATTTTATTTTTACTTTCATCATATTTTGCTTTGGTTTTGATACACCCAAGGTTCAGAAATAGATTTAGAATTGGAATTTTAGAATTTCGCTATTGTTAAATTCCATATAAAATAGTTAGTTGTTTGCATTGTGAAAAGAATTAATTGTTCCTTCTTTTATGGAAACTGAAGTAAAAAAGTCTGTTTAACAAGTTATAAGCAGTCTGTTTCACAACCAACTACATCATGGTCGTCTTCAAGTCTAATGTAAACAAATACTGGTTAAGCCGTCCTATATGAAAATCAAGTCCTCTTAAGTAATTCCTTGTATATTCTATCGGCTGTTTCGAATCCTCTCATCATGGCGGTTAATATCTAACCAGCGATCATTTTTAACCTAATCCTCAAGTGACACCCGGGTCTTAATAATGGGTGATTTATTGGTAAAAAGAAAAAAAAATCTCGCTTAACAAGTGTCTCATGTCTTTGGATCAAATTTAATGAGTGTCTCGTGTATTTTAATTTTCAATTCTCCTTAAAAGTCTAATAAAACAGTTGCATTCTGCAGCTAGTTTGGTGCACTGCAGCATCTGATGTTGCTATACCGTTCGAAGATGGAATTGGCTCTCCGGATGGCTCTCAGTAATTAGTTTATCACATGTTTAATCTAAATCTACTTTCAAGTCGGTCTTTAATTTAGTTTTTTATTTATTCATTTACTTATTTATTTTTTGGTGTTCTTTGTCGTATTGTCTATGTGTTGAGGTTTCTATTTGCCAGAAGCATTCGACAACAGAAACAGACGAGCAGACCAGAGATAAATTATTTGCCCCAATATGAAATTTTCTGAACGTACATCGTTATATATACAAAGGGGGAGGGGCGTTCTAAAAGTCATGATTTGGACGGGTTTCCTCTGCTGCTGTCCACTCAACTGACGGCCAATTTGGCTCTCAGGTGAAATAGTGGACCCAGCTTTCATCCATTATCACTTTGATGGCAACCTTCTGTCTAAGACAATGGTATTCTGCATCTAGTCTGGTGCACTGCAGCATCTTTTTTTTTTTTTAACAAGTGAGTCACAACTCATCAAGGCCCGAAGGCCACTCGAGGATAAGGGTTAATGAATGTAAGGTGGTAGTGTAATAATCGTTAATGGTGTAAGTTGGGTACAATTCGATTATTAAAAGGAAACGGTTCAACAAGAATTTGTTTACATTAGATTTGAAGGCTACAATACTGTAGTCGGCCAAGAAGCAGCCCAGCAGAACAGTGTTCTTCCGAACCATATAGATATATCTGCTGTTGCTATACAGTTTGAAGATGGAATTGGCTCTCCGGATGCAAGCCTGGACGAGTGATAAGAAAACCTAGGGTTGCGCAGTTACCGGGGTCCCCCCTCTTAGCGTTGCAGACAAAGTCCGACTAAAAAGGTAAGCTAAACTGGTTGGAGCCAACGCAGCTGCAAGAGTTGCCGGAAAGGTGTTGCAGTGCTTTACCATCCACCTCTCAGGATGCCAAAACGGATTTTTTGTCGAGGTTTACTCTCTTAGCCTTTAAAGAAATACGTCAAAGAAATTCAAATTTTAGGAATATTTATCATTTGAGGTGTAAAACACTTATTGTTAAAGTTTCACAAATATCTGAATTTTTCATGAAATCCTTCCATCCTCTGTTTACTTCCTTTGCATGAAACTAAATCAAATTAAACATAGTTCACACTTGGATCTCTTACGACTAAAAACTGTTACCGATTCATGGGAATGGGTTAATTAGTTTAGGAGTGAATCCTGTGCATATAAATACGCAAACATACAAACATATCTAACTTTATATATAGAGTTGTTTTGGTTGTTTTGTTTTATGGCATATCAACTCTTTTTGGATGATTTTATTTTATGGAAATGGCTTGAGACTAGGTATGAAGCCACTTGATGTAAGGAGCTAACAAGAATAAAAATTGATTATCGCAAAGACAGGAGATGCCTGTTAACCTTAGACTTTAAAAAACTAAGGTGCTAGGTAAAAGGAAAACAGTGAGCAGGAAAAGAGTTCCACAGCTTTACAATCCCTGGAAAGAAGTTATTGGAACAGGAAGCTGTATTACAATTAGGTGTCGAAACAGTACATGGATGGAGACCACTAGACCAACGAGTCAAATGAGCTGGAACAAAGGAAGCAGAGAATAGATCAGACAATTCTGAAGAACACATTTCATAATAGTAATCGTAGAAAAAAACTGAAACTAGCAACATCACGTCTGAAGTAGAAAATGTGGTGTGCCAATCAAATTACAGATACGTTTCTGCAATTTATCAAGAAGCTTGAAATGGGACACAGCTTCATCAACCCAAATATGACAAAAGTATTCCATACATGGTTTGATAGTAGATTTGTAAAGATAGAAAATAGACTCAGCTGTGAGAAACTGTTTGGGGTGATAGAGAGAACCGATTTTACAAGAAGCAGAAAAAGCAATGGATTTAATATATGGACTCCAAGAATGATTTGATGAGAAATGAAGCCATCCGTAAGAATCTCAGGAAGAAAAGAGACACATCTACGATTGAAGGACGATGGCTGAGTCTTAACAGGATTAAATGAAACAAACCATTTCTTACCCCAATCCATTACAGAGCCCTATCAACTTCTAGATCAACTGCATATTTCAACTGATTCGAGAAAAATGGGCTGGAAGTGATACCAGAATAGAAGGTGGTGTCATCAGCATAAATGTTAATTTTTCTGAATAATTTAATACCAAATTCAGTTTTTATGATTCAAATTCTTTGTATCTTTATAGTCTTTTATCTATAATTTGATTGGTCCCATACTTTAGTGAAACCTCTCTCTCTCTCACAGACGTGATGTTGATAGGCTCAGTCTTTACTACAAATATTATTCATGGAGTTTGGTTTGGTTTTGTTCATTTGCAGAACATGATTGATGTTTGAAAAGGGAAAGGCAAAAAGAAATAGCATCGATGCTTGGCACATTTAATTCAACCGATATCTTCAGACAGCAGGCAGAATCTCACAGCACCAGATATAAAGATAGAGATGACAGTGATAACAAGTTTAAACCTACTGCTGCTGCTGCTGCTGTTGATGATGATGATTTTTATTGTTGTTGTAGATGATGAGTTGTATTGTTGTTGTCGTTGATGATGATTTTTATTGTTGTCGTTGATGATGATTTTTATTGTTGTTGCTGATGATGATGATTTTTATTGTTGTTGTTGTTGATGATGATGATTTTTATTGTTGTTGTTGTTGTTATTGATGATAAACATCATTAATCCATTTCATATGAATCAGATGATTATATTGTTAACATTCATTTCTTTGATATCTTTCTAGTTAGAATTCTTTGTAGAAAGATACCGGGTACTTATGGGTGGGACCACGTGAAGGTTGCCAACATCCCTAAGTGAAAGCATTTTTGCAGAATGAATTAGATTCGAATGTAGGTCACCCAGGTTGTCAATACATGTTGTTAATCGCTTGGTCACCATCACCTACTTGATGATGATCATCATCATCGTTATCATCATTGATTGTTTGCGAGGCATCATTCATTTCCTCAGAATTCTTTCCAAAAGTATATCAGGAATTTACAGGAGAGACCACGTGAATGCTGCCAACAGTTCTAAGTGAAAGTATTTTGTATTTTGGGGGAATGAACTGGGTACGAAATTGGCACATCCAGATTATTAGCACGTATTGTTAACTATTGAGCTACCATCACCATCTTGTTGCTGCTGCTGATGCTGAAGATATTGTTGCTGCTGATGAAGATGATGGTGCTGCTGCTGATGATAAAGATGAAGATACTGATGATGAACATGCTGCTGCCAATGCTGCTGCCAATGACGAAGATAAAGATACTGCTGCTGCTGATGATGATACTGCTGCTGATGATGATGATGATGATGGAAATGATGATGATACTGCTGCTGATGATAAAGATGAAGATATTGATGATGAACATGTTGCTGCCGATGCTGCTGCCAATGCTGCTGATGATGACGAAGATAAAGATACTGCTGCTGCTGATGATGATGATGAAGATGAAAATGAACATACTGCTGTTGATGATGATGAATATGATACTGCTGCTGATGATGAATATGAAGGTACTGCTGATGATGATACTGTTGCTGATGTTAATGATGATGCTGATGATGAAGATATAGCTGCTGATGCTGATGATACTTTTGATGCTGCTAATGACGATGATGATGCAATAGCAGTATACGCATGCGCCCACCCTCATTTATTGCTAAAATGTTCTGAAAATGTAACTCTTTTAACCGTGGGCAACTTTTCAGCACCAGAAAATGTTTTGAAAATTCCGAAAAAGATATTTCTAAAGAAAATCCACTTTAATTATTTTCTTTTCGCTTTTTCTATAGATCAGTGCAACTGTTTCGGTGTTCTTTTTTTTCCAATTATACCAATTCTATCCATCGGCACAAAATAATCGTGGGAGACTCTCTTTGAAATCTTTGAATAACGAGCGCAACATTAGCATACTGACAAGACGCGCACGTGCATTCCGATACATCTTTTCATTTATCCGTGTGACGAAGAAGAGAGAAGTAGAGAGAGAAGCGGAATAGCACAAAATGTATATATTCAAATTAAATAAGATCAAATTCATTTGACCCAAACTAACGACCTCGACTAGCAGCAAAATCTCACCCCTTCACTGTTTAGAATTTCAGATGTCCGAAAACTTCCACCCCCAATAACTCTTTCCTTGAACTACTTGTATCCCCTCCTTGTCTCATTGTACTAATGTGCAGAAATGTAATATTAACAAACACCTTGCTGCACAACCCCTTATTTTTTTATGGAAATCGCTACAGACAAAGCATGAAGCCACTTGATGTAAGGAGCTAAAAAAAACACTATTCAAGGCCAAAAACTAGCCAAAGATAAGATTGATTCTAATGTAGAAACATCAATTCCTCCCCCTTTGTCAGAAACATTGCTCATGGAATGTGAGGACTAAAGGATAATCTAAGGGAAGCGAAAGTAAAACACAATGTCTAATTTCTACTCTTTTGCATGCGATGCGAGTGTTAGTTCACCTACTTCCCAGTACGATAAACATATGTTACTGTTGGCCGGAGACCATATTGAATATCCACTCGAGACAAGGAACATAATTTAATACATAGAAGAAGGCCACCAAGTTCGATAACTCCAACTTTAACATTTCTGGTGTCTTCTGGTGTCAGTCAAAGTTCCAACAAAAAGAAAAAAAAAAGAAAAAAACAGGTTATTAACACAACAAGTCTCTTAGAATTTCAGTAAAGGCTCCCATCTTTATCAACAGAGATTATTTGTTTATAGTGGTGAAGGCTTTCTGTAGATCCATCCACACTTTTTAGTATTACTGCTAACCTTTGTCGGTGCAGATGACTGGCACAGAGTATACAGTAGACCACCGGTGTTTGCATCAGTTTCCTTCTTCTAGATGCATGTCTTAATGAAGACTGGGGATGCATCTCTCCCAGTGAATTAATGCATGTCTGGATACCAACCTTGAAATTTATACCATTCGGAACATTACATACAGCACCTAGCCCATCTAGTACTGGCCAGGATCATTGCTGTTTAACTTTGGTGATCTGGTGAGAACCAGTGTGTCAATATGATTGTGCCATATTATAATAAATATGGCACAATAATATATATATATAAAGGCTTCCTTCAGTCTTGACAGACTATGGATACCCACTGTAAGGGTGCCTGCACGTGAAATTTGTGTGGCAAGAGTTGCGCAATCACCAACCACGCCTCTCCTGAGTCAACATTGTTGCATACCAGTGGCAAGTTGAGGTACAAGACGACTGGAAACAATGCCGAGATAAGTGGAGAGCACATACAGCGCCTAGAATTCCCAAATGGTCACCCATCTGGTACTAGCCAGGCTCAACGTTGCTTAACTTCGGTGATCTGGCGAGAACCGGTGTGTCAACGTGATTATGCCGTATATATATATATATATATATATATATATATATATATATATATATATATATATATATATATATATATATATATATATATATATATATATATATATATATATATATATATATATATATATATATATATATATTATAATCAATATGGCACAATAATAAATATATGCATGTATATATATTTGAAAACTATACATAAACATTCCAAAGATAGACCAGCAGTTTCATTGTATTGAACCTGCTATCTGTGGCTGATGTTAATTCAATACAAATCATCAGCGTCGGTAAAAAGAGCAAAACAAAATGGAAAAATAAACAGAAATAAACACCGTTAACGGGCGGTGTCTTTGCTCAAAATCCCTGTTGTAAAGTTAGTCCTTAGTAAACAACGCTAAGAGAGTCTATTTACAAAAGGGAGGGAGGGGTAAACGTTGATGATTTGTATTGACTTCATATCAGCCACAGATGGCTGGTTCAATACAATGAAACTGCTGGTTCGTCTTTAGAATATGCATGTATAGTTTTTAAATAAATATTTGTATTTTAGCTTTTAAATTCGCAATCGAGCACTAAAGAATAGGTCAACGTTTGTTTTATCATTTTTTTCTGATATAAAGCGTTGATAATGCAAAAACGTATCGATAAACATTTTTCTTTTTTTTGTGCAAACACTGAAAACATTTGTCGCACTGTTTGATTCCTAAGAACGCACGAACACATCTTCAGATCAGTGATCTTCTTTGTTCCATTGTCCAAAAGAAAATACGAAATTACGTTATCTCAAAGCCATCTCGAAATTGATAATGGAAGGTAAATATCTTTTATTTTTCTCAAAACAAAACAAACTGTGAAACGAAAGAAATAATTTGTAATCTATCTGCGAGTAAAATTAATAGCGGAGAAGTGGGTGACGACAAAAACTGATGAACTGGGCATGCAGAGTTCGAATCCAGTTGGTTCCGTAGCGCAACTTTTCTTATGGTTGTTTATCCTATAAATACTAGATTCTAGAAAGAACCCTGGTAGAATTCATAAAGAAAATAATAAAACTCCGTTCACGTGCTACAAAAATGTCAGTTGCATTTGAAAATCCGATGCGAAAACAACCTAAGTTATTTAGTCCTGAGTGTTTTGATTGCCCGTGGCTGGGTCGAAGGTCATGTTTGTGTGGAAGACGATTTGAACAAGGCGATGGAATTGGCGGTCTCACCGAAGGAGGAATTATAGTTTGTTTCGTGTATTACAATATAAAAAGCATGAAATAGAAACGCCATTTAACACAAGACAAACTATGAACATTTAAGATTTTGAATAACTTTTTATCAACAATAAAAGACTAGATTGAATGTGCGTGTTCGAAAAGGTTCATTTTCATGCGTTGTTGTCTTTCAGAATAATATAAAGTAAGATGTTCGAAGAAACAGAAGAAAAAAAATGGAAGAATGTTCATAAAGAATACTTATTCCTTGTTTCTTTTCGTTGGTCGAGAAGCAGTCATAAAAATGAATTGTGTTTTCAGCTTTTACTCGATTGCAACTGTGTCCTGTTATTTTGGTGTCTTGTTTCCTTTTCCCGTCGTCTATAAAATAAAATCCTGGGTTTATATTTCTCCTTGCCGGCTCACACAGGCACATTAGTTATTAAATAATATTTTTAACATGTCCCGTTCCCATTAACTAGTTTATTTTTTATTATTTTTCTCTTTTTGATCAGATGGGTGCATTGAACTGATGCGTAGTGATGCGTTTACACACTTTGTCTGTGACAGCCGATGAGTCAAAATCTGGTTAAGAGTTTTATTTCTTTCTTCATAAATCCCCTCAAACCAATGCTAAGAACATTATCGGACTGCTCAGAAAAGCCAACCTTGTGTCAGACATGCAGTAACTAAGTTTCAATAATCATGCAGAAACAGTAAAGTTCATAAACTATTATGTGTACCTTCATTGTTGGGCGTTCCTTCTGTACGCGCATCAGGCATGCTGCTTCCCAGACCGAGGGAATTCCGTCCTGTAATCAAAGCATCTTTCATCCCTTCAAAAAGATGAATTCAAAACGTTATGACATTCATTCAACGTGATATTCGTTTACAATCACTGAATAGTGTGTCTTTCGAAAGAGGGAAAACAAAAAGAGAGCGATCGAAATCACTTATTAGTTATACGTTGTTAGCCCATGTCATTCGATATCTTATAACGCTTCATCTGTTTATTTCTTCTTAAACCACGTGATGTCATGCATGTTTCTAGTACATTCCAACACACATTGCACTGTATAGAACCTAATGTTTATTTTATAAAAGTATTTTATATATAATAGTTTTAACTGCGAAAGTCATGTATCCTGCCTTAATTGTGCTCTAAACAGAAACATTCATTTCGAACACGCCCCTGTCATGTCAAAGAACCTACTGTATATCTTATATGCATGGTATTATTATTTGTGTGTTGATAATGGCTCGCATTAAAGTTTAAAATGCAAAAATCAAGTATAATGGTTTAGTTGACCTCTAAACAGAAACATTCATTTCGAACGCGCCCCTGTCATGTCAAAGAACCTACTGTATATTTCCTATGCCTGGCCTTTCTTTTTGTGATGATTATGGCTTGGATTAAAGCTTAAAATGCAAACATCAAGTATAATAGTTCAATTGAGCTCTAAATTGAAACATTCATTTCGAACGCGCCCCTGTCATGTCAAAGAACCTACTGTTGATTTTATACACCGTACACATTTGTTTGAGTGGTGATAAAACTTCTCAAATGCACTTTATGATCTTAGACTGTGAAAAATTGGTAACTTTGGTCAAAATCGGACTGTTTCATCGATGGATTTTTTTTTTTACAATTATCAATTTTCGATAATTATCGGAAGCATTTCGGTATAATAATAATCGTGTGATACTCCCTTTGAAATCTTTGAATAACGAGCACAACATAGACATACTGACAAGATGCGCACGTGCATTCCGATACATCTTTTCATTTATCCGTGTGACAAAGAAAAGAGAAGTAGAGAGAGAAGCGGAATAGCACAAAATGTATATATTCAAATTAAATAAGATCAAATTCATTTGACCCAAACTAACGATCTCGACTAGCAGCAAAATCTTACCCCTTCACTGTTTAGAATTTCAGATGCCGGAAAACTTTCTACCCCAATAACTCTTTCCTTGAACTACTTGTATCCCCTCCTTATCTCATTGTACTAATGTACAGAAATGTAAATGTAATATTAACAAACACCTTGCTGCACGACCCCTTATTTTTTTATGGAAATCGCTACAGACAAAGCATGAAGCCACTTAATGTAAGGAGCTAAAAAAAACACTATTCAAGGCCAAAAACTAGCCAAAGATAAGATTGATTCTAATCCAGAAACATCAATTCTTCCCCCTTTGTCAGAAACATTGCTCATGGAATGTGAGAACTAAAGAACAATATACGGGAAACGAAAGTAAAACACAATGTCTAATTTCTACTCTTTTGCATGTGATGCGAGTGTTAGTTCACCTACTTCCCAGTACGATAAACATGTTACTGTTGGCCAGAGACCATATTGAATATCCACTTCCAGACACATAATGTACATTTGTGTGATTTTTTTTAAAAAATCGTCCTAGCTGTTTTGGAGTTCATAAGAAACGAATTCAAAAACACATACAGTTCCTTTTGTGCTCGCTTCTTTGCTGCAGTTAATTCATTCAATCTTTTTCTATTTCTTTTTTTAATACTCAGGGACAATTACCCTTTTTTTTCTTTTCCTCTTCCTTATTGACTTACTTTACCGTTTCTCTTTATCTTCGCTTTCTTTCTTTTTTTTGCTTTGTTTTTCATATAGAGAGATAACGCAAAGGAGACGCTCGCTGAGTTTCTTCAAGGTTTTATTTGGAGAGAATTTACTCCAAGGTGATAGAGACTAATATTATCTTTTTGTTATTTACTTTTAAAACTTATCTTGTTAACATAACAAAATGTGTGGCACTAAGGAATAGAAATATCAGTAACATTTGCTAAGTATATCAGTTTGCTGCATCATTGGCCGTGTCTCGCACGCACGGCTTCCCGATAAGAACTGCCTGAAAACCTTAGTTCTTTTTTTGCTTGAAAACCGTGACACCATTCGTCATCGTTCGACTTTTGTTTTGTCTAGGCATTTGATTTCTGCCCCCCCCCTTACGCCAACTTTCGTCACCCTTCCCCGGAAACGATTCTATGTTCAGATTAAAGTCATCCTGATATGTGTAGCTTTACACAAGGAACCAGCACGTTGTGGTCTCAGTCGTAAAATAGACAAAGAATAGAAAAGAACTCGTTTTTTTTTCCTTTGTAATAAAGACGTTTATTTCCTAATTGTTACGGCCATACGAAATTCTAATTTGAAAAAATGAGACAACTTCCCGTGTGTGTGTGTGTGTGTGTGTGTGTGTGTGTGTGTGTGTGTGTGTGTGTGTGTGTGTGTGTGTGTGTGTGTGTGTGTGTGTTGTTTTTTGTTGTTGTTTTTTTGTTTTGTTTTTTTCGCCTCTCCGAGAAAAACCTGTTTAAACATTTCTACAGGATCTGACTTCAGAGATGTGGGCATAAATATGCTATTACAGAGATCTTTCGACCCGATTGGAGATTTCCCTTTAAGTATTTGCCACTTTCAAGGAACGAAAATGACAGAAGGAATTTATAGCGTACATTATTTAAGAATAACTTCTATTCTTTTGCCAGGAGAAAGATGATGGCGGGATGAAGTTTCAGGATGAAACAGAATGTGTGAATGGCGGTTTCGATCAGCAGTTCTGGGGAGTTGGTCAAGGGATGTGTTTACGATAGGTTTTTGGAGGTTTTTACTTTAGGGTATTTTGTAAAAAGTGAAGTATTTTTAGGATGAGTCGGATTCAGAGAAATGATAGATAGATAGATAGATAGATAGATATAAGACACTTGTTACTGAACAACAATAAATGTTTCTGTTTAAGTCTTTTTCTATTTTTCAGGTGGCCTATCAAGTATTTTTTGTCTTGTGTACCACTCTTCACGAGTACTTTTGTTTGATTCATTCAATAATCCTCAGGCAGCGTACCAGTCTTGCTTGTTTATACCCGAGTTGATTAAATGGTGTGGAAATGTGTGGCTTTTAAATGTACGCATGAGTGATGAGACGCTGTATGCAAAACCTGATTACGTGCAATTAATTGCAAGGAGCATTCCAAAAGTAATGCCTCCTATAATTATTCCGCCCAAATGGAACAGAAGGAACTGCAAATGGTATTGTTATTATAATTGAACTTATACATTTGTGACCTGAAAGTTTCATCTCTTTGTTGAAGATATTGACAGTTTGATACTCTAAGAAAGCAACCCCTGTAACTGACATGCGTCAAAAACAAAGCATCATTGAATTTCTGGCAAAAGTGTATTGAAATGGTGGTGACTATGTAGAAAAATAAATTCTGGAGCACAAAATGTCGGTCGTTTTAATGGTATGATCTCTGTCTTTGTAGCTCTTCAACTTTTTGAGTTAAAAAAATGGAGGCTTTACTTTTGGAACGACCGTTGTAGAACCATACAAAAATTAAAACAAAAAAGAATAAAGTGTTGGAGCCAATTACTAAGTCAGGCACTTTCATATATTGTAGCTAGACTCCTAATTGATATTGTTGATTTTATATAAAATGCTTGAAGAAATTTTTGTTTTTTAAATTGGCATGGTGATGTATAATTTTTGTGTTGTTGACTGAATTCTTAATGGAGTCAGTTCTGTTACATCAAGCATTAATAGATTAAACTAGAGTTAAAAAGGCACTTTAGCATAGTGTGGCTAGGCTCGTAATTGATATTGTTATCTTTTTAAATTGGGTAGTAATATACAGCTTTTTTTTGTTATACGGCATAATCATGTTGACACACCGGTTCCCGCTGGATCACCGAAGTTAAGCAACGTTGAACCTGGTCTAGTACCAAATGAGTGACCATTTGAGACTTCCAGGTGTTGTATGTGCTCTCCGCTTGTCTCGCTATATATTATTATTGAGTCGTGATTTCAAAATTTACAGCATTATCACATTGACACATCGGTTCCCGCTGGATCACCGAAGTTAAGCAACATTGAACCTGGTCAGTACTAAATGGGTAACCATTTGGGACTTTCAGGTGCTGTATGTGCTCTCTGCTTATCTTGGCATTGTTTCCAATCGTCCTGGACTTCTCCTTGCCACTGAACTCAAACAGTGCCGATTCAGGAGAGGTGTGGTTGAGGATTGCGCAACTCTTGCCTCACAATTACATACGCAGCTGTCTCTACAGGGGGTATCCTTTGTCTTTCGAGATTGAACGGAGGCATCGTTGTTTTGTAAACTAAGAGAGGACTGAATTGCTAATAAAGACAATTATATTATTTCAAGTGTTTGTAAATTGAACCATAGTCAAAATGTTATGTACGGTACCAAAAGGGTCTGTTACATTGCGTGTGTATATGAACATGTTCCATAACGACGTACACGTTGAATAGTTGGGTTTTATATTTTATCTGTATATTCATGTACGTGTAAATGCGTGTATGTATATACGTTGTATCATTTAGTTGATCGTCTAGTGTGTATATTTTAACATTTATGCAACAGTTCTAACAGGAAACGATTGACGTGGACGTATCGAAACAGTTGTAGATAAACAGTTCTTTTTAACAGATGTAAATAACACAACACATACCTGGATTATTTATGAACATTTATTTTCATGATTTCAGCTGGCATCTTCAAAGATTACAATGTCTTTACATCTTGGCTGCCTGAGATGACGCTGCTCCCTGCGTCATGAGAGACCAACTTCCCATTTGAATCATCCGTTCTCTCTGATGTCCAGCTAACGACTGACTCAAATCTCCCCAAATCTACATCTCATTACGTGTCTCAGACCAACAGCTCATGTAACCTCAATCTAGTTATTTGTTTATGCAAACCAAAATCATGTTTACATCTATTTTTCTATTTTCACATTCTTTTTGTAGCGATATTATTATTTGCTGTCAATCACTTTTCCCAGTCTAATTGTTTATTTTTCTAATCATAATGATTGATCCAGCGACCCGCTGCCGCTCGAATCAATTAATAATAAATAATAATAATAATAATAATAATAATAATAATAATAATAATAATAATAATGTTTAACCCTTGGCCCTGCTTGCCACAGTTAATACAGATACTATGCTATGATCACAGCCCAAGTGTCACAACATTACAAAAAATGTGTAATGTGAGACCTCAGGAAAGTGCAGTAGTGGTATAACCAATATAATAATTAGTTTTAACATTGTAAGAGATACTGTCAGGTGTTATTGTGGTTAGAGATTTTTAATTTTTTTATAATCTTTACAGATATAAAGTCGAGTTACTTGTCACACTGACATTGATATTAAAAGCCTACTTTTCTATTTTCAAAGTGAACACAACCTCCTTTTATACTAAGTAGTGAATATACCAGCGACTTAAGAAAGGATAACCAATTTGCATATTCCTTTAAAAGTGAACTTTTATTAATTCACTGTTCGTTTTTGTTCCGGTTTTCTTAATGGATCATTAGTTTTATTTCACTATTTTGCACAATTCTGTTTGTGCAAAATTTTATACAATGTGCATAATTGCATAGAATTTGGAACTGCATTCACAATAAATCTCTATCTCTATCTGTGAAACGGTTTCTACCAAACTCCTCTGTCAATGTTTGGTCAACAGACTTGAAACTTGATATATAGGGTATTCGGTCATGTGGAACTACGATAATGCACCATGTTTTGATATGGTAATGAATACTGCTTTTCATTTCGATTCTAGTTAATGGCAGTCCTGGATATGACCATAAACTATATCCGATGGTGAGGCCCCAGCTTGCAGGCTTTGGGGAGTGTTGAGCCACCCTTTAATTGCCATTGCTCCCAGATCCACTCTGACCCGGAGTGGTAGTACCTGTTAGGGTCCCAACTATGGGCTAAATAGAAACCGACTTGAAAAAAAATATATATATATATATTCTATTAAAAATTTGTTCTTCAAAAACATTGGCTTCAGCATTAAATACAGTTGAGAAAAGGGTTGATATGCCGTAAAACAAAAACAACAAACTAGTTAATGGCAGTTAAACCATATTTATTTATCTTTTGAAATCGTTGATATGTATTGAGTACGGTATAATAATCCATAGAGATTTGGCTATATAATAAATATGAAATGTGTATAAATTTAAATATACAGGCTGTCCCAAATAAAATGTATACATTCTTTAAATGACCATAAAACCAACATTTATTATAAGAAAGTAAAGTTTCATACATCAAAATACTGTGAACAAATATAGAAACCAGCTAATTATCGAAAATGTTCAAATTATTGGCCATTGTGGTCCATGAACAGCTGATTTAATCGAAAACGTTCCTAATCAGTTCAATTAGTGTATTGACTCATCTTCTTTCAATGGTTGTTTCAAATCATTCATTGCAGCTTGTTTTGTGGTGTGAATCCTGTGTTTAACGTTCCCACCCGCAAGAGAGAAATCCACGGGGGGTGGGTCACATCCGGTGAGTGTGGACAGTACTCGATACTTCCTTTTCGTCCTAACTATCTGTATCGCAGGTAACTATCAAGATATGCTCTTACGTCATGAAGATAGTCGGGAAGTGCTCCATCCTGTAGGGAGTGCCATTCTTTATTCCTAAACATCTCTTGGGAACTTAGCATAGCATATTTATGTAGCAAGTTGAGATAATTTAAAGACTGTATACATTTTATTGGGACACCCTGTATTTAAGCGTATTTTATGACCGGACAACGCCGGATGACCTGCTAGTAAATGAGAAATCTAATGTTTTTATTATGATTGTCGCTGATAAAACATCAAGCACAATAATATATATATATATATATATATATATATATATATTTTTTTTACACAGAGATCACCACTTATCAAGGCCTGGAAGCCACTCAGGGATAAGGGTTATTGCAAGTACATTACATTAGTGTGGAGATTTGATGAAGTGTTTACTTAAGGGGGCGGTTCATTAGGAATTTGTTAACATTGGACTTGAAGACATCCAAGTTGTAGTTCGGTGGGGAGCAGGCAGACGGAACAGAGTTCCACAGGCGTGCAGTTCTAAGAAATATATTTGTTTTAAGGTTAAATATCCTATATCATGAGTATCGGTATTACTAACTATTACTTTTAAACATCAGATAAATTTTAATTAACAACCAATTCTACAAGTATTTCGTAGATAAATGAAATTATCAATTAGAAATCTAGATAACCACGACTACCCCAACCTAATCTAGCCCAACCTGATGTAAATTAAGGACAATGTTAACATGTAGGGAGTTAGTGTAAGGATAGTTTTAGAATATATCTAATTATTTCGGTTTTAAACTACATTGAGCTAAGTGCTTAAATATGTTTCAGTTTGAACAAAGGTTTGCAATAATATTGTGGGGACTGCATTCGTGCCGGACGTCCATAGAATGGAAATATTTTTAAGTACGGTAGAATCATAAAAACCAAAAAAACATAAAGGATATACCTGTTTAATAGAAATATTGATGCTGATGAGGACAAGTTTATTATTATTATTATTATTTTTTTTACTCATATTTTCCTCAAACAAGTCACATCGTTACTGAGACGTAAATGCAAGTTACCACGAAAAAGGCTACTGCAAATTAAGGACAATGATTACAGGAGCACTCTAAGTGGGGAGTTGCGCTGCGAGATGTCTGTAAAATCAGGGAAGCGGGAAACGGGGAGGGAATTCCAAAGTCTAGCAATCCGATGCAAGGAATTATTAGAGTGGAAGGCTTTCTGGAATCTAGGGCCCTCACCAGTAAAGGTGTGGGATTTTGCTACTCGTTGAGTTTATTGGAGTATGTACGTCGGGAGGGCACAAGTGTCATGAGTTCATCAGAACCCATTCCATTAAAATACTTGTAAAACGGGCAAAAGGGATGCAATGTTGTGGTGATGGGACAGAAGTTGGAACTTGGCCCACAGTGTAGGATCTATTAGATTTGAGACTGTTTATTTTGTTTTTGTTTTTTTGAACCCTGTCTAAGATTAACAAAACATTTTATGACATTGCTGTAATAGAGGTCAGAGGTCACATTGGTGTATCAATGAAAACAGTGTGTAATGAAGTACATTTTACCAGTTCCACTAGATGCGTAACATTCAATTTTTTTTTTTTTTTTTTTTTGAAAAGTCTACGGAATAACCTTCCCGAGAAACGGCAAGAATTTTCTGTTTAAGCAAATATACATATATTTATTTTATTTATTTATTTTCCTTTTTGAGATAATTGGAATTCCTGGGAGCGTTTCAGGTGTAATGTGTGACCTTTCACGATTAAATTGATTTTTTTTTTCTTTTTTATCTCAATCTAGCCTCAAGAAATAAAATGTAATTAGCAAAATGCTTTTTTATTCATCAAATGCTGATCTGATTATTGTGGTTGTAAAAATTTTAAACAGGCCAAGATCACGGTGTAGTATCTGTTCTGATGCTACACTTAACCTTTTCTGTCCTCAATCAGTGGACGAAAAACCCTTTATAACTGAGACAATTTTTATTCTTGTTCCTATCCAGAGTGCCCCTTTTTGGAGAGCTGGATTTTCATCACATTAAAAACCAAACTTGTGTCTAACTCTGCCCTCGTGGGGAGGCAAGTAAATAGGAGCATACTAGTATATTTACTCATCATTAGATGAAGATCAAGGGTAAGTGGAGTAATCCTGGGAAATGAGTGTTGCCTTTCCTACACCTCAGTGTAGCAGCTAATGAAAAAGGAGTTTTCACGTCGCTCTTGGCTATGTTCAACCACTGTGCATCTAACAGCTGTATTCCAAACTCCATAATGATTAGTTATTTATGTTTCTGAATTTTTGAGATGAGGATTGATTATCCGTATTATTTGGTTTCTTCGGACTACTGTTTTCATCTTGAATGTTATTTTCACGTTTCGATTGATATAACCTCCAGTTTCCCTAAGGTGTATCTAGTTGAACTATTTCTGTCAAACTTGGAAATCTACACAAATTTTTAAACAGAACCATTTATTTAATGATCACCTGCACTGGAGATTAAACTTTAAATTTACAGAACAGCTAACAATCACTGAATCTGGGCAGGAGCTGCTAAAAGCAGCTTATCCTGCCTTGACAGAGTACAAAATAGACTTTGTGACTTAGTGGGGGATGCCCTTATCTCTTCCCTGCAGCCTCTCTCCCCGTTACGAGCCTGTCTTTGTTTTATCGCTATTTCCATGGCAAGTGCTCGTCTGAGCACCAATCTCTGCCCCCCTTCGCCAATCTTTCACAAAAAACACCCGTCTAGCTGAAACTACTGTCATTAATTTTCCCCACTCTTTATCTGTGCCTAAATCAAAACGTAGATTCCATGAGCAGAGCTTCTTTCTTAGAAGTGAACGACTGTGGAACTCTCTTCCGTTTGTCTGTTTCCCACCTGACTACAACTTGGATGTCTTCAAGTCCAACATAAACAAACTCCTGACAAACCGCCCCCTTAAGTAAGACACTCTGTCAAATCTCAAATACTAATGATTACTACAATACTATCCCATTGATTACTGTACACGCAATAACCCTTATCCCTGAGTGGCTTCCGGGCGTTGATAAGTGGTGACCTCCATGTAAAAAAACAAAAAAATGTCCGTTCTGAGAGATCAACTGCTGATGTCCGTTCTGAGACATCAATGTGCTGGCGATAATATCATAGAATTAGTGAACCTATATTGAGGATAGCTTTGCTTCTGGAGCAATAGTTCTTGACATATTTAAGAGATGTGATAGGGTCTGGCACAAATTACTACTTCATAAGATTTCCAGCCACGGAATGGTTGGAAATGTTCTGTCAACCATAAAATCCTTTCTCTCTGAAAGGTCTATCCAAGTAGTCGTTGATGGACAGAGATCTGAAACGCACTGTATTAACACTTGCATGCCTCAGGGATCCATCCTGGGCCTTACTCTCTTCCTAATCTTCATCAACAGGCTCCTTCAATCTTTGACAGACTATGGATACCCACGAAGGGGTGCCTGCACATGAAATTTTTGTGGCAGGTGGTGCGCAATCTCTAACCACACCTCTCCTGAGACAACATTGTCAAATATCAGTGGCAAGTGAAGTGTATGTTCAGGACGACTGGAAACAAATGCCGAGATAAGTGGAGAGCACATACAGCGCCTAGAATTCCCAAATGGTCACCCATCTGGTACTAACCAGGCTCAACGTTGCTTAACTTCATTAATCTGACGAGAACCTGTGTGTCAACGTGATGATGCCGTATATATTATAGATAATGATCTTCATCAACTACCGTCTAAATCACATTGTTTGTTCATTTGTTGACATCTACACAGACGATGATATCAACTGTGGAAATACTTCACAAAGATCAGAATCTTTCTGATTCTCTCTCCTCCGACGTATGGTACAATGCGCTAAAAGATAGCTACTTACGTTTAATACACTCAAAACCAAAGTTCTATTTTTTCATCACTAATGCTAATGTGCCTACTCCGTTCTTTTCCTCCTTGCGGTACGGGTTCGAGCCTGCCTTCCTACTACTTTGCTCCAGCTGGGATGAATAGCTTTTATCTTGATGAAACACCCAGCTTCAGCAAACTTCTGAGACTGATTTTTATTCCTAGCCTGAGATAGAAGACCTGCATCAGATCCGTTGCCAAAATCACTGAAAAATTGTTGGATCATTCTACTGCTCCAGAAAATGTCTCACTTCCAATGCAATCCTCTACCTGTACGAGAGTCAAATATGTTCTAAGCTGGAGTACTGTTACCACATCCGGAGTAGAGCTCCTAAGAGCATCATTTCCGGCCTTTACAGAACCGTCTTCGAAATTTAGTGGGCGATGACCTTTACGCCTCTCTACTTTCTGTTTCACAGGAGTCATTACGAGTCTATCTCTGCTCCATCATTACTTTTATGGTAGGTTCTCGACTGAGCTCCAATCTATGGTTTCTTTCCGTAAAATATTCACAACAAATACTCGCCTAGCGGAAACAACCGCCAACAACTTTCCCCACTCTCTATGTTACATAAGGGAGGGAGAAGAAGAGGATTTGAGTTTTGACACTTTACTTGAGGGATACTGGTACCCTGGTGATGACGTGTCCATTTTACTAATGAAGAGAAGAAGTTTACGACGACGAGAGAGAGAGATATTACAAGTGTTAAGAGATGAGAGAACGGGCCCCAAGATCCCTTAAAGCGTTTGTCTAGTGGTTACGACACTTGTTGTGGATTTATGTGTTTATATATAGAAGTTCATACCTGGTTCCGCTGCTCTGGGAGAGTCTTCAACTGGGTGGAGCTCTCTTGCGGTTTTCGCCGGAATACACAAGATGAAGACAGATGTTGAGTTTTCAACCTTTTATTCTCCCAGGCATGATCTGCAGATGTCGCCATCGATGGTCTCCACTGTGGGTACCTACCACGTCCCACGTCTGGGGCGCGCATCTCCCCCCTTACTTAGGAGAGAACCATTTTAGACTTCTGCTCGGCTTGGCATTTTCTGAGAGACTCAACGTTTCACCAACCTTGCCACGTAGCATCACATGACATCCGGTTAGATGAAACGTCACTTCCTGCAACGTGGATTAACTACAAAAATATCTCTCTGACCTCCTCCCACCCTCTCCCTCTCTCTCTTGATCTACTATCTAATAGAGACACAAAGAGAGAAAATAGAGAGAGTATGAAAGAGCCAGAGAGAGAGAGAGAGAGGAGAGATGCTCTTTAACATCTATTTGTGCTCAAAACTAAACAAAAATTCCATGAGCAGAGTTTCTTTCCTAGAACTGCCCATCTGTGGAACATAATACCATGTGTCTGCTTCCTGGCTGACTATAACATGATCGTCTTCAAATCTAACTTTGACTGATCATGTAGGCTCACTATCTACAGGCATATGGTGGCCCTAGGATACCCTAACCCTAACCCTAACCCTAACCCGGTGGCCCTAGGATACGGGGGGGGGGTTCAGGTTACGATGTGGAATATGATGATTTTCTGGCCTCTGGTTACAGTATTTGCCTTGCCTCACGATGTTATTTATAATTTTATTTGATTATATACTATATGTATGACATACTGTACTGTATTTTGTTACTAATTGTTAATGCCGTATCCCGGGGTTCTATTGTATTTAACACTTAACCCTTATCCTTGTGTAGCCTCTGAACCTTGATTAATGGTGACTCTCCAAGTAAAAAAAAAAACTTTATGACTGGATGTTTACAAGTACTTTATCCATTGCACCACAGGTCCTTGCAAACAATGAAGCTTATTATTGTAACACTCTGATGAAAGCAGTAGTCCGAAGAATCCAAATAATGCAAGGACTTACACTTCCTTTCATTTCAATATCTTTGTAACCAGATGGTGGACTGGGCAACGTCGAGTGGCCTTGCTTGCTGGGTTAAGAAGCAGTTAGCATCTGGGTGGTCCTTTTGACACAAGTTGGGGGGATTTCACATTGTTGGATGTAACAGTGATGATGATGATGATGATGATGATGATGATGATACTATTTTTTTTTTTTTACAAGGTAGTTACCACTTATCAAGGCCCGGAAGCTACTCGGGGATAAGGGTTATTGCATGTACAATAATCAATGGGATAGTATCGTAGCAATCGTTAGTATTGGAGATTTGATAAAGTGTCTTACTTAAAGGGGCGGTTCATCAGGAGTTTGTTTATGTTGGACTTGAAGACATCCAGGTTGTAGCCAGGTGGGAAACAGGCAAATGGAACAGAGTTCCACAGGCGAGCACTTCTGATAAAGAAGCTTTGTTAAAGAAGAAATATGCTTCCTTAACAGATAATCAAAATGACTCTCCCCCCACACACAAACTGGATAGCTAAAGGATCTGTTGGAACCATAAAATGTTTTCCGGCTGTGAAAATTGGCGCTTAAGTTTTATTTGAGGAACCACCAGAAATTCAAGTGTCAAGTCAAAGCCAAGTCAAGTAGGTAATTGTCAAGTGGTCATTTAATTTGTAATTGGCCATGAAGCCCTGTTTGATTGTCATCTAGATGATCGATTTCCTTATCGTGCCTTATACAGGTGAGCTTTGGGAAGGTCATCTGATAAGTGATGGTAAAAACATGTAAAAGACTTAACGGGAGTGGGGGGGGGTCAAGACTCAGGGGCCCTCCCACTTTAGTGATGATAAGAGGTATGAAATGAGAGAGAAGAAAAGGAAAAAGTCCTTCAAAGCTTGAGAGGGGGGCGGCTAAGCCTACCTGGTTCTGAATATAATGAAAAGCAACAAGAGCCTCGAGGACACTTCTGCCTGACCGCCGGCGGACCCAGACCATTGAGAGAAAGCACATTTCACTTGGCTCTCACTCTGCTCCAAACCACTGAGTCCATACTGTGACGAGTCAGACCCCTCGGTCTAAGAGTTGGTCGCCCCGATTTACTAATAAAAGCCACTAGTCCTTGAGTATTTGTGTCTGGAGTCAGAAACGGTAAAAAAAATTGTAACTATCACTGAATAATTATCTTGTTTTTGTTATACAACAGGCCGAGTTGTCGACTTGTCTTCCTTCTCTTCCTTTGTTTTGAAATGACCTCTATTTTCCAGTGATACTGATGTTGGAGGCCAGAGCTGAACAGATTGCACACCCTATCAAAAGCAACGTGCGACCAAATCGTCTTATCAATGAGGACCGTCACCAAAGAGACAGCATCACTCGCTGGACCTCGTTGGGAAGTGGGGGCACATCTTAACACTTTAAACGATTTCCACAAAATTGTTACCTAACGTTTGGTAGAGTTCTTAAAGGTCGAATTGTTGAATTTTTACTCCTTAACAGCAAAATTTCTGGCCAAAAACCGATCAGAAAGATTTTCCCAAATCTCAGTAACCTGTATATCAAATTTCGAGTCTGTAGACTGAAAATTGACAGAGTTATTGCGTAGGGAAATGTACACAGACAGACATACAGATACTTTCACTTTTATATATATACTAGTATGGGTGGCCAGCCTTGCCCGGGTATTTGGAGCTGTATGTTGAGCAACAAAAAAAAGTAAGCGGTCAATTTTTTAAAAACTTTGACCCCTATTATGACCCCTTAAAGTTTATTGTTTTGGGCTCAAATCAAGTTATTAAGTTAGATCCATGTCCAGGAAACCTATATCTAAAATTTCAAGTGTGTAGAACCAAAATTGTCGGAAGAGTTTGGTAGAGTTCTCAAAGGTCAAATCGTTGAACTTTGACCCCCTTAATCGCCAAATTTCCGGCCAAAACCGATCACATAGATTTTCTAAATCTCAGTACCTGTATATCAAATTTCGAGTCTGTAGACTTAAAATTGACAGAGTTATTGCGTAGGGAAATGTACACACACAGACACACAGACAGACAGACACTTTCACTTTTATAGCTATACTAGCGTTTCAGCCCGGCGTTGCCCGGGTGTTTGGATGTGTATGTTGAGCAAAAAAAAATAGTGGTAGTAGGAAGGCTCGAACCCGTACCGCAAAGGAGGAAAAGAACGGAGTAAAACCTAATGTTTATGCTGTTACGACCACCGCCAAACTGGAAGCGAAATTTTTTAAAATTAAGGCTAGACAATCTAAAGGAGAGGATAACTTTCAAAAATATCGGCGAAAAAAGTGACCCCCCCCTGTAGAAAAGTGCCTAGTTGAAGGGGAAGATATTAATGTTTTTAGCCAATTTTTCGATATTTGTCGTATGCAAGGTCGAACTTTAAAACGACATGATCTTGGTAAAATCCGTCGCCTCTATTGAATGTTTAAGGAAGGCATGCAAACAGACATACATACATACATTTATATATTGGTAACTAAAAACTTTCTCCCCAAACTGATGAAAAAGCTTGCCCTATCTCTGAATACCCTTTATGTAAAATTTCAAATATTTAGACCAGAAATTGTCTGAGTAATTTGGAAGAGACCGCAGAGGTCAATTTCTTTTAACTTTGACTCCTATTATGACCCCTTAAAATTTATTGTTTTGGGCTCAACTCAAGTTATTAAGTTAGATCCATGTCCAAGGAACCTATATCTAAAATTTCAAGTGCCTAGACCCAAAATTGTCGGAGGAGTTTGGTAGAGTTCTCAAAGGTCAAATCGTTGAACTTTGACCCCATAATCGCCAAATTTCTGTCCGAAAACCGATCACGTCGATATTTCCAAATCTCAGTACCCTGTATATCAAATTTCGAGTCTGTAGACTAAAAATTGACAGAGTTATTGCGTAGGGAAATGTACACAGACACGCACACACACACGCGCGTTCACTTTTATTGACATATATAGATAGAAACAAAAATATATACGTATAGATAGATAAATATATATGGAAACAATTTTGTGTTTACTTCACACTTTTTACGCAAATCTTATGCAAGTATAAATCATGTAGAATATCTGCATGAATATAATTACACGTAGTAGTTAACTAAGGATGATTATCCCATAAGAAAACCGAAGCAACTAATAGGGAATTAATTAAAATGAATTTTTAAAAGAATATGCAAATTAGCTAGATCATTTGCAGATGAATTCAATTCCATGACCCATATATAAGAAAATGTACTTTCGTTTTAAATAAATAGAAAAGGGGGTTTTTAATATGAATATCAATACATACAAAATAAAAACGAATTTATAGGAGTATAGATAGATAGAAGAAGAAGTAGATAGAATAGATAGATAGATAGATTGATTGTGAAAATAACACTCAAGATGAGAATAGTGATCCAAGAGATCCACATAATGCGTACAATTTGTTGGCATTATTTTATTAGAAATGTTAAATATTTTGGAGTTCATTCAACTGCTAGTCTCTCACTCCTGGACAGGGTTCAAAAGAAAGTCGCCAACTTGATAGGTCCAGAACTGTCATCTAAGCTTCAACTTCTGCCCCACCTTTGCATTCTTCTGCCTATTTTACAAGTATTTTAATGGTGAATGCTCTGACGAATTACTTATACCTCCACGACGTAAATACCTCCAATAAGCAGCAAAGTCCCACCCCTGCACAGTAGACATCACTTGATGTAAAAAAGGCTTTCTACTCTAATAGAAGTTCAAATGTAATGTGAACAAACATCTTTCTACTCTAATAGTTTCTTTCCCAGAACTGCAAGACTCTGGAATTCCCTTCTGAGTTCCTGCTTCCCCAACTATACTGAAATGCAGAAGTTCAAATGTAATGTGAACAGACATCTTGGTACTCAACTCCCTACATAGTATCCTTGCAACTTATGTCCCTGATAGTACCCCCTGCATCAAAGTGGCACTGTGCCTTTTTTGGGGCGAAAATTGAATTTAAAAACAAACAAAATAAAAACACTCGTGTTATTTAGATTATTTAGACTAGTGTTGATCATAATGCCTTTGTGTTTTCAAAGGCAAAATAATTGATTGAACGCTTAAAAAAATTAGTACAAACCTGTTTGGGTGCAGCCTGTAAAGTTCGTTGCATACAAAAAGAATGAAGAAAAAAGAAAAAAATAGCCGAATTTTCTCTTTATATGCTTGCGATATTGTCACCTAATATGCTAATGAGGTGTTTCTGGTTGGATATAAAAAAAACTGATTTTTTCAGAGTTGGTTTGATTTTGGATTTGGATGTCAGAGGAGCAAGTGTTTTCAGCAGTGCGTCGTGTTCTAGAGTTGAGTTTCGACAGCAGAGCGTCGAGATTTGGAGTTGCAGCAGTGTATCGAATTTAACACTTGATTGTTTAAACCACACTATTCTTTATTTACTAAAATTGTGTTTTTAAAAGAAATAATGATTTTTATGAAGAGAAAGTACCGTGCTATTTTTTTATAGTATTTTGTAGTTAAATTCAAGTTTTGCAGTATTTTTATTTATTAAATTATTAGGTGGCAGTAGTTACAAAACACAAAGAACATTAAAGCACGTTCTGGAGACTCGTGCACCACCATCGTTCATTGCTGAGAAACATGCATTGGGAATGGTGTTGACTATGTGGAAAAATAAAAGTATAGCATGTTTACATAATGATCCCATCTCTAGATCTCCTATTCCTGCTGATATATATCATATCCCACCGTAAAGACGGTTAGCATCTCTATTATATTATAAACTGGGATGCAACGCATTTCTTCCATGGACTGTCAGTAAAAACACTTGAAAGTAAGTTAGTTGGAACTTGCATCAAAATGCTCTGGGCAGTGCTAAACTTAAGCTGGAAAACACATCCAACCATTAGCTGTCTGTATGGTCGGTTGCCCAGGATCTCTTCAGTAATAAGAGAAAGAAGAAAACGATATGCCGAACATTGCTACAGAAGAAAAGATGAAGTCGTTTGTGATGTTGTGTTGTGGGATCCTAAACGCGGAACCCCTAAGGTAGGAAGACCTGTCAAGACGTACACAAAATTATTGATAGAAGACACTGGCTTACAACTTCAAGATTCCTAAGGCCATGCAAGATAGATACCTGTGGCGGGAAAGAGTCAATTTGGTTCAAGCAACCACCCATCATCATCATCATCATCATCATCATCATCATCATCATCATCATCATCATCATCATCATCATCATCATCATCATCATCATCATCATCATGAAGAAGAAGAAGAAGAAGTTCTTCAATGAAGTTTTTTTTTTGTTTACTCTTGTTCATTTCTTGGGCGTAGGGGATAACTATGTGGGATCATTTCTATATGACTGGAGGATTATGTGAAGAGATGAGAGAGTCTGTTCAAATTGCATTTAAACTTCTGCATGTCAGTACAGTTAGGAACGTATATGAAGTCAACTTCATCATAAAGTTTTGTTAGTGGGTATCTTCGTAAGCAGACTCACTACATCCCGGCTCATCATCTGGTTAGAATAAGTCGGTACATTGTTGATTTTTTTTTTTCCATGAAATAAGCTGAATTCTTGACATATGATAGAGATTTGTTTATGATTGGGGTCATTATATCAACCAGGAATTGGCTAAATGAATGGAATGCTGAACCCCAGGCGCTGACCATGGGCCTTAATTAGTGTTGGCCTGATTATTTGGAATCAGGAATCAGAAAAATCGGAAGATTTTGGGGGGGGGGTATTAGAATCGGTATCGGAATCGAAAAACATTGGTACCTATTTTCTGATGCCAAGACGATTCTTTTGGTCGTGTTTTTTATTTGATTTTATTTAAAGCCAAATCTTCCATTGCTGGTAATAATGATAAAATAATAAATTGTATGTATGTATGTATGTATGTATGTTTCCAGCTAGAGAGGAATAGGCTGAGCAGAGGAGAAAGAGGAGGTTGTGAAGAGAAAAAATAGAGATACATAGAGAGATAGAAGTTTCAATACTAACAGGTTATACTTTTGTCCCAGGCAACGCCAGGTAGCCCTGTTAGTTTTATATATAAAATGATGTAGTTCAAGTACTTCCGGTGGGACAGATAAATTTAAAAGTGAAGATTTTGTAGAAACTTGTGGAAACTTTTCAGGTGAACCGATGAGACTGAAATTAGAGTCAAGTGGAGATAATTCGATTCGACTGTAGTTTTTTTTTTCCTTCACATAAAGTGTGATATTACATTTGCAAATTAAATAACGAAGCGGCATAATTGTGAATAATCTCCGTCCGTTAACTTGATTTATTCGAAGAGTGGGAAACTCTCCAGACATTCAAGAACGTTTAAACTGTAGAAATGTTTAGGAAATAAATAAATAAATAAATAAAATAAAACGAAACAATTTTGACAATTTGGCAAGGTTTTTGTCGCTAAGGAATGCATTTAATTAATTCAATGGAATTTAAATTTTTAAAGACGAATTAATTATTTTCATAATTTTATACACGTACTTGGAATGCATAAAAAAATAGTACTGCAATTTGAAATAATTATCTGTATTCAAATCAAACGTTAAAAAAAAAGACCCGGATGTAATCATATTCAATACATTTGGATTCTTCGAACTAGCTTTTTCATCTTGAGCGTTATTTACGTGACTTTTGGAATATGATTATTTCATTTTGTCACGGATATTTATCCGCATTTGATAGCATTTTCAGACCACAACAGAATTCTGTGCAAGAACGCATTTTTTATATAGTCCTTTGGCCTTTTGGCTAAGATCCCATTTTCAATCTAAATATAATTCATTTTTATAAAAATACTAGCAGACCACCCGGTGTTGCCCGCTCATGAATATAATAGTATAATTCATGCAGATTATGTAGTTATTATTATAGAGACAATTGTCTATCGATTATTATATTGAACCTAATATATAGTAGTAAGATCCAAACTAAAATATATATATGACTTGAGTGCCATCAGCTAGAATCGAAACCAAAACATAGAATTTTCCATCCTTATTCCTTAGCCTCTGAGCCACGCCCATATATATAATATAATATAATATAATATAAATTCACCTGTCATCCCCTTTTTAGAAGATGGAATCGCCCGATCGTCGAGGACAAAGTTCCAGCAAGCAAGGACGCTCGGACGGTTCACAGAGTTTTATAATTATTAAGATATTCGGTTGCTCTAAAGAAAGAAATGTTTGAACGCAAATGTCAAATATTTGTCCAGAAAATAAAACAATGAATTGTTTTGGGATTGATTTATTAATTATATTTCCTCTAAAATCTTATATGTTGTCAATAATAATGAGATTCATCGAACCTTATAAGAAGATTAGCAGAGATTGTTGGGATTGACGAAACACGGATGCTTATGGAGACTGAATTTTTAAGATGAGGATTAATTGTGTGCATTATTGTTTTATACTTCCAACTACTGTTCTCATCTTGAGTGTTATTTTAATAACGTTTAATTAAGTAATAAAATAAATAGAAAGATATGAGTAGTCAGTAGGGCTATGACAACAGAATATTTGTATCATTGTTTTGACTCTCGAGTATATATCCGACACATTTCGACAGTTAATCAACCAAGAACCACATCACTCTATATAAAAGCGTATAAGATATCAACGGATACACACTCGAGAGTCAAAACAAGGAAAAGAATATTCTGTTGTCATAGCCCTAGTAGTAAGATTGTACAACGTCTAAGTCGATGTACTCTTCACTTCTTTCTAAAACCTTTGCAAATGAATTTGCATTATAGCAACAGCCGTTTGCCAGGTATTTTTTATTGGAATTTCGCTGGCAATAAACCTCTGCAAGGTCCCAGTCTTCTTTGCACTCTTTCAGTAGAGGTCTGATTAGTATTTCCATCCTCCTAGATCCTTCATGTTTATTTGGTATGGTGTCATATTATTATTATTATTATTATTATTATTAATAGGTTGAAGTAATTTGCTTGAAGCATTGCTTAATGTGTATATCAAACGGGCCATGCATGTTTGATAAGTCAAACATACGCCTGACAAAGAGTAGACATCCCGAAATGTAGCATCACGGATGCACCACCTGACCATGTGACATAAGTAAGACTATCCTACATGAAAAATATCACAAAAAAAATCATATTACATAGTTATGCATATACACATGAATTGAATAAATAAAAGTGTAATTATATAGCTGGTTCCACCATTATATCTTAAGTTGTGTCAGTTCGAGTTTATGTGTCACGCTGTTGCATTGTTCTGCCTTTGTATACTTAAATTTCTTCTTATATTATTATTATTATTATTATTATTATTATTATTATTATTATTATTAGGCAAATTATAGACTTCTCAGTGTCTTGAGACAGGAACTTAAGAGAGAAGGAGAACGAGAAGTGGAGCAACTATGCTTCATTGGCCTTGGAGATAAGGCGTATACACAGGGTTAAAACACAAATAATACCGGTCGTAGTTGGTACACACGGAGTCGTATCAAGCCGTCTGGAAGGACAATTGAAAAAACTACGAATCCCCGATGTTTTAGGCGGCCTTCAGACCTCCGCTATTTTTTTTTTTTTTACATGGAAATCACCACTTATCAAGGCCCAGAAGCCACTCGGGGATAAGGGTTATTGCGTGTACAGTAATCAATGGGATAGTATCGTAGTAATCATTAGTATTGGAGATTTGATAGAGTGTCTTACTTAAGGGGGCGGTTTGTCAGGAATTTGTTTATGTTGGACTTGAAGACATCCAAATTGTAGTCAGGTGGGAAACAGGCAAGCGGAAGAGAGTTTCACAGTCGTGCACTTCTAAGAAAGAAGCTCTGCTCATGGAATCTACGTTTTGATTTAGGCACAGATAAAGAGTGGGGAAAATTAATGACAATAGTTTCAGCTAGTCGGGTGTTTTTCGTGAAAGATTGGCGAGGGGGCGGGACCAGAGATTGGAGCTCAGACGAGCACTTGCCATGGAAATAACGATAAAACAAAGACAGGCTCGCAACGTCTCTTCTGTGAGAGAGAGGCTGCAGGGAAGAGAATTGATCATCCCCCCCCACTTAGCCACAAAGTCTATTTTGTACTCTGTCAAGGCAGGATAGGCTGCTTTTAGCAGCTCCTGCCCGGAGGTATTGTAGGTACCACTAACATCCTTAGGAAAATCCTTGATCTTTGAAGCTCCTGGTTTGAAGCCGGAATTGAGGGAAGTCTTCTGGAAATGAATCCCGTCCCTTTTCAAGGAGACATTGATAAACGAAATCAGAATTATTTTTATTATTATTATTATTATTATTATTATTATTATTATTATTATTTACTTACTTACTTACTTACTTACTAGAAGCAGTCCTACAGGTCATCATCAAAGATTGCTCTTTAAGATCAAGTTGTGTTGTTCCCTGGAGTCTGAGTGACAAAAAGTCTCCCCAGATTTCCAATACTCTCCACCTCTTTCGATAAGCTTTGCAAAAGAATTTGTGTTATCGCAACAGCCGCTTACCACTGATTTCTCGTTAGTGGCGATCATTGGTTTTCACTGGAATTTGGGTGGCAATAAGCCTCCCGAAGGTTCCAGTCCTCTTTGCACTCATCCAGCAGAGGTCTGGCTAGTACTTTCTCTCCTAGGTCTTTCCATCCTCCTTTACCCTCCTCAATATTTGGTGTGGTACTCGTTTATGGTGACACACACAAGCAAACAGGGGGAGGCGGTATTTTACAATTATACAGTTTCAGTTTTCATGATTCCATGTGATGTCTCTTTGTGTTTTGCATCTGTAGCCGTTCCTGTGCCCAGTTTGATTATTATTATTATTATTATTATTATTATTATTATTATTATTGGCTCACATGGAGCTTTCACACAAGTCAACAAACGATCTGTAGTCGTTTCTGTTGTTGTTGTTGTTGTTGTTGTTGTTGTTGTTCTGTCATGCTTAAGTCTGAAATAACATTTTCATTTCTTTCTCATGCCTAAGTTTTAAATATCGTTTTCGTTGGTCCGTCACTGAAATTTTGGAAAAGCAATATTGTTTGTCTCTCATACTTGTGCAAATATTCATACGATTTCCAACTTGATTTTAAACTGGCTTTATTATTGGTTAAAATTGAAGTTTTAAATCACATTTGTGTTGATCTCCAATCATACCCATGTATGTCCAGTCCTTTACACATCTGCCTCCTGGTCCTTGGCTATCCTCTCTTTTTTCTTTTTCCTCATGGTTTCTAAAAATAATAGAAGATTTTGTCGTACTAACCTGTAAAGAATCTGGCCAATCCATTTCCAACTTCCTTCTAGGATATATTTCTGTTTCGGTTGCTTCACTATTTTGTTGTTGTTTTTGTTTTTTTTCTCGTTGTGTGTGTGTGTGTGTGTGTGTGTGTGTGTGTGTGTGTGTGTGTGTGTGTGTGTGTGTGTGTGTGTGTGTGTGTGTGTGTGTGTGTGTGTTTTTTTTTTTTTTTTTTTCTTTTGCCATGGCCCCCTGCTGTTGATAGTAATTGGTCAACATATTATCAGGATTACCCGGAGGCAGATGCTGATAAATATCTGGACGTTCACCATCCCATTGAAAATCCTGATATTAATGTTTGTTGACAAGTCGGAGGCTAGCCAGACATTCTTTTAGCATTTACCAATACTGCACTTTTTTCGTCTTAAAAAAAAACCAAAAACACTTCAGATTACAATCAAATCAGTCTGGTTACTTTTTTTGTTTTTTTGCTTTTTTTTTTTTTCAATAATTGTTTTTACTAACTAGTTGCAGGCGATACAAAAAAATACAATCGTGACCTACTCGATGATGGCTGACACAACGAGAACATACTACCTCTGCGGATTTAATATAAAATTCTCTTTGAGATTCCATACAGATTTTTGAGCTCAACGAATATTCCTGAGTTTAATAAGATACGCCTAAAAAAGGGTGGAGGTTACATCGGCCGAAACGTTGTACGAATACAACAAATAAAACAATAATCCAAATAATCAAAATTTCAATCCACATCTAAAAAGAAAAACGATTTATCAAGGCCAAAAGTCTTTAGAGGACAAGGATTTTAACTAGATTGATGAATTACATTTGAATGATGATAAATAGTATTGATATATATAAGGACCCTGCAGACTACGTTTTCAGTGTTTCCATGAAACTGCAGGTATCGATAGACGATAAATTTTATTGAAATAGATCAATGTTATTGAAATAGCAATTTTGGGGGGGGGAGCAAATGAATGTGAAACAAGCTTATGAAAATAAATATTTGGAGCAAAAACAGAAAATAGGTTATAACAACAAACGACCGTGGATTGTAGATTAAACAAAATCAAATCGCTATAATACAAATAGTTTTAAAGCCTATTAGAATAAGATTTACAGAAGAATAAGAAAACGATGGATCTTATGACGTAAGAGTGACGTAAACAGAAACGATGGTTTTGTAATATCTAGTGTTTTGTAAACAGACAGAGAAGGAGTCTGAGGAGGCAGGCAGTTACCTTCGAGCTTCGAGTGTGGAAGAAAATTGTCTCGTGTTCCAGAAGCTTGTAAGAGATGCGTTTATAGAAAAATCTAGAAGGCTATTATAACATATGAGAGGATATATATTAGTGTCAGGACATTTAATCGGAATCGGGAATCTGAAAAATCGGAATATTTGAGGGTATCGGAATCAGTATCGGAATCGGAAAAATTTCTACTGATTTTCCGATGCCAAAACGATTCTTTTAGTTGTCTTTTTTATTTTATTTTGTTGAAAGCAAAATCTTCCATTGCTGGTAATAATGATAAAATAATAAATATTTATTGATTTTAAACCAGCAGAAAGATAATGTTTATACAAAAACTCTTAGAACTGTCAGAGCTGTATAAATGTCAATCTATCTCTTCTATCTATCTGTCTATCCCCCTCTCATTGTCTATTACAGGTACCCTGCCCCTCTTTATATATACGCTGTCTATCTCATCAATATGAACACTCAATAACACCTACAACATAACACATAGATTAATTTTGGGACGATTAATCAGAATCGGAATTGAGGGTATCGGAATAAGTATCGGAATCGGAAAAATATGTACCGATTTTCCGATGCCAAAACTGATTTTTCTTTTAATTGACTCTTTTATTTGATTTGTTTAAAGCAAAATCTTCCATTGTTATTAATAATGATAAAAGAATATATATTTATTGATTTTAAAGCACCAATGAAGCTAAAATCAATAGATTGTCACCCATAAGTATATTTTTACGCTTAAGAAAATATCTGCACATTTAACATGTGCGTTTCTACGGTAATCCTAGAAAACTAAAGAGATTTATAAAGAATAGGAATTGGTAAGTGTGCCGGAATCAGGAATTTAGTCCGGAATCGGTAATTGTATCAGAATTGGAGAAAAATATTGGAATCGTCCCATCACTAATACATGTGTATATATATATATATATATATATATATATATATATATATATATATATATATATATATAGTAAGTTATAAAATGTATATGGCGATTAAGCTACACTGAATATTCTGTGTTTCATCAATTCTAGGATTCTTCAGGCTTATGCGCGAATTCTGACAAAAACAATAGAAAATAAACAAATAAATAAATTAAATAAACATGAATATACATAAGCGATATATGTATGTATATATATATATATGTATATATATATATATGTGCATATATGTGTGTACACATATATATATTTATATATAAACTAACATTAAAAAAAAACACTAACTTAGATTTAAAACAGATCAAGAAGCTAAATATCCAGGCTAAATAGAGCACACACAAATGAACAGGTCAACCAGAGGTCAAATAGGCCTTTGTCCGATAAATGCATTCTCATTGGCTGATAGGAAGGGAGCTCTGGATACTAGAAAGCTGATTGGCTAACTAAAATTTCAATTGAAGATGCCCATATAAAAACGACAAACAACCACAGAAGTCACGCATAAGCCTGAAGAATCCTAGAGTGGAATATTCAGTGTAGCTTAATCGCCATATACATTTTATAACTTACTAACTAGCTCTACCTACATATTGAGCACTTTTGACGTAAATACTTAAAGTTTACGCATAAATCTATACTTTCGTATATAAGTTTATGTGAGTAAATTAAGTAGTTATATATATATATATAAATATATATATATATATAGAGAGAGAGAGAGATAGATATATAGATAGATAGATATATATGCTCTTTATTTGTTTTTACATAAGCAGTATATGTTGCGACACAGTCATGAGCATGTTTCGGTCAGCTAGTTACTAGTAACTAGAGACCTCTTCAGGCGATACAACTCATACGAAAGCAAAGAGGTGTCTAGTTACTGGTAACTAGCTAACCAAAACATGCTCATGACTGTGTAGCAACAAATTGCTGCTTACATAAAAACAAATAAAGAGGATACCCTGCTCTACTTCGGTATTGAGCACTCTTGTATTAACCTCGTTAGACTTCATTGGTTACTTAACCTCTGGAAAACAATAAGCTCAGATTATATATATATAATCACCGAAGTTAAGCCACATTGAACCTGGTCAGTCCTAAAATGGGTGACCATTTGGGAATACCAGGTGCTGTATGTGCTCTTTGCTTATCTTGGCATTGTTTCCAGTCGGTCTTGGGTCTCTATCTATTTATCTATCTATAAAAATGGTGGGATCTTTCTACTTCTCCAGATTTATCACTGATGATGCAATTCTCTACCTACAAAAAAGCCACGTAGATCCAAGGATGGAGTACTGTGGTCACATCTGGGCAGGAGCTGCTAGAAAGATTTTATCCTGCTTTGACAGAGTTCAAAATAGACTTTGTAGTCTAGTAAGAGATGCCCTTTTCTCTTCCTCACAGAAGGGATGTTCCGAGCCTGTCTCTGCTTTATCGTTATTTTCCTGGCAAGTCTGAGCTCCAATCTATGCCCCTCCCCTTGCCAAATTTCATGAAAAACACTTGTCTAGCTGAAAACACTATCAATAATTCCCCCCACTCTTTATCTGTGCCTAAACCTAAACCTAGATTCCATGAACAAAGCTACTTTCTCAGAACTGCACGCCTGTGGAACTCTTTTCCGTTTGCCTGCTTTCCAGATGTATACAATTTAGTCGTGTTCAAGTCCAATGTAAACAAATTCTTGTTGAATTATCCCCTTAGGTAATCCAATTTACCAAATTTTCATTACTAACAATTACTACAATATTATCCCATTGACTACTGTACACTCATTAACCCTTATACTCGAGTGGCCTTCGGGTCTTGATAAGATGTTACTTCTATTTAAAGGAAAAAAAAAACTTTCTTACCTATCTCTTGACAGTTACATCGGTAGGAGACGTAGCTGAAGTGCTAAATGTTTTTTTGGGTTTCGATTCTAGATGATGGCACTGAAGTTTTTTTTTTTTTGTTTTTTTTTCACTTTTGAAATCAGCACTATATATTAGGTACAATATAATATTCAATAAATAATTGGATCTATAATAATAAATACGAAATCTGCATGAATAAACATTTATTTAAGCATATTATATATACAGAGCGACCCAAAAATAACGTATTTTATATACAGGGTGACCCAAAAATAACGGGCCCCAACTCTAATTACGCCCCATTTCTTAGTGTTTTGTCTGAATGAAATGAAAATTTGGTCATAACTAGTTTATTATATTCAAAATATTACATCAAAACACTAGTATCTTTGGCCTTTATTTCTCCGTTGACTGTAAAATGCTCAGAAAAACAATTGAATGTCCTCTTTTTTGTGGGGTTTACCCTGTATATACTTGAACATCAAAGACTGTTGGATATTCAAGACAAGACTTGGTGGATAAGTTACCTTACATACCTGGTGCGATCACTCTGGCTGGGTTGAGCTGACTTTCTATAAAAAAAAAGAAGTTTCCAGGAAATATTAAAATCCCCAGTCGTGATCAGAGGAGATGATGACTTTAGTTTTATTTTTTTCACAGGAAGGCATCATCGCCCTCTCACATGAATTGTTTATTATCAAATGGTCACATATGGTCGTATTGCAGAAAGAATTGTGTTACATAGATTTTTTTTTTTGTTGGTCACCTACAATATTAAATTTTATTTTTTCATGGAAATCGCTCTAGACATGGATGAAGCCACTTGACGTGAGGAGCTAATAAGAAAAGTAAAAGGTAAAAAGAAAAACAGTGAAAAATAACTATACAACAGATAGATTCCAACCAAGAAAACATCAGAAACATCGCTGGTGAAAACAAAATAAGAGAAATGTTCACGTTTTATTTTCTTAAAATTGAAACGTGTGCACACAAAAACAAAAATATTAAAAAAAAAAGTATTAAAGTATCTCGGTTATAAAGATAAGTGTGATTTTTGTTGCTGAAACGTCTTGCTCTCTCTCTCTCTCTCTCTCTCTCTCTCTCTCTCTCTCTCTCTCTCTCTCTCTCTCTCTTTCTTTATCTATCTATCTATCTATCTATCTATCGGTCCCTATTCCCTCTCTCTGTCTTTCTCTGAATGAATAAACATGTTAAAGATACGTCAATCATAAGCTACTACGAATTCAATCAGTGCATACGGGTTTACACGGTTGATGCCGAAATAGCTTGATGTATGTTTGTGTCTTGGATGTCTTTATCTGTCTATCTATCTATCTATCTATCAATATCTTGCTATCTCTCTTTTCGCGCGCTCTCTCTCTCTCTCTCTTTATCTATCTATCGGTCCCTATTCCCTCTCTCTGTGTTTCTCTGAATGAATAAACATGTTAAAGATACGCCAATCATAAGCTACTACGAATTCAATCAGTGCATACGGGTTTACACGGTTGATGCCGAAATAGCTTGATGTATGTTTGTGTCTTGGACGTCTTTATCTATCTATCTATCTATCTATATCTTGCTATCTCTCCTTTCGCTCGCTCTCTCTCTCTCTCTCTCTTTATCTATCTATCGGTCCCTATTCCCTCTCTCTGTCTTTCTCTGAATGAATAAACATGTTAAAGATACGCCAATCATAAGCTACTACGAATTTAATCAGTGCATACGAGTTTACACGGCTGATGCCGAAATAGCTTGATGTATGTTTGTGTCTTGGACGTCTTTATCTATCTATCTATCAATCAATATCTTGCTATCTCTCTTTTCGCTCTCTCTCTCTCTTTATCTATCTATCTATCTATCTATCTATCGTTCCCTATTCCCTCTCTCTGTGTTTCTCTGAATGAATAAACATGTTAAAGATACGTCAATCATAAACTACTACGAATTCAATCAGTGCATACGGGTTTACACGGTTGATGCCGAAATAGCTTGATGTATGTTTGTGTCTTGGACGTCTTTATCTATCTATCTATCTATCTATCAATCAATATCTTGCTATCTCTCTCTCTCTCTCTCTCTCTCTCTCTCTCTCTCTCTCTCTCTCTCTCTCTCTCTCTCTGAATGAATGAACGAGTTAAAGACACACCCAGGCAAGAACTACTACAAGTTCAACCAATACATAGAGGTGTACACGGCTCTATTCCAGCAATTATATGAGTAACTGGACTCAAGAAAAATAACTTCAAAAACTACCTGGCAAATATACCTGATGAACCAAGTGCAAGAGAGATTCAAACAATTGAATTAAAGAATTTTAACAAATCTCTCGGTTAGAATATCTTAGATAGTGAGGGAATGTTTTGCATCCGGTAGGATGCAACATCCCCAGCTTGAACAAATTGATAAAGAAAAAAACTGATGTCGAAATAACTTGATGAATTTTTGTGCATAGGACGTCTCTCCCCCTTCTCTCTCTCTCTCTCTCTCTCTTTCTTTTTCTCTTTCCCTTAATGAATGAACAAGTACAAGAGATGCAAACATTTTCACTTACAGAGACGGTCAGAATCTTAAAAAAAAGACTTCTCAGAATATCTAAGATAGTGGGTGAATATTTAGCACCCGGTAGGATGCAACATCCCAGCATGAACAAATTGTTTGTTTGCTTTGTTGGGTTTACAGCATGCTAACCCTTTTGGGTTATTTTATACTGAGTGTCTATGGGTTCAGGGAGCTGTTGTATAAAGGGTTCTTTTTAATTTATTTTATAAAGGCCATTTTTTTAATATATGAAAATATGATGTAGGAATTGTTTTATCGAATAACTCTTTAATATTGTTTTCTTTGTAGAATTGGTTTCTTGCTGTTACAAAATCAGTGCATTCAGTTAGTATGTGTTCTATTGTGAGTGATGTTTGACAAGGTATACAGATGGGTTGGCTTTCTTATTTTAGGAGATATGAGTGGATTAAGTGGGTATGGCCTATTTTTATTCTTGTTAGTTTGACTTCTTCTTTTCTGTTTAGTTTCGTATTTTGTTAATTTTTTTTAAATTTTTGACATTATTTCGTGAAGTTTGTTGTTAGGATTTCATTCCAGTAAGTTTCTACTGAAAAAAAAACTGATGCAAAAATAGCTTGACGAATTTTTGTACATGGAAGGTCTCTGTCTGTCTGTCTGTCTGTCTGTCTCTCTCTCTCTCTCTCTATCTTTCTCTCTCTCTCTCTCTCTCTCTCTCTCTTTAATGAATAATGAACAAGTCCGAGGTGCGATCAGTCATGGGCTGCAAACTGAAAATAAAAAAAATAAAAAATGATACCGAAATAGCTTGATGAATTTTTATACATGACACGTCTCTCTCTTTTTCTCTCTTTCTCTTTCTCTCCCTCTCTCTTGCACGCTCTCTCTCTTTCTCTTTCTCTCTCTCTCTCTCTCTCTCTCTCTCTCTCCCTTAATCAGTTAACAAGTCCAAGGTGCGATCAGTTATGGGCTGCCATGAGCTCAATCAACACAATACATAAACGTTTACACAATCAAGAAATATATTTAAGTTATAATTCCATACCAGTAACCCTAATCTTATCCCCATTAATATGTAACATTCAAATACTAAAATGTGACATTTCTTCTCTGCTGCGAAAATTACGCTCAACAATATATATGTATAACAAATTACACACAACAATATATATATATATATATATATATATATAAACAGTCATGCAATTTCAATTTTCTCTTGAACTTTTCATGCAACAAGTCTGTAAAAAAAAGTGTACAATTATAAACTGGGTTGAGGTTTATTTGAATGCTAACCATTCATTCGAAGCCGCGTGCATGCAAACGGGTATACGTAACAAGTGCGTGATTACGTTCCCATTCGCCGATATAGAAATGAATAATTCAGTCAGTTCAATATTTCTTCTCATCGATCCGATATTCCCGAAGCAACAATGATTTACGATGCGGATAATATTCGACACATGATTTTTTTTTATATAGCAAAATGGATTCCATATCTTAATATATCTGCTGGAGAATGTGTGGGTGTTCGTGTAGTTGTGTAGATGTCCGTGTGTGCATGTATTTGCGTATTTATGTGCGCGTATGTTTCTGTGCGGGTGTGTGCATGTCTGTTTTATATATTCGTGTGTGTAGGTCTCTCTCTCTCTCTCTCTCTCTCTCTCTCTCTCTCTCTCTCTCTCTCTCTCTCTCTCTCTCTCTGTAGTGTGAGTTTGTGTATTTCTGCGTGTGGGCGTTTGTGTTTCTTTGTGTGTGTGTGTGTGTTCGTGTCTAGGTTTTGTGTATTTCTATGTGTAGGTGTTTGTGCAGTTATTTGTCTGTAGGTTTCTGTGCAAGTGTGTGTGTGTGTATAGGTGTTTGTATGTGTAGGTGTTTTGTATCCATATGTGCATAGGTTTCTATGCGTGTACGTGTGTGTATATATATATATATAGGTGTTTGTATGTGTTGGCATTTATGTATTTATGTGTGCATAGATTTCTGTACATGTGTTCGTGTATAGGTGTCTATGTGTAAGCGTGTGTGTTTTTATGTGTGCATTGATTTCTGTGTGTGTGTAGTTTTGTTATTTCTGTATGTATAGACGTCTAGAAGACGCGTAGAAAGTTCCGTACGTGTGCAAACGTACGTTTCCGTGTCTGTGTAGGTGTTTGTGTATGTATGTGTACATAGGTGGCCGTGTATATATGTTTGTGTATCTGTGTGTGAGTGTGATATATAGGGAGAAAAAGATAGAGAAAGAGATGATGTATGTTTGCAGGCTAAATTTCTCCGCATCTTCCACTGAGCATAGATAAACAAAAGCAGGAAGCTGAACTTGTGAAGAGGCCAGTCTTGAATAATTCATTGCTACCATGATAAGACAGGAAATGAAATCGCTATAATATACTTGATATTATTACCCAGCCAAATATAGTAGAACGTTTATCAATATGGACACATAAATGTAATGTCGAGATATTTATATATTTAGAAAGTAGAAGCGAGCATTGGCTTAACTTTCGGCAGAATCGCAACTCTTGTTTTTACTTTTTTTCCGTGACCTATTTGTAAATTAACTGCATTCTTTTAGATGTTGCCTAGCGAATTTATGGTTCATTTGCTTTTGTATATTTTTAACACAAATAAAATTAAAATTCATATCATATTTCAATGTTATCATGCTGTATAGATTTTCGTTTTACTGATCAATCATTTATTATAGCATGAAACTCCAATCTTTGGTTCCTTTAGTAAGACATTTGCAGCAAGAACTCGTTTTCCTATCACATCGGGAAATGACGTTCATTTCTCCCTTTAACAATTCGAAATGAAATGATATGATCCCGAACAACTCCGTCGATCCGAACCCGAATACCTCCGATGGTTCTACAGGATACGATCCCAAACAACGGAGTTGATTCGAACCCGAACACTTCCGATGATTCGATATGGCACGATCCCAGACAATTCCACCGATTCAAACTCGAACACGTCTGACGATTCGACACGACACGATCCCAAGCATCTCTGTCGATTTGAACCCGAACACCTCCAACGATTTGATATAATATAATAACAATTCGACACGACATGATCCCGAAAAACTCCATTGATTCGAGTCAAACACCTGCAACGATTCCACACGACATGATCCAAACAACTCCATCGATTCGAACCCGAACACCTCCGATGATTCAACACAACACAATCCAAAACACATCCGTTGATCTGAACTCTAACACCTTCGACGATTTGACATGACACGATCCCGAACAACTCCATCAAGTTGAACCCGAACACGCCCAACAATTCAACACGACACGATTCCAAAGGTAGATCCGACTAAGACATTGGCATAATATTCTTGAGTGCTTCAATGCATGCTCGTCACAAATTGGGGTTCTCATGAGCAGAGTTTGTTTGAAAGGTTCCTCGTCTGTCGAACACATCACCCCAGGCTATTATATAGAGCGCTACCGAGTAGTCTGAACAATTATTATGATCGTTTTTGATGTCTGAAAATATGCATCAAGACGAAAGATATCTTTAGGATAAAAATATTACGGTAGAAATGAATCAGAAATGTTAACGTAAATATAACTATAACAACTATAAACAATAGAGATGCTTTTAGCGATGGAATTGGTTAATCATAATGTTACGTGAATTAATGACGTAATGAGATAGATTTTGAGAGGCGTGCAGTTTTGTTTAAAGTCGGACAAGTCGAACACGAAAGATATCGTCTCCGCGTTTTGGAAGCTGGGACAAACGTGGCTTTAGGATAATATAGAAAATGACAACGTCTTGCAGCTCCAATGGGAAATCAAGAATAAAATTACATGAAATATACAACATATTATTGTTCGGTTTCCTTCGGGGGGGGGGCGGAGTTGAACATGAATAATGAAAAGAGACGAAGACACAACAGAAAGAAGTATCTTCTTTACTTGTGAGCCACAGATTGAATGTTAATGAACTATTTTATTATATGTGAAACACCTACACATGCATGCAACAATAGTAGAACATTTTAACCACTAGACGTCACACATCGTATATATTTATATCACAATGTTAAAGACATCTATATATATATATAGACCCTGTTTATATACAGCCCGACAATACAACAGGGTCTACTAATGCTCTCGTAGATTTCTTCAGTTGGTAATTACTTCCATCCCGTTAATCCTTATCCTTTATTGTCTGTTGGCCTTGATAAAATCCAAGATGGATCAAATTTTTCTTTTCTTTCTTTTTTTTTTTTGAGAAATGGATAGTTTCTTCTGAAATATCAAAAGAAATCGCATCAGGCAAGGTATGAAGCCATTTGTTCTTGTTTCACTCCAAACAAGTCACAGCGCCACTTTACCGTTATGTGGGACCTAGTTTTCAGATATACTATGTTGGGAGTTGAGCAGCGAGATATCTGATCATATTACACTTGAACTTCTGCATGTCAGTATAGGCAGAGAAGCAGGGATCTGGGATATAGGGAACTTGAAAAGAACACGTCAAAACCAAAAATAGACAGCTATAATCATTCATAAATACGCACACATATGCTGCCGTATGGGTGGAACACTTGATGGAGGAAGTGATGATTTCCACTTAGTTTTAAGGAACTTGAATACGTTCGGTTATCAGTAGTGCTATGACAACAGCATATTATTTTCATTGTTTTGACTCTCGAGTGTGCATCTGTTGATATCTTATATGCTTTTATAGAGAGTGTGTGGTTCTCGGTTGATTAACTGTGTCTAACAGCGTCGGATATATACTTGAGAGTTAAAACAATGATAAGGATATTCTGTTGTCATAGCCCTAGTTATCCGTATCATGAAATATATTAGTCTTCGCGCGAAAGCACAGGACACAAAATGTTTTAAATAATAATATTAATAGAATAACAATAACAAAGTCTTTCTCTAGCGAGGACTACTCTTGATCGTAACCAGTTATACACTCTTTTTGAAATTTTCATCTCTATTTTTTTCGTTATCTACTGAATATTTTTTAATGAAACCTATATGAAACATGTTCCTTATTAAATTGTAAAGATTTTCTGTTCTGAAAGAAGTTTTTAAAAAATTAATCTAAAAAAGTTTTTGTTAAAAAAATTCAGATTTTCTTATTATTCAGACATGTATGACAAAGAGAGAGTTGCAAAAAAGAGTTGTGGAGTGAGGAGAATTACAAACTGAAACACAGAGAATATTCAGATCTGTAATGATACAAAGAGGGGGTTGCAAAATGAGTTGTGGTGTGAGGAGAAATACAATCTGAAATAGAGAGTAGGAGAGTTTTTATAAATACATACAAAACCACATTCATCTTTTTTTAAATCCAAATTAATAAATTAAATAAAATATAATCTTAAAAAGATACGATACAAGTTAGAAAAGCATTTCATCCAAGGCATTAAAATTGTTAAACAAAATGTTTTTACTATAGGCTTTAAAAATAAAGGTACAAGATTCAATTTGAAATTTATTTATCTTGAAAGTGCACTTTTATACATTTTACAAAGTAAGGTATTAAATTTGCATACCTTACTTTGTAAAATTTATAAAAATACACTTTGAAGATAAATAAATTTCAAATTGAGTCTTGTACCTTTATTTTTAAAGCCTATAGTAAAGTTATTTTGTTTAACAATTTTCATGCCTTGGACGAAATGCTTTTCTAACTTGTAAATAAATGATTAGCTACATTGAGATATGATATCATTTCTGCAACTAGCAGTTTCGCTTAGCTCAGTTGGTAGAGCAGTGTACTCCAACTACTGAGGTTCCTGTTTCGAATCTCATTAGGTCTAGCCACACTGATGAGATGAGACGTACACCTGCAGAAAAATATATATGTGAGCGTGTGTGTGTCTCTCTCTTTCTCTCTCTCTCTCTCTCTCTCTGATTCTGCTTATGACCTTAAAAAACATCCAGTGGTGAGGCCTCATTTAGGGTCTGTGAGAAATGTGGAGTTGCGTCTTATTTACAATTGCTCCCAAGCCCATTTTGGTCCGGGGTGGTAATACCTGTTAGAGCATCTGGTGCTATAAGATCAGGCTGTCTGAAGATTCTAACTTGCTGGCCAAAATGCACCAAACCTTTGTTGTTTTGTTTTTTGTTGTTGTTTTTTTTTGTTTTTTTGTGTTGTTTTTTTTTTTTGCTTTTTCTTTTGCAAAACGCAATTGTGTTCTACGAAAACAAAAACATGTGTGTGTCTGTCTTTCTGTCTCTCTCTCTCTCTCTCTCTCTCTTTCTTCCCCCCCTCTCACCCCCCTCTCTCTCTCTCTCTCTCTCTCTCTCTCTCTCTCTCTCTCTCTCTCTCTGATTCTGCGTATGACCTTAACAAACATCCAGTGGTCATGCCACATTTAGGGTCTGTGAGAAATGTGGAGTTGCTCTTTAGTTACAATTGCTCCCAAGTCCACTTTGGCCCGGGGTGGTAATACCTGTTAGGTCAACTGGTGTTACTAGATCAGGCTGTCTGAAGATACCAGCTTTCTGATCTAAAATGCACCAAACATTTGTTATTGTTTTTTTGCGGGGGGGGGCTTTTTCTTTTGCAAAAACGCTATCATATTCTGCAAAGTCAAAAATAAAAACATTTTTTCTTCGACAAAACAATCAAGCTAGCAAATCAAACACCATGAATAAATATTTGAATATACAAAGAACTTGAAGCATAGATATTTCTCCCGAAAATTACTCAATTTGACATTAAATAACCCGAAAAGCGTTTAAATACCAAAAAAAAAAAAGAAAAGAAAAGAAACCACTAAACGAAACCACCAAACGAAACGAAACATCATGAATAAATATTTGAAGATATAAAGAACTTGAAACATAAAACCGTTTTCCAAAATTACTGGACTTGACATTAAATAATCCAAAAATGGTTGCTATGCCGCCAAAACAAAAACAGCCACCAACCAATCAATTCTCTCTCTCCCTCCCTCTGTCTCTGTCTGTCTGTCTGTCTGTCTGTCTGTCTGTCTCTCTCTCTCTCTCTCTCTCTCTCTCTCTCTCTCTCTCTCTCTCTCTCTCTCTCTCTCTCTCTCTCTCTCTCTAATTGTTTCTAGATGTTGGCTTGACAGATCGTAAATCGTACACCTCACCAAAGGTGCAACTAATTGTCTAAGTGAACTTGTTAGGGCAATTGGGAGGTGCGGCCTGGCAAACAAGATGGAAATAATTAGGCCTGTACTTAGTCTCTGGTCAAGAACGGACAGCAAACCCCATAAGAAGAGAAAGTGGCCGGATTTGAAAAATTGATCGTCATTTTGAAATTAGACAGTACAAATAATTGAGAAAAGGATGACAGTGAAATGTTCACTTGACCAGAGTAGGTAAATCTATATATCTATAAAAGTGAACGTGTCTGTGTGTCTACATTTCCCTACGCAATAACTCTGTCAATTTTTAGTCTACAGACTCGAAATTTTAAATACAGGGTACTGAGATTTGGGAAAATCTATGTGATCGGTTTTCGGCCAGAAATTTAGCTGTTAATGGGTCAAAGTTCAACGATTTGACCTTTGAGAACTCTACAAAACTCCTCCGACAATTTTAGGTATAAATACTTGAAATTTTAGATATAGGTTCCTTGGACATGGATCTAACATGATAATTTGATCTGAGCCCAGAACAATAAATGTTAAGGGGGTCATAATAGGGGTCAAAGTTTTAAAAAATTGACCTTTTCTTTTTTTTTTTTTTTTTTTTTGCTCAACATACACCTTCAAACTCCCGGGCAACGCCGGGCACCCATGCTATTTATATATATACCAACATTTATAAGGAATTCATCCATGTGTACTCATATGTGTATCATCTATATATAAAGTTAATGTTTGTTTGTGTGTTACAGAAACCGATATGTTAACAGTTAAAATACATGGTATCTGAGGACAACTTAAACACTTTTAGAAAAAAAGCTGAAAATGTTAAATCGTTGACATTTACAATTTCTTGTAACAAAATAAATACAATATTTATCCACGTTTTATTCTGTACTAGCGGAGGTACCTGGCGTTGCCCGGGTGTGGTAAGGCTATTGAGCAACCCAGCCCTAAAAAAATGCTTCAATCAAAATAGCAATGAGTACTCATGCGAGCGCAAAGAAATACAAAAATATTAACCCACCCCCTAAAAAATTGAAAAGAGCAGCGAGTACCCGTACGAGCGCAAAAAAAATAAATAAATAACCTCAGCAGCTAGGCTCAAACCTGTAAAACTAAGAGGAAAAGGAAGTGAAAAAAGCAAACAGTTCAGTAATCTTGTGACGAAATAACATGTTTTATACGTACATCGAGATCGCGAGGCATGAATGACTTGCTTAAAATGTCTATGTAAAAACTGATCCCTCCTTGGAAAAAACGGCCCAGTTGACGGTCAAAGAATTAATGTTTTTAACCAATTTTTGGATATTTGTTGTCCGAGAGATGATCTTCATAACTATATCGATGTTTTTAGTGTCCGTTGCGTGTATCGAAAGTTTGAGGAAGACATACAAACACACACACATACAAACACATTTTGCCTTTTATATATAGAGAGAGAACTAGCGAGGGATACCCGGCGTTTCCCGGGTGTTTGGGTGTGTGTGGGGGGTAAAAAAAGTAAATATGAGGATCGAACCCGAACCCTTGAGGCAAGATTGTAAATTAAAGTGTGAAAAAAAAAACGTTCGACGTTAACCATTGCCCCACCGCGAGATGCTAACGGAAACACGTTTGAATTTATTTACTTACTTCGATTTAGCAGGTGCCCGTTTTAATAAATTAATGAGGTCAAGTTTGACTGCGGGATAGTATTCATTTACTGCTGAACGCTTCCCCCCCCAAGATGTTACAGGAAAAAGACTAACCCACATGCGGCGAGCGACAAATATTGAATATTTATCTTCCCGAAATCGAGCAAATTAAATAGACAGGCGGGCTTCGTTTTTAACTGTGAGATATTACGATTTATATGTGATATAAAAAGTTTTTAAAAGTTGTGAAGCGATCGACCGCTTCTCTGAAAAAAGCCTTTTGTTGACATACAGAAAAAGCGAACACACATGCATACATACATACATGATGATGGTTGCAACGTCTTGTCAGACGAGTGCCACTCCCTCAGACATTTAAAATTCATGAGCCCAAATGTCTGAGGGAGTATCTATACAAATATGATGTTACAGAGTCTTAGCTTTGTACGACAGCTAAGTCTCTCTCTCGGTTCAAAATGTTGAGATCCAGCAACAAGCAAGAGCAAGATAGCCAGCAACAAATTAAACTGCAGACTAGCTTAATGTGGGTACTGGTCTTCCGCTTTATGGTTTTTTAAATCAGAGATTTGCTTCTCATAGAAAGGTTGCCTTCACCACGGCTTACGGGAGCCCTCTCTACCCCAATACACATATACACACACACAAATATACACGGTGCTAGTTGGCCGTTGACCCAGAAAAAGAGTTCATTCGCCCTTTGCCCTTTGGAAGGTCTTGTTTTTAATCCTTCAGGGAGACTAGCCGCCCTCCTCACCAAACAAGTCTGGTGGGGGAACCAGTTTAGTCGCCGGTGACCCGACCATGAGGCAGGTAGTACTGGGTTACATGGTACCAGTAGCATATGACATGACCTGACATACATACATACATACATACATACATTTCGCTTTTATATATATAGAAGATATATTCTCCTTCAGCTTCTCAATTCGAGTTCAGAAAACGAGTGTAAGCTTTGATCAAGTGGTTTTTATTTATGTCTTTCGTTGCTCGGTCTATTGCTTTTAACTGAGAGTGTTGTTATGAGTTATGAGGATGTTTATGTACTTCTTTTGCAACGATGCTCAATACCTAGCAATCCAAATGCTTTAATGTCTGGTGATTTAGGAAGCAATAAGTTTGGTGAGACATGATGAGGACATTTTTGGACATCCAATCCTGGGCCTTGAGAGCTTTTTGTGATAATGCTGACCATGTTAAAAGACATAGGCGGTTCCATTAGCTATGTTGTCTACCCAAGGTTTAATAATGGTTGAAGAGTCTAAACGCAGGAATCTGCATTGATTCCAAGACTTGTGGTAAAACAATGAAGAGGAATGATGTGCCATTCACTGTAAAAAAATTTAAAACCATTAAATACAATTCCGGTATTGCTGTCTCGTTTTTATAGACAATATTACAGCGTGTCTTTGATTTCATTAGTTATTGTAGTATCTTCCAAGAGATTTTCTGAAAGAAAACAAAACATGAATATCTTTATTAAATTTTAAAAAAATGTGTCCTCAGATACCTTGCGCTTATATATATACACACACACACACATATATATATATATATATATATATATATATATATATATATATATATATATATATATATATATATATATATAGTGCAAAGTTTTGTTGAAAATTAAATGACACACCTTCGTTTATTTCCTGGATTTTTTTATTACTGTTTTCTTAATGAGTGGCAATTTTACGATTTATGTCCCCACCAACTTCTTCAGATGTTTATCCATTACATTTTTACAACATTATATATATGTATATACATATATATATATATATACATATATATATATGTATATATATGTATGTATATGTATATATATATATACATATATATATGTATATATATGTACCTGTATGTATATATATGTATGTATATATATATGTATGTATATATATATATGTATGTATATATATATGTATGTATATATATATGTATGTATATATATATGTATGTATACATATATGTATGTATATATATATGTATATATGTATGTATATATGTATATATATGTATGTATATATATATGTATGTATACATATATGTATGTATATATATATGTATATATGTATGTATATATGTATATATATTATATATATGTATATGTATATATATTATATATATATGTATATGTATATATATTATATGTATATGTATATATACTATATATATTTAAATATATTATATATATATATGTATATATGTATATGTATATATATTATATATATGTATATATATTATATATATGTATATATATTATATATATGTATGTATATTATATATATGTATATATATTATATATATGTATATATATTATATATATGTATATATATTATATATATATGTATATATTATGTATATATGTATATATATTATATATATATGTACATATATTATATATATATGTATATATTATATATATGTACATATTATATATATATGTATATATATTATATATATGTATATATATTATATATATATGTATATATATATTATATATATGTATATATATATTATATATATATGTATATATATGTATATATATGTATATATATTATGTATATATATTATATATATATTATATATATGTATATATATATTATATATATGTATATATATTATATATATGTATATATATTATATATATGTATATATATTATATATATGTATATATATTATATATATTTGTATATATTATATATATATGTATATATATTATATATATATTATATATATGTATATATATTATATATGTATATATATTATATATATGCATATATATTA
>NC_136507.1:20211859-20236859 GCF_053919585.1 Euprymna scolopes | reverse complement strand
GGTGCTGTTCTCGATGTATGACTAAACGCAGTAGTCCAGCAGGTTCAGGTCAGGGGAGGAGCGGGGAACCAGTGAGAAAAGGGTGCAATGTCGTAGCACTCTTTCTGAAGCAAAGCCTGGGTCTCTTTGAACTTGTGGGCCAGTGCCGAATCCTGTTGCCACATCCAGGGTCTGCCAGCAGCCACCTAATTGCACCAGGGGATTACCACACTCCCCATCCAGGTACATTTTGGTGTTGACTCTAGCTGAAAACACTATCAATAATTTCCCGTACTCTTTTTCTGTGCTTAAACCTAAATGTAGATTCCATGAACAAAGCTTCTTTCTTAGAACTGCACACCTGTGGAATTGTCTTCTGTTTTCCTGCTTTCCAACTGTCTATAATATGGTTATCTTCAAGTCCAACGTAAACAAGTTTTTGATGAGCTGTTCCACTTAAGTTAACAAATTTACTGAATTTCCATTACTAACGATTACTATACTGTTCAACTGACTGCTGTATGCTCTTAACCCTTATCCTCGAGTGGTCTCTTGCCTTGATAAGTGGTTATACCTATGTAAAAAAAAAAAAAGGTCGACTTCAAAGATTTGAAACCCCACCAAAGACCATAACCGTGGCTAGAAACTTAATTTCCATCACTCTGGACACGTCCCTGTTATTTGTGGCAATCCAGAGATGCATTTTGAGGGTGGTGGCAATGGTCCTGTTGTCATAACTTGGATCAGTAGAGAACATGAGTTGTACAGCGGTGCATCTCCGATCTCACTCATTGAACATTGTGGAACTTTCAGACATGATAGAAGGCTCCTATCGCTCTTGGAATTTGTATACAACTGGACAACTTCCATTATGTAGTGTATATATATATATATACACACACATGATGGAAGTTGGCCAGTTGTATACAAATATATATATATGTGTATGTATGTATATATATATATATATATATATATATAAATCAAACGTCTGATTTAAATCGATAAACTAGAAATTTACACGCCCCTTTTCCGTGAAATTTTATGAGAATGTCTGTTTATCATCTAACTGTGTTTTTGAATGTTAAAAAGTAAAAAATATTACCAAATTTAAACAAAAAACCTATTATTCGACTTCGTTTTTTTTTTTCGGTTGAACATTTTGAAATAAAGAAAAATAACGATTCTGACTACACGTGCGTATAAAATTAACTTTTTTTTAACAATCGTTAAAAGAGTAACACAGAAATTGTAAATTTACGAAATAAAGCATAAGTAAAAACAAAAATTATTTGTACTTATGCATTTAATGAACCAAACGTAATTCGGCTTACGTCTCGGATTTCTCCGGAACACACAGAAGAAAGATAGAAATAAACAATTCGATCGGTGTATGCGTGTTCCTTCTTGACATAACAACATAACGAAAAAAAAAACCTACTCGCCGGGGATTGGCAATATATATATATATATATATATATATATATATATATATATATATATATATTAAAATGGGAATTTGAAAACTTTGAAGTGTCGAACATAATGATAAAATCATTTTTATTTACTGATTTTTTTAGTCTGATATTTCGCTAATACATAACCTCGTCAGGGTCGAAAGTCCGGTTCGTGAATTTTTTTTTCTTTTTCTTCATTTTGGTGTTATGGCGGAGAGAAGAGAATTTACGTGTGATGCCGGTGATTTCAAGTGTATAATGCTCCAGTTTCGAGCGGGATTTAAAGTAAAAGATGGCCATACACTTTATGAAGACATTTATTTTTAAAGTAAAATTAATATCGAGCATTATATACTTGAAATCACCGGAACAACACGTAAATTCTCTTCTCTTCGCCATAACACCAAAATAAAAAGACAAAAAATCACGAACCGGACTTTCGACCCTGATGAGGCTAAATATCGGACTTACAAAAAAATCAGTAAACAAAAATGATTTTATCATTATATTCGACTCTTCAAAGTTTTAAAATTCTCATTTTAATTTTACTTTAAAAATAAGTGTCTTCAAAAAGTGCGTGACCATCTTTTACTAATATATATATATATATATATATATATATATATATATATATATATATATATATATATATATTTATATTGATTGTTGGAGAGCTATTGGCTACACATTAGCAAACGTGTTTCAATGACCCCCTATCAGGGAAAATCACCACATCAGGCCAAAAACCATCGTTCAATAAATAGTTCTAAAAATCCGTATTAACAAAAAAAATAAACGAAAAACAATTATAATTATAATGGTTGGAGCTAGAAAATTTAATGCAAACTTATAATAAATCTGCTTCAGAATTATACCTTGAAAAACCTAACATTATTTTGTGAATAGGTTATATTTGTTTTGATATAGGTTGTTGGTACCCCTCTTTCTTTTTAGAATGGTTCAACCCTGTAAAGTTGACTTTAATATAAAGGGATGGTCTTTATTGAAAGTTTCGTGGATGGTTTTTGGCCTGATGAGGTGATTTTCCCTGATAGGGGGTCATTGAAACACGTTTGCTAATGTGTAGCCAATAGCTCTCCAACAATCAATATATTGCTCTGTTTCGTGCATTGAGCACTCTTTGGAATGAAATATTGTGTTGTTGTTTTTATGAGTTACTGAAAAATTCTACCAACAGTATAATAATAATATATATATATATCCCCAAAACCTCGAAAGCCGTTCTTAACATGGGGAGGTAGGGTGTATTCCTAAAGCCGTTTTTAACATGAAGAGGTTTAGGTGTTTATCATACGCTGGGGCAAGTCGTAAAAATTAACGAAGTTGCTATTATTTATTGCAAAAATGCTAAAACTTTATTTTTGTGACAAAAAAAAAACGTTATTTTCAACAAACAGTTATTAAGAAATACAAATAACCGGTAGTTTTTTTTTTTTTTTTGTTTTTTTTTTTTTGTATTTTTGTGTTTTTTATTCAAAATTTTACTTTACTTTTTCTTTCATATAGCGTTGTTATTATTTTCTCGGCAACGCTCGACTTTATCCGGCTGTTGACGTAATGCGCCGGTGAAATCCGAATGCTGAGAAAATAATTACACAACACTTAAAGTTTAATTCACTCAATCAGTCTTTGGAAAATAAATATTTGAAATAAAGTGGCGCTTATGCACTTACGTTACCGTGCTATTTTTTTAAATTAGTATTTACACGTTAAATTCAGGTTTTTAAATATCTTTTTGTTTATTAAATTGTTTAGCGAAAGTACAGATAACCCAGTCGGTTTCTAATTTGTGGAAAATCTAGTTCCCGAAAAAAAACGTTACTTTGAATAGTAACAAAAATAAAAATTGCCTCAGTCTCGAAGGATTTCTCTACTGATCGAGGAAAAAAACGGTGAAGTGTACTTCACCCTCTGTTTCTCTCTTAATAACTCTCTCCGTCCATCTTCTCTCTCTCTCCATCTCTCTTTGAGCTCCTTTCTCTAACTCCCTCTATCTCTCTCCCCTTCTCTCCTTTCCTCTATCTCGCTCCCTCTATGTTTCTAACTCTCCCTCTATCTCTCTCTATATCCTTCTCTTTCTATATTCCCTCTCACTTTGTCTTTTCTATCTATATATATTCCTGTCTATCTGTCCATCTCTAATCCCTCATCCTATTGTAGTCTCCTCAATTAATTACAGTGAATAAGGCATTGTCAAACATGAATAAATCCTATTTTAGTCACCTAATTTACTTATTGTGAGAATAGTTGAACAGCACCAGGAGTGACTGGTAAAACCTCTCTAATTAACTTGATTTTGGCAGCCATTCAGTGACAAAATGACATAGCCCTTGTTGCATGTGGAATACCTGCGACCTTGTTATCAAGTAGAAGAACTACTTATTCTACTTTGAAACTACTATTAAACATTCAATTTTTCAAAAATCTCATGTTCAACATCTCCAAAACATCCAGTATAGGAAAAATATTGCAGAAATGCTAACTTATTGTTTGGGATGAATGCACAATGGTACGCAAATGATCACTTGAGGCTCTTAGTCGATCTTTGCAAGATTTGCATGGCAATGGCAGACCATCTGGGAATGCAGTAATATTGCTTGCAGGAGATTTCAGACAAATGCTATCTGTAATTCTTCAATCAATACCGGCAAATGAAACAAATGCTTCCCTCAAATACTCTACTTTTTGATGCCATGTGAAGATATTAAACTTAACTCAAAATATGCGTATCCAGTTGCAGACTGCTCGATCCGCACAGAAATTTTTGCATCACTTGTGGGAAATTGGGCACGGAAAAGTGTTGGCTGATCCGAGTTAAAGGCGACATTCTTTGACTTTTAACTTCTGTAATTTTATTACATCAAAAGAAGAATTGGTTAAAAAGGGTTTTCCAGATATTCAAACTGATTATATGACTTCCACTATACTGAGTAAACGAGCTGTTCTTGCAGCTCAATACAAAGACATCCATGAATTTTACGCTATTATTCAACGTAAAATTCCAAGTGAGGTAGTCACATATACATCCATCGACACTGTTGTGGAAGCAGATAATGTGGTTAATTATCCAACACCTAGATCTGCTAGAGATGCCTCCGCATATACTGCAACTGAAAATTGGTGTACTAATTATCATGTTGCGAAATATAAACCAATCCAAGCTTTGCAATGGCACGTGACAAACAATATCATAGAAGCAACAACCTTAACAGGACCTTTCACAAGTGAAGATATATTCATTCCACGCATTCCTATGATTCCACCAGATACACCATTACACTTTAGGAAACTGCATTTTCCAATTTTATTGTCGCTTGCAATAACCATCAACAACGCTCAGGGAACAATCTTTACAATTGTGTGGCTTACAGCTACACACTGACTGTTTTTTCACATGGACAATTTATGTTATTTGTTCAAGAGTCACCAAACCAGAAAATCTCTACATCAGCTAAGAAAATGGAAAAACAAAAACTGTGTACCCATACGAAATGTGAAATTAAACCTATAAGAAACATGCATTTTCTCATTTTGGAACTTTTTCCATTGCGCCAATTTGAGCCACATCAACGCGTGGCAGGGTACAGCCTTATATATATATATATATATATATATATATATATATATATATATATATATATATATATATATAAAGAACAAGCAGTTAATAAAACATGTTAAAGAACACTTTGAAAGAGAGTTCAAAACATATTTAATTTTAAACAACGAAACACTAAATCAGAGGGAAGGATTTAGCAAAATGCAGGATCGGATTTTGCTTGCAAAAGTAGTTAATGAAACTACAAGTAAGTCATAGATCTTACTTGGTAACAAAAAATGAAGCAGAGGGAATAGGGTGAAAAAAATGATTTCACGTGAATGGACAGTCTGGTGAAGGGTAAAATATCCAATAACGGTAAAATCCAAAAATCCAGAATCCAAAAAAAGTTGGTTAAATTTCCATTTCCACAAGTAAAATCCAAGGGAATCGCGTAATTGGAAGATGGTCCAAAATAATCCAAAATGCAGAAATCCGTGGAATAATTCACAAATGGGTACAATATACATATATATATATATATATATATATATATACCTTCCAAAGGGCGAATAACCCCTTTTTGGGGGTCAACGGCCAACTAACACCGTGTGTGTTTGTGTGTATGTGTGTTGGGGTGGAGAGGGTTCCCGTAAGCCGTGGTGACGGCAACCTTTCTATGAGAAGCAAATCTCTGATTTTAAAAACTATAAAGCGGGAGACCAGCACCCGCATTAAGCTGGTCTGCAGTTTAACTTGTTGCTGGCTATCTTGCTCTTGCTTGTTGCTGGATCTCAACATTTTGGACGGAGAGAGAGACTTAGCTGTCGTACAAAGCTAAGACTGTAAAATCATCTGTGTACAGATACTCCCTCAGGCATTTGTCTATTAAAATGGTCCTGTGGCGATGGAAGTCATTTTTGGGCTCATGGACTTTAAGTGTCTGAGAGAGTGGCACTCGCCTGACAAGACGTTGCAATCACACACACACACACACACACACACACACATATATATATATATATGGAGACAGCTTCACCTACTTGGTCAGCATCATTAGAACCGAGAGCGGCACAAAGGAGGATATCCAAAGTAGGCTGAGCAAGGCAAGGAGCATGTTTATGTGAATGAGCAACAGCTGTAGATCTGTGTAATACAACACCAACACCAAGCTCAAACTCTATCAGAGCTGCATACTATCAATACTCCTATATGGATCGGAATGCTGGAGAACGACGGAAGCAGATTCATCAAGCCTCGATCCTTCCACACCACCTGATTCGGCGAATACTGAGGATATTCTGGCCTGAGAAGATCTCCAATGAAGACCTACTAAGGAGATGCCATCAAGAAAATATGGGCCTAATCATCAGAAAACGGTGATGGAGGTGGATTGGACATGTTCTCCAGAAAGACCCATAATCCATCAGAAGAACAGCATTTCACTGGACCCCAGATGGCAAAAGAAAAAGGGAAGGCCGAGAGCAACTTGGAGAAGAATGGTGAAAAAGCTATGCAGCACTTTTTTGGTTCACTGGCTAGGCTGGATCAGGATAGGCGGGGGTTAGGGTTAGGATAGGCGGAGGTGGAGTGGATTTGTTGCTGGCCACCATTGAGTGTAATGGTTGATGATGATGTTTGTCGAACAAATACAATAATACTTAGTTCGCTGCGCCTTAGCATAACAAAAGTCCATACAAAATTTCGACCAGATTAGACCAGTATTTCTGAGAAAAAGTGAGAGTAAATGAGTTATTGTGGTACCTAATTCCTAACTGTGCATTGAACTGATACCGTAATACTTAGTCCGTAATATCTTATAATTAAGGTTCATATAAAATTTCAGCTAGATTGGCTCATTAGTTTTGGAGAAAAGGTATAACAAACAAAGAAATCTGTATATCTATAAAAGTGAGATTGTGCGTGTGCGTGTGCGTGTATGTGCGTGTGCGTGTATGTACATTTCCCCACAAAATTACGCTGTCAATTTTCAGTCTGCAGACTCGAGATTTCACATAAGGGGTATTGAGACTTCCGATTTTTTTTTTTTAAATAAATAAGCGTGTGGTTGCAAGAAAAATACAGACGACCGAGTAAGGTTAAATAAATATATATTTTATTTCTCACCAAATCATAGATTTAAGGCGTCGTCGTTATGATGGCCGGTCGATTGCGTTGAGATAAACTCGTCAACGATCAAAGTTCTTTGCATTTGGTTGGGTGCGGGGGCGGTGATGGCAGAAATGTGGCTTAGCGTGTCCGGCGATCCTTTTTAGTGGGTGTCGCTTAGCGGGGTTGGTGAGAGGTGATGATTTGGTCTCAGCCAAAAAAGGAGAAGGGGCCTGTATCAGGATCGCGGGTGATATGGTAGCGGTGGGCGATGCTGGCTGTGCGTAGTAAGCTCCGAGTCTTGGTAGCACGAGTGGAGTTGGTGAAAGGTGATGATTTGGTATCAGCCGAAGAAGGGGCTTGTATCAGAATCGTGGGTGAGATGGTAGCGGTGAGCGATGCTTAGTAAGCTTCCAGTCTGATGTCGCTGGAGAAGGGGCCGGGTGCTGGTTGAAGACGGAGCGTGTTCACAGCGCGCCACGCTAGGGACGGCCTGTCGGTTGTCGAAAAGGCTGATATTTTTATATTGATGAAGCGGACGTAGTAGGGAGCAAATAAAGTTTTTTTTAAATCGCTGGCTTGAGTTTGCTTTATGATTGTGTTTGTTTTTTGTGCTATAATGTGTTGTAGTGAACCGTCTGTTTGGTATATGTATGCATGTGTTATATCGATTTGAAGCTAATAAAACTGTGAATGTAATCTAGTCAGTGTTGTACGGTTGCATTGTTATGTGAGTTATATATTGGTGTTTATATGCTTAGGAGTTGCGTTTGCTGTGATGTTCGTGTTTTGTATTTTGGTTTTGTCTTTTGCTGTGCGGCTTTCTGTGGCGGTTTTTTTAAATTTTTTTTTTTTTTTTGAAGTAAAGTGCGAGTTATTCTAATTATGTGTGTATCTAAAAAAAATGGGATTTGGAGTCGTCATGTGTATTTATTGTGTTCATTTGCGTTTTACCGACGAACAGATTTGTCCTAGCGTCGCCATTGCTGGTTTTCGGTTTATTCATGAAAATATAGAGGGATATGCGATAGAACATTTTTAATCGGTTGTCGGCCAGAAATTTGGCTGCCAAGAGGTTAAAGTTCAAGGATTTGACCTTTGAAAACTCTACCAAACTCCTCCGACGATTTGGAGTCTAAAAACTTGAAATTTTAAATGTAGGTTACTTGGACATGGATATAACTTTATAATTTGATTTGAGCCAAAAACAATAAATGTTAAGGGATCATAATTGGGGTTAAAGTTTTTTAAAAATTTGACTTCTGCAATCTCTAACAAATTACTCAGCCAATTTTTGGTCTAAACATTTGAAATTCTGCATAAAGTGTATTTAGATATAGGGTAAGCTTTTTAATCGTTTTTTTTTTTTTTTCCGAAAATATTGTTGCCAAGGCGTCAAAGTTCTAAATATTTGACCTTTGCGGTCTCTAGAAAACTATTCAGCAAATCTTGGGTGTAAACATTTGAAATTTTGCATAAAGGGTATTCAGACATGCAGCAAGCTTTTCAATCGGTTTTGAGGCGAAATTTTGGCTGCCAAGAGGTCAAAGTTGAAAGAGTTGACCGTTACAGACTCGACCAAATCTCTCCAACAATTTTGGGTCTAAACACTTGAATTTTTTTATGTAAGTTACATGAGTTAAACTTTGTAATATTTATATACATATTCCTATAAAATTATAAACAGAACATAAAGCCCGAGCAAAGCCGGGCTGAACTGCTAGTATTAATATATATACATATACTATTAATATTAATATATGCATACATACTATTAATATATATACACTATTAATATATATATATATATATATATATATATATATATATATATATATATATATATATGCTATTAATACATATATATAGTGCTAGTGCATTTATTGATCCGCGCTATTGTTTTAAATAGTATTTTCAAGTTTAATTAAAGTTTCACGATTTTCCATTTTTATTAAATTGTTAGGTTAAAGTACAGAATAGGTATGCAACACCCTCCCGTCCCCATGTTAAGAATGGCTTTCTAAATAATAATAATAATAATATAATAATAATAATAATAATAATAATAATAATAATAATAATAATAATAATAATATACACTATTTAGGTTCATGCCTTTTGTTTTTGTATATACTGCGTAGTATTTTTTGTATTTTTCTATTCGGTTTTCTTATCAAAATATCTCCCCCCCCCCATCCACCCCACTCCCTTCCTTATCGTTTCACCGGAGAGCATCAGTGCGAAATGACAGTTTTGATCTCCGGCCAGAAACTACTGATTGCGTTCTCCAATGTCTTGCCTATAAAATCTTATTTCCTGTCCAATTTCTGATTGCAAACTTGCGACTCCCTCTCGTCTGTTATGCGCGTACAACAAGCCTCTCCTCGTTCGTAAAATATGATAAGAAACTCAATCAAATGGCCGAACTGGGAGAGAGAGAGAGAGAGAGAGAGAGAGAGAGAGAGGGGGGGGGGAGATGCTTTTATTTTCTTCTTCCGACTGCAAATTTCCTCTTCTGAATAAAGTTGGCGATCAAGATGGTAGATTTTCTGTCTCATGGTAGTCTTTCTCCACTCGAATATGTCTGTTGAATACGGAAGACGTTATATATAATTACTTTTTTATCGTTAGAATCCTTAGAGATGAGTAATTTGTAAATTTATTTATTTATTTATTTATTTTGGGGCTGTTTTCCTTATCTTCACACTTAATGTTGTTTCGCCACGTTTCAACCAACTATTCCTTTGGCCTTCTTCTTTAATATATAACTATCGGGGCCTGTGGAAATTCCACAGCGAGCTGTTTCATTTCTAATATATTGACGTTGGCATTCTGTGGATATTCAGTGTAAATGGAGACGTTTTGATATTAATGTAGTTCTTTTGTTAAAACTGTAAAAGTATTTATCTAAGCTAGTAGGGACGCCCAGCATAGCCCGATCGTAAAATACGCTTAAATATGATATTTTAATAGATGCAGATTTCTTATATATTATTATAAAGTCACTTTTCTCTCAATTCTTGTATATTATAAAGTTATGATTTCACAAAAAAATATGGGTGCATCAATTGAATCGAACTGAAGCCAAAACTTATGAAGAGAATATATATATAATATATATATATATATATATATATATATATATATATAGAGAGAGAGAGAGAGAGAGAGAGAGAGAGAGAAGAGAGAATATGAATGTATCTTTCTCTCTCTCTCTCTCTCTCTCTCTCTATATATATATATATATATATATATATATATATATATATAGAGAGAGAGAGAGAGAGAGAGAGAGAGAGATATATTTTTCGGCTATAATCGAAACCGAAACCAAAACTTATTAAAAAATTCTTGGTAAAATTATTTATTACAAGAAATGGAATGTCATAACAATTAAACGACAGTCATTCGGAAGGAAAAAGATGTAAGCTTGACACAAAATAACACCCGCTATCGTATTAATGTATAGATACCATACGGTACGGACTCGACGATGGAAGACCAGATAAGAACGAAAGAACTTGGATTTTGTTTTGTCGTAACACAATAGTAAAAGAAGAAAATTAAGTCGGGGTTGGTTTAACAAACGAAGTGTATTAATATCACAGGTACAAAGGTAGGAATACAGGTATAACTGACGAGTGCGCAGCTAGGCAGTGGAGTACTATCATTCCTTCCCACCAGAGTAGACATTACTGGCACTATATATATAGTTAGAACCGGTGTAATTTCCCTTATGCATAGAAAGGCCGGTATAACAGATTTATAAGACTAAAAACTTCACAGTGGATGGAGGCGGTGAGTCTTTACTGTTCCAGGTGAGCATTTTCTGAAGACACCAGTTTCAATCCTACCCAAAGCAGGCCAGAGGAATAATTGGCTAAAACGTGGTGAGATAACAACAACTATGGAAGGCAGTAATTACTGAGGATACAGTTAAGAAACTCCGCATTTCTATCCCACCGCAGTTAACCACCTGAAGAAGGCAGGAGACATTGCAAGCCTGTCTTTGTTTTATCCTTATTTCCATGGCAAGTGCTCGTCTGAGTTCCAATCTCTGGTCCCCCTCGCAAATCTTTCACGAAAAGCACCAGTCTAGCTGAAACCACTAATAATTTTCCTCACTCGTTATCTGTGCCTAAATCAAAACGTAGATTCCATGAACAAAACTTATTTCTTAGAAGTGCACGCTTGTGGAACTCTCTACCGTTTGCCTGTTTCCCACCTGACTACAACTTGGATGTCTTCAAGTCCAACATAAACAAATTCCTGATAAACCGCCCCCTTAAGTAAGACACTTTATCAAATCTCCATTACTAACGATTAACGCGATATTATCCCATTGATTACTGTACACGCAATAACCCTTATCCCCGAGTGGCTTCCGGGCTTTGATAAGTGGTGACTACCATGTAAAAAAAAAAAAAAGTTTGCCGAAACATTGTGAAACAACGACTATGAAGATTAGGATAACAGTCCACAAATAAATAAATGTGGAAGATGCTGTTCTACTATTCATTGTTGAGTTCCACCGGCTGCTTCCATCTTTTCTTATATAGTCCTAAAGGGTAGCAGTACTTCCTGTATGATATACGGCATAAGCACATTGACACACCATTTCCTGTCAGATCATAGAAATTAAGCAACGTTGAGCCTGGTTAATACTAAAATGTGTGACTAATTGGGAATTGTAGTCGCTGTCTGTGCTCTCCGCTTATCTCGGCATTGTTTCCAATCAGTCTTGGACCTCTCCTTGCCACTGGGCCTAAGCAGTGCCGATGCAGGAAAGGTGTGTTGAAAATTGCGCAACCATTGCCTCACAATTACATGTGCAGCTACTCTTACGGAGGTGCCCATTGTTTCTTGAGACTGAACGGAGGCATCGACTTCCTGTACCAGGGGCAGATAACTCCAGGATACTATTTTAACATGGAAGCAGATAACTATTTCACTCACAACCGCTCAAGTTTATATATGAAACTAAATTTGAGCAAAATAGAAGAACGCTTAACTCCAGGTCAAGGCCAAGATCAAAGGGTAGTATATGTTCTGATACTACACTTCAGTTTTTTGTTCTCGGTTAGTGGAGGAGAAATCCTTCAAAGCTGAGACAATTTTTAATTTTTTTTTCCTGTCTCTACATTAAAAAAAACGACCTTGGTTTCTAAGTCTGACTTCCTGGGGAGATAAAGTAAATAGGAATTCCATGTTAGTAGTAAGTGACGTTCGATCAGATTTAGTTCCTGATTTTACAATTCATCTATTTTAATGTTTCAAAAGGCGTTTATATATATATATATATATATATATATATATATATATATATATATATATATATATATATATATATATAATATTCCACCCTGTAAATTCAAATTACATATTTGCGATCCAAGAGTACCATGGTTGGTAGAAAAATGAACATTTCAATGTTTCTAAAAAGTAAAAAAGAAAAGAAAAAATTTTGACATTGAAAATGTTGAATAAACAGACGAACTGTTTGAAACAGGGTTAAGATGCAAATATTTAATTTTTAAAAAATCATTCATTTATTTTTTTATTTTTTTACTTGAAATATATTTTAATTACTTGCGGGACCCATGGAAATTCCACAGCGGCATCTTTCACATGTAATATATTGCTGCTGAGCATTTTGTGGTCGTTCAGCGTGAATGGAGACCCCGCAATATTATTGTAGCCCTTTTGTTAAAACTGCGAAAGTATTTATCTAAGTAATCTAATGTCAAAATATATCTGGTTATTACGGCTTATCTCCAATATCCATATAAGAGTCTATGACATATTTTCATTGTATGAGACGCCCTCACCGGGGAATGCCGATGGGGTTGCCCAGATAGGTTTTGCAGGTCAGAGTGCCCTTCCTTGGAGGACGCTGACTTCACAATCACACTTTCCGACCCTGGTGTCTACGTTCTTGGGAGAGAACTAAAGCGATTAAAGGTTAAAATGCAAAAGTCAAGTATCACAGTTGCACTCTAAACAGAAACATTTATTCAAACGCGCCCGTGTCATATCAAAGAGCCTACTGATTATTTGATATGTCAGAACTTTCTGCTTGTGCGGTGATAGTGGCTCGAATTTAAGTTTTTAAATGAAAAAGTCAAGTATCATGATTCAATTGTGCTTTAAGCAGAAACATTTATTTCGAACGTAGCCCCGTTATATCAAAGAACCGACTGTTGATTACATATGCCGGGACTTCATGCTTGTGTCGTAATAAAACTTCTCAAATGCACTTGTGATATTAAGCTGTATAAAGTGTTAATTTTGGTCAAAATCGTCTTTTCATTCTTTCATCGGATTTTTGCGATTATTGATTATGGATACTTACCGAAACCATTCCCATACAAAATCTGTTTAAGAACATTGCCAGATACATAAAGTACATCTGTGCGAAATTTCATGAACTCCGCCAAGCTGTGCGTAGTCTATAAGGAGCGAACACACACACACACGTATATATATATATATATATATATATATATATATATATATATATATATATAAAGAAAGAAAGAAAGAAAGAAAGCGGACGTTCGCCGATAGTCGAACAGAAAATAGTAAGACAAGCACGGACATATAGGGACCTAGACGATCCATGTAGATTATGCCTGAATGAAAAATTTGCTATCCTATACTTTAAAGAACCCCAACATCTATTAAAATGTAGAAAGGAAATAGCGAACAACTGTGGGCATAGGATAAACTAATATATATATATATATATATATATATATATATATATATATATATATATATATATATATATATATATATATATAATGGATAAATAAACAAATTGATGCAATTATTTTATTAAAAGATAAAAACTCATTTAATTTTTTTTCGGATAGTAAAATATTTTTCGTTAGAGAATTAAAAGGGTTCTCTGGTTAATAACAAATATTTCAAGTTTTTAAAAAGAAAACGAATTGAATGTTTTTTTTCTTCTTCTTCAATAAAATATTTGCATCTTAAGGTGGTTTCAAGACAGTTTGTCTGTTTATTCAAACTTTTTAATTTAAATAAGTATGCTTCTAGGAGCTTTTGCCAATTCTTATTTTTTTTATTTATTTTGCCCTAAAAACCAAATCACATATTTCTGATCCGAGAGAAATATGATTGATAGAAAAATTAATATTTTAATGTTTCTAAGAATCAAATTTTTTATATCCCCCTCCAGCATTTAAATTATATCTTTGATTACTTGCTTTTTAAAAAATAAATTATTTAAAGCACGAAACGAAAAAAAATATTTTATGTTATCTGAAAAAAAAAAAATCCATTAAATAATTATTTTTGCGAAAAGCAATTATTTAAAATAAAAATTAATTCAAAACTTTTCCCGATTTTCTTTAATGCCTATTTGATTATTTTTTTTAACCAAAACCTGAAAGTTGTATTGTTTGGATTCTGCAAACTACTCTTCTCGAACTCGTGAATCTTTTTCTCGAACTTGGGAATCTGCACGCAATTTTGGCCGGAACCCTTTATTTAATTTACGACTGTAGGATGCTCTTGTTCTGCCAGGACCTCTATCAAGTCATGGCTGATGGAACAGCATCTTTCAGACTCCGCTTATCCAACTTGCAGGACCCGTGGAAATTCCACAGCGGTATATTTCACATGTAATCTATTGCTGCTGAGAATTCTGTGGACGTTCAGTGAGAATGGAGACCCCGCGATATTATTGTAACCCTTTTGTTGAAACTGTCAAAGTATTTATCTAAGTAATCTGGTTAATGTAGTGTCAAAATATATCTGGTTATTACTCTTTAGCTCCAATATCCTTATAGAAGTCTGTGATATGATACTTTTTGCAGGTCAGAGTGCCCCTCCTCGGAGGACGCTGATTTCTCAAGCCCACTTTCCGATCCTGGTGTCTAATTTCTTGGGAGAGAACTAAAGACATTAAAGTTTAAAATGCAAAAGTCAAGTATCACAGTTTAATTGCGCTCTAAACAGAAACATTCATTTCAAACGCGCCCGTGTCATATCAAAGAGCCTACTGATTATTTGATATGTCAGAACTTTCTGCTTGTGCGGTGATAGTGGCTTGAATTTAAGTTTTTAAATGTAAAAGTCAGTTGTGCTTTAAACAGAAACATTTATTTCGAATGTGGCCCCCTTATATCAAACAACCTACTATTTATGACATATGCTAGGACTTCATGCTTGTGTCGTAATAAAACTTCTCAAATGCACTTATGATATTAAGCTGTATAAAGAGTTAATTTTGGTCAAAATCATCTGTTCATTCTTTCATCGGATTTTTGCGATCATTGATTATGGATACTTACCGAAAACATTCCCATACAAAATCTATTAAAGAACACTGCCAGATACATAAAGTACATCTTTGCGAAATTTCATAAACTCGGCCAAGCTGTTGTGGAGTCTATAAGGAGCGAATACACACACACATATACACACACACACACACACACATATATATATATATATATATATATATATATATATATATATATATATATATATATATATATATATATATATATATATATAAGAAAGAAAGAAAGCGGACGTTCGCCGATAGTCGAATGGAAAATAGTAAGACAAGCAAGGACATGTAGGGACCTAGACGATCCGTGTAGATTATGCCTGAATGAAAAATTTGCTATCCTATACTTTAAAGAACCCCAACATCTATTAAAATGTAGGAAAGAAATAGCGAACAATTGCGTGCACAGGATAAACTATGCTCTAGGATAGTGATACAAAATAGTTTTTAAAATTTACAATTGACAATAACAATAGTGAATAAATAAATAAAAATAAAAATAATAAAATATAGATACGTATACATAAATAATTATATATATATATATATATATATATATATATATATATATATATATACTAGCAGAAGTACCCGTCGTTGACTGGGTTCAAAAGCAGCGTACAGAAAATGGACTGTGATTGATGAAAGTATGATAGGTTATGAAAAGGAGGGGGTTGTAAAGAGATAGGTTTTGATACTCCAAAATTTTACCCTAAGCAAAATATGATGAAAGTAAAGATAATTTTCGCGAAAATATATTTTTATATCAACTTTGTTTCCATTCGTAGCCAAGAGTAACCAACAAAATGATGTTTCCTTACAAAGAGAAAATGTTATGTATATAATAATATAAATATACAACAAATAAATGTTACCGTAGTCAATAAAAGTTACTTTTATGGTAGAAAAGTTCATTGGTTTGTATTTTTAAGTAGTTTGTAAAAAAAATCTTTCTTTTTTTTAATTCACGAAACGGTTTAAAAAAATAAAAATGGCAGCGACTTTGAAATGGAGAGCCTCGTTTTCAATTTGAAGGAGAGGCACCTGAACATTCTGTGTTAACAATTTAAGAGAATTCCGTCAACGTAAGGAATATTTATAAACATATTTTAATGTTTTCCGTTATTTTGTGCTTGAGGAATATTAGTTATGGCATGTATAGTTTATATATAAATTCATTTAAGTAGTTATCGCCTTTCGTTTTAATTTCGGTTCGCTGAAATTATTTCAAGTAAAGAGCATTAAAACTATTTCAAAACAAAAAATACATAAACTGAACTTATTGACTATGGTAATATTTATTTCTTGTATGTTTATTTTTTCGGGTAGTTGTCTGTTGGCTTTTCTGCTAAACACTCTTACTAAATAATATCGACGAAATATCTAAAAACCAAGAAACAAAAACAGTTTTGAAAAATAATGAAGCTTTACTTACTTTATTAAAATAATCTGAAACAGAAAAATGGGATATTAAAAAAGTAAACACGTAATTACTTTAGTTTTTTAAAGCAAAGAATCGATATAAATATGAACAAGAAGAAAATGGCGCCCTTTTCAAGCAGAATAGCTTCGTTTCAGTTTTACAGTATTGAACGGTGTAAAATTTCGCCGTCGGATTCATGGTTGTACTATTGTAATGTAAAGAACACGCAGAAAGGGTTGTAATCAACTGAATTCCTTCTAGTACACTGACAAGAAAAAGCTTAAACAGATATACAAATAAAAATAAAAAGGTTATGTAAATGTTTTTAAAAGACACGTAATTACGTGATCAGAATTTCTTCCTTCTTTTGACACGATAACAAGTAACGTTCTTATTTTTTATTATTTATCCATTCATTTATTTTCGAAAGAGTGCCACGTGTAAGTGGGGAAGGAAAAAAACAGAGTTATACAAAATTTGTGTCGAGAATTGTCTAAAGTTCCGACTTTTATTTTTTGGCTTTCACTTTTAAAAGAACGTGAATTTATGAAGTGAATTTATTCGACACAATATGATTCAACTCAAAAAAATAAATAAAAGCTAACGTGAATTAAGATTAAAGTTAAGGTGTTATTGTGGATCCTCACCCCTTTTAAAAAACACGAACACCAAATAATTTTATTATACCATATTTCTTCGAACTGAAACATAATTATCAAAGTATAATTACGCAAATAGATATGAAAAGTCTTTGTTAAAGTTTGTGCCACATTTTCATGGAGAACAGGCGCGAACGCAGACACCGCAATTTATTATACCATCCCTATTTAAGTTGAAACATACTTATCAAAGTATTTTTATGTACATCTATATCAAAATCCCTTGTAAACGCTTTTTTTTTCATTTTTTATTTCCATACTTTGTGGGTCAGGCGCGAACGCAGACCCCACAAATTTTATGAACCACCGTTCTGCTAGATCAAACATACCCATTCCTGATCCTCTATATATCTTCTATCATTATATGTAATCAGTTTTTTAAAATAGTTAACAATATAGGATCCTATTCGTGACCAGACACACACACATGCGCGCACATACACACACACACACACATACAGACGTTCAGCTTTATATATATATATATATATATATATATATATATATATCTCAATTATAGAAAAAAATCACATATCTAAGATTTGTTGTTGGAGTTTTTTAGCAGTATAAATAATTTATAAACGCTATTATTTTTATTTTTTCTGCTACGTTAGCGGTTTTTAAGAGCTATAAGCGCTTTTTGTTATTCATATATATATATATGAATATATCGTCTTTATATTTTAGGCGACGTATTTATTTATTTTTAATATTATTTTATGTGCATAAAAGTAATACAATATTCAACTATATATATATATAATATATATATAATATATATATATAATATATATATAATATATATAATATATATAATATATAATATATATATATAATATATATATAATATATATAATATATCTATATAATATATATAATATATATATATAATATATATATAATATATTATATAATATATATATATAATATATGATATATATGATATATATATGATATATATGATATATATATGATATATATGATATATATATATAATATATATATAAATATATATATAATATATATATATATATATATATATATATAATGAATAATAAACAAATTGATGTAATTATTTTATTAAAAGAAAGAAATAATTCAATTTTGCTTCTTTTTTTTTCGGATAGTAAAATATTTATCATTAGAGAATTAAATGGGTCCTCTGATTAATAAGAAATATTTCAAGTTTTTAAAAAGAAAAGGAATTAAAATTTTTCTTCCAATAAAATATCTGCATCTTAAGGTGGTTTCAAGACAGTTTGTCTGTTCATTCAAAATTTTTAATTTAAATAAGTATGCTCTAGGAGCTTTTGCCAATTATTATATTTTTTTTTATATTTTCGCCTAAAAACCAAATAACATATTTATGATCTGATAATTGATAGCAAAATTTTAATGTTTCTAAGAATCAACTTTTTATACCCTCCCCCAAAAATTTGAATACGAAATAAAAGAATATCATTTATGTTATCCGAAAAAAAAATCTATTGAATAATTATTTTTGCAAAAAGGAATTATTTAAAATAAAAATTAATTCAAAACTTTTCCTGATTTTATTGAATGCATATTTGATTTTTTTTTTTTTTTTAACCAAAAACTGAAAGTTGGATTATTTGGATTCTTCGGACCACTCTTGTCGAACTCGGGAATCTTTCTCTTTAACTCTGGAATCTGCACAGAATTTTGAACGAAACCCTATATTTAGTTTACAGGGGTAGCCTGCTTCAGTTCTGTCAGTACCTCTATGGAACAGCATTTTTGGACTATGCTTGTCGAACTTGGGAATCTTTCTGTGGAATTCGGGAATCTTTGTGAATTCGGGAATCTTTCTGTCGAACTTGGAAATCTTTCTGTCGAACTCGGGAATCTTTCTGTCGAGCTCAGAAATCTTTCTGTCGAGCTCAGAAATCTTTCTGTCGAACTCTGGAATCTTTATGTCGAACTCGGGAATCTTTCTGTCAAACTCCGGAATCTTTCTGTCGAACTTAGGAATCTTTCTGTTAAAATCGGAAATCTCCACAGAATTTCAAACGGAATCATTTATTCAATCAACGGCCGTAGCATTCTCTCGTTCGTTTTAGGACCTCCCTCATTTAAATATTTAATGAAAGATACTGTAAAATTACGAATTACTTAGAACCTCCATCCAGCTATGGTTGATGGAACAAAGGCATGATACCCCGTAAATTTAATAAAAAGTTCAGTTCGAAATTCTGTGCAGATTCCCGAGTTCGACAGTAAGTTTCCTGAGTTCGATAGAAAGATTCCCGCGTTCGACATGATGCACCCGAAGAAGGTCGAAGGTTACATCGACTAAAACGTTGTGAAAACGACACTCAAGATGAGAACAGTAGTCTGAAGAATTCAAATAATGACCCAGCCCCATCCCAAAAATTCAGAAACTCTTTAACACCTATGTTCATTGTCTCTTTTGGTAAAAAAATAAATAGTATTTAATATCAGAAACCAAATCTGATCAGACACTGTTTACTGTGTATTTTGAGGCAGGTGTTCTGGTTTGCCAAATTTTGCTTTTTCGTCTACCAACGTCAAAGAGTCAACAAAAATCGACTTTAAAATTCGGTGGTCGATGCTGTATCATAATTTTATGAAACACAACGTTGTTAGCCAGGGAGTTTCCCTTCAGCTCCCCAAAATTAAGAGATTAGACCATTCCTGTAATGACTTGTTCCCTGTTGATTGCGGTGTAATGCTGGTTTTGTGTAGTTCTAGGAGGTCCACTATCCCGGGCTTCTCTCTTTGAAAAGGGGCTAGTTTATTGCTAATCACCTGAGGCGTCCTGCCAGGAATGCCAACGGGGCTGCACAGGCATTTTTTGCAGTGTCAAACAGCTCCTCTACTGGAGCGCTGACATCTTTAACCGCATCTTCCAACCCTAGTGTCACAGTTCTCACAGTGGGAGATAAATAAATACTCATAACATTATTCAGTCTAACTTTAACGCCGTCGGGCTGAGGAATGTTCTAGTGGTTTAGATTTTTTTTTGTTTTTTACAAATGCGCCACAGCTTACTAAGGCCGAAAGGCCACTTGAAAATAAAGACAACTGAGTTTGTCAGGTGGACGGTGAAACATTGAGGGGATTTCTAACAATGGCTATAATTAATCAGAAAATGATTATTTAATGAGACAAGTCATCAAAACAATTGTTTACATTAGACTTGAAAACGGCAATGTTATAACCAGCATGGACGCAGTTCTATGGTACTGTGTTCCAGAGACAGACAGTTCTACAAAAGAACAAATTTGCTCACAGAAGTCCCGCTTAGTTCTAATATACAGAGGGAGAAAGAGAATTTATTAATAGGGGTTGTAGGTAGACAAGTTTTTATTGTGGCTGTTTTACATGAGTGAACCATAGATTGAAGCTCTTTACAGCAGGTACCTGTGTCAGGTTTATAATTTTTTATTCAAATGGTCTTTTCGTCTGTTTGATAATCTTTTTATGTTGTTTTATTTGGGGGAGGGGCAGAATATGTCGTCAGGTGCACGTTTTTGTCAAAATGATTTCTCAGTGCACACGGCCTAGATATTTAACAAAGATATTTAGTTCTTTGCCGCTGCAAGAACTTAGACACCGGGGGTCGGAAAGTGGGATTGAGATGCTAGCGTCCTTCGGAGAGCGGCACTTTAACCTGCAAAAAAGTATCTGGGCAGCCCCGTCGGTATTCTCCGGTGAGGGCGCCTCAGGCGATTAGCAATAAATTAACCATTTCTCAAAGAGAGAAGGCAAGGCGTGGGATGGTGGACCTCCTAGAACTGCACAGAACTAAATTCTCACCGCAAAATCAACAAGGAAAAAGTCATTACAGAAATGAACTAATCTCTCTTGAATGTCCGTGCATTTTATTTGTTACTTGTGTTATATTAGGCCTCCCCAAAATGGCGAGGAGTATACAACATTGCTAGGGATATACACTGAAACATTCCCGCAGTCTCTCAAAGTTCTTTCCTATGATTTGCTATGGATATGGATTCATCGAGACCAAGAACATTTGATGTGTTGACTGAGATTGGTCGAAAAATGAAAAAGTCGATTCAAGAGCTCTACTTGTCATTTCTTTTTCTTGTTTTGGCGAACTGAACTGCGTTGTCAGAGTTGACAGCAGATTTCCGCATTTCGTGGAAAGGTTGGAGTAAGTGCCGTCTCGTATCAGTGGCTTCTGGTTGACAAACTAAAACATGTCATGCTATCTAGTCGGCGTCCATCGCCTCTGTCTAGGCCAGATGACTCGAAACTTGATGCGAACCTGGAAGAATTGAGACTACGTTATATTATAATTGTTGAACCGTTATATTAAGAATAGTGCAAGAAGCTAGAAGAGTGGGAGATTTGAATTCCAACACCGGATGATAGCCTTCATTACGGTGAAAAAGACAGCCAAATGATTAAGAGTTCTATTCAAAGGCGATAAGCCAAATGAGAAAATTACACAGATTTATAATAACGATACAAGGGGGAAAATGTGATAGAAAATAGCTAAAAAATATATTTTTAATACAATGTGGTTGCCAGAAAAGCGGGAAATATGAGGTGCAAATACCTGATGGTATACATTACGGCGAAAAAAAATATAAAGAATTAAGAATTCTATTCAAGGTCGATAAACCAAATGGAAAAATGACAAATATCTAAAATAACGATACTTGAGAAATAACTTAATTTGGTAGAAAATATCTAGAAATAAATGGATATACTGTCGCTTGTAACTGGTCCGCTGATGCTGGATTAGCAGCAGCAGCAGCAGCAGCCATGTGACAATGAGCAAGCAGTGTGCAGTAATGAAAAGGACATACCTGTTCAGAGAGGCAATGTATTTGAGGCGTAGAGGATTTGAGATATGTTCGAGACATAGAGAATTCGAAACGTGTTTAAGACACAGAGTATTTGAGACGTGTTCGAGATATAAATTACTCGAGACGTGTTCGAGATATAGATGATTTGAAACGCGTTCGATATATAAATTATTCGAGATGTGTTTAAAACATAGAGGCTTCGCGATGTATTCAGGATAAAGAGTATTCGAAATGTGTTCAAAATAAAGAATATTCAGGACGTGTTAAAGACAGTAGATTCGAGACGTGATGAGACATAGAGGATTTGAAACATGTTTAAGATATAAAGGAATGAAGACGTGTTCAAGACATAGAAGCTTCGAGACGTGTTTGAGATACAGAGCATTCGAGACCTGTTCAAGACAGAGGATTTGAAACGTGTTTAAAATATAAAAGAAATTGAGACGTGTTCAAGACATACGAGGGGCGTGCAATAAGTAATGCCTCTAACCCACTTCCCATAGCAGTAGAGCAATGAAACTTGACACAATCTTTCTCTACATAGGAAGCACCCAGAGTTATGCATTTCTCCCATCGTTTCATGCAGCTCTGGAGATCGTTTTTGTAGAACATCCCAGGTTGGTCCTCCAACCACGACGTGACTTCAAAAATCAAGGCTGCACCATCTGGAAAACGCTTTCCTTTCAAAAACAACTTCATGGCTGGGAAGAGGTGAACGTCAGAGGGTGCAAGGTCAGGAGAGTATGGAGGATGGGCAAGGATTTCATAACCGCACGCCCGTGCTTCTGATCTGACGACATGCGAGTTGTGGACCGGAGCGTTGTCCTGTAGGAGGAGGGTACCTTTGCTGATCTTGCCCCGCCTTTTGATTTTGATAGCTTCCCTTAATTTCCTCAAAAGTGAAGCATAATGGGCTCCTGTAATTGTGGTACACTTTGCCAGGAAATCTGTCATCACTACACCATCCTGGTCCCAGAAGACTGTGAGCATGACCTTGCCAGCGGAGGACTGCACCCTTGCCTTCTTTGGAGGTGTGAGCCTAAGTGCTTCCACTGCATTGACTGGGCTTTGGTCTCTGGATCATAGTGATGGACCCAGGTTTCATCCTGTGTAATCAGTCTTTTGAAAAACTTTGACTCATCTTCTTGGCATATCTCCAAATTCATCCTCGAGCACTCGACGCGTTCTCGCTTCTGGAATGGTGTATGCAACCTGGGAATCCATCTGACAGACACCTTATGCATATGCAAATGGTCATGAATGATAGTTTCCACAGACCCTGTACTAATCTTGACATCTTGGGCTATTTGGCGAATAGTAATGCGCCGATCTTCCAAAATGGCAGCCTCAACTTGACGTACAGATGCCTCATCAATGGCAGAAGTGGGGGGGGCGACCAGGTCTGGGAGCTGTTTCCACAGACTTCCGACCATGTTTTAATTCACGATGCCAGCGTTTTACAAGGTCATATGATGGGGAATTATCACCATAAGTTTCTTTCATTTCATCAAAAGTCTCCTGCGGTGTGCGTCCTTTCAAATACAAAAACTGGATCACTGCTCGACATTCAACAGGCTCCATTTCACACCTGACTCAGTTCAAACACCTGTAAAACAGAAACCACTAGTAGTTCAGAGCTGTAATTTGCCACATAACCCGTAGAGATATAAATCATTGCACATGCAAAATTTCAGCTAGATCAGACAACTGGAAGTGGGTCGGGAGCATTACTTATTTCACACTCCTCGTAGAGGCTTAGAGACGCGTTCGAAATATAGAGTATTCGAGATATGTTCGAGGTATAAAGGAATCGAGATGTGGTTGAGACACGAGAGGACAAAAAAATAGACGTCTTACACGTGTGGCCTGATCAGCGACAGGGAAAAACGTGTCCTAAACATGGTCAGACAGAGTATCACGTGTTCGACACTACAGAGTCTTGTTAAGCACATTGGAGTACGAGAAGACTTTTGAACCAGACACAAGGCGTTATTCTGGAAGTACCTGTAAATAAATGTATGTTGCTTCAACTGAAATAAGTAGGTCGTATTATTTTCTTGTCTTTGTGTCCTTGCGACTGTCTGCATACAACGTGTGGGTCCCAAGTGTTTACATGTAACGACTATGTTACACGCTAGAAAAAAGCAGGAAATTGTACATTGTAAATCTTATTGTTTAAATTTTATTGTTTAAATTTTGAAATGAGTTGTGTTTGAAGCCCACATCAATACAGTGTGTAGGAAACAACGTGGACACGAATTAGTATCTAAAAGAATAATTACAATAATAAAAGAAATTTTCAATAATTTTCTATTATATTACGTTTATTTGCCAATATCTCGTCTAGCTGAAAACAGTATCAATAATTCCCCCACTCTTTATGTGCGCCTAAACCTAAACGTAGATTCCATTAACAAAGCTTCTTTCTTAGAACTGCACGCCTGTGGAACGCTGTTCCGCTTTCCTGCTTTCTAACTTACTACAATTTGGTCGTCTTCAAGTGCAATGTAAACAAGTTCTTGATAAGGCGTCCCCTCAAGTAATCCAATTTACCAAATTTCCACTAACGATGACTACGATTGAGTCTCCTTGACCACTGTACACTCACTAACACTTATTCTCGAGTGGTCTCCGGGCCTTGATAATGGTGAAAAACCAAGAAACATAATATGTC
>NC_136507.1:20189359-20206859 GCF_053919585.1 Euprymna scolopes | reverse complement strand
TTGGTAGTTCTTTGTCGTGGGATGGCTGTCTGGACACTGACATCCACAGGCGAATTCAGAAGGCATCTGTAGCTTTTGGAAGGTTGGAGAAGAGTGTGATCTGATTGTGGCATCACAGACAGGACTAAGACCTGTGTGCTAACCACACTGTTGTATTCATGGACATTGTATCAAAGACACATTAAATGACTTGAACGGTTTCACCAAAAATGCTTGAAACGTATTTTAAACATCAAGTGGCAAACACAAGTACCCGATACTGAAGTCCTTGTGAGAGCATGTTGCTCTAGTGTTGAGACCCTTGTAATCAGATCTCACATCCGTTGGGTGGGCCACCTGGTTCGAATGAAAGATTGTAGGCTGCCAAAACAAATTTTTTACGGGAGCTGGAAAATGGCAAGCGCCCTCAACACAAGCCTAGGAAGAGGTTCAGGCACTCTACCAAGAATAATTTGAAGGTCTTACAAATCGACATCGACACATGGGAAGAACTTACTCTGCAAAGGTTGAAGTGGCAAAAGCTTGTACGTGAAAGTTGTGATGCTCTAGAGAAAAGAAAACAGACCCACAACAATCTGAAGTGAGAGCTTTGCAAAGGTTTAATTGATGGTCTTAACCATGACACACAGAGCTGGAAATGCCACATTTGTGAACGAGTGCTTTTGTCAAAATCTGGCTACTTCAACCACCGTAAGTCGCACAAAACTCCTGTTCAGGTTAACTGTGCACCTATACTAATAGATCCAAACCAAACGATCTTTTTAACATGCAGCAAAGTTTGCAAGTCTACTGTTGGTCTGAGAAGACATGTGATTGTTCATGGGAATACTCTTCAACCGCCAGAGGAAGTCAACTCGATGGAAATTGCTCAATTTTTATGTCACATCTGCTTCAAGATGTGCAAATCTGCGGCGGGAGTGCAGAGTCATCTGAGATGGCATGGACGACAAGATTGGGAGAACTCAATGTGACGGCGATCATCTGGAAAGATGCAGCAATCGTCATGTATGTATCCATGCAATCTTTGAAGTGCTTCATTCATTCATTCATGCATGTATGAATGAATGAAGTGCTTCAAGGATTGCATTAAAGACGATCTTAACGATTTCAAGATTCTCTTTCAAAACTAGAAGGCCCTGGCAAAATGCCAGCCCAAATGGAGGAGACTAATTAGAGGGGGGTGGGTGAAATTTTTGCGATGGAAAGAATCGATCTTGCTGAACTGAAGAGAAACCTTCAGAAAAGCAATATGTCGGTTTTGCCCATTGAATTTAACAGTTGGAACTGTGAGACTTGTAATCGCGTGCTCCTTTCAAAAGCGGCTTATATTAACCAAAAAAAGAAAACGCATGCCGTGAGCAGAGTGAGCAAGAAAACGGAGCCAGAAATGAAACAAGTTTTAACGCACAACTTTGTCATATGCGTGGAAGACTGTGCAAGTCAAATGATGGTCTGAAAACTCATCTTCGGGACCACGGACGGGGTTTTGGTATCATTGACGATTAATGTGAAAACTATGATGAGGTTGGTGGGGAGCATTGGGATGGCTAACGCCTGTAAAGACAATCTCCAATACCAACTATTACTACGATATTATCCCATCGATTATTGTACACAAAATAACCCTTATCCCCGAGTGGCTTACGGGCCTTGATAAGTGGTGGTCCCCATGTAAAAAAAAATGTATATATACATGAGAAAGAGTTTATGCAAAGCTGTATATGTGTGTATGAATTGGGTTGAAAAAGAAATTATGCAAGTGAAATCTTGCTGATGAGGGTTGAGGACATGTGTTGCATGGAGTGAAATGATATGATAATCATACGATGAATGTGTAATGTAAGTCTTAAAGATAGGCTTAGTTCTGGAGACTTTAGAGAAATATCAAATGCGGACAGTATAGGGAATGTGTGCAGAAGAAGAGGGTCCAATCAAAATGAAAATAATGGATGAGAGTTCTTGAGTTAGTACATGTAGAACAGTTGTGGTAGCAAGTTAAGTTTGCAGGTAAAAGTCTAAGAAAACAAGGAATGAAGTGAAAAGTATGAACATGAAAAAAAGAAAATAAAGACCTGGCCAGAGATAGTTTAGTTTGCAAGTCAATTTCTTAAAGCCATCCAACACATGAAAACGGAATGGAGAATGCATTAACACTATGTGGGTTTTACCAGCTTTCTACAGAGGAGGAAGTTTCATGGAAGTATGAAATTCACAAGCGATCCCAAATCGCATGTATATCGCTGTTAGGGGAGACGACGACGTTAGGTTCTTGCAGCTCTTGCAGGGAGGTGTTGACGTCCTCCTACATACAGTATCTGGAATTCGCAAATTGGCTACTCATCTGGTACTGACCAGTCTCAACGTTGCTTAACTTCGGTAATCTGATAAGAACCGGTGTGTCAACGTAATTATGCCGTACAACACATGCCAGCATGTAAAACCGATTATTATTATTGTTGTTATTATTATTATTGTTATTATTATTGTTATAATCGTCATCATTATTATTATTATTATTATTATTATTATTATTATTATTATAATTGTTATCATTATTATCATCATCATCACCATCATTATCATCATCATCATTATTATTATTATAATTATTATTATAATGGTTATCATTATTATCATTATCATCATCATTATAATTATTATTATCATTATTATTATTATTATTATTATTATTATTATTGTTACTATTATTATCATTATCATAATCATTAATCTTATTATTATTATCATTATCATTATTATTATTATTATTATTACTATCATTATCATTTTTATTATCATCATCATTATTGTCATTATAATTATTATTATTATTATCATTATTATTATTATCATTATTGTCATTATTATTATTATTATTGTCATCATCATTATTATCATTATTATTATTATCATTATTATTATTATTGTCATTATTGTCATTATCATTATTATTATTATTATTATTATTTTATTATTATTATTATTGTCATTATCATTATTATCATTATTATTATTATTGTTATTATTATTATTATCATTATTATTTTTATCATTATTGTCATTATCATTATTATTATTATTATTGTCATTATCATTATTATCATTATCATTATTATGATCATTATCGTTATTATTATTATCATTATTATCATTATTGTCATTATTATTATTATTATCATTATTATTATTATTATCATTATTATTATTATTATCATTATTATCATTATTGTCATTATCATTATTATCATTATTATTATTGTTATAATTATTATTATTATTATCATTATTGTCATTATCATTATTATTATTATTATTATCATTAATATTATCATTATTGTCATTATCATTATTATTATTATTATTATTATCATTATCATCATCATTATTATTATTATTATTATATTATTATCATATTATTATTATTATTATATTATTATCATTATTATTATAATTATTATTATTATCATTATTGTCATTACCATTATCATCATCATTATCATTATTATTATCATCATTATTATTATTATTATCATCATTATTATTATTATCATTATGTCATCATTATTATTATCATTATCATTATTATTATTATCATTATTATTATCATCATTACCATTATCATTATCATTATCATCATTATCATCATCATTATTATTATAATAGAAATGAAAAGGAAATGGAGAGACTGGTAGAACTTGTGGGGACATACTCAGAAGACATTCGGATAAGTTTGGGATTAGTAAATGTGCGGTACTTGTGATGAAAAGAGGAGTAAAGGTTCATTCGAATGGAATAGTGCTGCCAAATGGAGAAATCATGAAAGGAATAGAAGATACAGGATATAAGTTTTTGGGAGTGCTGGAGGGTGTAGGCATCATGAACAAAGAAATGAATGAGAAAGTCAGGAATAAGTATCTTAGAAGAGTGAAACTAATTGCAAAGTCGAAACTGTATGGAGGAAATCTAAAGAAAGCAGTAAATGCATGGGCAGTCAGTGTTTTGAGATACAGTGCGGGAATTTTAGAATGGTCTGACAAAGATTTGCATGCCATGGATATAAAAACAAGAAAAGTTTTAGCAATGTTTGGTATATTTCACATTCGAAGTAGCGTAGCAAGGCTGTATCAAAAGAGGAAAGATGGGAGGAGAGGATTGAAAAGTGTAAAAGATTGCGTTAGAACCGAGGAGATGTCGTTGAAGGAGCATGTAGTTAGAAGTGGGGAGTGGATGCTTAAGGTTGTGGCCAATGAAGTGGGGGTATGTGAGACCAAGGCTGATTATGTGAAACGTATGGATAGAGAAAGGGCAGAGGAACTGGCTAGGAAGAATATGCATGGAAGATTCTTCCAGGATATAGCAGAAGTGGCTGATGAAAGATCATGGCAATGGCTTAGAGCTGGGTATCTGGTTAAGAGTACTGAAGCTTTTGTTTGTGCAGCACAAGAGCAGGCATTAGGAACACGATTGTTCAAAAAAGTGGTTCTAGGAGAGGAAATTGCTGCAGAATGCCGGATTTGTGGTAAGACCTCAGAGTCAGTTGCGCACCTTGCAGCAGGGTGTAGTGGACTGGCCAAAGAGAGAGTACCACAAAAGACACAATCGCATGGGACTCCGGATATATTGGGAGGTGTGCAAGAGGGTTGGGGTGAAGTGTGCTGGAAAATGGTTTGAGGAGGTGCTGATGAAGTGAGAACAAGTGAAGACGGCAAGGTAGAGGTATGGTGGGACAAAAGTGTCATAACGACCAAGCAATTGGAACATAATCGTCCGGATTTGGTCGTCATTGACAAAGTTTCAAAAAACTGGCAGATTGTAGACTTCTCAGTACCCTGGGACAGGAATGTGAGAGAGAAGGAGAAGGAGAAGTGGAGCAATTATGCTCCATTGGCCTTGGAGATAAGGCGTATACACGGGGTTAAAACACAAATAATCCCGGTCGTAGTTGGTACACTAGGAGTATTATCAAGTCGTCTGGAAGGACAATTGAAAAAACTACAAATCCCCAATGTTTTAGGCGGCCTTCAAACCTCTGCAATTATAGGTACCACCAACATCCTTAGGAAAACCCTTGATCTTTGAAGCTCCTGGTTTGAAGCCGGGATTAAGGGAAATCTTCTGGAAATGAATCCCATCCTTTTCCAGAGAGACGTTCATAAACGAAATCAGAATTATTATTATTATTATTATTATTATTATTATTATTATTATTATTATTCAGTTACTAGTCTTCACACAGGTTTTCTTTTTGAGAATAGCCTGTGGTGTTCTCTGGCATCAGAATGACAACAAGTCTCCCCAGATCCCCAGTACTCTCCTTTTTCAATAACATTTTTGTAATTTATTTGCAGTATCGCAACAGCCGTTCACCATTGATTATTATTATTATTTTTTATAATTATTATAAATACTATGGTATATGTGTGCATGTATCAAGGAGATTATCTAAGTCTCTGTATGCATGTTTTTATGAAAAAAACTTTATGCAAAATGTATGAATATGTGTATATATATATATGTATATATATATGTATATATATATGTTTATAGATATATATATATGTGTATGTATGTGTATATATATGTGTATAGATATATATGTGTATAGATATATATATGTGTATGTATGTGTATATATATATGTGTATAGATATATATATGTGTATGTATGTGTATATATATATGTGTATAGATATATATATATATGTATATATATGTGTATAGATATATATATGTATACATATATGTGTGTATGTATGTGTGTATATATGTGTATAGATATATATGTATATATATGTATATATATGTATATATGTATGTATATATATGTAGATATATATGTATATATGTATGTATATATATATATATGTAGATATATATGTATATATGTATGTATATATATATATGTATATATATATGTAGATATATATGTATATGTATATAGATATATATGTATATGTATATATATATATATATATATATATATATATATGTCAGGTCATGTCATATGCTACTGGTTCCATGTAACCCAGTACTACCTGCCTCATGGTCGGGTCATCGGCAACTAAACTGGTTCCCCCACCAGACTTGTTTGGTGAGGAGGATGCCTAGTCTCCCTGAATGATTAAAAACAAGACCTTCCAAAGGGCGAACGAACCTTTTTTCGGGGTCAACGGCCATGTGTGTATGTATGTGTGTGTTGGGGTGGAGAGGGCTCCCGTAAGCCATGGTGAAGACAACCTTTCTAGGAGAAGCAAATCTTAGATTTAAAAAACCATAAAGCGGGAGGCCAGTACCTGCATTAAGCTGGTCTGCAGTTTAACATTGCTGGCTATCTTGCTCTTGCTTGTTGCTGGATCTCAACATTTTGAACCGAGAGAGAGACTTAGCTATCGTACAATGCTAAGACTCTGTAACATCATCTGTGTATAGATCCTCCCTCAAGCATTTGTCTATTAAAATAGTCCTGTGGTGATGGAAGTCATTTCGGGGCTCATAGACTTTAAGTGTCTTAGGGAGTGGCACTCGTTTGACAAGACGTTGCAATCATCATCATGTATTTATGAGGGGCAGTGGAAGAGAGAGTGCATATAGATATATATATATGTGTGTGCATGCATGAGGGAGATTATTTTTGTATGTGTGTGTGAATGAAAATATATGGAACTTACTGTATGTGTGTATACATGTGAGTGGAAAGAGAAATTATGCAAGTGTATATGTGTGTATGGATGAGAGGTGGAGGGGAGGTAAAGAGGGGGAGAGAGGGCGAAAGGAAAAAATGGAAGGTCATAATAAAAATTAAAATGCATCAAATAACTGGATCGTTGTTTGTTATCCCTAACATCCGGCAGCCATTAACATTTTATAAAAAAAATCGCAAACCATTAAAAATTACATTAACAGTTTTATGAGTGTGCATATATGCGTCGGCATATTGGGCTTTATGTATAATCCCTAATTTAACATGTAAAGTTAGCTTTGTGGACTTTTCAAAGCAATCTGTCTGACATATCGATACTTGATTCAGACTAGCCTTTTTTCTTTCGTTTTTTTCCTTCCAATATATTTTATTTTGCTTCAGTTTCTTCTTAAACATATTCATCTTCTTCTAAAATAAAATGTTGTCTTATCAGACTTTGAAAGCTTGACGTTATTTAGCGAGCGTCAGGCAATTAAAAAATCTTCTACCTACTAACCTCAATATATACACATATAGACGAATACACGTAATGTCAGTACTACCGAGATCCGTGCAATCTGATTAGGAGAGCAGCACAAAAAAATATATATAGACCACCACTTTATCAGTAACAGTATTACATTTTTAAATGTTATTATTAGTAATGTGTGTTGATTACTTTTGTCAAAGTCAGACCCAAATAGCAGTCTGCCTGACAAATTTAGACTTGATTTTAAAATAGATAACTTTTTCGTTTCTTTTTTCCACTATGTTATTGGCAGACATATAATTTTATTTCGCTTTAGTTTCTTTCTGAAAATACTTATTCCTTGTAAGCAATATCAAGTATTAAGCTGGTTGTTTTGGATGATGCTATTACAGGGTGGAACGATAAAAGTGTACCCAGCGTCGCCTGGTATTAAACGTAATATAACATTCCTTTAAAAAAATGAAGTAAGAAAAAGACGAAAAGAAACTTGGAAATGTGCATGCGAATATTAGGTTTTTCTAAACCGTTCACTTCTCGTCAGTAAAAAAAAAATACTTGAACTGAGATCGAAACCGAAACCTAAAGACAGTGTGTCAAGTATGATAACCATTTGGCCAGCTTGACTTAAATTTGAAACCTAGTAATGCTTCCCAAAAGGAATCTGAAATGGGAACCATTCACGCATGCGCATTCTTGAAACAGTTAGCAAACATATAAAAATCCGATGACCTCCACATACCAATTTTTCATTTTTGACCCCTTTAGCAACCTTTTTATCCAAATGAAGATCAATTTAAAAGTTTTCCACGTATCTGAATACCCTATATACCAAATTTTCAGTCTGTAGATTCAGAATCGTTGAGTACATCGGTTGAGAAGAGCCTCATACACACATTCTCCCTTTTATAGATATATAGATATATACTAGCAGTTCAGCCCGGCTTTGCTCGGGCCCTATGTACTGTTCATAACTTTCTGTGCATATTTATATATACATATATTAAACAGTTTGACTAAATCTAAAATTTCAAGTGTTTAGAGCCAAAATTGGCGGAGGAGTTTGGTAGAGTCGTGAAATGGTCAATTCTTTCTACTTTGACCTCTTGGCAGCCAAATTTTCGCCCAAAACCTGATGAAAAACCTTGCTGTATGTCTGAATATGCTTTATGTAAAATTTCAAATGTTTAGACCATAAATTGGCTGAATAGTTTGCTAGAGACAGCAATCGTCAAATCTTTTGAATTTTGGCTCCTTGGCAGTCAAATTTTCGGCCAAACACGGATTAAAAGGCTTGACCTATGTCTTAATACACTTTATGTAAAATTTCAAATGTTTAGACCAGAATTGCCTGAGTAATTTGATAGAGACGGCAGAGGTCATATTTTGTTAACTTTGACACCAATTTTGACTCTTTAACATTATTGTTTTGAGCCCAAATTAAATTAAAAAGTTTTATCCATGTCGAAGTAACCTACATCTAAAATTTCTAGTGTTTAAGCCCAAAATTGGCGGAGGAGTTTGGTAGAGTTTTCAAAGGTCAAATCGTTGAACTTTGAGCCCTTGACATCCAATTTTTTGCCCGATAAACGATTAAAAGGATTTCCCCAAATCTTAATATCCCCTATGTCAAATCTCGAGTCTGTAGACTGAAAATTGACAAAGTAATTTTGTAGAGAAATGTACACACACAGACACACACACACAGACAATTTTAGTTTTAAAGATATACTAGCAGTTCAGCCCGGCTTTGCCGGGTCCTATGTACTGTTCATAACTTATGCTGTGTGTGAATACACTTTATGTAAGATTTCAAATATTTAGACTAAAAGTTGTCTGAGTAATTTCGTAGAGACCGCAGAGGTCATTTTTCTTTTGTAATTTTGACCCCTTAACCATAATTATTATTATTATTATTATTTTTTTTTTTTTACACAGTGATCACCACTTATTTTGGTCTCAAATCGAAATACAAAGTTTTACCCATGTCCAAGTTACCTACATCTAAAATTTCAAGTCTTTAGACCTGAAATTGGCGGAGGAATTTGCTAGAATCTGAAAAGGTCACCTCTTTCAACTTTGATCTTTTGGCAGCATTAATTTCGCCCGAAACTCATTAAAATGCTTGCCGCTTGTCTGAATACCCGTTATGTATAAATTTCAAATGTTTAGACCAAAATTGGCTTAGTAGTTTGCTACACACCGCAAAGATCAAATCTTTAGAACTTTGACCCCTTGACAGCTCAAATTTTTGACATAAATCTATTAAAAAGCTTGCCCTATCTCTGAATACCCATTTTGTAAAATTTCAAATGTTTAGACCAGAAATTGGTTGAGTAATTTGGGAGAGACCGCAGAGGTCAATTTTTTAAAATTTTGACCCCGATTTTGATCACTTACCATTTATTTTTGGGGCTCAAATCGAAATACAAAGTTTGACCCATGTCCAAGTTACCTACATCTAAAATTTCAAGTTTTTAGACCCAAAATTTGCGGAGGAATTTGGTAGAATCTGCAAGGTTAACTCTTTCAACTTTAACCTTTTTGGCAACATAATTTCCTCCTCGAAACTCATTAAAATGCTTGCCGCATGTCTGAATACCCGTTATGTATAAATTTAAAATGTTTAGATCCAAAATTGGCTGGGTATTTTACTAGACACTGCAAAGGTCAACTCTTTTGAATTTTGACCCTTTGGTAGCTGAAATTTTCGACCCAAATCGATTAAAAATCTTGCCCTATCTCTGAATACACTTTATGTAAAATTTCAAATGTTTAGACTAGAAATTGTCTGAGTAATTTGTGAGAGACCGCAGAGGTAAATTTTTTTAAACTTTGACCCCAATTTGATCCCTTAACATTTATTTTTTGGGGCTTAAATCAAATTAAAAAGTAAGATCCATGTTCAAGTTACCTACATTTAAAATTTCAAGTGTTTAGACCCAAAATTGGCGGAGGAGTTTGGTAGAATTTTCAAAGGTCAAATCGTTAAACTTTGACCCCTTGATATCCAAATTTCTGCCGAACAACGATTAAAAAGATTTTTTCAAATCTCAATACTCCTTATGTCAAGTCTCTAGACCGAAAATTGTGTGGATTTGTTTTTCTTTTACAAATTCTACATCTGTTATCTTTTTAATAAATTGGCCAGTGCTTGTTTATATGTTTCTTTTTACGTTTGCTGTATGTTTCTTTATATGTTTCTTTGTATGTTTCTTTATATGTTTCTTTGTATGTTTCTTTGTATGTTTCTTTATTATATGTCTGTTTTATGTCTGTTTATATGTTTTTATGTTTTATATTTGTTGATATGTTTTTTGTTTGTTTATATGTTTGTTGTATGTTTCTTTATATGTTTCTTTGTATGTTTCTTTATATGTTTCTTTGTATGTTTCTTTATGTATGTTTCTTTGTATGTTTCTTTATGTCTGTTTTATGTCTGTTTATATGTTTGTATGTTTTATGTTTGTTGATATGTTTTTTTGTTTGTTTTTACGTTTGCTGTATGTTTCTTTATATGTTTCTTTGTATGTTTCTTTATTATATGTCTGTTTTATGTCTGTTTATATGTTTGTATGTTTTATGTTTGTTGATATGTTTTTTTTGTTTGTTTATGTGTTTTATACGTTTGTTTTATGCTTGTTTATGTTTTATCTTTGTTTTTATGCTTGTTTAGTGCTGAACTCAAATTTAAATATGTTAAGGCTTTGAGAATTTGGGGGCTAAATGGGGTGGGAGGGCAAATGATGGACTTAGTCATTTCTTTTTTTGCATGGTGCAGAACTCAAATGTACATGTGTTAAGGCTTTAAACTGCACCGTTTGTTCATTTTCACCAAGATTTGACCTCCCCTGGGGATTTTAGGGGCTAAATGGAGGGAGGCCCAAATGCTGAACTTAGTCATTTTTTATGCCTTGTTCAATGTGCACTCACGGGGACCATGTATGCTTCACTTGTTTTTTTGTTTTTTGACGTTTCCAGTTTTTAATTTTTTTTTTAAATATTTTGACCACAAAATCTACAAAGTCTGTTTTGAACTTTGTCAAGGCAGGATAAGATCTTTCTAGTATCTCTTGCCCAGAAGTGGCAATAGTACGCCATCCTTGGACGTACCTGACTTTTATATAGATAGAGAATTGCATCAGCAGTAAGATATTTAATGGAGCAGTAGAAGGATCTCACAATGTTTTCAACGACCTTGGCAACACTGTATGTAACGGTTTCGATCCTACCCAAAGCAGACCAGAGGATTAGTTGGCCAAAACATGGGAAGACAACAACAACTATGGACAGCAGTAATCATTGGAGATACGAAACTCAGCATTCCTATCCTGTCGCGGTTAATCACCTGAAGAAGGCCAGAGGATGAGTTGGCCGAAACGTGGTGAAACAACAACAATGAAGATGAGGATAACAGTTCGCAAAAAAAAAAATGAATACACAATTATGAAGCCCCATCTCAAAGGATTCCAAACAATAAAAATATAAAGTAAGTTTATTGGGAAATCAATTAAACTTAGTCTTTTATTCCAACTCTGAAGAATTCAAGGCAAACAGAACATTTCCGTTGCCAAGCCAGTGAGTTAATTGCCAAATGTGTGTGTATGCGTGTGTGTGTGTGAGAGAGACAGAGAGAGAGAGAGAAAAGAGAGAGAGAGAGAGAGTGTGTGTGTGTGTGTGTGTGTGTGTGTGTGTGTGTGTGTGTGTGTGTGTGTGTGTGTGTGTGAGGGTCTCCTGCCAAAGAGTCTCGAACTATTGCCAAAACCGGCAGATTCCATCACATTTCGACGAGTGCCAAAAGTCCCTCTCCATAAGGGCCAACTGGTCTTGTCACGTCGAAACAATTTTAATAAAATTTAATTCAATTTTTCCCCTTTCATTTGCCAGGAAGCAGTAATCACCATTTTGAATCTAAAATCATTTTGTCAAAGATTTTAAGCTGCATCCTCGCATCTTTAAAATAGGTTCAGTCGGCAGTACGATCAGGAAATAGGTTTGTTGGTCTGTCACACTACAGTTTAAAATAACATCTTCATTGGTTTGTCACACTTTAATTTGAAATAGCATTTTCTTTGGTCTGTCACACTAAAGTTTGAAATAGCATTTTATCTAGTCTGTCACACTAAAGTTTGAAATAGCATTGGTGGAGGGTCTGTAATACTACAGGTTGAAATAGCATTTTTTTGGGGGGGGTCTGTAATACTTCAGTTTAAATAACATTTTCTTTGATCTGTCACAATACAGTTTAAAATAGCATTTTCTTTGTCTCTCTCTCCTTTGATCTTGATCACCTAATGCAATGGGGAAAGAGGTGGCTGATTAATTTTAATGCATGTAACCTTCGATCTTCTTTAGGTATAGCTTGCCGAACTCAGGGATCTTTCTGTCGAGCACCTGAATCTGCAAGAACTCATGGCATAACAGATAAAGTACTTGGTAAATTCAGTTGTAAGTTGTACTCTTCTGGAGGCTGAACACTCAATCCTTAGTGTGGGTGATATTCGAAATACATTTGCGAATTACTTAGAACTTCTAATTAATCGGTCATGGCTGGCGTAACGAAAGCATGCTACCACATGGATTAAGTAAAGGGTCCTGTTCATAATTCCGTGCAGATTCCCGAGTTCAACAGGGAGATTTTGAAGTTCGGCAAAATACCCTTCTTTGTCCATCTCTTGTACTCTTCTTATTCTTCACCTCTTTTACTTATCATCTACTATTCACCTTCCCTTTGCATCATCATCTTCTTCTTCTTCTTCTTCTTCTTCAATTTGTGTTTCTTCCTCTTTGATTTTCTGGCTCTAAATCAAAACGCCAATTCTCTTGTCAATCGAATCAAATTGTTGTTTGTTTCTGAAAACAATACCCGATGGCACCATTTCATTCCCTGGTGAGTTGATTCCACAAAACGATGCCATCTCAATAGAATCGACCATTTTGGTTTGTGTGTGTGTGTGTGTGTGTGTGTGTGTGTGTGTGTGTGTGTGTGTGTGTGTGTGTGTGTGTGTGTGTGTGAATCTTTCTCAATTTAAAGACTTATCATGGCAACTTTCCGACGATTATCCACATTAAAAATTTATTTATTTTTAATTTTGCGATTATATTAATGCAAATAATACGAATTATTAATCCTCATCAGAAAAATCAAAAACAGGACTTTGTGCTGTCACACACACACACACACACACACACACACACACACACACACACACGAGCGTTCATTGATTTTAATTTCCCGCGCATTTGCACAAAAATATGTTCTTCTAGCAACGACATAATTTCAAATACGCCCACGCGCTTTTCTCACAACAAAAGCAAAATGGACATATTTCTGGCGGACGTAGGCGCAAACAATAGCACGTGACAATATCGACCAATGAGAAATTTTAGAAGATTGTTTTTTAATGCTTTCCCAAACCAAATATCAGCAGTAGCAATTTTGTGCTGGAATCCGATTCAAAAAGTATTTAAACGCAGCAAACATTCTCTCTCTCTCTCTCTCTCTCTCTCTCTCTCTCTCTCTCTCTCTCTCTCTCTTCGCTCCAACTTGACACGAGAATATGTCTCTTGTTTTCATCTCATCGTCGTTTTCAAATCTGTCGAAACCATAATTACGCACGCCACGCGGGCATCCCAAAAAAACACACTTATGCACACATGCACCCATTCCGTACATTTTCTATAAGAATTACTAACAACGGACTACTTTCCTCATGGGACTTTTGAATAAGGCGAACTTCGCCAGTTAAAACACAAACCTTGAAATAAGGACATTATTTTCACACAAGACTTTCACCTTCCAATCTTATTATTTTAACGAAGGACTTTCATCTAACATGACCTTTTAATCTTAATAATTCCACAAAGAATTTTTGACCCACTTTGAACATTCTAATCATAATGATTTCACAAGAACTCTTACCGATCGGACCTTTGCTTGTTTATCTTGTTATTTTTGTTGAAAAATAAATACGGCGCATTTTAAATGAGAAGGAAGTGTCATTGTGTCTTATTTCCTTTTTTTATTATTATTTTGTTTGGGACAGAGGAATTTAATGGTGAATGCTCTGACGAACGGCAGACACTTGTGCCCCCACGACGTAGACACCCTCGACAAACCCGACAGGCAGCTAAATCCCACCCCCACACAGTAGAGATCCCTAGATGTAAAAGATCTTTCTACTCCAGTAGTTTCTTCCCCAGAACCGCTAGACTCTGGAATTTCATTCCAGGTTCCTGCTTCCCTAACTGTACTGACATGCAGAAGTTCAAGTGCAACCGACATCTTGCTGCCCAAATCCCAACATAGTGCCCCAGTAGTTGCTTCCCCTGATAGTAGCCCCCTACACCAAAGTGGCAATGTGCCTTGTTTGGGGTGAAAATGTAATCAAAAAAAATAATAATTTCTCTTAAATTTTTCCCCCTACAACTCCCATATAATATAGTTTATAATTATGGTGTTTACTTTCCTTGTAACTCTCGCTTCTCTTATTTTATTCTTGAGTTCTCACATTCCATAAGTGATGTTTCTGACAAAGGAGAAAGAATTTGCGTCTTCTGAGTTGAACTCTATCAATTTGACCTTTACTGTTGTTTTTTTATTTTTGTTTTGTTTTGTTTTTGTTTTTTTACCTTGAAGTAGCATTTATTTTATTTTGATTTATTAACTCGTTACATCAAGTGGTTTCATACTTTGCATGCGTCGATTTTCATAAAAACAAGAAACTTGTACAAGAGCGGGTAACATAATTCAATCCCAAAACTAAAGAATATTTTAGCATGCGTTTCGTGCGATTAAAACAAATAGGAAGAAAAATAACGCTGTCCGGAAACGTTTTGTCGTAAGTGATATCTCCGATCAGATATAAATCGTCCATTTTGGATCTGAAATTAGTCAATCCTAAGAGCTTATGAAAACGCGATGTTTCCTGAATGAGAGTCCTTCATTTCAACTGAAGGAAAACAAGAGTCTGAGCATTGGCAGTGAAAGGAGAGATACTTGATTTAAAAGGTGTCAAAATTAATCAGCCAGTTTTCCGACATTACAGCATCTGCTCCAGATCGAAAGAGAAACAATTAAGATATTGATCACTAAAGCTCTCAGACGTGCTGCCATAAGCATTTGTCGTCTGCTGTTTGGAAAACAAGATATGATGAATCTGCTTCCGAATCCATTATATCATGAGATATGAAATATTTTTTAGATGAGGGTTGATAGTTTGTATTATTTAGATTGTTTGGACAACAATTCTCTCCTTGAGTATTATTTTCACAAAGTTTCAGCCGATGTAATCTCCGACTTTCTTCAGGTGTATCTTGTCAAACTCGAGAATCTTTCTATCAAAGTCTAGAATCTTTCTATCGAACTCTGAAATCTGCACGAAATTTCAAATGTAACGATTTATTTAATCCACGGGGGTAGCGTGTTCTCGTTCTGTCAGTCATGACCGGTTAGAAGTCCTTAGTAATTCACACGCTGTTCAACCTCCAGGAGAGTGTAACTTACAACTGAAACCAAGTACTTTATCCTTTACGCAGATTCACACGCCTGACAGAAAGATTCCAGAGTTCGAAAAGCTGCATGTGTAGAAGGTCGGAGGTTACATCGACCGAAACATTGTGAAAATGACACTGAAGATGAAAACAGAAGTCATAATAATACAAATAATATCAACGTCTTGGTTTCGAATCTGGTTACGTTTATCCAGTGATTGATTTTCGAATCAGTTCATTTTTTCTCTTGGTTTATGAAAATATGTGGAATTCATTTTATTTTTATATATAGTACCGAGCTATTTGACAATGAATCGATTCTTTGTTATTTTTTGCTTTGTTTTTTTTTGGGGGGGGGTATTCTTACTTTTTAGAAACATTGTTATTGATTTGTTATTGATTTGTATTTTTTGCTGGACATCTACAAAAATTTCTGTTGTGAGGAAAATTTGATGTTTAAATTGTTTTTTGCTTTTTATACGTTGTTTTGTTTTTGTTTTTGTTTTTAATAATGGCGTTTTTGTACCGATTTTTATAATTTTATAATTGTTTAAAGAAGGCGACAGGAGTTTCCGAAAATTTCGAATCTCACAATGAGAAAATGAAAAATATCTATGCACTTAACAATATATATATATATATATATATATATATATATATATATATATATATATATATATATATATATATATATATATATTGTTAAGCTGGATTAAATCCGACAATATGAGAAAAAATGAAGGTGGGTGGACCTGAATACTCAACGTTTCGCCCGATTTATGCGGGCGCTTTTTCTATTACCATCCCTCTTGAAAAAGCCCGCATAAATCAGACGAAACGTTGAGTATTCAGGTCCTTCCACCTCCATTCTTTTATATATATATATACTAGCAGGGAGACCGAACGTTGCCCGGGATTGAATGATGGTCAGCGAATGTTTCACCTCATATTTCATAGCAACTCTTTCATCGTCGACACTTTCATAAATCATAGCGGGAATGTCACTCGCATGCCATCTTATTTGGTTAATGTAGATAGAGTTAACAAACGTCGTGCTCTTTGGCGTGCAAGGGCTGATAATCTTTTGCTTACGACGTCATCCACTAACTCTGTTTCTCTCTTTTTTACTGTGTTGAGCTGATAATTTTTCGCTTACGACGTCGCCCGTTGATTCTGCTTATTCCTTTTTTTTCCATTCTTTCTGTTTATTTACTTAATGACGTCTTTTTTTTATTTAGTCAATTAAAGAAATTGGTAATATTTTTTATGGATTGTTGACAATGCGTATGATATTGAATACAAGAAAGAAAATATTATTTCAAAGCAAAGCCTGGAAAAATCATGCATCACATACAAAAAATGCGATTATGAAAAGTAATATGGTTAAGATTAAACTTAGAAAAGTAAAAGGACTAGTTGTTAAAACTGGAAATGAAAAAGACAAGATATTCTAGTAGAAAATCTAATAAATTTATGACTTAAAATGTTGCAGCATTATGCATTTATATACAATGTTAAATTAAATTATATAATCAATTCTTAATGCTGCAACATTTTAAGTTATAAATTTATTAGATTTTTTACTAGAATATCTTGTCTTTTTCGTTTCTAGTTTTAACAACTAGTCCTTTTACTTTTCTAAGTTTCATCTTAACCATATTACTTTTCATGCTCACATTTTTCTATGTAATACATATATGTATATACTAGCAAACCGCCCGGCATTGCCCGGTCGTAAAATACGCTTAAATATGATATTTTGTCAATGCAGATTTTGTATTTATTATTATATTGGACCCAATATATAGAAATGATTTTAAAATTTTTTTTTAAAAATGACT
>NC_136507.1:20124359-20184359 GCF_053919585.1 Euprymna scolopes | reverse complement strand
GTTTCCCCAATTCTTTCTAGAATCAAATACTTGCAAAAGCGATCATATGAAGGTTGCTGACATCTATAAGTGAAAGTGGTGCTATATAACCGACTGGATTCGAACTTGATACACCTAGGTCGCCAGTTACAACCACCACCTCCCATACCATGAGATAGTATCAAGAAATGTTGGCTTCACAGAAATAACAAGAAACAACTTTCTTCATATTTTATTGTAGCTTGAATATTGTACCTGAAGCTGAAGTAATTTTTTTTAGACAGGGTTGTGTAATCCTCTGGTAATGAATCAATAAATGCACAACGAGCGAGAAAGAATTTTTTTTATATATTTTATATATTTATAAGATTTTTCCTGCTCCTTCGCAAACGAAAGCTTTTTGGGCTTTTTATTTCTTTATTTCCAGGGAAAAATCTACTGAAGGTCAGTCAGTGCATGAAAGCCGGTAAGGATCCAATGTAATGTGGGAATAGGGGGGAAAAATAGGATTTTTCATAAAAAATTCAACCATCCTATTACATTAAGTGGTGGGGGGCATTCAGATTTATTTTGGGGGTACATACTTCTAAAAATATTTTTTTCTTGATAGAAAAAAAGAAAAACATTTTGTATTATAAACCCCTCTGCTTAGCATTCGCAGGGAATTGGAATAGATACATTGAGGACATTGGCAAGTTTGCTGCAAAAAAGATGGACTCTCTCTCTCTCTCTCTCTCTCTCTCTCTCTCTCTCTCTCTCTCTCTCTCTCTCTCTCTCTCTACCGTGTTATGACGTCTTTCTAGAGATGACTTTCCTCGAAAATTCGAAAAAACATGCACAATCATTACCCTCCCGTTCGATCCATTACGTTGGTAAATAAATAGTTAATCGAAAAATATTGAAAACTTTCAATTTCATCAATTATTCTGTTTAACTTATCGCGTATCCAACAATGTTTTTCTATCAAACTGAATTGTCAAAGCCTTCAAACACAACTCCCTATATATATATATATGTATATATATATATATATATATATATATATATATATATATATATATATATATATATATATATACACGCGGGTTTTTGTTATTCAAAAGTAATAAACTAATGAATTCAACGAGGTTGTTAGATAGTGCTCAATAAAAAAGAGCTAATAATACTTATTTATTGTTAAATAAACATGTTTACATCCCGCTGCTACAGACAGCCATTTGTTTCAATCAAACAACAGATATCATCAGGCAGCGACTTGACTATTCAAATGTTCAATGAATAATGGATTTTATTTTCTTATTAGTTTTCTTTTGATTTCCCCTTACTCTTTACATCTTATAATTAAAGTTCTGTGTTTTAAGGTTTTTTTAACTCCAACCTTTAAAGAGTTCCTACCTAAAAAAAAAAATCCATTATTCATTGAACATTTGAATAGTTAAGTCGCTGCCTGATGATATCTGTTGTTTGATTGAAACAAATGGCTGTTTGTAGCAGCGGGATGTAAACATGTTTATTTAACAATAAATAAGTATATATATATATATATATATATATATATATATATATATATATATATAATGAGAGAGAGAAAAAATATATTTATTCTGTTGACACCATTTTGTGGCATCTTCCAAAGCCCTACCCTCATCAAAAGAAATTAGCTAGAAGTTAAGAATGTATTCAATAGAATGTATGTGTACCCCAACCCCCGTCTTCAATACCCCAAGTGTCTCCATTTCAGCCAAACAGAAATATTAATGTGAAAAAAAAAAGAAAAAACGAATCTTGATCAAGTGTCAGACGTTGCTGGAATTTTGCCAATATCTTTGAGTGGCATCGGATTCAACCAATTTTCGATTCATTTATTTCAGTTCTTCACATATAATGGACTGTCATCCCCATCTTGTTTGGTAGATTCAGCTGCTGTACTTGTCGACCTTACAAAACCGACATTTTTCGTTATGAGTCTCTCTCAGAGAATTCCAAATCAAAGTCCCAATATCAAAGTCATTCTGGTGTGCACGAATGAGTAAATACAGTGAAAATCCTTTGTGTTCAACTTGTGATCACTCGTTTATTTTCTTTTTTTTTTTTTTTTTACAAAGAAGTCACCACTCATCAAGACCCCGAGGCAACTCGAGGATAAGGGTTAATTAGTGTACAGTAGCCAATGCGGTAATGTCGTAGTAATCATTAGTAGTAGAAATTTGGTAAATTGGATTGCTTAAGGGGACGCTCATTAAGAACTTGTTTACATTGGACTTGAAGACGACCATATTGTAGTCAGTTAGAAAACAGAAGAGAGTTCCACAGGCGTGCAATTCTAACAAAATATCTTTGTTCATGGAATCTACATTTAGGTTTTGTGAAAATTTTGCGAAATTTTTAGATTAGAACTCAGATGCGCACTTGGCATGAAAATAACAATAAAGCAAAGACAGGCTCGCAACGTCTCTTCTGTGAGAAAGAGGTTGCAAGGAAGAGAAAAGAACATCACCCCCACTAGGATATAAAGTCTATTTTGAACTCTGTCGAGGCAGAGTAAGGTCTTTCTAGCAGCTCCTGCCCAGATACGGCAGATATGGACGTACTTGACACTTATACAGGTAGAGAATTGCATAAGCAGTAAGATATTTTCTGGATTATTTTTTATAGCTTTGTAAAGGATGTAAAAAAATTTCATTTTTTTTTTTTTGTTATTAATTATGTATCGTAACATCAAGTTACCAAAAATAAAGAGGAAATAAATAAATAAAAATCTGGGTCGGCATTTTTCTTTTTTTTTTTAACAGAAGTTTTTATTACCCTGGAAAAATCATGGATTACATAGAAAAAAAAAGCATGAAAAGTAATATGGTTAAGATGCAACTTAAAAAAGTAAAAGGACTAGTTGTTAAAACTGGAAAAGAAAAAGACAAGATATTCTACTTAAAAATATAATAAATTTATAACATAAAATGTTGCAGTATTAATTAAGAATTTATTATATAATGTTAAATTTAATTTTTATCACTTTCTGTCTCGCCATCGTCCATCTCACCCAGTATATACTTTACTTCCTCTATCAACCACACGCCAGCCACAGCCGGCCCATTCTCATCCTCGCTTTTACACGTTCATTCTCTTCGACGCTGATTCTGTTTCTCCCCCAAGCACGTGGCGTATTTTTCTCCCCTTTTTTCCTCCTTCTCGCGCACACTTTCTAATTTGCATATGTGCTTTTTTCGGCTACTGCTGCTGTTAATATTTTCACAACCAGCTATCCTCTAGTGCTGCCACTGAGACTTTCCCCGCACGCTCGTCTGCACTGTTACAATGAATTCTAAAATGGAAACGTGGAAGACCTATAAAAGGTCAACGTTTCGCCCACTGTTTCGTGGGCTTTATCAAGTGCAAGAAAGAAAGTATCATATAACGAGAAAATCGGTCACATGTAGTGATAACAAATCTAAATTTACATAGAGATATAAGATATACAGATACGTTACAAACACATACACACACACATACAAATATATATATGTATATATTCATTCATCCACATACAGTACTGTTTCGCAGTTTCACAGCTCATCAGTGTGGCTAGACTAGCAACTACCTCGAAACCCGATCGCCCAAACGATAGTCGGAGCTTCTAACTACTGCGCTATATGGCTGCTACTATGTGGGCAGTGAATTAACAATGTTTTGACATTGTCCAAAGTACCTGAGCTCAATTTGTTTACACAAAGAGCATCATTTCATATGCTAATGGTAATTTGTATATCACTTCCAAAATCCTCAACCTAAGATAGGGAGCATTATATATATATATATATATATATATATATATATATATATATATATATATATATATATATAAAGTGAAAACGTCTGTCTGTCTCTGTGTGTCTGTCTGTGCACATTTTCCTACACAATGATTCTGTTAATTTTTAGTCTACAGGCTCGAAATTTGATATACATGGTACTGAAATTTGGGAAAATCGATGTGATCGGTTTTCGGCCAGAAATTTGGCGATTAAGGGGTCAAAGTTCAACGATTTGACCTTTGAGAACTCTACCAAACTCCACCTACAATTTCGGGTCTAAACATTCTTAAATTGATCTTTAGAATTATATATATATATATATATATATATAACTATTTCATTTATTCACATAAATTTACTATACGAAAGTATAGATTTATGCGTAAACTTTAAGTATTTACTTCAAAAGTGCTCAATACGTAGGTAGAGCTAGTTAGTAATTTATAAAATATATATGGCGATTAAGCTACACTGAATATTCTGCGTTTCATCCAGCTATATGATTCGTCAGATAAAACAAGAAACTTTTATAAAATAGATAAGCAAGAATATAACAAACTAATCACAGAAAACATTACAAAATACTACAAAAAACTAGACACAAACAAATGCGATTACATAGATATAATAAATACTGAAAGTAAACAAATTACCGATAAACTAAAAATTAGCGATAAAGTTGGCAAATTGAAACCTAGAGAGTCATACATTCTGCTTAAAGACCACAAACGAGACTTTAATAATAATCCCAGCACCCGCCTGATAAACCCAACTAAACCAGAAATAGGTAGAATTAGCAAAACTATACTTTCTAGAGTAAACAAACAAATCAAACAGGACCTAGAACTAAACCAGTGGGCAAATACTACCGAAGCAATCACCTGGTTTAAAAATATAGAAAACAAAGATAAATGTACGTTCATACAGTTTGACATCATAGACTTTTATCCCTCGATATCCGAAGAACTTTTTAACATTGCCCTAGAATTTGCCGAGGTATACACTGATATATCCTAAGAAGAAATCAACATAATTAAAAAATGTAGAAAATCAGTTTTAATAAATAACGATAACCAATGGATAAAAAATAAAATGAAAAATTCATTCGATTTGGCGATGGGTGCCAGAGACTCTGCTGAGGCATCAGATCTTGTGGGATTATTCATTCTATATACCCTCACAAGCATATTCGATACTACGGATATCGGCCTATATAGAGATGACGGACTAGCTATAATAAAAAACTCCAACAAAGTCAAGGGAGAAAACTTTAAGAAAATCATACACAAAGAAATGAAAAAATTAGGCCTAAAAGCGGACATATCAGCTAACATAAAAATAACAAACTTCCTGGACGTCACGTTAAACTTAGATAAAAACACATATGAACCATACTTAAAAGATAACGCTACTCCAATTTACGTAAACCCTAAGTCCAACCACCCACCATCAATTATAAAACATATTCCTAACTCGATCGTAAGTAGACTCAGTAATAACTCAAGCGATGAAAATGCATTTAACAGGTCATCCAATATTTACGAAACAGCCTTAAAAAACAGTGGATACAAAAATATAGATATCAAATATAAACAACAAAACACCAACAACTATAATAAAATTAAAAACAGAAGAAAAAGAACTATAATTTGGTATACGGCCCCATACAATCAAATGTTAAAAACAAAACTTGGCAAGAAATTTCTAGATCTTATTGAAAAACACTTTCCCGCAACCAACCCCCTACACAAAATCTTCAATAAAAATACCTTGAAGTTATCTTACAGTTGTTGCGAAAATTTAGAGATGATAATTAAGGCACATAATAACAAAATACTAAATGAAAACAATATAAACAACAACAAAATAAACAATAAAAAAGTAGACTCCAGGACAGAAATAAAAACAACACTAGCAGAAATAATAATAATAATAATAATAATAATAATAATAATAATAATAATAATAATAATAATAATAATAACAAACCAACCCCGGACAAGTACAACCATACCATAAATAAAAATACTAATAACGAAAAAGATAAATGCAATTGTAGACACCGCACACTTTGCCCAGTCCAAAACAAATGTCTAACAAAAAGCGTAGTCTATCAAGCAACAATATTTACAAAAGAAAACCCAAATAACAAAAAATATTACATAGGCATGACTTCCTTAGATTTCAAAACCCGATACTATGACCACAAAAGCACATTCAAAAATAAAAAACACCGTATAAAACAACACTAGCGAATAAATACTGGGAACTCAAAGAAAGCGGACATTCGCCGGTAGTCGAATGGAAAATAATAAAACAAGCTACCACGTGCAGACATTTAGACGACCCATGTAAATTATGCCTCCATGAAAAATTTTCTATCCTGTACTTTAAAGAACCTCAAAATCTATTAAACTGTAGGCGGGAAATAGCAAACAACTGTGTTCACAAAATAAAACTTACTCTAGGATAGCGATACAAAATAGCTTTAAAACTAACAATAACAATAGAAAACAAACAAATAAATAAATTAAATAAACATGAATATACATAAACGATCACACGCATATATGTATATATATATATATATATATATGTATATATATATATGTGCATTATTGTGTACACATAGGTATATTTATATGTATATAAAAAAAAGTAGAACGGCCACCTAAAACCACTAACCTAGCTCTAAAACAGATCCTTTGTTTGATAAAATGCATGCCCATTGGCTGGTAGGAAGGGGCGCGGTGGATACTAGAAAGCTGATTGGCCAACTAGTAAAAAAAAAAAAAAGGGACGAATCCTATAGCTGGATGAAACGCAGAATATTCAGTGTAGCTTAATCGCCATATATATTTTATAAATTACTATATATATATATATATATATATATATATATATATATATATATATATATATATATATATATATATATATTTCTCTTAATCTGTCTGTCCATTACACATTTTCTCAGAAACCACAGCCCGATCTGGTTAAAATTTTGCATGACCCTTTGTTTTGATAAGGTGTAGTGATCTAAGTGTCAGTTTGATGCGCAGTTAGGGATTAATAGGAATTACTAGGGATAAGTAACAATTTTATATTTACTCAGAAAGTACAGACACAATTTGGTAGAAAATTTGTATAAACCTTCGTTGTGATAAGTTGCAGTGAACTAAGTATTATAGTATCCATTCGCTGTATTCATGCTATGTTAATGAGCTATAAATTTTTTCTCGTTTTTAACAGACTCAAAAGTCTTATATATATGTGTGTGTGTGTGTGTGTGTGTGTGTGTGTGTGTGTGTGTGTGTGTGTGTGTGTGTGTGTGTGTGTGTGTGGAGAGAGAGCGAGGGAGAGAGAAAATAAAAAGGAACAAACCGGGTTATGTGTTTATCAACGTTTCGTTTTTATTTCAAGATTTCCTCAAGATAAATCAAAAAATAAAGACGAAACGTTGATGAACACATAACTCGGTTTGTTCCTTTTTATTTTCTCTATTTTGTCAGAATATTATTTCCATTATTCTCATCATATATATATATATATATATATATATATATATATATATATATATATATATATATATATATACTAGCTGTACCCTGCCACGCGTTGCTGTGGCTCAAATTGCGCAATGGAAAAAGTTCCAACATGAGAAAAAGCATGTTTCTTATAGGTTTAATTTTCCATTTTGCGTGGGTACACCGTTTTTGTTGTTCCATTTTCTTAGCTGATATAGAGATTTTCCGGTGTGGTGACTCTTGAATACGTAATATATATTGTCCATGTGAAAAAACAGTCAGTGTGTAACTGTAAGGCCCACAATTGTAAAGATTGTTCCCTGTGCTTTGTTGATGGTTATTGCAAATGACAATAAAATTGGAAAGTTCAATTTCCTAAAGTGTAATGATGTATCCGGTGGAATCATAGGAATGCATGGAATGAAGATATATTCATCTGTGAAAGGTCCTGTTAAAATTGTTGTTTCTATGATATTGTTTGTTAATTTTTTTTTACTGCAAGCTATGTGCCATTGCAAAGCTTGGATTGGTTTATATTTCACAACATGATAATTAGTACACCAAATTTCAGTTGCAATACATGCGGTGGTATCCCTGACAAATATAGCTGTTTGATAATTAACCACTTTATCTGCTTTCACAACAGTGTCGATGGATTTGTATTTGACTACCTCACTTGGAATTTTACATTGAATAATAGCGTTAAGTTCATGGGCATCTTTGTATTGACCTGCAAGAATAGCTCATTCACTCAGTCAAATGGAATTCTTATAATTTGAATATCTGCAAAAACATTTTAAACTAACTATTCTTTTGATGAAATAAAATTACAGAAATTACAGAAGTTAAAAGTCAAAGAATTTTGCCCTTAACTCTGATCAGCTGGCACTTTTTCGTACCCAATTTTCCACAAGTGATGCAAAAGTTTTTGTGCGGATCAAACAGTCGGCAACTGGACATGCATATTTTGAGTTAAGTTTAATAGCTTCACATGGAACAAAAAAGTAGAGTATTTGAGGCAAGCATTTATTTCTTTTGCTGGTGTTGATTGAAGAATAACAGGTAACATTTGTCTGAAATCTCCTGCAAGCAATATTACTGCATTCCCAAACGGTCTGACATTGCCACGCAAATCTTGCAAGGATCGACCAAGAGCCTCAAGTGATTTTTTTGCGTACCATTGTGCATTCATCCTAAACAATAAGTTTGCATTTCTGCAATATTTTTCCCCATATTGGATGTTTTTGAGATGTCGAAGATGAGATTTTTAAAAAATTGAATGTTTTAAAGTAGAATAATTCTTCTACTTGGCAAGCAAGGTCGCAGGTATTCCTCATGCAGCAAGGGCTAAGGCTATGTCATTTTGTTACCAAATGGCTGCCAAAATCAATTTAATTAGAAAGGTTTTACCAGTTACTTCTGGTGCTGTTCAAGGTAGCAGTAATTTCCAAATAACTTCTATTCTCACAGTCAGTAAATTAGGTGACTAAAATAGGATTTATCCATGTTTTGACAATGCCTTATTCACTGTAATTAATTTAGGAGACTAAAATAGGATGAGGGATTAGAGATGGACAGATAGAGAGGAAGATATATAGATAGAAAAGAGAAAGTGAGAGGAAAATAGAGAAAGAGAAGGAGATAGAGAGATAAAGGGATTGATAGATAAACAGAGAGAGGGGGAGAATTAGAAACAGAGAGAGATGAGACAGAGGAAAGGAGAGAGATAGAGGGAGTTAGAGAAAGGGGCTCAAAGAGAGATGGAGAGGGTGATATAGAGAGAAATATAGATTGAGAGAGGGAAAGGGAGAGATGGATAGAGAGAGAGATTAAGAGAGGAAGAGAGAGGAGGAGAGAAACAGAAGGTGAACTACACTTCACCGTTTGTTTCCTCGTTCAGTAGAGAAGAAATCTTTCGAGACTGAGGCAATTTAAATGTTTTGTTATTATCCAGAGTACCCCTTTTTTGGGGGGGGGGCTAGATTTTCATCACATTAGAAACCGACCGGGTTATCTGTACTTTCATTTAAAAAATTAATAAAAGAAAAACGGGTTTGTATTACTGTACACATAGATTCGAAAAAGTTGTCAAAAAACAAATATATAACAAATAAATGTTACCAAAGGCAAGATAAATTACTTTTCTGCCAAACTGGATATATGTTTTGTGTTTTTATTCAATGTAACATATTTATTCAGCTCGAAAACCATACAGTGTTTACCGATGTATTGGAACATTCAAGATGGTGTCTTATTCTCTCTTTAACACGGTAAGTTTGGGAAAAGGTGTTATAAATAAAAAAACGGATAAAATACTGTTAAAAACTCGCTCAATATATGTTACCGTGACATATGTTGACATATATTCGGCGGGTTTTTAATAGTATTTTGTATAGTTTTTTTTATTTATAACACCTTTTCCCAAACTTACGGTGTTAAAGAGGGTGTGAGACGCCATCTTGAATTTTTTAATGCATCGGTAAACACTGTATGTTTTTCGAGCTTAATAAATATGTTACATTGAATAAAAACACAAAAAATATATCCAGTTTGGCAGAAAAGTAACTTATCTTGCCTTTGATAACATTTATTTGTTATATATTTGTTTTTTGACAACTTTTTCGAATCTATGTGTACAGTAATACAAACCCAGAAAAACATATTTAAAATTTGAATTTAACATGAAAATACTATTTTAAAAAATAGCACGATAACATAAGTGCATGTTCCACTTTAGGTACTCCTTGGGCGTTGAGTTCCATGGCGACCAGCATAATTATTTAATGGTCGCTCCCTTAGCCCCCCCCCTAGTCAAGGCTAATGCATGCGCACGTAACATTTTTTTATTTACTGACGTTGGCTTAGTAACTAAACGATTTATTGATAATTTCGTAACCCTTAAACGCATGCCGGAAGATTTAAATTGGTTCATTATTGTTGTAATGAAAAAAAAAATGTTTCATTCAACACAAAACCAAAAACACATATTAATGATAAATGATTTATTATTGTATTCATTGTGAAGCGAGGGGTTTGTATTACTGTACACATAGATTCGAAAAAGTTGTCAAAAAACAAATATATAACAAATAAATGTTATCAAAGGCAAGATAAGTTACTTTTCTACCTAACTGGATATATTTTTTGTGTTTTTATTCAATGCAACATATTTATTCAGCTCGAAAAACATAGTGTTTACCGATGTATTCGAAAATTCAAGATGGCGTCTTATTCTCTCTTTAACACGGTAAGTGTGGGAAAAGATGTTATAAATAAAAAACCGGATAAAATACTGTTAAAAACTCGCTCCATATATGTTACCGTGACATAGGTTTACATATATTCGGCGGGTTTTTAATAGTATTTTGTATAGTTTTTTATTTATAACACCTTTTTCCATACTTACGGTGTTAAAGATATATATATATATTTCCCCAAAACCTTTGGTCTTGATGGAGGGGAGACTAAAACTTACTGCTATGATTTCAAATGATCTGAAATAACAGCAAGGGGAGACTTGATTCCAAATATTTCTTATATGTTATATCTCCTCTCTTTGGTTTTTATACATAAAGTAAATTTCACAGAGTATAAGGATTATTTGATGCCGGAGATGTTCATAATCATACCCTATTTCCAAAATAGGGTAAATATAATATATGAGAAATGTTTGGAATCAAGTCTTCCCATTTCAGATCATCTGAAACCATAGCATCAAGTTTTAATCTCCCTTACATCGAGGCCAGAGGTTTTGGGGAAATATCAAATATTTTGTAATTCATATGAAAAACTAAGACAACAAATGACTATGATTGAAACATTTTATAGCTGTAAAAACAATGCCAAAAATAGGCTCTGGATAATGTGAAAACTTAAGGGCAAATGTCACATAGCTCACTACACATTTCAAGTCATTACTTTTCCAACGAACCTTCATTCATTAAATTCTGACGAATATTCACTGAGATTTGGAACTTACAAAATTGCCAAAAGGGAGTATATATATATATATATATATATATATATATATATATATATATATATATATATGCTCGTAGCCAAATTGAATGTTGAAATGCTCAGATCTTTGGTTCTATGGGACGAACCTACATAAAAATTTGCAAGCTTTTTGAAGATTATAATACTATTCTATAGTTACAATTTTATGACAATTGGTAAAAAAGAACCTATATTTTCAAACCAATATGTCCAAATATGCTTACATTTGTATATATATATATATATATATATATATATATATATATATATATATATATATATACATATGTGTGTGTATATATATATGTGTGTGTGTGTGTATATATATATATATGTGTGTGTGTATATATATATATGTGTGTGTGTGTGTATATATATATATATATGTGTGTGTGTGTATATATATATATATGTGTGTGTGTATATATATATGTGTGTGTATATATATATGTGTGTGTGTATATATGTCTGTATATATATATATATATATATATATATATATGTGTGTGTGTGTGTGTGTGTGTGTGTGTGTGTGTGTGTGTGTGTGTGTGTGTATATATATATATATATATATATATTGCTGCTTTGGGATGAATTCTGTTTAGGTTTTTTGCTTGGTTGTCTCCTCTGTAGCCTTGCCAGGCGACTAATATATAAAATAAAATATGAGGAATAAAAGTTACAAATAACTTTATTATATCAATAAGAAAAGAATTAGAGAACAACCACTTTAGGCCATGGCATTTCAAAGCTAAAGAAGAGGAAAAGAGCCAACATTACATAAAATATAGATAAAAGCTTAAAAATATTTAGATTGGAAACGAAGGAAGTACATAAAGAAAGTCGAAAATCTATATATCTATAAAAGTGAAATTGGCCGTGTGTCTGTACGTGTGTATGCATTTCCCTACAAAATAACTCTGTCAATTTTCAGTCTACAGACTCGAGATTTGAGATAAGGGGCATTGACATTTGGGAAAATCTTTTTAATCGGTTTTCAGCTAAAAATTTGGCCGTCAAGGGGTCAAAGTTCAACGATTTGACATTTGAAAACTCCAACAAACTCCTCTGCTTATTTTGCGTCTAAACACTTGCAATTTTAGATGTAGGTTACTTGGACATGTATTAAACTTTTTTAATTTAGTTTTAAGCCCAAAACAATAAATCTTAACGGGTCAAAATTGGGGTCCAAATTTTACTTCTGCATCAAGCTTTTTAATCGAAAATTTGGCTGCCAAGAAGTCAAAGTTCAAACGATTTGACTTTTGCGGTCTCTAGCAAACTATTCAGCCAATTTTGGGTCTAAACATTTGAAATTTTACATAAAAGGTATTCAGACATTCAGCAAGCTTTTTAATCAGTTTTGGGGCGAAATTTTAGTTAACAAAAGGTCAAAGTTGAAAGAGTTGACCTTTGCAGATCATACCAAATTCCTCCGCCAATTTTGAGTCCAAACACTTGGAATTTTAAATGCAGGTTACCTGGACATGAGTAAAGCTTTTTAATATATATATATATATATGCATCATCGTCATCGTCGGCGCCTGCTCGTGTCATAGTATCCGGTCCATCATTTGCCCCCATCTTCTCTAGTCATCCGAGAAAATAAATATGCATATCTATATATCTATAAAAGTGAACATGTCTGTGTGTGTGTACATTTCCCTACGTAATAACTCTGTCAGTTTTTAGTCTACTGACTCGAAATTTGATATACAGGGTTCTGAAATTTGGGAAAATCGATGTGATCGGTTTTCAGGCAGAAATTTTGCGATTAACCGGTCAAAATTCAACGATTTGACTTTTGAGAACTCTACCAAACTCCTCCAGCAATTTTGTGTCTAAGCACTTGAAATCTTAGATATAGATTTATTGGACATGGATCTAACTTACTGGCTTGATTTGAGCCCAAAACAATAAATGTAATAGGGGTCAAAGTTTTAAAAAATTGACCACTTTTTTTTTTTTGCTCAACATACACCCACAAACACCCGGGCAACGCCGGGCTGAACTGCTAGTAAAAGACTAAAACAATTAAATAGGAAGATACGAAATGAAATGGTGGTGTATCAGTAATAAATGGTCCAAAGAAAACAGAAATAATGGAGATCATCAAAAAAACAAAAAAGGAAAAGAAAAGAAGAGAAAAAAGAGAAAGGTAGAAAAACTAGGAATTAGAATAAAAAGTCTAGATAAGAAATACGGAAATATAAAAGAGGAAAAATTGTACGTATAAGAAGCATAAATGGAAAAAAATTTAAAAAACAATTTAAACAAAATGACTAATCGTCAATATGGTGGGCTTCAAATAGTTTTTTATGAAACATTCAACTTACCTTCGCGGATGTATAAACATTTTTAATCCATTAATCGTCTATTATAATCCAGGTTTAGTTGTTCTTCTTCTGTATGGTTGATGATACGTCTAGATGTTGCTCAGGTTCTCTTCAGCGTAGCGAGCTAAAATAAACTTTCTTTGCACAGAAAAGTATGTACTATTGCATCAAGGTTCACGGCACCAAATCGTAATATGTAGTATTACATCAGTATTCATGGCACCAAATCGCAATATTTAAAATTGCAACATTATCCATGACACATATTGACATATGTAATATTATATCAGTTTTCATGGCACCAAATTGCAATATGTAATATTACATCAGTATTCATGGCACCAAATTGCAATATGTAATATTATATCAGTTTTCATGGCACAAAATTGCAATATGTAATATTATATCAGTATTCATGGCACCAAATTGCAATATGTAATATTACATCAGTATTCACGGCACCAAATTGCAATATGTAATATTACATCAGTATTCACGGCACCAAATTGCAATATGTAATATTACATCAGTATTCACGGCACCAAATTGCAATATGTAATATTACATCAGTATTCATGGCACCAAATTGCAATATGTAATATTACATCAGTATTCATGGCACCAAATTGCAATATGTAATATTACATCAGTATTCATGGCACCAAATTGCAATATGTAATATTACATCAGTATTCACGGCACCAAATTGCAATATGTAATATTACATCAGTATTCATGGCACCAAATTGCAATATGTAATATTACATCAGTATTCATGGCACCAAATTGCAATATGTAATATTACATCAGTATTCATGGCACCAAATTGCAATATGTAATATTACATCAGTATTAACGGCACCAAATTGCAATATGTAATATTACATCAGTATTCACGGCACCAAATTGCAATATGTAATATTACATCAGTATTCACGGCACCAAATTGCAATATGTAATATTACATCAGTATTCACGGCACCAAATTGCAATATGTAATATTACATCAGTATTCATGGCACCAAATTGCAATATGTAATATTACATCAGTATTCACGGCACCAAATTGCAATATGCAATATTACATCAGTATTCACGGCACCAAATTGCAATATGTAATATTACATCAGAATTCACGGCACCAAATTGCAATATGTAATATTACATCAGTATTAATGGCACCAAATTGCAATATGTAATATTACATCAGTATTCACGGCACCAAATTGCAATATGTAATATTACATCAGTATTCACGGCACCAAATTGCAATATGTAATATTACATCAGTATTCATGGCACCAAATTGCAATATGTAATATTACATCAGTATTCATGGCACCAAATTGCAATATGTAATATTACATCAGTATTCATGGCACCAAATTGCAATATGTAATATTACATCAGTATTCACGGCACCAAATTGCAATATGTAATATTACATCAGTATTCATGGCACCAAATTGCAATATGTAATATTACATCAGTATTCACGGCACCAAATTGCAATATGTAATATTATATCAGTATTCATGGCACCAAATTGCAATATGTAATATTACATCAGTATTCATGGCACCAAATTGCAATATGTAATATTACATCAGTATTCATGGCACCAAATTGCAATATGTAATATTACATCAGTATTCATGGCACCAAATTGCAATATGTAATATTACATAAGTATTCACGGCACCAAATTGCAATATGTAATATTACATCAGTATTCATTGCACCAAATTACAATATGTAATATTACATCAGTATTCATGGCACCAAATTGCAATATGTAATATTACATCAGTATTCACGGCACCAAATTGCAATATGTAATATTACGTCAGTATTCTGGCACCAACTTGCAATATGTAATATTATATCAGTATTCACGGCACGAAATTACAATATGTAATATTACATCAGTATTCATGGCACCAAATTGCAATATGTAATATTACATCAGTATTCACGGCACCAAATTGCAATATGTAATATTACATCAGTATTCATGGCACCAAATTGCAATATGTAATATTACATCAGTATTCATGGCACCAAATTGCAATATGTAATATTACATCAGTATTCACGGCACCAAATTGCAATATGTAATATTATATCAGTATTCATGGCACCAAATTGCAATATGTAATATTACATCAGTATTCATGGCACCAAATTGCAATATGTAATATTACATCAGTATTCATGGCACCAAATTGCAATATGTAATATTACATCAGTATTCATGGCACCAAATTGCAATATGTAATATTACATCAGTATTCATGGCACCAAATTGCAATATGTAATATTACATCAGTATTCACGGCACTAAATTGCAATATGTAATATTATATCAGTATTCATGGCACCAAATTGCAATATGTAATATTACATCAGTATTCATGGCACCAAATTGCAATATATAATATTACATCAGTATTCATGGCACCAAATTGCAATATGTAATATTACATCAGTATTCGCGCCACCAAATTGCAATATGTAATATTACATCAGTATTCATGGCACCAAATTGCAATATGTAATATTACATCAGTATTCATGGCACCAAATTGCAATATGTAATATTACATCAGTATTCACGGCACCAAATTGCAATATGTAAAATTATATCAGTATTCATGGCACCAAATTGCAATATGTAATATTACATCAGTATTCATGGCACCAAATAGCAATATGTAATATTATATCAGTATTCACGGCACCAAATTGCAATATGTAATATTACATCAGTATTCATGGCACCAAATTGCAATATGTAATATTACATCAGTATTCATGGCACCAAATTGCAATATGTAATATTACATCAGTATTCATGGCACCAAATTGCAATATGTAATATTACATCAGTATTCATGGCACCAAATTGCAATATGTAATATTACATCAGTATTCACGGCACCAAATTGCAATATGTAATATTACATCAGTATTCATGGCACCAAATTGCAATATGTAATATTACATCATATTCATGGCACCAAATTGCAATATGTAATATTACATCAGTATTCACGGCACCAAATTGCAATATGTAATATTATATCAGTATTCATGGCACCAAATTGCAATATGTAATATTATATCAGTATTCATGGCACCAAATTGCAATATGTAATATTACATCAGTATTCACGGCACCAAATTGCAATATGTAATATTATATCAGTATTCATGGTACCAAATTGCAATATGTAATATTACATCAGTATTCATGGCACCAAATTGCAATATGTAATATTACATCAGTATTCATGGCACCAAATTGCAATATGTAATATTACATCAGTATTCATGGCACCAAATTGCAATATGTAATATTACATCAGTATTCACGGCACCAAATTGCAATATGTAATATTACATCAGTATTCACGGCACCAAATTGCAATATGTAATATTATATCAGTATTCATGGCACCAAATTGCAATATGTAATATTACATCAGTATTCATGGCACCAAATTGCAATATGTAATATTACATCAGTATTCATGGCACCAAATTGCAATATGTAATATTACATCAGTATTCATGGCACCAAATTGCAATATGCAATATTACATCAGTATTCATGGCACCAAATTGCAATATGTAATATTACATCAGTATTCATGGCACCAAATTGCAATATGTAATATTACATCAGTATTCATGGCACCAAATTGCAATATGCAATATTACATCAGTATTCACGGCACCAAATTGCAATATGTAATATTATATCAGTATTCATGGCACTAAATTGCAATATGTAATATTACATCAGTATTCATGGCACCAAATTGCAATATGTAATATTACATCAGTATTCATGGCACCAAATTGCAATATGTAATATTACATCAGTATTCATGGCACCAAATTGCAATATGTAATATTACATCAGTATTCACGGCACCAAATTGCAATATGTAATATTACATCAGTATTTACGGCACCAAATTGCAATATGTAATATTATATCAGTATTCATGGCACCAAATTGCAGTATGTAATATTACATCAGTATTCATGGCACCAAATTGCAATATGTAATATTATATCAGTATTCACGGCACCAAATTGCAATATGTAATATTATATCAGTATTCATGGCACCAAATTGCAATATGTAATATTACATCAGTATTCATGGCACCAAGTTGCAATATGTAATATTACATCAGTATTCATGGCACCAAATTGCAATATGTAATATTACATCAGTATTCATGGCACCAAATTGCAATATGTAATATTACATCAGTATTCATGGCACCAAATTGCAATATGTAATATTACATCAGTATTCACGGCACCAAATTGCAATATGTAATATTACATCAGTATTCATGGCACCAAATTGCAATATGTAATATTACATCATATTCATGGCACCAAATTGCAATATGTAATATTACATCAGTATTCACGGCACCAAATTGCAATATGTAATATTATATCAGTATTCATGGCACCAAATTGCAATATGTAATATTATATCAGTATTCATGGCACCAAATTGCAATATGTAATATTACATCAGTATTCACGGCACCAAATTGCAATATGTAATATTATATCAGTATTCATGGTACCAAATTGCAATATGTAATATTACATCAGTATTCATGACACCAAATTGCAATATGTAATATTACATCAGTATTCATGGCACCAAATTGCAATATGTAATATTACATCAGTATTCATGGCACCAAATTGCAATATGTAATATTACATCAGTATTCACGGCACCAAATTGCAATATGTAATATTACATCAGTATTCACGGCACCAAATTGCAATATGTAATATTATATCAGTATTCATGGCACCAAATTGCAATATGTAATATTACATCAGTATTCATGGCACCAAATTGCAATATGTAATATTACATCAGTATTCATGGCACCAAATTGCAATATGTAATATTACATCAGTATTCATGGCACCAAATTGCAATATGCAATATTACATCAGTATTCATGGCACCAAATTGCAATATGTAATATTACATCAGTATTCACGGCTCCAAATTGCAATATGTAATATTATATCAGTATTCATGGCACCAAATTGCAATATGTAATATTATATCAGTATTCATGGCACCAAATTGCAATATGTAATATTACATCAGTATTCATGGCACCAAATTGCAATATGTAATATTACATCAGTATTCATGGCACCAAATTGCAATATGTAATATTACATCAGTATTCATGGCACCAAATTGCAATATGTAATATTATATCAGTATTCACGGCACCAAATTGCAATATGTAATATTACATCAGTATTCATGGCACCAAATTGCAATATGTAATATTATATCAGTATTCATGGCACCAAATTGCAATATGTAATAATTTATCAGTATTCACGGCACCAAATTGCAATATGTAATATTACATCAGTATTCATGGCACCAAATTGCAATATGTAATATTACATCAGTATTCATGGCACCAAATTGCAATATGTAATATTACATCAGTATTCATGGCACCAAATTGCAATATGTAATATTACATTAGTATTCATGGCACCAAATTGCAATATGTAATATTACATCAGTATTCACGGCACCAAATTGCAATATGTAATATTATATCAATATTCATGGCACCAAATTGCAATATGTAATATTATATCAGTATTCATGGCACCAAATTGCAATATGCAATATTACATCAGTATTCACGGCACCAAATTGCAATATGTAATATTATATCAGTATTCATGGCACTAAATTGCAATATGTAATATTACATCAGTATTCATGGCACCAAATTGCAATATGTAATATTACATCAGTATTCATGGCACCAAATTGCAATATGTAATATTACATCAGTATTCATGGCACCAAATTGCAATATGTAATATTACATCAGTATTCACGGCACCAAATTGCAATATGTAATATTACATCAGTATTTACGGCACCAAATTGCAATATGTAATATTATATCAGTATTCATGGCACCAAATTGCAGTATGTAATATTACATCAGTATTCATGGAACCAAATTGCAATATGTAATATTACATCAGTATTCACGGCACCAAATTGCAATATGTAATATTACATCAGTATTCATGGCACCAAATTGCAATATGTAATATTACATCAGTATTCATGGCACCAAATTGCAATATGTAATATTACATCAGTATTCATGGCACCAAATTGCAATATGTAATATTACATCAGTATTCATGGCACCAAATTGCAATATGTAATAATACATCAGTATTTATGGCACCAAATGGCAATATGTAATATTATATCAGTATTCATGGCACTAAATTGCAATATGTAATATTACATCAGTATTCACGGCTCCAAATTGCAATATGTAATATTATATCAGTATTCATGGCACCAAATTGCAATATGTAATATTATATCAGTATTCATGGCACCAAATTGCAATATGTAATATTACATCAGTATTCATGGCACCAAATTGCAATATGTAATATTACATCAGTATTCATGGCACCAAATTGCAATATGTAATATTACATCAGTATTCATGGCACCAAATTGCAATATGTAATATTATATCAGTATTCACGGCACCAAATTGCAATATGTAATATTACATCAGTATTCATGGCACCAAATTGCAATATGTAATATTATATCAGTATTCATGGCACCAAATTGCAATATGTAATAATTTATCAGTATTCACGGCACCAAATTGCAATATGTAATATTACATCAGTATTCATGGCACCAAATTGCAATATGTAATATTACATCAGTATTCATGGCACCAAATTGCAATATGTAATATTACATCAGTATTCATGGCACCAAATTGCAATATGTAATATTACATTAGTATTCATGGCACCAAATTGCAATATGTAATATTACATCAGTATTCACGGCACCAAATTGCAATATGTAATATTATATCAATATTCATGGCACCAAATTGCAATATGTAATATTATATCAGTATTCATGGCACCAAATTGCAATATGCAATATTACATCAGTATTCACGGCACCAAATTGCAATATGTAATATTATATCAGTATTCATGGCACTAAATTGCAATATGTAATATTACATCAGTATTCATGGCACCAAATTGCAATATGTAATATTACATCAGTATTCATGGCACCAAATTGCAATATGTAATATTACATCAGTATTCATGGCACCAAATTGCAATATGTAATATTACATCAGTATTCACGGCACCAAATTGCAATATGTAATATTACATCAGTATTTACGGCACCAAATTGCAATATGTAATATTATATCAGTATTCATGGCACCAAATTGCAGTATGTAATATTACATCAGTATTCATGGAACCAAATTGCAATATGTAATATTACATCAGTATTCACGGCACCAAATTGCAATATGTAATATTACATCAGTATTCATGGCACCAAATTGCAATATGTAATATTACATCAGTATTCATGGCACCAAATTGCAATATGTAATATTACATCAGTATTCATGGCACCAAATTGCAATATGTAATATTACATCAGTATTCATGGCACCAAATTGCAATATGTAATAATACATCAGTATTTATGGCACCAAATTGCAATATGTAATATTATATCAGTATTCACGGTATCAAATTGCAATGTGTAGTATTGTTCACAATTCTGGGGGGGGGGTTAAAGCGAAATCAAACGAACGTTTTTATCTTATTCTCATGCCTCTTGACCGTGTCCTTGAGTGGCTTGTGTCTCGCCCTTCATTTCATCTGGAAACAAAAGCTTTCTGACCACATGGTAACAGAGGCAAGTCTCTATTTTTTTCTGGTCAACTTGGTTTTCTTCAGCTACAATGAATTTACTACAGTCAAAGGAGCGTAATCGTTAATCGTTACCTTAGAAAGAGCGGGAGGGGGCAATTTTACTGTGATTTTAGTTGCTATCTGCTTCTTCTCGTCGCCCCCATAAGAACTCTGTGCGATCCATTTTTTGTTTAGTTTAACCTATGTATTTTCTCTGGGATCCAGAAGCAGACTATTTTTATCTGTTTTCTCTGATACCCAAAATAAGAATCTCTGCGGTCTCATTTGGACCTCCCCCAAAATCGTGTTCCACGAATGATTCTGTGATATGACAATCTGATGACGTCATGCCATGTATCGACAATGATTCTGCCTGTTCGACCCATCTCTCCAATAAAAAAAAGCAATTAGTTCAAATTCTCAATTCTATGTATCGCATTGGCTATGACTGCCAGTCTGTCTACATCAGGCCCATTATACGTCGTTTGGAGTTTAGTTTATTTAAAAGTTCTGAATTTTTTAGATGAGGGTTAATTGTACCTACATGACTTGCATTGATCGGACTATTGCTCTCATCTTAAGTGTTATTTGTGAAACATGATAGTTGGATTCGGGCACGTTGGTTGTTGTTTGGAAAAGAAAAAGGAAAAATTTACTGGCTCTGTAGATATTTTCGTATTCTGTGAGTTAATATCTATTTTATGGTTTTAGTTTCAAATTTGTGAAAAATTAGTTGACAAAGGGGAGGCAACTCTAATAATCATCGAGGGGGATTATCTCCCTTTCGTCGTCAAAAGTTTAAGGGTGTACAATATTTGGGTTTTTTTCTATAATTAGAGATTCCCGAATGCAATAAAAATCTAGGCTTGGTCTTCTTAGTAATTTTTTTTTTTTTAGTCTCGACTTTTCAATCTTTCTCCGTGTGTGAAATTTCATAAAAATCGTATGGTTCTCTTAGAGATTGAGTAATATTTGATGAGCTCTCAAAATCCAAACTTTAAAATGATATATGATCACCAAGAAACAAGAGCCAGTCGAACTACCCCCATCACAAAACTGGCCAAACATTTTGGATAAGACTATCTTACAAATGACGCAGAAACAGAAAACAAGCCTGCAACAGAAATAGTCTGGAAGACTCAACAAAAAGACACAACAAATACAGTATAGAAAAACACACAAAAAACACACCAAGAAAAAAATACACAAAGAAAAACACAGTATATAAAACACAGTAAGAAAAACACACAAAGAAAAAAACACACAAAGAAACAACACAGTATACAAAAACACAGTATAGAAAAACACACAAAGAAAAAGCACACCAAGAAAAAAACACACAAAGAAAAAACACAGTATAGAAAAATACACAAAGAAAAAAAACACACAAAGAAAAACACACCATAGAAAACTGGAACAATGGGACAACCTACAGCGTGCCAAATATTTCCTGGATGAACCATCTCAGTAACATATGATAAAGATAGCCTGGCTGAAAAGATGATCGCTCCACTATCACCAGGAGAGAATGATAAATGCTGCTCAAGGCTTAGTGACCAATGCTTTTAAAAAGATGAGTGATCCCAGTAATATTAGGTTGGTGCAAAAATAATGTCGTTCTTTAAACGTCGTTATTTTTGTACCAACCTAATAACAAGCGAAGATTCTGGACCACCAAACTAGAGAATCTGAACTACCTGACATCCAGTTAGAACTTCTGGAGGATGGCTATTATACAATGCGACATAGAAAATCTCTAAAATGCTGAATATCCAATATATCAACAAGTCGTTGGAGACTCTACCAGAAAGAACAGTTGGAAATAAGTCATACATCATCTATTATGATTATGAAAGTCTTACAGCTACCTACCTAGAAAACAGAGCTCCTAAGCCGTATATATTCATATGGGACAAGAGGGGGAGAGTAGTAACCCTAGTTGAAGCAAGAGTCCTTGATCAATGATGGCCTTAACAGAGCTGAGAGGGAGAAAATAAGAATATATGAAGTCCTTATGTACGATATGAAAAGAAGATCTATTCTAAAAGATCATTCTTGTGAAAAGAAATTTAAAAAACTAACTATCGAATATACCCAGTGAACCAAGCGCAAGAGAAATACAAACAATTGCACTTAAAAAACATGGTTAGGAATTTGTGGGTGATTGTCTGGCATTCGGTAAAATGTCCCATCCCCATGTAAAACAAAATGATAAAAAAATAAAACAAAAGATAATATATATATAAAGCTGAATGTGTGTGTGTGTGTGTATGTGTGTGTGTGTGTGTGTGTGTGTGTGTGTGTGTGTGTGTGTGGTCACGAATAGGCTCCTATATGGTTGACTATTTTAAAAAAACTGATTACATATAATGATAGAAGATGTATTGAGACACAGGAATGGGTATGCTTGATCTGTCAGAATGGTGATTCATTAAAATCGTGGGGTCTGCGTTCGCGCCTGGTCCACAAAGTATGGAAATAAAAAAATTTCAAATTTAAAAAAAATGTTTACAAGTGTGTTTGATATAGATGTACATAAGAATACTTTGATAAGTATGTTTTAGCTTAAACAGGGATGGTATAATAAAATTGTGGGGTCTGCGTTCGCACCTGGCCTCCATAGAATGGAAATAGGCAGAAACATTAATAAAGACTTTTCATATCTATCTTTTTTTTCTTTTCTTTTTTTTTACACAGTGATCACCACTTATCAAGGCCCGGAAGCCACTCAGGGATAAGTATACTTTGATAATTATGTTTCAGTTTGAAGAAATATGGTATAATAAAATTATGGAGTGTTCGTTCGCGCCTGAAGGGACTTTTCCAGGGAATTCATCATCAAACCCAAATATCAGCTGACGTGATATCGTAAACAAACACAAACGGAATTTGATGAACGACATTATCATTATTATTGTTGTGTCGTAACACAATAGTAAAAGAAGAAAATCATGTCGAGGTTGGTTTAACAAACAAAGTATATTAACATCACAGGTACAAAGATGGGAATACAGGTATAACTGACTAGCGCTCAGCTAGGCAGTGGAGTACTGTCGCTCCTTCTCACCGGTGTAGACATTACTGGCACTATATATATAGTGATAACCGGTGTAATTTCCCTTATACATAGAAAGGCTGGTATAACAATTATTTTTTTTTATTTTTTTGTGAATTAGTCCGTCGGGAAAATTATTCCTCATAATATATAATATTCAACAGTGGATTAATTCTATAATGATATGCAATCTGCATAAATGATTAGGTTGGTGCAAAAATAATGTCGTTTTTTTGATGTTCAATTATATATATATATATATATATATATATATATAAACGACATTATTTTTAACCAACCTAATGAAATATCATGTTTAAGCATATTGTACGATCAGGCAACGCCAGGATGCCAGCTAGTACACACACACACACACACACACACACACACATATAATCAAATGTAATTTTTTTTTTTTGCTTGAATGAATTCCATTGAGTCTTCGATTTTCTGATTTGAGGTGAAGTTCACTGGGTTATATGAGAATTCAATGCTGATTGGAATATTTGTAGAATGGTAAGCCTGAAAAACAGAATTATAGGTTCCTTGGGTAAATGGTTAATGGTGCCTCGTCTCAGAGAAAATATTCATTATTTTGCTTCGAAAATAATGTTGGAATTATTGATTTTATTGGTGTTGTTGCGACTCGCATTTCTGACATTGACTTCTAAGGATACTCGACATTATATATATATATATATATATATATATATATATATATATATATATATATATATATAGGCAGCATTTTTTCTCTATGGCATATTTCATTATATAAAATAGACGTATTTTGTCTGTTAATTCTATTTTCGATCCTTTCCAACTTCCGGATAATAGTCTTCACTTCTGGTAGGAACTGGCTGAAGTAGTCACCATATTTATCATAATTCCGAGTGCTTTCTAATCTTTCAGGATTCGTCGTCAGGGATAAATTAATCTAACTGGTTTTGAACAATTTATAAAGTTGTTTTTGTTTGTTTTTTCTTCATTGGTTAATCATTTTATTTATCCTTTTTTTCCATTGGCTAAAATTAATAGTGTTACATAGTTGGTCTGGCCAACACCAAGTTAGCTGGACGATTATTATCGTGATCGCTATTGATATTTGCAAAACTTAGAAACAGAAAGAATGTTATCAAGGCGAAAGGTATTTTTTAGGATAAAAATTATTTATGTTAAAAATAGTTCCCAAAAAATGTTAACTTGCTGTAAAGAATGTTAACTAACATAAACAAAATATGTAACGAAGGTGGATCATCCGATTTGTGTCTTTGATTATTGTATCAGAGTTAAGAAAAAATAGTTTAGAGGCACACGATTTGCATCCCCCTTGTGTTATATTGACCCACTATATAACACTAGCAAGGTCACCCTCCCAGGCCCTGGCTTCTCTCTATGAGAAGAGATTAGTTCACTGCTAATCACATGAGGCACCCCTATCAGAGAATACTGACGGGACTGCCCTGACATTTTTTGCAGGCCAGAGTGCTGCTCCTCCTCAGGGATGCTGGTTCTACAATCCCATTTTCTGATCCTTGTGTCTCAGCTTCCCATTGTGAGAGAGAGAGATAAATAATATTATGGAGCGAAACAAAGTAATATGGTGTTATGAGCATAGTGAAAAAGTACATAGTACTGATTCTGATACAATTACAGTTCCCGATTCTGATTCTATAATCGCGTAATCACATAAAAAAAGTAGAATTTCATTTCTTTTTTTTTTTTAGAGTAAGATAGCAGAGAGCCCTCATCTACTTTTAAACTTAGATATAATTTTTATTTTACTTTGACAAACTTCTTTATGGTTTCCCGTTATGTACTGTATCCAAGATTTTTATAAGGTATGTATGGTGCTATTCAGAGGTGATGGTGGCTAAGTGGTTAATAACATGGACTGGCGACTGTCTTAAGTTCGAATCCACTTCATTCCACACACAAAAAAAAATCAGTTGCATTTGAGATGTTGGCAACTTTCATGTGGTTCTTCCCGTAAATACCTGATATCTTTCTAGAAATAATTCTAATTAGAAAAATATCAGGGATACCAATGCCAATGATAGAATTTTGGGATTCATATGGTATGATGATGACTTGTACCATTTTTCCTACTTTTCCATTTGTGGCTTTTTTACATGTGAAAATGATTTTTTTTTTCTGGCATATTTTTTGGGGGGATCCCCTGAAAAAAGGAGGATGGACCCATAAATTCAGCCTTTCTGTACGCCCGTTCGTCTGTCCGCACTTTTCTCAATAATTATGCCTTGGAATTATTTTTGAAATTTTGCACAAACATTAAACATAATATGAGTAAAAAAAAACAGAATAGATTTTCCAGAAAAACTCCGGTTGTCCCCCCCCCCCCGAGAGGTGCCTTTCGGGTTAAAATGGCTAAAATTGACACTTTTGTGCTTATTAAAAAAAAAATTGATGCCTTGGATTTTTATAAAACTTTCTGAAAAGTTGTAACTAAGTGATTTTTGTATAATTTTGTTCATCTATACTTCACAATAACTCTTGGGTGAGCCCCAGGAGCTCTTTTAGGGATAATAAAAACACTCCATTTTGGAGAGTATTTTACCATATTTGTCCAAAATTTTCTGTGTATGTCTATTTAGCAGTTTTGCATGGTGCTGAACTCAAATTTAAATATGTGAAGGCCTTGTGGACTTTGGGGGCTAAATGGTGGAGGAGGGCAAATGATGGACTTAATTATTTCTTTTTTGGCATGATGCAGAATTCAAGTTTACATATGTTAAGACCTAAAACTGCACCGTTTGTTCATTTTCACCAGGATTTAACGTTGCCTGGGGATTTGGGGGGCTAAAGGTGGAGGGCAAATGCTGAACTTAGTCATTTTTTTATGCCTCGTTCACTGTGCACTCACGGGTAACCATGCATGCTTCCCTTGTTTTTACATAATTCCGTTATTATGATTTTATTTCTACTGATTGTTTAAAATGAGTTTATCATTAGTACCAGGAATAAACAAATAAAAAGAATCGATTTTAGAATCGGAAATTAAGCACAAATTTTTCAGATTCTAATCCCTAGATGTAAGGAAGCCTTCTACTCTAATAGTTTCTACCCCAGATCTGCTAGACTCTGGAACTCCCTTCCGGGTTCCTGCTTCCCCAACTGTACTGACTTGTAGAAGTTCAAGTTCAATGTGAACAGACATCTTGCTGCTCAATTCCCTGCAACTTATGTCTCCGATAGTAGCTCCCTATATCAAAGTGGCACTATGCCCTGTTTGGGGTGAAAATGTAATAAAAAATATTTTTTGGGGAAACACTCGAAAAGGTTCTGATTTTTCCGATTAAGCACCCTAACACTAATAAAAAAAAACAGCTCCGTTTAGTCATACATATTATAGATACCCACTGCAAAGGTGCATACATGTGAATTTTTTCTAGCAAGAGTCGCACAATTTCCAACCACAACTCCTTTTAGTTTGCATTGTTTAATTCCAGAGACAAGTACAAATTTAGTATGACTGGAAACAATGCTGGGATAAGCAGAGAGCACATACAGCGCCTAGTATACCCAAATAGTCATTCATCTAATACTGACCAGGCTTATCGTTGTTTAACTTTGGTAATCTAAATAGAACCGGTGTGCTGAAGTCATTATGCTATATATATATATATATATATATATATATATATATATATATATATATATATATATATATATATATATATATATATATATATATATTATATATATATATATATATATAGTTCAAAGAAGCTTTGAGTTAAAAAAAAAAAAAAAAAAAAAAAACTTTAAAAAAGATATAAGAAATGCAATTTAAATTTCCGGGAATAAAAAAGAAACTAAATTTAACCTATCGCAGACTTAGCACCTACATAATCCGACTTCTAAAAAGTTTTTAACAACAAAAGACAATTCAATTATATAAGGATGAAAAAAATAAACCTTTACTAAAATGGTTAAATAGAAATAGACTCAGCACTTGCATAAGTCGATTTCTCAAAAGTCTTCCATTATAAAAGAGAATTTAACTATATTAGGATATAAAAAGAAAACCTTAACTAAAATTTTTAAAATAGAAAACGGGGATTCTCAGCTGCTTACCATGTAGCTGTTTCGAAGATTTAAAAACAGGACAGCTGTTAAAGACATGGCTCTCCAGTGGATAATACCATTTCCCCAATAAGAAAATGTAGAATAATATGGTTACTGTTTATAAATATATATATATATATATATATATATATATATATATATATATATATATATATATATATATATATATATATAAATATAATATAACATTTTTAAAAAACGATTAAAAATGTTATATATATATATATATATATATATATATATATATATATATATATATATATAACATTTTGGGTTTGTATTACTGTGCACATAGATTCGAAAAAGTTGTCAAAAAACAAATATATAACAAATAAATGTTATCAAAGGCAAGATAAGTTACTTTTCTACCTAACTGGATATATTTTTCGTGTTTTTATTCAATGTAACATATTTATTCAGCTCGAAAAACGTACAGTGTTTACCGATGTATTGGAAAATTCAAGATGGCGTCTCACACCCTCTTTAACACCGTAAGTTTGGGAAAAGGTGTTATAAATAAAAAACTATACAAAATACTATTAAAAACCCGCCAAATATATGTCAACCTATGTCACGGTAACATATATTGAGCGAGTTTTTAACAGTATTTTAACCGGTTTTTTTATTTATTACACCTTTTTCCAAACTTACCGTGTAAAAAAGAGAATCGGCCGCCATCTTGAATTTTCCAATACATCGGTAAACACTGTATGCTTTTCGAGCTGAATAAACATGTTAAATTGAATAAAAACACGAAAAATATATCCAGTTTGGTAGAAAAGTAACTTATCTTGCCTTTGATAACATTTATTTGTTATATATTTGTTTTTTGACAACTTTTTCGAATCTATGTGTACAGTAATACAAACCTAACATTTTTAAAAAACTATTAATAATATATATAAAGTAAATTTAACAAGATGACAAGATCTAATTCTACGACATGTTAACTAGCATATAAATGCTATGAGAATAAAAATGCATAAAAGCTTAAGTACCTTAGTACCAGAAAGCCAAATAGATAAGAGAAAAAAAAATAATATATAATCTAAAGAAGCTTTAAGTAAAAAGAAAATGTAAAAAAATATAAAGAATGCAGTTTAAATTCCCAGAAAAAAAAGAAACTAAATTTAACCTATCGCAGACTTATATATATTAGGCCTCGCGCGAAAGCACAGGACACAAAATGTTTTAAATAATAATAATAATAATAGAATAACAATAACAAAGTCTTTCGCTAGCGAGGACTACTATTGAGCATAACCAGTTATACACTCCTTTTGAAATTTTAATCTCTATTTTTCTCGTTATCTACTGAATATTTTTAATGAAACCTATATGAAATATGTTCCTTATTAAATTGTAAAGATTTTCTATTCTAAAAGAAGTTTTTTTTTAAATTAATCTAAAAAGTTATTTTAAAGTTTTTGTTTAAAATATTCAGATTTTTTTCATTATTCAGATATGTATAACAAAGAGGGAGTTGCAAAAAAGAGTTCTAGTGTGAGGAGAATTACAAACTGAAACAGAGAGAATATTTAGACCTGTAATAATACAAAGAGGGGTTGCAAAAATGAGTTGTGGTGTGAGGAGATATACAATTTGAAATAGAGAGTAGGAGAGTTTTTATAAATATATGCAAAACCACATTCATCTTTTTTTTAATCCAAATTAATAAATTAAATAAAATATAATCTTAAAAAGATACGATACAAGTTAGAAAAGCATTTCATCGAAAGCATGAAAATTGTTAAACAAAATGTTTTTACTATAGGCTTTAAAAATAAAGGTATAAAATTCAATTTGAAATTTATTTATCTTGAAAGTGCACTTTTATACATTTTACAAAGTAAGGTATTAAATTTTTATACCTTACTTTGTAAAATTTATAAAAGTACACTTTGAAGATAAATAAATTTCAAATTGAATCTTGTACCTTTATTTTTAAAGCCTATAGTAAAAACATTTTGTTTAACAATTTTCATGCCTTGGATGAAATGCTTTTCTAACTTGTATATATATATATATATATATATATATATATATATATATATATATATCATGCAGTCTGTCAGTCTTGATGATGACTTGTTGGGGCCTCAGTGCTTTGTCCCTTGGTGTTGGCATAGTCTCACTCTGTTGTGCATCAGATAGACACCCTCTGAGCCTCCAATGGTCATGTGCAGTGGAGCGAACCCACGACGACTGGCAGCAAAGAAGGCCGCAGCTTCTGGCCAAAAGTAATCTCGGTGAGGTAAACAATCGCCCTATGGTGTCCACTACTATGCCTTTTCTTTCTGAATGAGGTTACATAGCCTTTTAAGGAAAACTGCGAGGCAGTAGTAGGATAAGGCCCACAAGGCACTGGTGTTTGATTTTGGGGTTTGTTCCCCTAGTTTTCGCCCAACCAAGGGCACCCACAAGACAGTGGAGTAGATGTGCCAGGGCGTGTCCACACATCGGTGGGCTATAATGCACTACCTCTGGGGTCTGCTACTACTCAGAGATTAGCCTGGGGCCACAAGGTACCCAGTTACTGTGTGTGGCCAACGTGGGTGCACTGTAGGAGTCTTGATGATGGAGAGGCTATGTACTGGTAGGGAAGACTTATGCATAGCTGCTCCCTTTTCACCACGAGGTTAGCCAGCAGTGTTAGCTGGAAGCGAGAAGGCGTGTGCGCATTTGGATTCTTAATCCGGCAGGAGGGTGTGATGCATCTAGTGTGTTAGGCATATATATATATATATATATATATATATATATATATATATATATATATATATATATATGCCCCTCAAGTCGCTCAATCACTGAAGATCGACATTTAATAATGTTTATGAGTTTATAAATGTTTAAATTCACTTGAATATCGTCGCGATTTACGGTGGCCCTGTAGTTATGTTCTTTGCTAACGGAGATAGAGATGGCTTCATTGCAGGGTCCAAATCGCATGATCAGTGGCAGCCGTAACTTCCTGCACTGGTGATTCCAGAAGAATGAAATATTAGTGTTTGTATGTATTAAAATGATTATATATATATATATATATATATATATATATATATATATATATACAATTATATAAATGCAACTTTCTCTCTCTCTCTCTCTCTCTCTCTCTCTCTCTCTCTCTCTCTCTGAATTCTTTCCTTATAGACTCCGAAACAGCGGAACAGATTTTCTTTATTATTTACAGAACTTTAGTGTATAAGTCTGGGAGTGATCTTAGTTAAGTTTTCTTTCAGAATACCTCCGATAATTACCGATAATCGAATCCGTTATTTTAATGTATCATCGGTAAAACCATTTTTCTATGTCGTCGCTTAGCAACAATAATAGAACAACGGGCTGTGAAAATTCTACTGTGCGTAAGTTGATAGCTTTTTGTTTTCTTTGCATGACGTGATCTCTAGGTTCAAACTCTGCATGTAAATTTCTTAATTTTTTTTTTCATTAAGTGCAAAGAATTTTATAAGACTTGAAAATTTACGTGTTTATTGGGGGGGGGGGTATATAAAATAATTTTATAAAAGAAAGAGTAGGTTCTCTAGAGTGCAATGTAAAATAACATATATTTTGGACTAACTTACTGCATGGAGGCATGTGAAGGTTCCTCCAAGTCAATGTCACGGATTTCGATGACAATAAAAATATAGGAGTGTGAAATATTTGTTGATCATCATTTAATCCCAGGCAACGTCGGATCTCCCTGCTAGTATATATATAAAATTGAATATTGAACCTCTATAACAACATTTCACCGTAGAGTCGATATTGATAAGATTTCAAAATGAATAATTGTGATAAAATGTCTGTTTAGCAGCTGGCAAGTTTCCGAAATATTTCGAAAGTTCTTCGAACCATAACGCTGGCAAATATGTAACAGACATTTTGAAGGCTTTCTTCATCTCTGCCGTCTCGCCTCCTTGATGCGGCTTTCTTCTTCCGTCTTCTTTCCGGATTTTTTGTTGATATCTGTAATGCCTCAATTGTCGGCATAATTCATAAGATCGCCATACACGTGCCAGTTCCGAGGAGAAGAGATTCTCACTCAACCCGAACGGAATTAATATGAACGTCACTAAGCTACCGGAAACGCTGAATTCGCTTGATTACACTCTACTGTGTCTCGTCTTTTGAAATTCAACAACTTGAAATCCCAACAGGGATATTTTTTAAGTCATTGTCCAACAGTGCCACCTTGTGAGCAGAATCATCATCAACAAATGGTTTGTTGCAATACAGTATATATATATATATACATCTCTCTCTCTCTCTCTCTCTCTCTCTCTCTCTCTCTCTCTCTCTCTCTCTCTCTCTCTCTCTCTCTCTCTCTCTGTGTTGAGGCAATTAATCAGAATCGGGAATCGGAAAAATCGGAACATTTGGGCGTATCGCTATTGGAATTGGAAAAATGTGTGCATATTTACCGATGGCAAAACGATTCTTTTAATTGTTCTTTTTATTTGAAAATGTTTAAAGCAAGATCTTTCTTTGCTGGTAATAATGATAAAATAATAAATATTTATTGATTTTTAACTACTAGTAAAACTACAATCGAAAGATGATCACCCGCAAGTGTATTTCTTCCATTTAGGAAAATATCTCCACATTTTAACATTTTTGCGTTTTTACGGCAATCGGGTAAAAATAACAACTCGATAGATTTAATGATGATCAACAAATTTTTTTGTTATCTATTATTTAGAGATTTATAAAGAATCGGAATTGGTAATTGTATCGGAATCAGGAAAAATATTGGAATCGTCCCATCACTAATATATATATATATATATATATATATATATATATATATATATATATATATATATATATGTATGTGTGTGTGTGTGTGTATATATATGTATATATATATATATATATATATATATATATATATATATATATATATATATATATATCATATAATATCTTGGGGTCAATATAATAATCAACAATTGGCTTTATAATAGTAAATACGAAATTTACATAAATAAAAATACAATATTTAGGCTCATTTTACGACCGGGAGACGGCAGGACACGAGTAAGCTAGTATATATATATATATATATATATATATATATATATATATATATATATATATATATATATATATATAAGCTGAACGTCTGTGTGTGTGTGTGTCTGCTCACGAATAGGCTCCTATATCGTTGACTATTATAGAAAACTGATCACATATAATGATAGATGTATCAAGATACAGGAATGGTTACGTTTGATCTGGCATAATGGTGATTCATTAAAAATTGTGGGGTCTGCGTACGCGCCTGGTCCACAAAGTATGGAAATAAAAAATTTAAAAATTTAAAAAAAAAACGTTTACAAGTGTTTTTGATATAGATGTACATAATAATACTTTGATAAGTATGTTTTAACTTAAATAGGGATGGTATAATAAAATGGTGGGGTCTGCGTTCGCGCCTGGCCTCCATAGAATGGAAATAGGCACAAACTTTAATAAAGACTTTTCATATCTATCTGCGTAAGTATACTTTGATAATTATGTTTCAGTTTGAAGAAATATGGTATAATAAAATTATGGGGTGTTCGTTCACGCCTGACCTCCATAGAATGGAAATATGTCACAAAGTTTAACAAGGTTTTTTAATATAGATCCACAGAATATTGTGATAAGTGTTTCAGTGTGAACAGGTATGGTATAATAAATTATGGGGTTTATCTATTTTATTTTTACTTTCATCATATTTTGCTTTGGTTTTGATACCCCCAAATGCGAAGCTATTTCTTTACAACCCTTCTTTTTCATAACCTATCATCTACATATATAAAAGTGAAAATGTATGTATGTATGTATGTATGTATGTATGTATGTATGTACGCTTTTCCTCGATGTCCACAAAAGGCTTCTTTCAGAGAAGCGCTTGCTCGGTTACAACTTCTTAAAGCTTTTTATATCATCTATAAATTGTAATATCCACGGAACTCGCCTGTCTATTTAATTTTATTGACTTTCAAACGTTAATTATTCCACATTTCCCGCATCGGCACGCGTTACATTCGGTTTTCGGTATAAAAAAAAACGAAACTCGACTCTACGGCCAGTTGTCTTAAGAGAGCTAAGTAACGTTTGTTCAATGTCGACTTCGTCATATCAGACTGTAGCTTTCATTTCGCTCCTCCTAATAAACAGGGAGCGGGTTTTAAAAAACAAACCTATTTATTCACCTCATTCAAAACTGTCCCGCACAAAATGCTTACTGCTGAATACCTATCGCCGTCACGTCAATCAAAAATGCGCACCTGTTTTTTTTTTAAACTTTACTATTTTCCAACTGCGCGTCGTGAAGGCTTCCTTTTTTTTCACATTTTCGTGTTTTTTTCACATACCCCGAAAAACACCCGGGCAACGCCGAGTACCCCTCGCTAGTACTTTCATAAATCAGAGTCCATTTTATGTAGGATGCTTTTGAACCCAGTCATCGACGGGTACTTTTGCTAGTGTATATATATATATATATATATATATACTCGGGGTTTTTTTTTTTTTTTTATATTCAAAAGTAATGGACTAATGAATTCAACGAGGTTGTTAGATAGTGCTCAATAAAAAGAGCTGATAATACTTGTTTATTGTTATATAAACATGCTCACATCCCGCTGCTACAAACAGCCACTTGTTTCAATCAAACAACAGATATCATCAGGCAGCGACTTGACTATTCAAAAGTTCAATGAATAATGGATTTTTATTTTAGGTAGGAACTCTTTAGAAGTTGGAGTTAAAAAACTTAAAACACAGGACTTTAATTAAATAAAAAAGTAAAAAGGGAGAGGCAATTTAAATAAAGTAAAAAGATTACAATGGGGAGAGAGTGATTGAGAAGAAAAAAGGAATAGAGACAGAAATAGAGAAAGAAAATATAGAGAAAACAAAAATAGAGAGAAAAAGAAGAGAGAAAATATATATATATATACATACACATATACACACATACACACACACATACATATATATATATATATACATATACATATATATACATACATACATATATACATACATATATATACATATATACACATATACATATATATGATATGGAGAAGAAAAGAAAAAAGAAATAAAGGGTTATAATAAAGATAATAAGAACTAGAAGGAAAAGGAAAGAATAATGACATCTAGTTAAATAGAGAAAGAGAGAAAGTAAGAATTTGACAGTATATAGAAAAAGAAAAAGAAAAAATCTGCGTGTCAACCAATTTAAGAACAATTATACAATTCAGTAATGAAACAAATTATTACAAATACAAACAGAAGATACAATCCAAGCGTCAGAAATTAACGTGTCAAAAAAGGCAGTGAATGTATTCGGCTATCATATTTATCCTCTTACATACGTCCACGAGTAAAATCAACGCAATTCAAACATACGTCTACCATTAATTAGGCCCTTTATGCTAAATGATATAAGTTTAAAGTTTTCGCGTTTTTATTAGATAAATATATGAATAAAAGAAAAAAATAATGATAAAACAATATTAAAATTATTATTAATAACAATAAACATAATAGTAATGATAATAATAATAATAATAATAATAATAATAATAATAATAAAAACAGAATAAAATTAATATTTATTATCTTTTTAATATAACATATTTAGACATAAGAGGGGATTAAATAAATTAAATGGGTCCAATAATTATAAATAAAAAACTACTAATATTTATGTATATAAAAAGAATATAATACAAATATATATATGTATATATAGATATATAACCACACACACACATATATATACCCAAATATACACACACATACACACACATATATATATATACATATATATATATATACATATACATGCACATAAGTAAAGGTGTAACTATACTATTAAGTTGGAAGTTTAAGCTATTTAAGTATAGATATAAAGTCATATTAAATCACAAAATAATACATTCAATACCAGATTACTAATAACACAGATACAAGTACACTTACCTATAAATATATTCAGGCAAAAGAAGTAATTAAATCAACGAAATACTCAAAAATAGCGACGCACAGGTAGATAGTACCCTAATTAAAAATAATAAGATACATATGTATATACTCACAGAGAACCAACCGACAAACTAATAAGCATATATATATATATATATATATACACATATATACATATATATATATATATACACATACATACATATATATATATATAATCATACATACAAAAAATACACAAATATATGCACACAATCATATACTAATACACAACAACGCACACACACATATATATACTCACACATAAATATGTATAATTTACATAAATTATATATATAGAAATACATAAGAATACAAATAATTTGGCAAGGGTACAGATAGATGTATACACACATAGAGACATACAAATGGATTGAATAAACATGGGAGGGTATACCAAATAATATAGAAATATATAGATCTAAGTACACACGGTCATAAAATAAATACATAGACACATACATATACACATAGACACACATGTATATAAGATAGGAGAAGTAAAGAATGAAATCAGGAGAGGAGAAAGTATATTAATAGAATATTAATAAGTTATAGAAATCAGTGACAATTTTTAATTTATTTAAATTTTATATCTAAACTAAATTACTTAAAAGATGGGTTTTATAATGTTTGCAATTAATTGAATTTTCGTGCTTCTTATTTAATAATTTAACATATAAGCTAAATCTATGGATTAACACAGCGGATACCATTAAATGGTTTTCCAATATACATAATAAAAAGAATTGTACTTTCTTACAATTCGATATTGTGAATTACTATCCCTCCATATCTAAGGAACTATTCGAAGAGGTGATGGAGTTTGCTAAACTCCTGTCTGATATAAAAGACACTGAAATTGAAATTATACGGACATGTAGAAATACTACATTAATTAGTGGAAATGATCAGTGGTTGAAAAAAGATCAAAATGACCTGTTTGACATTTCCATGGGGTCTTTGGATTCGGCTGAAATGACAGACTTAGTAGGTCTATTCATACTATACAACTTAACCAAAGACATCAATGTCATGGATATAGGCTTGTATCGTGATGATGGACTGATGATCATCAAGGAATCCAACGGCCCTAAATGTGAAAGAACCAAAAAGATTATCTTAAATGAATTCCGTAGAATTAAATTAAAAGTGGATATTATATCAGATGTTAAAACTGTAAATTTTTTGGATGTGAACTTTGATTTAAGGAAAGGCATCTACCAACCATATAGGAAGGAAAACTCAAACCCAATTTATGTACACCCCCTATCAAATCACCCAAAATCTATCATTAGGCATATCCCCAAATCCATTAGTAAAAGAATCAGTGACAATTCTTCCAATCTTGAAACATTTAATAAACATAAATATTTCTATAACAGGGCCCTTAAGGATAGTGGATACAAAAACACCCAAATTGAGTTCATAGAACCAACACACCCAAACACAAATACAAATAGAAACCGTAAGAGAAAAATCCTGTGGTACAATCCCCCTTTTAATCTGAAACTTAAAACAAATCTAGGAATGAAATTCTTAAACTTAATTAAAAAGCACTTCCCTATTAATAACATACTACATAAAATTTTTAATAAAAATACAATAAAACTTAGTTATAGTTGTAATGAAAACCTTGAAAAAATAATTAAAAAACATAATAACAAAATATTAAACAAAAATAGCACACCCATTGCTACCGAAAGTTGTAACTGTAGAATTAAATCAAAATGCCCTCTTAAAGGAAATTGTCAAATTACTTCTGTAGTGTACCAAGCAACTATTTCTACTAAGGAAAATCCGAATGAAAAAAAATATTACATAGGAATGACAAATAACAATTTTAAAGAAAGATTTACCGGTCACAAGTGCTCTTTTGAAAATAATGAGTACAAAAATAGAACTTCCTTGTCTAAATATTACAATGAACTAGTAGAGCAAGGTTACTCCCCAATAGTAAATTGGAAAATTTTAAAGAAAGCGAAAACCTGTTCATCTTTAAACTCGCCTTGCTACCTATGTCTTTATGAGAAATTATTTATACTTACTTTTAGAGAAAGAGATAAATTATTAAATAAGAAGCACGAAAATTCAATTAATTGCAAACATTATAAAACCCATCTTTTAAGTAATTTAGTTTAGATATAAAATTTAAATAAATTAAAAATTGTCACTGATTTCTATAACTTATTAATATTCTATTAATATACTTTCTCCTCTCCTGATTTCATTCTTTACTTCTCCTATCTTATATACATGTGTGTCTATGTGTATATGTATGTGTCTATGTATTTATTTTATGACCGTGTGTACTTAGATCTATATATTTCTATATTATTTGGTATACCCTCCCATGTTTATTCAATCCATTTGTATGTCTCTATGTGTGTATACATCTATCTGTACCCTTGCCAAATTATTTGTATTCTTATGTATTTCTATATATATAATTTATGTAAATTATACATATTTATGTGTGAGTATATATATGTGTGTGTGCGTTGTTGTGTATTAGTATATGATTGTGTGCATATATTTGTGTATTTTTTGTATGTATGATTATATATATATATATGTATGTATGTGTATATATATATATATATGTATATATGTGTATATATATATATATATATATATATATATATATATGCTTATTAGTTTGTCGGTTGGTTCTCTGTGAGTATATACATATGTATCTTATTATTTTTAATTAGGGTACTATCTACCTGTGCGTCGCTATTTTTGAGTATTTCGTTGATTTAATTACTTCTTTTGCCTGAATATATTTATAGGTAAGTGTACTTGTATCTGTGTTATTAGTAATCTGGTATTGAATGTATTATTTTGTGATTTAATATGACTTTATATCTATACTTAAATAGCTTAAACTTCCAACTTAATAGTATAGTTACACCTTTACTTATGTGCATGTATATGTATATATATATATGTATATATATATATGTGTGTGTATGTGTGTGTATATTTGGGTATATATATGTGTGTGTGTGGTTATATATCTATATATATATATATATATATATATTTGTATTATATTCTTTTTATATACATAAATATTAGTAGTTTTTTATTTATAATTATTGGACCCATTTAATTTATTTAATCCCCTCTTATGTCTAAATATGTTATATTAAAAAGATAATAAATATTAATTTTATTCTGTTTTTATTATTATTATTATTATTATTATTATTATTATTATTATTATTATTATTATCATTACTATTATGTTTATTGTTATTAATAATAATTTTAATATTGTTTTATCATTATTTTTTTCTTTTATTCATATATTTATCTAATAAAAACGCGAAAACTTTAAACTTATATCATTTAGCATAAAGGGCCTAATTAATGGTAGACGTATGTTTTACTCGTGGACGTATGTAAGAGGATAAATATGATAGCCGAATACATTCACTGCCTTTTTTGACACGTTAATTTCTGACGCTTGGATTGTATCTTCTGTTTGTATTTGTAATAATTTGTTTCATTACTGAATTGTATAATTGTTCTTAAATTGGTTGACACGCAGATTTTTTCTTTTTCTTTTTCTATATACTGTCAAATTCTTACTTTCTCTCTTTCTCTATTTAACTAGATGTCATTATTCTTTCCTTTTCCTTCTAGTTCTTATTATCTTTATTATAACCCTTTATTTCTTTTTTCTTTTCTTCTCCATATCATATATATGTATATGTGTATATATGTATATATATGTATGTATATATGTATGTATGTATATATATGTATATGTATATATATATATATGTATGTGTGTGTGTATGTGTGTATATGTGTATGTATATATATATATATTTTCTCTCTTCTTTTTCTCTCTATTTTTGTTTTCTCTATATTTTCTTTCTCTATTTCTGTCTCTATTCCTTTTTTCTTCTCAATCACTCTCTCCCCATTGTAATCTTTTTACTTTATTTAAATTGCCTCTCCCTTTTTACTTTTTTATTTAATTAAAGTCCTGTGTTTTAAGTTTTTTAACTCCAACTTCTAAAGAGTTCCTACCTAAAATAAAAATCCATTATTCATTGAACTTTTGAATAGTCAAGTCGCTGCCTGATGATATCTGTTGTTTGATTGAAACAAGTGGCTGTTTGTAGCAGCGGGATGTGAGCATGTTTATATAACAATAAACAAGTATATATATATATATATATATATATATATATATATATATATATATAGAGAGAGAGAGAGAGAGAGAGAGAGAGAGAGACAGAAACAGAGAGAAAGAAAAAGGAACAAACCAAGTTATGTGTTCATCAGCGTTTCGTCTTTATTTCGAGACTTCCTCTGGATGAATGAAATAAAGAAAAAACACCAGTACAAATATTTGAAATTTTTCTTGTGAATAGTGTGACGCTGTCCCATTTCAGCAAACGGAAAAAGACGTTAGAAAGGCTGAAGGCTACCATATTGTAGTAAAATAGCGATAGAACAGAAACAGGCTCGCAACGTATCTTCTGTGAGAAAGAGGTTGCAAAGGAGAGAAAATGGCATCACTTACTAGATTACGAAGTCGGTTTTGAACTCTTTCAAGGCAAGATAAGAGCAGTCTCCCCCCCCCCAGATGTGGCGACAGTATTCCATTTTAGGACGTGGCTCTTATGCAGATAGAGTATTGGCAGTGAGATAGCTACTGAAATGTTAATTTTTTTTTAATTACATTTTCACCCCAAACAAGGCACATTGCCACTTTGATATAGGGAGCTATTATCAGGGACATAAGCTGCAGGGATACTATGTAGGGAGTTGGGCAGCAAGATGTCGGTTCACGTTAGACGTAAGTACAGCTGGGGAAGCAGGGACCCGGAAGGAAATTCCAAAGTCTAGCGGTTCTGGGGAGGAAACCACTGAAGTAGAAGGCTCTCTTACATCTAGGGATCGCTACTGTGTAGGGGTGGAATTTTGCTGCTTGTCGGGTTTGTCGGGGGTATTTACGTCAAGGGGGTACAACTGCTTGTAGTTCGTCGGAGCATTCACCATTGTAGAACAGGCAGAGGGGTTCTCTAACCATTATTCCAGCGACCTTGGCACCAGATTTGGTGTATGTATTCCATTTCAGATCAGGAGTGAAGGTCAGCACAGAAGCTTGGCAAGACATGAAGCTTCCCCAATAGGAAAGCCATTCATTTAAATTGGGGCCTAATGGAGGTCAGAGCCTTGGTGATGAAAGGAAAAAAGCTTTGTTTTTAAATGCATTAAAATTAACCAGTCACCCTTTTCCCCATTGCACCCTAGCCTGTTAAACAAAGAAAATAAATAACATTTTCTTGCACCTAGAAAGTCTGTGTCGTAGTGCTCATTTCCTTTGTGACCGTCTCTACAAACAACATTACTCTCTGAAATTCTGGAACATAGTTCTTTGATCAAATCTAACTCGGACATTTTTTGTTCGAACCCGATAAAATTATCCAATCAATTTCGAGAAGAACTGTTTTTGTCGGTACTCGTTCCAGAAAATAATTTTTTTGTTGTTTTGGTCATTAGGAATGACTCTAAGATAAAAGGGTGTTTTTTTTTTCTTGACAAAACGGTAAATGCGAATCTATCAAAAAGACGCCATCTTTACTATTTTTAAATCTAAGTGCTCGTTCTTAACTAAAAGACTTTTTCTTTCTAAGAATGGAATTAGTCAGAGTGAAAAAGCGACAGTTAACAATGGAAACAATTTTTATCTGCTTAGACACTTTTTGTATGATTACAAATACTAATGGACCCTACATTTCTAGATATTGTGGAAGGCCTGTTATCGTGCGCAAATGATCACTATACAGGCAATCATTGTAAACGCAGATCGGCTCATCTTTTTGTCTATGACTATTAAACTAATTTCCAATCCTATTGATAATGTTTAGCCATTTATTTATTTATTTTCTTTTTACTAGCGGGGAAGAGCATTGCCTGGTCGTAAAATACTCTTAAATAATATTTAATTAATTCAGATGTCGTATCTACAGGATGGCCCATAAGTCACTTTATAGTTTGAAAATCAAATAACTTTTTTCTTAAATGACTGTATTTAATTAATTCTTTTTTTATTATTATTACACAGTTTATAGTGTGGAAATTTGTTCTGACTTTATTACGAAAGATAATGTCTCTTAAGTAGCCTCCATTCTCGGCTTTGCAAAGTAGAGCTCTTTCTAAGCTATTCTTTATAACAGTTCTTAACATCGGAAGTTGTAGGGAAAGAATTTCCTGCGTATGTTTGTCTTAAGTTCTTGGATGCTTCGAGGCTTATTTGCATACACTTTGTCTTTAAGGTATCACCAAAGCCAAAATTCTAGTTCTGTCAAATTGGATGAACGTGGAGGCCATTCACAATCAAAATTTCAAGAGATTTTTCGATCCTGAAACAACACATTTAACAACTGCATTGTTGCTCTAGCTGTATGTGCAGTTACTCCATTTTGTGTGCCACCAATACCCTGGCGTGTTTACTAACTGAAGTTGAACAAATTCAATAGCATATCTTTTAAGAGGATATTGAATATTGAAATGGCGCATATAAGGTCTTTTCGTCCATTTTCAAAGTGAAAATCAATTATCCTCACTCGCTGTTCTGTTGTAAAATTATCAAAACAAAAATTTCCAAAGATTCTATTTTATAATTCTGAAAAGAGAAATTAAAATATATTAATAGAAAAAAGTTATTGAATTTTTAAAATGTAAAGTGACTTATGGGCCACCCCGTATTATAATTGAGTCAATTCTCTATTGATGTTTTCATATGATATTATACTCAATATAGTCGTAATTTCAAAAAGTAAAAGTAAAACAAAAATGTGACTCGGGTGCTATCAGCCAGAATCGAAACCGAAAGTAAAAATTTAAAGCAAAAATATGGAGACAGACAGATAGACAGATAGTCATATAACCTTTTATATATTAGATTAGCGGTGAAGGGGACGCTCGGCTTTGCCTGGTCGTAAAATACGCTTAAATATGATATTTTAATTTATTCAGGTTTCGTATATATTATTATAAAGTCCTGATTTCAAAAATAAAATAAAATAAAAATATTTTGGTGCCATCAGCTAGAATCGAAACCAAGGCTGTAGCGTTTAAAGCTGGCGACGTTACCACTTTACCAGCGTGTTACGCATATGAATTAAATAAAAATAAACTATGATGAAGGTACGAAAGTATAACGACCATTTGAATTTTGACCCATTTTTGATTCCTTAAAAACTTTTATAGCTAAAGACCCATAAAAGAACGGTCTAGGAAAAATTTTAATCGTTTGGGGCCCTCAGTGCCGCTCCGCGACTTTTAGTTTCGGAAGAGACAGAGTTCGAAAATATGGAGGCAGACAGACAGAAAGAAGAACGGTTACAGATTAACGGTTACATCGATTGAAACATTGTGTGGATAATCTATCTATATATCTATAAAAGTGGACGTGACTGTGTGTGTGTGTGTGTGTGTGTGTGTGTTTGTCTGTGTACATTTCCTTACGCAATAACTCTGTCAATTTTTAGTCTACAGACTCGAAATTTGATATACAGAGTACTGAGATTTGGGAAAATCGATGTGATCGGTTTTCGGACAGAAATTTGGCGATTAAGGGGTTAAAGTTCAACGATTTGACTTTTGAGAACTCTACCAAACTCCTCCGACAATTTTGGGTCTATGCACTTGAAATTTTAGATATAAGTTCTTTGGACATGGATCTAACTTAATAACTTGATTTAAGCTCAAAACAATAAATTTTAAGGGGTCATAATAGGGGTATAAGTTTAAAAAAATTGACCTTTGTGGTCTCTTCCAAATTACTCAGATAATTTCTGGTCTAAACATTTGAAATTTTATATAAAGGGTATTCAGAGATAGGGCAAGTTTTTTACTAAGTTTGGGTCGAAAATTTTTAGTTACCAATATATAAATGCATGTATGTATGTCTGTTTGCATGTCTGCCTTAAAATTTCAATAGAGGCGACAGATTTTACCAAGATCAGTATCGTTTTAAAGTTCGACCTTTCATACAACAAATATCGAAAAATTGGCTAAAAAACATTACTATCTTCCCCTTCAACTAGGCACTTTTTAACAGGGGAGGGGTCACTTTTTTCGCCGATATTTTTGAAAGTTATCCTCTCCTTTAGATTTAAAAAATGTCGCTTCCTGTTTGGCGATGGTCGTAACAGCATAAACGTTAGGTTTTACCTCTTTCTTTTCCTCCTTTGCGGTACGGGTTCGAGCCTGCCTTCCTACTACCACTTTTTTTTTTTTTTTGCTCAACATACACATCCAAACACCCGGTCAACGCCGGGCTGAAATGCTAGTATATCTATGAAATTGAAAGTGTCTGTCTATCTGTCTGTCTGTGTGCCTGTGTGTGTACATTTTCCTACGCAGTAACTCTGTCAATTTTTAGTCTACAGACTCGAAATTTGATATACAGGGTACTGAGATTTGGGAAAATCGATGTGATCGGTTTTCGGACAGAAATTTGGCTGTTGAGGGGTCAAAGTTCAACGATTTGTCTTTTGAGAACTCTACCAAACTACTCCGATAATTTCGTGTCTAAACACTTGAAATCTTAGGTATAGGTTTCTTGGACTTGGATCTAACTTAATAACTTGATTTGAACCCAAAACAATGCATGTTAAGGGGGTCATAATAGGGGTCAAAGTTAAAAGAAATTGACCGTTTTTTTTATTTATTTTTTTTTGTTTTGTTTTTTGCTCAACATATACCTCCAAACACCCGGGCAACGCCGGGCTGAAATTCTAGTATCTCAGATGAGAACAATAATACAATTATCAATCCGCATCTAATCAATTTTGGGTACTTATGCAGAAAAGGTACCGTGCTATTTTTAAATAGTATTTTTAAGTTATAACCAGGTTTTATGGTATCTTTTGTTCGTTAGATTGTTCAGTGAAAGTACAGATTAGTTACAAAACACCCTCCCCTCCCTATGTTAAGAATGGGTTTCTAAATAATAATGCTGGTTTATCAGCATAAGAATGGGACTTTACATATCTCCAAAGAAAAACATCTAGCCATGTTGAATCGCACAAATGAGGAGACCACTTGACAGGTTTATTTCCTGAAATTATTCGTATTTTGAGGCGTGGTAGGAGATAGATACATAGAGAGAGAGGGGGAGGAAATGTTTTCTCTAGCTAATGTTTTTAAGACCTCATTTACTTCGTTGCATACTGATCTGCTTCATGTCGGTTTATAACTAGCAATGACCCAAAACTTTATCGACGCTAATATACGATTAACGTCTTTTCTATTTCCGTTTTCCCCATTCATGCGCATCTCATGTTTGACATTAATCACTCGACGCTTCTTACTTCCGATCATATAATTCAAAATTGTTTCTTTTCAAGAATTTCTTATTCTTATTATAAATGCTTCAAATCAACTGTTATCTCATGATCGGGACCAAGTTTTCTCTGATTCTCTTTCCTCTGATATTGAGTACGTGGTACAATGGGGAAAGAGGTGGCTGGTTACTTTTAATGCATCTAAAATCAAGCTTCTATCCCTACATCATTTACGCTCTGATGCTAATCTGACATCAATTGAAATGAATGGCTCTCGTCTTGGAGAGGCTTCGTGTTTTGACAAGCTTCTGGGCTTGACCTTTACTCCTGACCTGAAATGAAACGCGTATATCAAATCCATTGCCAATGTTGCTGGAAATATGGTGGGATCCTTCAGTAGATATCTCACTCCTTATGCAATTCGCTACCTATATAAATGCTAGGTACGGCCAACGATGGAGTACTGTTGCCACCTCGGGGTAGGAGCTGCTAGAAGCAGCTTATCCTGCCTTGACAGAGTTCAAAATAGACTTTGTAGCTTAGTGGAGGATGTCCTTTTCTCTTCCCTGCAACCTCTTTCCCATAGAAGAGACGTCGTGAGCCTGTCTCTGCTTTATCATTATTTTCATGGCAAGTGCTCGACTGAGCTTCAATCTATGCCCCTCCCCTTCGCCAAACTTTCATGAAAAACACTCGTCTAGCCAAAACCACTATCAATAATTTCCCACATTCTTTATCTGTGCCTAAACCTAAATGTAGATTCCATGAACAAAGCTTCTTTCTTAGAACTGCACGCCTGTGGAACTCTTCCGTTTGTCTGCTTTCCAGCTGATTACAATCTGATTGTCGTCAAGTCCAATGTAAACAAATTCTTGATGAACCGTCCCCCTAAGTAATCCAATTTACAAAATTCCCACTACTTATGTTTACTACGCTATAATCACATTGACTAATGTATACCCATTAACCCTTATCCTCGAGTGGCCTCCGGGCCTTGATAAGTGGTGATTCCTATGTAAAAAAAGTACACATGAATTCTAAAAGCGCTTTCTGAACGATATTTCAATGTTAACCTACATTTTATAAGTTATTATAAGGTATTTCAGAATCATTATTATTATCATTATTATTATTATTATTATTATCATTATTATTATTATTATCATTATTATTATTATTATTATCATCATCATTATCCTTATTATCATTATTATCATTATTATTATCATTATTATTATTTTCATTATTATTATCATTATTATTGTTATTATTATTATTATCATTTTTCTTCTTCTTATTATTATTATTATTATCATTATCATTATTATCATTATCATTATTATTATCATTGTCATTATTTTTATTGTTATCATTATTATCATTATTATCATTATTATTAACATTATTATTATCATTATTATTTTCATTATTATTATCATTATTATTATTATTTTCATTATTATTATCATTATCATTATTATCATTATTATTATTATTATCGTTATTATAATTATTATCATTATTATTATTATCATTATCATTATTATTATTATTATTATTAACACTATCATTACTTTCTTCAACATGTTAGAAACCTATGAATTCATATATAATATTGCAATAGAAAAATGCGAGCATGAAAAGTAATATAGTTAAGCTTAAACATGGAATAGTAAAGGACTAGTTGTTAAAACTGGAAACGAAAAGGACAAGATATTCTAGTAAAAATACAATGAATTTATAACTTAAATATTGCAGCATTAAGAATTGATTATATAATGTTATAAATTGAATTTAAAAAAATATATTCTTAATGCTACAATATTTTAAGTTATAACTTTATTATAGTTTTTACTAGAATATCTTGTTCTTTTCTTTTCTAGTTTTAACAACTATTCCTTTACTTTTCCATGTTTAAGCTTAACCATATTACTTTTCATGCTCGAATTTTTCCATTGTAATCCACGATTTCTTAGGGTTCCAATAAATTTAAGTGGTCATTTGTTTAATTTCAGTCCTAATTTTTTGCCTCCATAAACACATATGTAATAACAATGTACAGCACTCGTCTCGTCAGCTTTCAATAAAATCCCCCAAATTATCTCCCTTTCATGGTTTCATTAGTGACTTAGTAGCAACACTAGTCGCTGAAGCGACGTGGTTGCTATGGAAACCAGTTATAAAAAAAACGTCGCTCACCTCCTTATATTTTTTTACGATTCTGAACACCAAAACATTTATTATAACTTTTGTTTTATTGAACAAAAAATGAAAATTTATTATAACTTTTGTTTCATTGAACAAAAAATTAAAATTTATCATAACTTTTGTTTTATTGAACAAAAAAATGAAAATTTATCATAATTTTGTTTCATTGAACAATTTTTTGTTCAATGAAACAAAATTATGATAAATTTTCATTTTTTTGTTCAATAAAACAAAAGTTGGACTTGAAGACAATCAGATTTTTCATAACTTTTGTTTTATTGAACAAAAAATGAGAATTTATCATAACTTTGTTTTATTGAACAAAAAATTAAAATTTTTCATAACTTTTGTTTTATTGAAAAAAAATGAAAATTTATCATAAATTTTGTTTTATTGAACAAAAAATTAAAATTTATCATAACTTTTGTTTTATTGAACAAAAAATGAGAATTTATCATAAATTTTGTTTCATTGAACAAAAAAATGAAAATTCATCATAAATTTTGTTTTATTGAACAAAAAATAAAAATTGTTTATAACTTTTGTTTTATTGAACAAAAAATGAAAATTTATCATTAATTTTGTTTTATTGAACAAAAAATAAAAATTTATCATTAATTTTGTTTTATTGAACAAAAAATGAAAATTTATCATAAATTTTGTTTTATTGAAAAAAAAAAAAATTTATCATAAATTTTTTTTACTGAACAAAAAATGAAAATTTTTCATAAATTTTGTTTTATTGAACAAAAATATGAAATTTATCATAACTTTTGTTTTATTGAACAAAAAATGAAAATTTATCATAAATTTTGTTTTATTGAATAAAAAATGAAAATTTTTCATAACTTTTGTTTTATTGAAAAAAAAATAAAAATTTTTCATAACTTTTGTTTTATTGAACAAAAAATAAAAATTGTTTATAACTTTTGTTTTATTGAACAAAAAATGAAAATTGTTTATAACTTTTGTTTTATTGAACAAAAAATAAAAATTGTTTATAACTTTTGTTTTATTGAACAAAAAATGAAAATTGTTTATAACTTTTGTTTTATTGAACAAAAAATAAAAATTGTTTATAACTTTTGTTTTATTGAACAAAAAATAAAAATTGTTTATAACTTTTGTTTTATTGAACAAAAAATGAAAATTTATCATAAATTTTGTTTTATTGAACAAAAAATGAAAATTTTTCTCACAATATAGATGAGAAGGTGAATCTGTAGAATGTAATAATTGTTTGAATTTTGGCCTAAATACAATGTCCAGACATTGGTAAATGTATTATTTGGTATCACGTGATTGATTGAAAACATTTTAAAACTCTATTTCCAACCTCCAAGGCGCTAGTTTACATTTAAAGAGGAATTTTGGACAGATTATTTTTCACATCTCGAGAGAAAAAAAACATAAATTTACTTGCGTGAGGCAAATTGGATAAAAGATTGAACTAACAGAGGGTATCGATCATCTTCAATCAATAGTGATTTAATGACATTCACAATATGCACAAACACACCTCATCCACATATATATTATAAGGATCAGTAGTTTTAGAAACTATCAACATACACGCTAACAAAGCCAGACTAAACAAAATACAATTTTACTTTGCATCAAATGTGTGTGTGTATATATTGACTGTCATGGCTCTTGTGGGCTGCGTCGTTGTTTGGCTGTGGAATTTATTATATATATATATATATATATATATATATATATATACATATATATATATATATAAAGTGAAAGTGTTTGTGTGTATGTGTGTGTGTGTGTGTCTGTGTACATTTCCCTACACAATAACTCTGTCAATTTTCAGTCTACAGGCTCGAAGTGTGATATACGGGGTATGGAGATTTGGGAAAATCTTTGAAATCGATTTTCAGACAGATATTTGGCTGTTGAGGGGTAAAAGTTCAAGGATTTGATCTTTGAGAACTACAACTTGGATGTCTTCAAGTCCAACGTTAACAAATTCCTAATGAACCGCCCCCTTAAGTAAACACTTCATCAAATCTCCACACTAACGTAATGTACTTGCAATAACCCTTATCCCTGAGTGGCTTCCGGGCCTTGATAAGTGGTGATAACTGTGTAAAAAAAATATATATAACTTTCAGAATGTGAGAGAATATATAATTATTTCCACAGACAGACAATATCGCAGCTCACAAGAGCCATAAGAGCAAACAAACCACGAGTACAAGACTTGAGTTTCGCCCTCATTTGAACTCATCAGTTAGACATATCTGAACTCGGGATTCGAACCCCGAGCCTCTTGCATGCGAGGCGAGGACTCTGCAAACGTGCCACACAAGAAAGTCTATTTACTAACACAGATCAAGCAAACCGTGGCGAAATTCGACAGTGGAATGAACCTACTTTCGTCTCGAACAAGGGAATGTGATCATCGCAATCAGTCTTAACCCAAGTCGATGTCTCACTAGTAGTAAATTTATACACGCTAAGGATGTCATCACGACAAGCTTACCTAACGAGCTATAAGCAATAGAAATTTCAGAATGTGAAAGAATATATAATTATTTCCATAGCCAGACAATCGCTGCTCAGAAGAACCATGACAGCCAACAAACCGGAAGTCTTTATATATATATATATATATATATATATATATATGACCACTTCATTTAATCACATAAATTTAACATACGAAAGTGTAAATTTATGGGTAAACTTTAAGTATTTACTTCAACGGTGCTCAATACGTAGGTAGAGCTAGGTAGTAAGTTATAAAATATATATGGCAATTAAGCTACACAGAATATTCTGCGTTTCATCAACGCTAGGATTCATCAGGCTTATGCCTGATTTTTATTATTCAATATAAGACGAAGAATACATTTGAAATATTTCAAATGTATCCTTTGTCTTACATAGAATAATAAAAATCTTTTGATTTGAAATTTAACCATTTCACGTCATAAATTTTTAAATTTATTGAATGACTAAAATTTTATATATATATATATATATATATATATATATATATATATTAGTACCGGCAAAAAGAAAGTCCTCACCTGTAATTTTTTCAAAAACTGCAAATTTAAGCTAAAGTTAATGCAGCTGTTTAAACAATCTATACCTCATTTGATTGGCTTTTTATTCCTCTATAATTTTACTTGTTTATATTTGACTTTTAATTGAAATATTCTAGTGTTCACGTCAATTTAAAAAAATCATTTTAAATTGAGGAGGCAAAAAAAGTCCGCAGCAACAAATTCGCTTAAAACAAGCTTAATTTTTCGCCCCTAAATCAGTTTAAGATATCCACCAATAGGCAACAAAGCATCTCTAATCGTAACTGTTGTTGTTCCAGGTTATACAACGTAACATTTAGTCCATATGCCACAACTTTCTCTTAGTGATTGTCAGCAGCTCATTAATCTCCACTTTTATGGTTTATCCAGTCGAGAAATCGGCCGCAGATTGAAATGGGATGAGAAAACGGTACGAAAGACTGTGCAAAAGCACCAAAACACCGGCAGAGTTCGTGAAATAAAGTCACTAATATATATATATATATATATATATATATATATATATATATATATATATATACATATATATATATATATACATATATATATATATATACATATATATATATACATACATATATATATATACATATATATATATATATACATATATATATATATATACATATATATATATACATACATATATATATATACATACATATATATATATATATATATATATATATATATATATATATATATATACATGGGTGCCCGGCGTTGCCCGGGTATTTGGAGGTGTATGTTGAGCACCAAAATAAAACCGGTCAATTTTTTAAAACTTTGACCCCTATTATAACCCCTTAACATTTATTGTTTTGGGCTCAAGTCAAAATATTAAGTTAGATCCATGTCCAAGGAACCTATATCTAAAATTTCAAGTGCGTAGACCCAAAATTGTTGGAGGAGTTTGGTAGAGTTCTCAAAGGTCAAATCGTTGAAGTTTGACCCCTTAATCGCCAAATTTCTGGCCAAAAACCAATCACATCGATTCTCCCAAATCTCAGTACCATGTATATCAAATTTGGAGTCTGTAAACTAAAAATTGACAGAGTTAATGAGTAGAGAAATGTACACAGACACCTACACACACAGAGACAGACACTTTCACTTGTATAGATATATAGATATATATATATATTATATATATATATATATATATATATATATATATATACACGTAATATATATATACATAAATATACATAAAGTCGAGTCGTTTCAAGTTTCCAATTTTCGTATCAATTCAAGTCACTATACATAGTACCACTATATATATATATATATATAGTGGTACTATGTATAATGACTATATATATATATATATATATATATATATATATATATATATATATATATATATATATATAGTGACTTGAATTGATACGAAAATTGAAAAGACTCGACTTTTTTTCTTTTCATAAACGCATCACACATTTGGAATTCTAATGTTAGAAAAAAAAACATATTTTTCCCCATTCACCAATAATAGCAATTATAAAGATACACCTGAAGAAGGTCGGGTTTAATATCGGTTGAAACGTTGTGAAAATAACAATCAGGATAAAAAATAGTAGACAGAATAAAGCCAATCACAAGGTCGGCTCTCGTAATTTTTGGAAAATCTATAATAATAGTTATTAATCCTGGCAAGTCTTCTGTTCCTCATCTTTTTAACGGTCTTCAGGTCATTTCGCCTTCTAAGGATAAGGCTGATCAATTTGCTCGTCTTTTTGTTGACAATTCTTCTATCAATGATTCTGGTGCTGTTCTTTTGGATTTTCTTGCAAAACTGATCAGACTCTTGATTCTGTAATTGTCACTTCAAAGATGGCTGCTAGAATCTTATGCCAGTAGCTTCTTTCCAAGAACTGCAAGGTTGTGAAACTCTTCTCCTACTCATTGTTTTCCTCTTACCTACAGCCTTGGTCTTTTCAAGACTAAGGTCAATAGGCATCTTTGTATCTGTGATAATTAGCTTTCGTTCTTGTTAGTTTATTACATTAAGTGGCTTCATGCCTTGTCTCGAGCGATTTCCATTATGAAAAAAAGAACAAAAAAAAACAGGATAACCAATCCTCATCTCAAAAATACAAAAACATAACCCCTTTTGCTTGTTTAAATTTTTATTGTAAGGGAACTGCAAGCAATCCATTTCGCCGTTTCCTTAAAGTCGTACAATCCATACAAGAGAACGCAAATGGCGTCGCTATTCATTGTCCGTGCCCACCCCCTCCTGTCTAAGAACAAACGATGACCTCCATCCAGTTGTGCAGCTATAAATACAGTCTAGCCACAGACTTCAGGCTTTCTATACAAAGTAACGTCTGTGTTGCTATGAAAGAAAATTGGACAGAGGTCAATGAATAGCCCCGAAAAGAATATCAAATTCTTTAGAAATTTATTTTCTGCTCGGTCCAGGTATGGGAATACGTGCCATGAATATTTGGTGAAAATCGTACTACAAACGCATAACTTATATATTCTAACATTTTTAATAACGACATTTAAGGCGCGTTTATTTTCATCCTTATCTTCATGATAGTTGTTTTCTCGCCACGTTTTGGCCGACTAAACCTCTGGCCTGCTTTAAGTAGGTTTGAAACCGCTATCAATACTCACTTGAAACCCTAGAGATTCAATACTTCTATCCACTACGCCACAGACCCTGAAGGGCGATCAAGGTTGGATGTTTTCTTTTTTTTTGGTGGGGGGGGGGGTCTTATAAATCCAAGTTTTAGTTCTTATCTGGATTTCCATTATCGGGTCCGTACCGAATGGTATTTTATACTATTTTTTTTTTTTTTTTTTTGGTATTTTATACTATTTTTTTTTTTATTGGGGTCTTTTTAAATGAGTAATTTGTTTTTTGTTGTTTGTTGTTTGTTTTTTTTTACAAGGTAGTCACCACTTATCAAGGCCCGGAAGCCACTCAGGAATAAGTGTTATTGCGAGTACAGTAATCAATGGGATAGTATCGTAGTAATCGTTAGTAATAGAGAGTGTCTTGCTTAAGGGGGCGGTTCATCAGGAATTTGATTATGTTGGACTTGAAAACATCCAGGTTGTAGTCAGGTGGGAAACAGGCAAACGGAAGAGAGTTCCGCAGACGTGCACTTCTAAGAAAGAAGCTTTGTTCATGGTATCTACGTTTTAGTTTTGGCACAGCTAAAGAGTAGGGAAAACTATTGACAGTTGTTTCAGCTAGATGGGTATTTATCGGGAAAGATTGGCGAGGTGGGACTAGAGATTGGAGCTCGGACGAGCACTTGCCATGGAAGTAACGATAAAACAAAGACAGGCTCGCAACATCTCTCCTGTGGGAGAGAGGTTGCAGGAAAGAGAAAAGGGCATCCCCCACTAAGCCACGAACCCTATTTTGTACTCTGTCAAGGCAGGATAGGCCGTTTTTAACAGCTCCTGCCCATATGTGGCAGCAGCACACCATCCTTGGGCGCACTTGACTTTTATGTATATGCTTTTGTGTATTTGTTTTCTTTATTTGCGGATTATTATCCTCGTCTTCAATTCATTGAATCTCTACAATTCCAGGTGAGTGTTGTCACTTACTATTAATAACGGTTTCAATCCTACCCAAAGCAGGCCAGAGGTTTAGTTGGCCAAAATGTTGTGAAACAACAACTATAAAGATGAGGATAACAGTTCGCAAATAAATAAATAAATAAATAAATAAGTGCAAAATTTATTTTAATAAACATATCTATTTATTAAAATCAAATTCAAAATTTTTCAAATACTAAAATATTCTTCGTAAGGAAATCCAAATATTTTTTTTCGTGTCACGCTGGTGGTAAAGCCTGCTACGTCCTATTTTTAATGTTAGTTAACTTGATTTAATTATTTTTATATTTTACAGTTAAGTGTTGCTTAAAAATGTTTTTAATGTTATTTAACTTAACTGTAAAATATAAAAATAATTAAATTAAGTGTTGCTTATAAATATTTTTCTTTTAATGATATTTAACTTAATTTAATTATTTTTATATTTTACAGGAGGGAGTTGCTTAAAAATGTTTTTTTCATGTTTTGTAAATTAATTTGTTATTTTTATATTTTACAGGTAAGTGTCCAATGATGCAGAACGAACGTGGCGCTGTTGTGTATCTTGAAGGTAATGGTGACAAAATCTTTTTCTTTTAATGTTCACTTTTTTTTTCCTCTCGTCCATCTAATCGTTTATCATTACGTTTCCCTTGTTCAGGGGTCAGACAGTTTCTAATATCACGCAAGCTCACTGTCCAATTCTCATGGCTCAGCGGATCAACTGGCTCCAAATTCCATTCTATACAATTTTGTCTAATCACTTAAATGAATGGAAAGCGTTTGTGTATAAAGGTTTGCTTCGTACACGTTTAATATTGGGCAAATATAATTTTGTTAGTTGGCATAAGATGCTGGCTATAACCTTAAAAAATATGCAGTGAGGCGACCCCATTTGGGGCCGTAGGGGATGTAGAGTTGCCCCTTAGTTACCATTGCTCCCAGATCCAATTTGCTGTTAGTTTTAATAGTTGTAATAGTTGTCAGGGCATCTAAACAAAGTCGATACTACATATATTTATTTGTAATATAAAAAACAACGCTACGAATATACACAATAAATTCAGCAATTGACTAATGTAATATATATATATATATATATATATATATATATATATATATATATATATATATATATATATATATGTCTGTCGGTCGGTCTGTCTGTCGGTCTGTCTCCATATTTTCAAATTCTATCTCCTCCAAAACTAAAAGTCGCAGAGCGGCGCTAGGAGCCTCAAATGGTTGGATTTTTTTATGGGCCGTTCTTTTATTGGTCTTTAGCCGATTAACCTAGTTTTTAAGGGGTAAAAAATGGGTTAAGATTGTTTTTAAGGGGTAAAAAATGGGTTTAAATTGTTTATAAGGGGTCAAAATGGGTCAAAATTGAAAAAAATCGTTAAAAATTTTATACATTGATCTTAGTTTATTTTCAGTTTTTAATTTATAATCGTTTTACATGCGTGTTACGTTGGTACAGTGGTAACGTCACCAGCTTTGAATGCTGCAGTTTTGGTTTCGATTCTAGCAGATAGCACCGAAATACTTTTTTTTCTTACTTTTGAAATCACCGCTCTATAATACTATACAGTGTAACCCGATATAAAAGACTTCTTCTGTCTGTCTGTCTGTCTGTCTCTCTCTCTGTCTCTCTCTCTGTCTCTCTCTCTCTCTCTCTCTCTCTCTCATACTCGGGGGTTTTTATATTCATGTTACACTGTACATCCACAGTCTCTAATTTAGGACCAGATAAAATCTCTCTTATATCCGTTTTTTCTTATATTAAGGTGTCTTATATCCGGGTCGCACTGTATATGAAATCTAGAAGGATCAACATATATTTAAGCGTAATTTACGTCCGAGGAAAGCCGGGCGCTCTAACCCCGCTAGTATGTGAATGAGAAAATGACAATTATCCGTGTACGGATGGTCAGCCTCATTATAAATCCAAAATGGCCACCATTGCAATATTCAAATTAATTAAAATTTAATATTTACCGCTCGTGTTTCAGTTTGAAATAACATTTTAATCGGGTCAACTGTCTCCAAATTTCATTCTATACGATTTTGTCTAATCACTGACGCTGTGTATCAATGTTTGCTTCGTACTCGTAATGTGATATTTTCTCTTGTTAAATATTGGGCGAAGATTGGCTCAACTTACTGTGGAAATTGAAAGAAGCGGAAATGACGTCACATGTGTATCAAAGTTTGCAACCGTTTGTTGTTGTTGTCGTCGTTTTTTGTTTGTTTGTTTGTTTGTTTTTATTTTTTATTTTTTTTTTTTGGTTTTTTTTTTTAATGTTCAGTCTTCTTGTTAAATATTGGGCGAGTATAATTTTATAACTTGAGAATGACACTAAACGGGATTCTGTTGAGATCAGCTTCATGTGCTCGAAGATTAGCTCAACTTGCTGTTGAAATTGAAAGAAGCAGAAATGAGGTCACATGGACCCAAAGAGGGAGGGCGAAGAGAAGGAGGAGAACAAAATACGTAAAAAGGATGTTGAGAATTGTGCTATTCCCATTCACTTGCCTCCTCACGAGGGCAAAGTTAGACACATCTTCGGTGTTTAATGTGGGGAAAAATCCAGCTCCACAAATAGGGGCACTATGAATTGGAACAATAATAAAAAAAAAAAAATTGCTTTAGTCTAGAAATACTATTGACGTTAATATGAAAGAAATGTCCTAATTTCGGTTATAGTCAGCTAACGTACTTCCTGATTTTCTGCGGAGCGCTACCGGAAGCGGTGACAATGCAAATCAGTTCCTTCACTTTTATTGTTCTTCAGTATTTCTAATGCGAAACGATTTATTGAAATAAAATAGAAGAAAAAGACGTTATTTAAAAGTATAGTATTGAAGTCTGTTGCCAAGGTCGCTGGAAAGATGGTGGGATCCTTCTACCGCTCCAGAAGATATCTCACTACTGATGCAATTCTCTATCTATATAAAAGCCAAGTACGTCCAAGGATGGAATACTGTTGCCATATCTGGGCAGGAGCTGCAAAAAACAGCCTATCCTGCTTTGACAGAGTACAAAATAGACTTCGTGGCTTAGTGGGGAATGCCCTTTTCTCTACCCTGCAACCTCTCTCCCACAGAAGAGACGTTGCGAGCCTATCCTTGTTTTATCGTTATTTCCATGGCAGGTGCTCGTCTGAACTCCAATCTCTGGTCTCCCCTCGCCAATCTTTCACGAAAAACACCCGTCTAGCCGAATCTACTGTGAAAAATTTCCCCCACTCTTTATCTGTGCCTAAATCAAAACGTTAATTCCATGAAGAAAGCTTCTTTCTTAGAACTGCACGTCTGTGGAACTCTGTTCCGTCTGCTTGCTTCCCACCGGACTACAACTTGGATGTGTTCAAGTCCAACGTTAACAAATTCCTAATGAACCGCCCCCTTAAGTAAACACTTCATCAAATCTCTACACTAACATAATGTACTTGCAATAACCCTTATCCCTGAGTGGCTTCCGGACCTTGATAAGTGGTGATCACTGTGTAAAAAAAAAAGTATACAATAAAAATTAACAAAATTATATGATTAGTCCTTATTTGTACATTTAGTAAAAAAAATCTAAAAAGATAAAAGGTTTAAAAAAGTATATGTTTATGAAATTATGAAAATAAAAGTTTTTCTTTTAAAATTTTAAAACTTAAAGAGTTTTATTTGCATTTATAAAATAAATGTGTTTATGAAATTGTTGTGGGGTAAGTTAAATAGTTGTGGGGTAAGGAAACTTGGTTGTGCAGACCAAGCTTTACTCAACTTAAACGCAAGGTACAGCCTGCAATACAAAAGAACCTAACGCTCCTGAGACATATTGTAAAGACAGTGACATATGAACAATGTACATATACAACAATAAATAGTGAGGTAAAGTAAGTAATGAAAGCGAGACACCCATATGTCTGCACCGATGCTGAGCTTGTTTCCCGCCAGTCTCCAAAACATAAACAAATATGAAAACGCTCGCTAGCGAAGTATGAAAATGTCACAGTAACAACAAAGTTAACCTACAAAACCAATATAACAGAAAGTATAAAACAAATTATTTAAATCAAAATAATCAAAATTACAAACATAATAATAATAATAATAATAATAATAATAATAATAATAATAATAAAATATCCAATACATTTTTTTTTTTACACAGTGATCACCACTGATCAAGGCCCGGAAGCCACTCAGGGATAAGGGTTATTGCAAGTACATTACGTTAGTGTGGAAATTTGATGAAGTGTTTACTTAAGGGGGCGGTTCATTAGGAATTTGTTAACGTTGGACTTGAAGACATCCAAGTTGTAGTCCGGTGGGAAGCAGGCAGACGGAACAGAGTTCCACAGGCGTGCAGTTCTAAGAAAGAAGCTTTGTTCATGGAATCCACGTTTTGATTTAGGCACAGATAAAGAGTGGGGGAAATTTTTCATGGAAATAACGATAAAACAAGGATAGGCTCGCAACGTCTCTTCTGTAGGATCTGATTTGCCTTTTCAATGCTTCCGGTAGTGATCCGCAGAAAATTAGGCAGTACATTAGCTGACTATAACCCTAATACTTCTCCCAAAATACTTTTTTGTTTATGTTTTATTATTAAATTTCCATAAGTGGCTTTGGGTTGAGACGATTACATCTATGTTTCTAACCTGTGTTACCCTCTTACTTGCATCATTGTATTAGCATGGAGATTCGGCATTACCCGGGATTGAATGATGAACACCAAATGTTTCACACTCCCATATTTTTACTGTCATCAAAATCGGCGAAATCGACCATTTTTCAATCAAATCAATTGATTACCTGCTCTAGTTGGGAACCCATCGCGGTGCACCGGTATGCGGATTTTGTAAACTTATGTTTTATACATAAAATGGCTTGAATTAAAGTTTAAAATGAAAAAAAAAAAGCATCATGGTTCAATTGTGCTCTGAACAGAAACATTCGTTTTGGACGCGCCCCTGTCATATCAAAGAAGAACTACTGTGGATTTTACATGCTTATCCTTACTGCTTGTGCGGTGATAATTGCTTGAATTTACATTTAAAATGGAAAGGTCAAGTATCATAGTAAAATTTTGCTTTAAACAAACACATTAGTTTCGAACGCGCCCCTGTCATATTAAAGAACCTACTGTTGATTTGATATGTTGGGCCTT
>NC_136507.1:20111859-20119359 GCF_053919585.1 Euprymna scolopes | reverse complement strand
TACATATAATGTATTCTACGAAAAAAATTTTCTTCAAAATCACTGGATTCGGCATCAAATAACATGAAAAGGGTTGATATGCCGTAAAGCAAAACCAACCAATCAACTAACCAAATTGGTCGCCCATTTTAGTAATGACCAGGCTCAGTGTTGCTTAACTTCGGTGATCTAATAGGAAACGGTGTGTCAACGTGATTATGCCATATATTATGTATGCAACATAGTGGCGATGGGACAGGGGTTGGAGATTGGTTAACAATGTGGAATCTATTAGATCGATGATACTTTTTTTTTTAATCCTGTCTAATTAGAAGAGACAAGTGATAGTTGCATCAGCCAAGATGTGACGACAATACAAATGTACGGGCGAACGGTGACTTTGTAGAGGTATACGATACTAGCAGATGTGTGTAGTTGTCTACTATGTTAGAGTGAGAGAGAGCTCATTCTTTGCAGCAGCCGTTGCAATGTCTTTGTTTTAGGATACTTAATGCTAAAATATAAACTTAATATAAACGAATAAGCAAGGGAAAAAAATGACTTTTTTTCTTTTTTTTTATAAAGGAGTCACCACTTATCAAGGCCCGGAGGCCACTCGAGGATAAGGGTTAATGAGTGTACGATAGTCAATGGGGCAATATCGTAGTAATTGTAAGTAGTGGAAATTTGGTAAATTTGATTACTTAACGGGAACGGCTCATCAAGAACTTGTTTACGTTGGACTTGAAGACAACCATATTTTAGTCAGCTGGAAAGCAGGCAAACAGAACAGAAGAAAGAAACTTTGTTTATGGAATCCACGTTTAAGTTTAGGCACAAATAAAGAATGGGGCAAATTAATAACAGCGGTTTCAGCTACGCGAGTGTTTTTATAAATGTTTGGCAAGGGGAGACCATACTCAGACGAGCACTTGACATGAAAATAACGATAGAGCAGACACAGGCTCGCAACGTCTCTTCTGTGGGAAAGGTTGCAGGGAAGAGTGTACAGCATCCCCCCTACTAGGCTAGGAAGTCTATTTTGAACTCTGTCAAGGCAAGATAGCACTCCTGCCCAGATGTGGCAACAGTACTCTATTCTATATTTTAATTAAATAAGAGTTAGGTATGTCCTAAGATGAAATAGTGCAATCCTATCTGATGGAGTACCAGCACTGACCACTCTTTCCTGCTTTAACAAAGTACATAGACTTTGCTAAATGCTCGACTCTCTGTTTTCTCTTTATAAGACATTCACAGTAAGAACTCATCTACTACAACATCCTTTATTCTTCCCTAGCATCAGAGTGAGTTTCCATGAACACAGTTTCTGTCCAAATGTTTTTTTCTGTGAAACACGTTACCACGAGAATGCTTTTCCCCTGACTACAATAATGGGGAATTTCAAAATGGGGTTTATATCTTCCGTTCATTCTCGAGTAGCTCTTAGCTCTGATAAATGATCACTCAATGCTAAAAAAAATCTGTCCAAATGCGGTTCATACCTTCCCCTCATCCTTAAATGGTTTTTAGCCATAATAGTAAAAATAGTAAGAAAAATAAAAATCTATCAAAATGAGGCCCATACCTTCCCCTCATCCTCAAGCGATTGTTGGCTATGATAAGTGGAGTCACAATAGTAAAATAATTAACGTGTCAAACTGGGTTCATACCTTCCCCTCATTCTCACCCGATTCTTGGCTATGATAAGTGTAGTCGCAATAGTAAAATAATTAACATCTGTCAAAATGGGGTTCATACTTTCCCCTCATATTCAGGTGATTCTTGGCTATGATAAAGGGTGACTCAATAGTAAAAATAAGAATCGGTCAAAATGAGGTTCATACCTTCCCCCTTACCCTGATGGATCTGTTTTGTCTCAGATTATCTTCGCATTGTAAAATTGCCTTAGCACTAAGTGAGTTGCCACATTTAGAATTCAGTTCTGAATACGTTAATATGTATTCTTGTTTTTGTTTCCACTTGCTGGTATCGGTTCTCCACGGGAAAATTGAGACCATTTTTTCTCCGTCGTTTCCGCTCTCGTCTTGTGTTGTGCGTCCGAAGGCACAAATATTTATGCCTTCTGACCTCTTCATTTGATACGTGCCTTCCTTTTCCGCTAGCAAAGTCGTTAAACGCCGTCGCTGAATCATTCTCTTGCTGCGGAAATTGATCGTTGGAATGAATCTGTCTTCTTCAAAATGCAAAGGTAGCGACATTATAGTTACTTGCAATATTTTTATTGGATATTTTCAAATCACGGCTAGAATAGTCAAGGTTAGCAACCTGAAATTGCACGGATTTCTAATTTGATATTGTGATGTGTAGATCTGTATATGTATCTAGCTATATCTGGTATAATATATATATATATATATATATATATATATATATTATACCAGATATATATATATATATATATATATTATACCAGATATATATATATATATATATATATATTATACCAGATATATATATATATATATATATATATATTATACCAGATAGATATATATATATATATATTATACCAGATAGATATATATATATATATATATTATACCAGATAGATATATATATATATATATATATATATATATATTATACCAGATATATATATATATATATATTATACCAGATATATATATATATATATATATATATATATATATATATATATATATATATATATATATATACTAGCTCACTCGTGTCCCGCCGTCTCGCGGTCGTAAAATGAGCCTGAAAGTATCGTATAATTTATGTAGATTTCGTATTTACTATTATAAAGCCAATTGTTGATTATTATATTGCACCCAAGATATAGCAGCGATTTCAAACGTTTCAAACGACCAGTGAGTTATCCAGAGTCACCAAAGCGGAGCGCGCCGCCCTATGAGCCCCGCCACCGAACGGGGAACGCCGACGACGGGAGGACGGAATGACGCGCATCGGTCTCAGTCTAATATGTAGCGCCGCGACCCGGAACGGCCGACGCGGGTGCCAGCGCGCGAGGCGTGGCGACGACGGCGCGCCGACCGATCGCGGCCTGTGTCACATGTATTAGCTCTAGAATTGCCACAGTTATCCATCGCCTCCGAGGAGGAATACGGTCCCGAGGATTAGGTCCGGTTCCTGAGCCATTCGCGGTTTCGCCCGTTCTAATGCGTGGCGTGAACTTACACTTGCATGGCTTAAGCTTTGAGACAAGCATATGACTACTGGCAGGATCAACCAGGTATCGTTGGAACTTGGGACTTTGTTTCGACAGAACGACAGACCGACCGACCGACCGACCGACATAAGACAGACAACTACAACGACGGGCACGTGTTTATTTATTTTTCGAGGGGGTTCGCCGTCAGTAGAAGCGCGCTGCCCGCGCTGATGGCCTCTTTTTTGTTTCTCCCCTGACTTGGACCGAGACGAAAAGAACGAAAGCGACCAACGTCGACAACAACAACGACAACGGCACCCTTGACAGCGATACATACGACAAACGACAAGCAGCACGACGGCAGTGCACACGGACATCGAGGGTCAAGGTGCAGACTGAACTCGCCGAGGTCGTCGTCATCGTGGTCGCCATCGATTCCGTCTCGTCGTCGTCGTCGTCAACGTCCACGTCACAGCCGGCCGAGAAGAGAGAACAGACGACAGCGTCGACAACAACAACATCGACAACGGCACCCTTGACAGCGATACATACGACAAACGACAAACAGCACGACGGCAGTGCACACGGACATCGGAGGTCAAGGTGCAGACTGAACTCGTCGAGGTCGTCGTCATCGTGGTCGCCATCGATGCCGTCTCGTCGTCGTCGTCGTCGTCTTCGTCGTCGTCGTCGTCATCAACGTACCAACCGACCGAGACGAGAGAGCAAGCAACAACGTCGACAACAACAACGACAACGGCACCCTTGACAGCGATACATACGACAAACGACAAACAGCACGACGGCAGTGCACACGGACATCGGAGGTCAAGGTGCAGACTGAACTCGTCGAGGTCGTCGTCATCGTGGTCGCCATCGATGCCGTCTCGTCGTCGTCGTCGTCTCCGTCGTCGTCGTCGTCGTCGCCAACGTCAACGTCAACATCACAGCCGTCGTCGGGGAGCTGGACCAGGGCAGCGGCGGCGTAAATTTTCCCGTCACCTTCGTCGACCGACCGACCGACCGGCGTCGTGTTCGTGCTCGGAAAACCGAGGAGAGACAACGTGCACATGGCGCGTTCTCGCAAGCGGCTCCTCGGTCCGATTTTTTTGGGCGGCTTTTTCGAGCTTTTTTTTTCTCACCCTTTCGTCCGTGCGACGGCGAACGTCAGGGGAAAAAAAAAAAAAAAAAAAAAACGACAACAACGCGGCGGACCGGGCGAACAACATCGTCGACACACACGACATTGACGACCGGTCCCCCTTTTCACAATCGCATCGAGATAAAAACGAACGAGTCCGATTCGAGCACCGAGTCGCGAGCGGGAGGACTGTCGGTGCAAGTATCGATCACTGACGTGAGCGCTTCGCCGGACAGAGGATGGCTCATCCGGCAGCCGTGCAAATCGATGGTATGGGAAGAACGAACAAGAAGAGCAACGACTTGATCGGCGGCGGCGGCGGGAACTGCGGACGGTGAAAACGGGTTAATCGACTGCGACCACGACTGCTCGATCGATCTTCTTTGGCGCTAACAAAGGTGGAGGTGGCGGAAGAAGGGACTAGCGCTATCACCGTCCACGTATCAGAAGATGCGGCGGCAGACGTCGACGCTTATGCGTTGTCGGACGAGAAGTCGCTGCAGCACGTGTACCGCGAGCGGGACGTCCAAGGTTTTGCCAGACGGAAAGAAATCGGGTGTCAGCGAACGTTCACACGGCTGTGAGATCGGACGCTGACAGGAGTAGGAGGCGGCAGGCAGGCGGCGGTTACGGCGGCGGCGCCTGCTTCTGCTCATCCTCCTGTTTGCTGCGGCGACTTCCAGGACGGGAGAGCATCGAACAACGTACGTACGGTTACAAGGGGATCAGGATCTACATAGTACATCCCCCGACGGCTATTTTTGTTTGTTTGTTCGCTCGTTCGTTAATTCGTTCGTTCGTTCGTTCGTTACAATGTACGTTTTTCCGTTCGACGGCGGCAGAGAGCGGCGGCGTTTCTCCCTAATCCGGAGGATTTATCGGTCGCACAGCGATGGGTCGTTCGGCCGATCATCGAAAGATTCGCAGGTAGTGGTTGAATGGCAGAACGGCAGCAACAACAGCGGCGGCTGAGAGCGGCGAACGCTGAGGCGGAAGCAGAAGCTGCAGCAAACGTATCGGCTAAACATGGTGGACATAGATATGGCTGACGACGCGGGTACCACGACGACTATGGAACCAGGAAAAGGAGCCGTTAGTTGTTCCAACATATCGTTCGACACGTCGAGCAGCCCTAGGTCCACGGAGAAGCACACACACGTACCACGTATTATAACCTAACGACGATGAGCGGGCGCACGGTTGGCAGGAACGAAGGCGGCGGATCAAAACAAGTTGGAGCGCGGCGACAGCGATAACGGTGACAGCCCTAGGCGGCGGAGATGCCACTTTCTGACGCCTTTGCGACAAGCCCGTAGAGACGTTCCGGACCACCACGAGGCAAAGAGTCGCTGCTCCGACGAACCGACACACCAAAGTGTGCTTCCTACCGAACATGTTTTATAAAACTTTCAAACTGGAAAACCCCAGAAATGGTGTTGGTATTCGTCCAGACCCACCTCCGACACCTGAAAATGGTGGTCAAAAAAAACGTCGATTATACGAAGCGACATTTCTGGTCGGCGATTTTCCAGTTTTACGCCTACTGCCACATGGGGATGTCGGTAGGCGTCGCAAAGTGCCTTCTCGACGCCTAGGCACACCAGGACTTTGTCATTTTTTCCCCCTCGACATTCCTGGTCCGGTCTATTCCGATTTTACACCTACCGCCATGTGGGGGTGGCAGTAGGCGTCGAAAAGTGCCTTCTCGACCGCTAGCGACACCACTACTTGAGGCCTACTGGAGGGCCCGCACACCTGAAAGGGGGCCGCGGAGTCGACCCCGGGGGCCTCCGCTTCTCGCCGCCGCTCACTTGGACGCCTTCCGCAACCTGTGGTCCCGCTCGGGGCCGCCGGGAGCCTCGCCGACCTGACCGGTGTCGGTAGGCGTCTGGAAGCGCCCGGCCGACCTGGACGAGGTCCCCCTGGCCCCAGGGGGACACCCCTTAGTTGGATGGGGGTGCTGTCCCGGGCACACATGCAACCCGCGGCCGCCTACCGACAGCCCCCGTCGCTCGATCGCTACTCCTTTCCAACATATGTCGGAGAAGCCGGGCGGTTGTGAAACCCCAGAAATGGTGTTGGTATTCGTCCAGACCCACCTCCGACACCTGAAAATGGTGGTCAAAAAAAACGTCGATTATACGAAGCGACATTTCTGGTCGGCGATTTTCCAGTTTTGCGCCTACCGCCATGTGGGGGTGGCAGTAGGCGTCGAAAAGTGCCTTCTCGACCGCTAGCGACACCACTACTTGAGGCCTACTGGAGGGCCCGCACACCGACTAGGAAGCCGCGGAGTCGACCCCGGGGGCCTCCTGGCGTCGCCGCCGCTCACTTGGACGCCTTCCGCAACCTGTGGTCCCGCTCGGGGCCGCCGGGAGCCTCGCCGACCTGACCGGTGTCGGTAGGCGTCTGGAAGCGCCCGGCCGACCTGGACGAGGTCCCCCTGGCCCCCGGGGGACACCCCTTAGTTGGATGGGGGTGCTGTCCCGGGCACACATGCAACCCGCGGCCGCCTACCGACAGCCCCCGTCGCTCGATCGCTACTCCTTTCCAACATATGTCGGAGAAGCCGGGCGGTTGTGAAACCCCAGAAATGGTGTTGGTATTCGTCCAGACCCACCTCCGACACCTGAAAATGGTGGTCAAAAAAAACGTCGATTATACGAAGCGACATTTCTGGTCGGCGATTTTCCAGTTTTGCGCCTACCGCCATGTGGGGGTGGCAGTAGGCGTCGAAAAGTGCCTTCTCGACCGCTAGCGACACCACTACTTGAGGCCTACTGGAGGGCCCGCACACCGACTAGGAAGCCGCGGAGTCGACCCCGGGGGCCTCCTGGCGTCGCCGCCGCTCACTTGGACGCCTTCCGCAACCTGTGGTCCCGCTCGGGGCCGCCGGGAGCCTCGCCGACCTGACCGGTGTCGGTAGGCGTCTGGAAGCGCCCGGCCGACCTGGACGAGGTCCCCCTGGCCCCCGGGGGACACCCCTTAGTTGGATGGGGGTGCTGTCCCGGGCACACATGCAACCCGCGGCCGCCTACCGACAGCCCCCGTCGCTCGATCGCTACTCCTTTCCAACATATGTCGGAGAAGCCGGGCGGTTGTGAAACCCCAGAAATGGTGTTGGTATTCGTCCAGACCCACCTCCGACACCTGAAAATGGTGGTCAAAAAAAACGTCGATTATACGAAGCGACATTTCTGGTCGGCGATTTTCCAGTTTT
>NC_136507.1:20056859-20106859 GCF_053919585.1 Euprymna scolopes | reverse complement strand
TAGCCCTAAGAGTATTGTGGCGTACGTTGCCCAAGACCAACGAATGCAATAGCCGGGGCATCGCATATCCCCGCCAGAGCTCAATGCGCTGCTGCGGCTTCAACGGAGCAGAATGCAACTCCCCGAGCCAGTCATGGACCACCTTGCGGTGTGGAAAGGGAAGTATCCCCTTCCAGTCGAAGCTGACCCCGAGCAGCACAAACGAATCCAAGACCCCTAAGGCTCGGACGGGTTCCCCACCACAGACTAGCTCCGCTGCAGCCAGGTGCACATTTTTCGCCTTCTTGTTGGCCCTGATGGCTAGAGACCGTGATTTAGCGGGGTTGATCACCATCCCCGATCGCGCCAAGGCTAGCTCCACCGCCTCAAGCTTTACTCGCATACCCTCCGGAGTCTGAGCAAAGAGAGTAAGGTCATCAGCATAGGCTAACGCCCCTACCTCAGTTGACCCCATTGGATAAGCGATCTCGGGCATGGATAGAGAGAGGACCTCATCCATGACCATGTTAAAAAGAAGAGGCGACAGAGGGTCGCCCTGGCGAACGCCACGGGAAGGGTGAAAAACCCGGTCTCCCAGCACACTGGTCGCAGCATCATAACCAGCCCGGATGTATCGCACCAGAGGCTCGGGTGCGCCGAATCTGCGCGCCGCCCGGCAGATCGAGTCGTGATTAACGGTGTCGAACGCTTTGGACACGTCGATCATCACCGCACAGAGATCCCGTGTCTCCCGATGGGCACCCTTGAGTATTGCATTGAAACAGGTGGTGACCTCCAGGCAACCATCCCTTGCCTGAAAGGCAAACTGGTTCGGAAAATCACATTCCTGAGCCCATCTTTTTGCCAAGATCCGATTCAGGCAACGGAATAAAACAGGGGAGACAGCAATAGGGCGAAGGAGGGTGGGCTCGCTGGCATCCGGCGCTTTCGGTATAAGGGAGACTCTTGATCGGATAAGAGAGAGGGGAGGTGCTTCACATAGCAACACAAGGTTTAAGGTGGCTGTCACTATTTTAACCCTTTGCAAGGCCTCGTCGGCCGTGAGTCCATCCAGGCCGGGCGAGGAGCCGCGCATAGCCTTTAGGGAACTCACAACCTCTTCCTCACAAAGGGGGGCAAGCACAGACCACCACTTGTGCCCCCTAGACTGCGCCTGTCTGTTGTCCGGCTCGCCAGGTGCAGACAATTTCCGCTCCCAGAAATCCACGGACCCCGCCGGAAGACGTCGTTCAGCACACGATGTTGCATCCCTCCATCTCCCAGAGAGGACCGCGTCGGCGCAGTCCTTCCGCTTAACACTATAAAGCCGCTGAATGGCAGCAAAAGCCGCCCTCCGCAACGCCTTCTTGTCACCCTTCGGGGCACCAGCCGCAGACCTAGGTCTAGATCCTTTCCTCCCGTGAGACTGGTTCTTTCGAGCCAGCCTCCCAGACCGCTTCTTGCGAAGCGGCCGGCCCGATCTTAGCGCATCGTCCCCCTCCCCTCCATTGGACGGGGAGAGGTAGCGCAGGAGGAAGGTGTCGATCTGCCCGGTTACCACCTCCAGGTCGGTACCCTGGCGGATCAAACCAAGAATCCGCCGCAATTCGACGCAAGCCTGATCAAAGGATGGACCAAGCTCTCCGAGAACCAGCTCAACCTGATTCTCCACCTTCGGCCGCCAACCCCGATCATCCACAGCTGGACTCAAAGAATCGCACTCCACAACCGTCTCCACCGCAGGAGAGCTCACACTATTAACACCCGCCGGAGACTTCTGCTTTGCCAGATGGATTAGGCGCTTCCTCACCGCTTCAGCAGAGCGGCCAAAGCGGGGAGAAATTGCGACACACAACTCCGCCTTCGTTCGATATCGATCCCTCATCTCGGACGCACAAGCTGACAAAAGAGTATCTTCCTCAGAACTCCAGGCCGAACCGGGACGGGCCCCAGCAACCCTGTCCTGGTTGAGATCTTCCGGGTGAGCATGCCTCCGGTGTTGGGATAAACCGCGACCAGAAGCAAACCCACGTCCACACGGGCACACAAAGGGGGAACGATTTCCATCACTATCCGACCCAGTCAATCGGTCGCTGAGGGTAGCAGTGTCCACGGAACCAGGGGGAACCGTGTTTTCTTTATTTACTTTCTTAGGGACCACTGCTATACCCACCCGACGGGAGGTCAGCCCACCGGGAGGGTTTGTTACACCCTCAGCCGTCAAATCTCAACTGTATTTTCAGCTTCGACAAAACGTTGCCCGACTCTCACCACGAGGAGGTGGTGCAACAAGAGAGTCGGAGAGGCTCCTCGCCCGGGTCTTCGTGGAGCGCCACGGCTTCCAGCCCCTCTTCGGGTGAAGGCGGGTGCTGCTTCGCGGCAGCGTCCGTCCCTCTTCGCCCGTTGCTCAGCGTCTCTCTCGGCGTGGGGGCGTTCGTCCGGCAGCGAACGGTCAACTCGGAACTGGTACGGACCGGGGGAATCCGACTGTCTAATTAAAACAAAGCATCGTGTGGCCGGTCGACCCGTACAGACACGATGTGATTTCTGCCCAGTGCTCTGAATGTCAAAGTGAAGAAATTCAACCAAGCGCGGGTAAACGGCGGGAGTAACTATGACTCGAAGCACCCCGCAGAAAGCCGCTTGAACCGCCGCCGCCAGAAAGACGACCCGCCGACGGTCCCCCGCCGTTTTTGGTCGACGCCACACTCCTGCCGCCCGACGGCGGACTCCCACCCGTATCGCTCTCCGACCCGCACACACGCTCGCTTGACCGCGACCGCTTGACCGGAACACGCCGCCGCACAACGGACCGCCGCGGCCCCTATGCCTTCGCCGCAAAGCGCGAACGGAGCGAACGCTACAGCCCCGTACCGGTTCCTCGCTTCGCGCGGGCACGGCCCGACCGACCCGGTCCTCGGAGCCAATCCTTCTTCCGAAGGTACGGATCCATTTTGCCGACTTCCCTTACCTACATTGATGCCATCGACGAGAGGCTGTACACCTTGGAGACCTGCTGCGGATGGTGGGTACGGACCGACTCGAGAGCTGCGAAAACCGGACCCGGATTTTCCAGGGCCGCCGAAAGCGCACCGGACGCCGCCCGAGCCGCGGCGCTCTACAGGTACCTTTTCCGTATCTCCGGACGAGCCGATTCCACGGACATGGTCCTTTACGAAGAAGAGAGAACTCTTCCCGGGGCTCCCGGCGACGTCTCCGGGCTCGCTTGCGTCACCGCGGTTTCGCCCGGGAAGCGACGGGCGCCGCCGACATTGCTGCCGACAGCGTCGCCACCCCCGGGCCCTCTCCGAGTCCGGGTTCGGGAATATTAACCCGATTCCCTTTCGACGGGAGGCCGGCCGCTTTTTTTGTTTGGGCTTTTGATTCGATTCGATTCGATTCGCTTTCCTTTCACCTTTCATAACGGATCCGGCGCCTTTCGGGAAGACTTTCGCCCGCGTCTTAGGACCGACTGACCCGTGCTCGACCGCCGTTGGCACGGAACCCTTCTCCACTTCGGTCTTCGAAGGTCTCGTTCGAATATTTGCTACTACCACCGAGATCTGCACCCGCGGTCGGCTCCACCCGGGCTCGCGCCCTAGGCTTCCGTGCTCGCCGCGGCGCCCTCCTACTCGTCGCGGCATCGTTTCGGCGCGAAAGTTCATCGCTCCTCGCCGCGACGGTCCGGCATCGGTCCGTCGCTCCAGCGCCATCCATTTTCGGGGCCGGTCGATTCGGCAGGTGAGTTGTTACACACTCCTTAGCGGATTCCGACTTCCGTGGCCACCGTCCTGCTGTCTATATCGACCGACACCCTTTCGGGGATCTCATGGGCGTCGCGTTAGGCACCTTAGCCGGACGTTTGGTTCATCCCACAGCGCCAGTTCTGCTTACCAAAAGTGGCCCACTTGGCACTCGCATTCGAGGTGACCAACCGCCCAGCGAAGCGTGCTGGGGCGGCGGCCGGATGGGTCGGCTCCGTCGTTCGGGAGAGTCGGCCCGTTCCACCCGTTCTGAGTTCGAGAGTAGGTCGAGGCCGTGAACGGCCCCGGGGCCTCCAATCGTTCGCTTTACCGGATGGAATTGCGACGATCGAGCGCCAGCTATCCTGAGGGAAACTTCGGAGGGAACCAGCTACTAGACGGCTCGATTGGTCTTTCGCCCCTACACCCGGTTCCGACGATCGATTTGCACGTCAGAGGCGCTTCGGACTTCCACCAGAGTTTCCTCTGGCTTCATCCCGACCGGGCGTGGATCGCCATCTTTCGGGTCCCTGGTCGCTCGCTACGCCAGAGTCGGCCGAGTCGTACTCGGAAAAAGGGGAAACCGACCCGGGGGTGATGCGCCCGCGCGCAGCGCCTAAACTCGACGACAAAATAGGACTAGTTCAAGCCGCGGGATCTCACCGATGGGCGGAAGGAGGATATGGAAGCTGGCGCCCGGCAATTCCCCTTTTTGGATGATGCGCCGGTCCCCTCTCGGGGAGGAGGGAAAAACAACCGCACGTCAGCCACGAGCCTTCCCTCTCCTATCTCTCTCGGGAAGAGAGAAAAAAGGAAAAGTTGCGGGCACCGCAGCAGCGACGGCGGAAGGCCGAAAACGCCGCGCCGGCGGGATCGGGCACGGCTCGGAGGCGGGTGAGGCGAGGAGAAGACGACGGCACGAGACCGACGACACCCCCCGACGACCCCCGGACGACTTTGCCACGACACCTCTCCCGATCGACGCCCTCCTACACGCTCTCTCGCTTTCGCTTCGCCTTCGGGGTTAGTCAGAGGTGGCCCCTACGACTCGCGAACGGCCAGGACTCCTCGGTCCGTGTTTCAAGACGGGTCGGGTGGGTTGCCGATGCACGTCGCTGACCCGGGGTGGCGGGCGGCTCGAGTAAAAAGCGTCGCCGAGCGACCTCTCCGGAAACGGAAACGGGCGCGGGCGGGGTTGCCCCCGACAAGAACCCGAAACGTCGGCGAGGTGCGTGACGGCGAGGCCGCGCCAGTCCTATCCCGCCTCTCATCGCGCACGCGCCCGAGACGGTGGGGCGCCTAAGGAGCGACACACACAGAGTGCGCGTCGCCCGCACGCGACTTCCGGCGGGCTACAAAAACGGACCGGCTCGCCACGTGTAACGGATCGTGTCAGATTTCCTCCGTTCCCGGCAGAAAGGGGCAGTTACGTTCGCGGGCCCGACGGCCGGTGGCCCCCGACTTCACAAGGTGGGAAGACGGGGGTTTTCAGGGTGATGAAACGCCTGCCGCCTACGGAAAAAAACCCGCGTGTTCGACCTGCACGCCGGGAACGGGTCGCGACGACGGACCGGAGGGGAAGTGCGTCCGGTGCCGGCCGCGCGGAGGTCGCGCCGAAGCGCCCGCGCCATGATTACGCCGAGCGATGAGAAGGGGACGGGTGCAGCGGAGTCGCGCGCGGAGGGAGCAGGAGGAAAGAAGAAGCGGCGGCGACGGATGCGGCGGGTTAGGGCCCGGCGGCAGCAGCGATCGAGAGGACGAGTCCCCTCCGTCGCAGCCAACCGACGCAGCCACCTACCGACGCCGCGGTCGTCACCACGTTTCCCTTCCCGCTATCCACGCGGCCCGTCTCCTTCGTCGGCGACGCGGGCACAAAAGCTGGAACCGCGGAGAACGAGTCCCCCGCGGACACGACGAACGACGACCTGTGCCGCGACGGCCTCTCTTTCAAGAACACACATCGAGTTTGGGCTCGAGCCTAGGCAGCACCGGACTGAGTCCCCCCGCGATCGCGGTGAGCGGTCCCACCCGTTTACCCCTGGGCGGTTTCACGTTCTCTTGAACTCTCTCTCCAAAGTTCTTTTCAACTTTCCCTCACGGTACTTGTCGACTATCGGACTCGTCCCGGTATTTAGCCTTGGATGGAGCTTACCACCCGATTTGGGCTGCGTTCCCAAGCAACCCGACTCTCGGATCGAAGGCCGTCGCTCGCCGTCCGCACCGAATGGGCCTGGCACCCGCCGCGGGCGGCCCCGATCGAGGGAACTCCGAACTATGCGAGACGAAAACGAACGGCTGCCTTCGACCCATGCGCCACACGTCCCGAAGCCTTTTACTTGCGACGGGATTCGGCGTTGGGCTTCTCCCGGTTCACTCGCCGTTACTAAGGGAATCCCGGTTGGTTTCTTTTCCTCCGCTTAGCGATATGCTTAAGTTCAGCGGGTCGTCTCGTCCGAGCCGAGGGCGGCGGTTTCTTTTAGTAGAGTGTGGTGTTTGGAGGAGAGGAATCTCGATCGGTACCCTCCGTGTGACGACGGCTGGCCGATATAGCGCCCGTCCGACCGAAAATGAAGAAGCCAACAATTAAAAAAAAGCGTGGGTCCTCCCCATCCGACGTTGCCTACGACGCGGCCACCTTTTTACGGTGCGACGGCCGTGCTCGTCGCGCTGCTCGAGGCGTCGCTGAGAGACACCTTCATGAGGCAGAGAGCGAGACGAGCAGGCGGCGCTTACGTCGGCAGTCGGTTAGGTCGGTACTTTTTTTTTGTTTTGTTTTGGTCTCCCTTCGGCTGCTTTCGGACAGACTCCTCCTGCTCCTCCTCCACAGTGTTTCTTCACGCGGTCGAAAAGGGAAAAGACTCCGCGGTCTGCCAGCGGGAGACGAAGGAGGAGGCCAGAGAGGGTTTTAAAAAAAAAGACATTGAAAGGAGTCAATTCTTTTTTTTATTTTTCTTCCCCCTCGTCACTCGCTCCTGCGACGTCCCGGTTACCACCGTGCCGAGGACCGGGCGGGCACGGGGACGGCAAGATGTCGTTTCGTTAACGGAGAAAGACATGTAACGTTCCGCCTCTCGACCGGACGTGGCCCCGAGACAAGGGATCTCGGGGCCGCAATGTGCGTTCGAGGTGTCGATGTTCACTGAGTCCTGCAATTCGCATCAGTTCTCGCGGCTGGCCGCGCTCTTCATCGACGGACGAGCCGAGTGATCCCCCGTCCAGGGTTCAGCACTTGGGTTTTTTATATTAGTTTTTGTTTATATAGATTTAGTAGTGTGCGAGGAGGTCTGTGCGAGGAGGCGTGACGGCATTGCAATGTCGCGAGTAGTTTGTTTTTAGCTAGCGGCGGTGGCACAGCGGCTGCAAAAAACAAAAAAAACGATAAAGCGGCGACAAGGCAAGAAGAAGCGGCCATCACTTGCGGTGGGCGAAAAAAACAAACAGGTGGTAAGACGCGGAAGCAAGCAAGAAGAGCTGGGGCTTTAAAAACCTCCGCGTCACCACAAATCTATCTCTCGCTCCGCCTTTTTGGGTTTGTTTGCGCGCATTCGAGGCGTTGACACCGACAGACAGAGGAGGTAGGCCGGAAAACAAACCAGTCTCGAACGGGAAAACGGTAATGATCCTTCCGCAGGTTCACCTACGGAAACCTTGTTACGACTTTTACTTCCTCTAAACGATCGGGTTCGGTCGTCTTCTCCAGGCATCGAACGCCGAGGCGTAGATGCACGAGTGTCGTGACGGACACGTCGCGCACTGCCCGGCGGCGTCGTCGGCCAGATCCGAGGACCTCACCGGACCGTTCGATCGGTAGTAGCGACGGGCGGTGTGTACAAAGGGCAGGGACGTGATCGACGCGGGCTGTTGACCCGCGCCTACCGGGAATTCCTCGTTCACGGGGTTGGTTACAGGCCCCGATCCCTATCACGGGAGGTGGTTCAGAGGTTTCCCAACCCTCTCGGGCCGGGGCGAAGTCCCCGCTGATACCTCCAGTGTAGTGCGCGTGCGGCCCCGGACATCTAAGGGCATCACAGACCTGTTATCGCTCCGCCTCGTGTGGCTTTCTGCCACCCGTCCCTCTAAGAAGTGCGTGAGAAAACCGACCCGGACCCGAGCGCCACGGAGGACGCCGAGCCCGCCGTAAAAATCACTGACATCGGCGCACTAGTTAGCAGGCCGGAGTCTCGTTCGTTATCGGAATCAACCAGACGGATCGCTCCACCAACTAAGAACGGCCATGCACCACCACCCACCGAATCGAGAAAGAGCTATCGATCTGTCAATCCTACCGGTGTCCGGACCGGGTGAGTTTTCCCGTGTTGAGTCAAATTAAGCCGCAGGCTCCACTCCTGGTGGTGCCCTTCCGTCAATTCCTTTAAGTTTCAGCTTTGCAACCATACTCCCCCCGGAACCGAACTCTGGTTTCCCGCAGGCTACCCGCCGGGTCATGGAAGCGAACGCCGGCGGATCGCCGGTCGGCATCGTTTACGGTCGGAACTACGACGGTATCTGATCGTCTTCGAACCTCCGACTTTCGCTCTTGATCGAGGAAAACGTGCTTGCCACACGCCATCGCTGCAGTTCGTCTTGCGACGATCCAAGAATTTCACCTCTAACGTCGCAATACGAGTGGCCCCGACCGCTCCCTTCGATCATTGCCTCGCCGTAGACGGAGACCGACAGACGTAGACGAGGCCCTCTTCCATCATTCCATGCTTATCGTATGCAAGCTTGAACAGCCCGCTCTGAGCACTCTAATTTTTTCAAAGTGAACGTACCGGCCGCCGCGGACACTCGGTTAAGAGCACCCTTGGAGGAGAAACCGCCGACCGCACACGCGCGCAGACAAGACACGAAGCAGGGACTCGGAGCGGACCGGGGGGTAAAAAAAAGAGGAACGCGCGGAAAGGGAGAGGGAGAGAAGCGCGGGGGTCAGAGTGCGGGGATGCGAATGAACACACCCAACACACACACGTAGCACCCCCCCGTTAGACTACTCCCGGAACCGAACCGACGACCACTTGTTTTTTTTCCCGGATCCCGATCACGACCTCCTCGTCCACCTCGCCGGCAGGACCGCGTGGCGGGTATGCTAGCGGTTGACACCGGCGGAAAGGGCCGGGAATGCGAACGGACGACCAAAGTCAACGACGGACGATGGCGCCGCCGCCCCGGGGCCGCTTGCGCGACCACGAACCCGAGTTCGGACTACGAGCTTTTTAACCGCAACAACTTTAATATACGCTACCGGAGCTGGAATTACCGCGGCTGCTGGCACCAGACTTGCCCTCCGGTTGGTCCTCGTTAACGGATTTGAAGTGTACTCATTCCGATCGCGGGGCCTCGACAGAGTCCCGCGTCGTTATTTTTCGTCACTACCTCCCCGTGCCGGGAGTGGGTAATTTGCGCGCCTGCTGCCTTCCTTGGATGTGGTAGCCGTTTCGCATGCTCCCTCTCCGGAATCGAACCCCGATTCCCCGTTACCCGTAGTAACCACGGTAGGCACTTAACCGACCGTCGACAGTTGATTTCAAATATATAAATGAACAAAATTTCACAAAAAATCGAAGAATGTTTTTTTTTTTTTTCAGTTTAAAAATGCATGAAACAATCAATTGAGAGAGATTTGATTGCATCAGAAAGAAGCTGGGGGAAAGGTGTTGATCTGACTCCATACCAAAAAGGATGTTAGGCTTTGACTGACTCATGTATTTCTAAGTCTAAGTTTTATTTATTTAAACATAATCATAGGAAATATTACTACAATTACTGCATGCATATATGTATGTAGCCCGTTCGTTTCCTTAGGCGGTGAGATTCATGGATGGCCTATAACCACATGTTGATAAATATTCAACCATAATTATTGAAACACAATAAGACGATATAAATCTATTTTTTTAACTAAAAACTTTCAAGAGCTACGAAGACGGGAGTGATACCATGAAAACAAGCGACATTTTGTGCTCCAGCATTTATTTTCCTATGTAACCGCCACCATTCTCAGTGCACTTTTGCCAGGAATACAATGACGCATCTCTGCTTCTGATGCACATCTATGACGGAGATTATGTGTTAGAGTCTCACACCGTCAGAATTTGAAACAGAGAGAGGAAACTTTCAGGTCATGGGTGCATAGATTCAATCAATACAATTTACAATCTCCTTCTGTTCAATTCGGGCGGAATAAAAAAAATTGGAAACATTACTTTTGGAACTCCCTATATATATATATATATATATATATATATGTGTGTGTGTGTGTGTGTGTGTGTGTGTGTGTGTGTGTGTGTGTGTGTGTGTGTGTGTGTGTGTGTGTTTATACATACATTATTTCTATATTCATTATTAACATATATATGTTTATATATATTATTAACATATAGATATAATATTAATATATATATATTATTAATACATACATATATATATATATATATCATTAATATATACATATATATTTATAGATATACATATATATATTATTAATATATATATTATTTATATAATTAATATATATTATTTATATTATTAATATATACATTATATACATTATTAATCTGTACATATATATATTTTTATATATTATTTATATATATATTATATATATGTTATATATATATGTTATATATTATTTATATATATATGTTATATATATTATTTATATATATATATATGTTATATATATATATTAATATATACATATATATTATTAATATATACATATATATTTATATATAGACATATATATATATTATTAATAATATATATTATTAATATATATTATTGATATATACATTATATTTATTATTAATATATACATATATATTTTTTTTTTATATATTATTTATATTATTGATTAATCCACAATATTCTAGGTGTATCAAATTATTAGCAAGGTAGTTTGTTTCATCTTAAAGGTAGTTCGAGTAGTTCTGAAAAGAGTACTATTACAGAACAGCTATCAAAAGGGGAAAACTACCCTCGAAATATCGAAAATGATAGGAAGGTACCATCAAACTGTGAAAAAATTTGTCAAGAACCCTACAAAGGTATGTAAGAGAGCTGATAAAGGTAAATCTAGAGTTGTTTCACGTCGTTCTCTACTCCAAATTAAACGTGAAGTTGTTAAGAACCCTGGGCAGACAAGTCGAGAAGGCTTTGACCGAGCCGGATTGAAGAATGTCTAAAAAAGTACTCGATGTCGCCTTCTGAAAGAAATGGCAAAGCTTGTTAAGCCTGTGACAAAGCCTCCATTAAAGCAATATCACATACAAAACCGATTGAAATGGGCAGAGGAAAACATGAAAACGGATTTTTCTAAAATTTTGTTCACGGATGAAGTGCGTGTCAGTCTTGATGGCCTAGATTGCTGGAGAAAGGGATGGGTCCTAGATGGATGACATCGTCATCAGCGTTTAAAGTGCCAACAAGGTGGTGGTGGGATAATGATTTGGTCTGGGATTATCGGAGATAATTTAGTTGGCCCATGGAGAGTCCCAGAAGGCGTAAAAATGACGTCAAATGTTTGCATAACTTTTCTGAAAGAGCACTTTAAACCATGGCTGAAGAAGCAAAGGTTGACGTTCTGAAAAAACATTATTTTTATGCAGGATAATGCTCCCTCGCATGCAGCAAACAAAAGCAAAGAGTATTTGCAATAACTGGGATTCTCTGGGCTACGGAAGATGGTGTGGCCTGCGAATTCACCAGATTTGAACCCAATTGAGAACCTTTGGATTATCATGAAGCGACGCCTCTATGCAAGTAGACGCCAATTTAAGAGCAAAGGTGGGTTGTGGGATGCTCTCCAAGAGGTATCACGAAGAATAACTGTTGACGAAATCACAAGTTTGACTAATTCTCTAGACCAACGTTTTTTACAAGTTATTTATAAAAAAAAGGATCTCATATCCCCTACTAATTATGCCAACGTAGAAATTGCTATCTAGTTATTGTATTCTAAGCATTTTTCTTAGTTCATTTAATGTTTGAAAATTATTTCAATAAACAAGTTATAGGTATATTGTGTTTTTTTTTCTCAACCTCGTTAATAACTTGACACACTGAAATCAACATATATTCCTATCCTATGCTATAATTTCGCTAATACTGCTTTAAATACTTTTATTTTCTGACTGGAGTAGCTGTATAGTACTGTAAGCACTTTCTCAAAGTTTCATGGATTTTTATTCACTCGTTCCTTAAATATTTTTTAAAAATGTAAACTCGTTAATAATTTGATACGCAGTATATATATATATATGTCTGGCTGTGGAAATAATTATATAATTATTTCTACTGCCAAACAAGAGCTATGAAAACCAACAAACCGGAAGCTCATTAGTTAGACACATCCGAACTCAGGATTCGAAACCCGAGTCTCTTGCAAGCACTCTACTAACTAAGCAAGCGTGCCTCACACAAGAAAGTCTTGTTAACTATCACAGATCAAGTAAACTGTAACGAAATCCGACGGTAGAATAAGCCCACTCTCGTTTCGAACAAGGGGTGTCTTGATGCCTTAGCAAATATAAAAAATAATACATTTCTCAACTACAATTCACGTATATTCAGATTTGTACTTAATACTTATCTTCGAATATTTAATACTTATCTTAGAACTGCACGCCTGTGGAACTCTGTTCCGTCTGCCTGCTTCCCACCTGACTACAACTTGGATGTCTTCAAGTCCAACGTTAACAAATTCCTAATGAACCGCCCTCTTAAGTAAACACTTCATTAAATCTCCACACCAACGTACTGTACTTGCAATAACCCTTATCCCTGAGTGGCTTCCGGGCCTTGATAAGTGGTGACCACCGTGTAAAAAAAAGAAATAGTTTTCTAATACAATAAGCACAAAACCATTCATTTACGCTGTAGTCACATGGTGTTATTTACACTAGAACAAATAAAAACAACGCGTAAAACCTTTAAAATTCAGCAATATATATCATTGCATTTACCAGTGAAACATTGATATTTCATACTTCTAAATCATTCTTTCATATTCCACCTGGGCAATGTAAGGACACGTATCCTTCTTGTATATAAATATATGTGGGCATTTCAAAAGTAATGCCTCCTACATTTTTTTTTTATTCTGACTGAATGAGGAAATTACATATATGAAGAAACCACACTTCAGACGCAAATGCACAGCCATCATCCATCGATAGCAAAATTGCATTGAGAATGAGGGTGGCTATGTAGAAAAATAAGTTCTGGGGCATAAAAGGCTGATACAAAAAGTGAAACCTCCAATTTTTAATTCAATTTTGTACCCCAGAATTTATTTTTCTACATAGTCACCACCATTCTTAATGCACTTTTGCCAGGAATTCAATGACGCATATCTGCTTCTGACGCACTTCCATGGCAGGGGTTGTTTTCTTAGAGTCTTACATAGACAACATCTGCAACAGAGAGATGGAAATTTCAGGTCATGAATGCATAAGTTCAGTCACTATAACAATGCGATTTGCCATCATGTCTGATCAATTCGGGCGGAATAATAAAATAAGAAGCATTACTTTTGGAACCACCTTGCGGGCCTTGGGGAGTGTGGAGCCACCCTTTAATTGCCATTGCTCCCAGGTCCACTCTGACCCGGAGTGGTTGTACCTGTTAGGGTCCCAACTATGGGTTAAATAGAATCTGACTTAAAAAAATATATACTCCATTAAAAATCGTTCCTCAAAATAACTAGATTCGGCATTAAATAACCTGAAAAAGGTTGATATGCTGTAAAACAAAAACAACCAACCAACCAAGCTTTTTGTGCTCCAAAATTTTAATTTATCATTTGCTGATGGCCTGTAACACTACAGTTTAATCTGTTATACCTGAGTTCATTCTCTCACTATTTAGTCTAGTCTGTCAGAGTTTAGTTTGGTCTGTCATGATCCAGCTTAGTCTGTCACATAGCAGTCTAGTCTGTCATGTTTTGGTTTAGTCTGTCATGTCATGCTTTTAGCCTGTCACAATTCAGTCTAGTCTGTCATGCTTCCGTCTAGTCTATCATACTTCAAATTAGTCTGTCACAATTCAATTTAGTCTGTCACATCGCATTCTAGCCTGTCATATTTTGGTTTAGTCTGTCATGCTTTAATTTAGTCTGTCATGATTCAGTTTAGTCTGTCACATAGCAGTATAGTTTGTTATGTTTTGATCTAGTCTGTCATTCTTCAATCTAGTCTGTCACACTTCAGTTTAATTAGTCACGATTTAGTCTAGTTTGTTGCGATGCAGTCTAGTCTGTCATGTTTTGATTTAGTCTGACACATTTCAGTTTAAAATAGCATTTTCTTTGGTCTGTCATGCTGAAGTTCGAAATAGCATTTTCATCTCCAAAAGCGCCAATTGAATGAATCTATACTTTCGTCTATGTCTTGGCTAATTTTTAAATATGGTATTGTCTTTGGTAGAAATTTAATGCTTCATTCGTCGATTCTGTCTTTGGAAATACGGCTTCATGCTTGATGCTTTTCGATCATACATCTTGTATCCTCAAAAAAAAAAAAAGCTAAAAAAGTGAAGAAATGTCTTTTGCTAATGATTTGCAGGTTTCAGTGAAGAAATTTCCTGCTGATGTCTTTGAAGATTTCCTTTACAACTATGTCCGCCATTTTTTTTTTCACACAACGAATAATTGATCCCATTGTTCGGATTTCTGACATTTTCTTCTCTCTCTCTCTCTCTCTCTCTCTCTCTCTCTCTCTCTCTCTCTCTCTCTCTCTCTCTTATCGCCTCCGCTAGTTCCAACCGTGCAAGATTAAAATTCATAAATATGCTTGAATTAGAAATGGGCATAATGTTTCGTTGAAAAAATACATTATTTTGGCAAATCATTTTGTCTTTGTTTTTTTTGGCGGGGGGGGGGGAGGGGTTCTGGGTTACCTTCATTTTTCTCTCCTAACCCTAAGCCTAATCTCCACTTTTTTCCGCGAGGATTTTATTTTATCAAATAAGAAAAGCTGTAATTTTTCTGAATTTTTTTAGATGGGGATTAATAATACGCATTATTTTGGATACTGTTCTCATCTTGGGTGTAATTCTCACAACATTTCGGCCGATATAATCACCAGCCTTCTTCAGTGTATCTTCATAATGGCTTTTCTTAGGGGTAGTAGGCAGGCAGGCTCGAAACCGTACCGCGAAGGAGGAAAAGAACGTGAAAACAAAAACGTGACGTCTTTGCCGTTGCGTCTATCGCCAAACCGGAAGTGGCGAAGGATAGTCAATCGAAAAGAGAGGATGACTTTCGAAAATATCGACGAAAAAAGCGATTGCCCAGTTGAGGGTAAAGGAATGAATGTTTTTAGCCAATTTTTTTTATATTTGTCGTCCGAAGGGTCGAGCATCAAAACAATACGGATCTCATGAAAATACGTCGCCTATGTCGAAAGTTTTAGGCATGCATACATACATACATACATACATACATACATACATACATACATTTTAACGGACAAGTGAGATTTATATTATAAATTATAGATGATAGAAGGGATAGTTTTCTTTGTTTGTTTTTTGTTTTTTCTTTTCTAACGCACCTAATTCGTTAGAATTCAAAATTCAATATATATTTTATAACTTACTACCTGGCTCTACTTACGTATTGAGCACTGTTGAAGTAAATATTTAAAGTTTACGCATAAATTTATACTTTCGTATATTGATTTACGTAATTAAATGAAGTAATCATATATATTTACTATAATTATTTTTTTATATCTACAAGCACTATTGTTTCACCTTTTGGGAACCAGCAGTGCAAGGAGACACGATTACTGCCAAGAGATTCGAACTCTGCCACGAAACCATCCCTGATTCCATTAGCAGGGAACACCCACTTCGACTAGCGTGAACCGCGGAGAGTATATAGTTGTAATCAACATCTATAAAGCGCAAATGTCATTTTAAAAGGTCGGGTGTGATCACGATATCCTAATCTACACACGTGGGTTTAGTGACCGACTTATTTCATTTCAACGTAAGGTGTTCAACGATAAGAACACGGTTCTTAAAGGGGTATACATGATTTTTACTAGAAATCATAGTGCAAGGAGTCACGATTGCCGCCGGTTGAAAGATTCTAACCCGGCCACGAAGTCATCTCTGACTCCATCAGCAAGGAACAAACCCCTCGGCCAGCGTGAACCGCGGTAAGAATATAGTTGAAATTAACATTTATAAAGCATAAATGGCATCTAAGAAACTAAGTCGAGAGTGATCAAATAGCGAATTAAATTAATTTTCAAGTCGGTTAGAGCAAATGTTTCTGTATATAAAGAAGTTATAACTAAGTTCTTCGTGGTTATGTTATGTCTAAACCTAGCATCAAACAACGAATAGGTTTCTACCACATCACACATGATATGTTTTTATTATAAAACTTTAAAAATCAATTTAGAAATTAAGGTACTTGTACAGTTTAATCAAGATATTAAAAAATGAAAATTTCGAAAAAAAAAAAAAAGGTTATATTGTACGCATACGTTTTGGACTGAAAATCTCCGAAAAACAATTCATTTATAATTTGATCGAGTAGGTTTTTTTGTTTGTTTTGTTTTTTGTTGTTTTTTTTTGTTTGTTTTGTTTTACGCGGAAAAACACGTTTTTATGAAGTTATTTGAAGTCAGCCATCTTTGTAATTTTTTTAACGTGCCACGGAGAGATAAAAACAATTTAAAGTGCCGACACTCCCTCCCCATCTTTATTACTAGCTTTTCTTCCTAAAAATCGAACCTTTTGCTCGGTATCATAACAATTTGTTTTTTCGCTGCAAAAGAAAAAAAAAACTCCTTGATGAAATTAAGTGATATTTTTTTCGGCGAACTTTGTTCCATAACGGATACGTACAATATAACCTTTTTTTCGATATTTTCATTTTGTAATGTCTTGATTAAACTGTACAAGTACTGAAATGAAAATAATTGATCCGATTCTCAAGATCACTTAAATCAACACAAATGAATACACGGCAATGGATGTCTTCGTGAATCTCTGAATAATTTGATCAAAGAAAATTACCTGACTTTTCGAATCGCCCATCTCCGCCCCGCCCCCACCCCCCGTGTCGCTTCGGGTTACACTTTTAATGAACAATGTCTCCTCTCGGAAATTCTTTACGAACGATGCTGGACAAAATTGAGCCGGAAGGGCGTATAAACCCTTGAGTATTTTGCTGACACAATTAACAAACGTCTGGCACTTTCTTCAGTAAATTACCAGCCACTACAAGAATAGATTTAACAAACATTGGATTGGTTGGTGGTTTTGAAAGTTTCGATGGGCGGTGGAGGGTTGTTTTATGGCATATCAACCCTTTTCATGTTATTTAATGCTGAATCCATCAACACCAAAACATTCAATGCTTTAGCCACAGGCGTTGTTTACCGCTTTTGGCCTCCATCGTTACCATCTGAGCTATCGTCAGATGGATAAAAAATGGCTAAAAATTAAGCGACTTCGAGATAAAAATGTATACGTACGTATGCTCAGAATTTAATCGAGTTATCCCTGCCAAGATCAATATTGTTCTTTTCAATAAAAGAAAACCAGTCGAAAGTATTCTCGAGGACCAAATACCCTATATATCAAGTTCCAAGTCTGTATACCAAATATTCAGTGACGAGTTTGGTAGAAACGTTTCGCACACACACAGAGAGACACGGTCACTTATATATACTAGCACGGTGACTTGACGTTGCCGGGGATTGAATGATGATCGATGAATGTTTAACATTCCCATATTTTTATTGTTATCGAAATCGGTGAAATCGACCATTTTCCAATCAAATCGATTGGGAACCCACCGAGGTGCACCAGGAGAATCTCACATGCGTCTCACAGTAACTTGTTCACAATACATTGTAGTCTACATTGCACTGTAGAAAACTTACTGTGATTTGATAAAATTATTTTTTATATATAATGGCTTGAATTAAAGTTTAAAATGCAAAATTCAAATATCATACTATCATGCTCTAAAGAGAAACATTAATTTCGAATTCGTGCCTGTTATATCAAAGAACCTACTGTTGATTTTATATGCTGAGCCTTTATGCTTGTGCGATAATAAAACTTCTCAAATGAACTTATAATGTTGGTTGTGTAAGGTGTTAACTTTGGTCAAAATCACCTGTTCCTTCTTTCGTCGGATTATTTCAATTATCGATTATCGATTTTTATCGAACACATTCTGATACAAAACTTATCTAATAAGAAACCATAAAAAATTAATAATTAATTAATGAACGCTCTTTTTACAAAGGAATATGCAAATAAGTTTACCTTTATGAAGTCGCTCCCATATCCCTGACTGGGTATATTAAGAAGTTTGTTTTAATAATTTTTAAATAGAAAAAGTAGGTTTTTAATATCAGTGTCAGAGCAAAAAAGTATCAACTTTATTTGTGTATAGATTATTTTATTTATCAGTTTTCAGTATTTACTTCAACGTGCGTAGAGCAACGTAATAAGTTATGAAAAAATATATGGTAATTAAGTTAAACTGAATTTCCAGCATAGAAAAAACTGAGATCAGCAACATCACATCTGTGAGAAAGAGGTTGCAGAGATCAAATCGAAAAAACCGCCTCTATCTTCCATCGGTTTTCTATTGTTTGTCTTTTTGCAAGAATAAAAAGTTTTTTTCTTTATTTTACAATGACAAACCTTTTTTTTTTTTTTTTGTATTATTTTACTTCAATCGAAGTTCTCAGAAATCAAGGGGCCCACAACCATGGACTAACACTTGAACTCTATTTCAGATACAAAGATATTCGAATGTTCTATTGAAGTTCTTTATTACTTAAACACTGAGTTCGTAAAGAAATTGAGGACATAATTTTCCTCTCTCCAATTAACCATTTTCATTTGTTGTAATATATCTTTCGTTTTGGTCTCTTGGTCTTACTGGATTCCAGGGTAAGAATTTATCTAGTTTGGTAGAGTATCCAGCTTCGTGCTATTACTTGAGGTAACATCACTTGGAGAAGGTGCACTATTCCTCGTAAAAGCCAATGTTGGTTCGCCATATAAAAGGGATCTTATTTGGGCTGAGGAGTTTAGAAGTGTCGTGAACAAGAACATATAATTAACAAGCTAATAATTATGAAGTTACAAGTTAGTTTTCGACATGTATTACAACACAAGGTTAGCTCATTATATTAAGTGGTTTCACGTCTTGTCTGGAGCGATTTTCATGAAAAAAAATCAATCCAATATAATGTTAGCTAACAGGGTAGAGATAATAGTTGTTAAGTTTTACGTGTTTTTGTAATAATGACGGCAACTTGGTTTTCGACATGTGTTGCAATATTTTAGAGCTACTGAAAAAGGTATGGTCCCTGACGATCGGGAGATTCTATTTATAAACGATGCTGCTAGGAACTGACGAATCAAATGAATTCACGTTCTGCTACCAACCAATCAGAAACCAGAATTGCTCTTTAAAAATTAAACCTTTTCTTTAGCAAGTTTGCACGTGTTTTCTTCGTGTCAACACTGGAAGAATCTTTTGCACTGTGGCTTCCAACTCAAGAACTAGCTACTGAGAACCAGTCACCTCCAGAACTTGTATAGAACAACTAACCATCGGAAACTGTTCTGAAACTAAACATGGCTTACACATCAAGAGGTTATGGGCTCAGATTAGCTCCTTACATTAAGTAGTCTCACGCCTTGTCTCGAGCGATTTCCATGAAAAATCAATCCAATCTAGTATTAGCTACCCCCAATTATCCATACAAAGAGGCTAATTTCAGAATTACTGAAAGTCAGAAATAATTTTTTTTTTACCGATCCTAATTAATGTAGGAAACCGTTTGTTATCTTTGTCAATGTTTGAGTAATGATGGCAGCTTAGTTTTATGCTTGTATGACACAAGGTTGAACTGCAGCATTAAGTCGTATTTGTTCTAAAAAATCAATATTTAGTGAAAGCGAGTTTTTATGACTATTCAAACGATTAAATTTTCATGGCGGAACAATTTTAAATCATTAGCAACAAATGTGATTTCAAGAAATGAAATTAATCGATCAAATTTAAAGAAGTTGGGAATATATCAGACGATTCTGAAGGACACATGGTTTAATAGTATTACTAGAAAATACTGAGACTAGCAACATTACATCTATAAGAGGGATATTACAGAGAAGATTAAGTGGAATAAACTTCCTCTGTCTTCCACTAGTGTTCTCTTGAGCTTGTTTTTTTTTTGCAAGTATAAAGAGCTTTTATTTCACAGTGACAAACCTTTAATTTAGAAGAAGTGCCATGTGCAAGAACAAACTGCTAACAAGATATGGATAATAATTCTGAACTTTCATGCGTTTTTGTAATATTAATGGTAACTTAGTTTTTGTCTGCATAACACAAGATTAGCTCCTTACATTAAATGGCTTCACGCCTAGTCTGGTGCGATTTCTGTAATGTAGTCGTTATATATCAATTCTCAGGACCCATACGTTGTATGCAGAGGCACAAAGAAACCAAAACAAGTAAAGAATTCGACTCGCCCTTTTTTGTGTGAAACGACAGACATTTATTTACAGGTAGTTTTCAGAATAACGCCTTGTCTCTTGTTCAAAAGTCTTCTCATGCTCTAATGTGCTTAACAAGACTTTACCATGTCGAACACGCGGTACTCCATCCCTGTCCGACCATATTTAGCACGCATCTTTTCTTGCCGCTTTCAGGTCACCTGTTTAACACGTCTATCTCTGTCCTTCTCTGACCTCAATGGTCCACGTTTTTCTCATCTTTTTCTTTTCTTCCTCGCCGTTACGTCATTTCGCACACGGCTCGGTCATTTGCATACAGCTACTACCATACGCGCGCCCGTGCTCTGTTACATTTCTATGAAGAAACAAAAATCATTTTAAATCAACAAGTATACGCACAAAGAGGTTATTTTCAGAACTGAGTGAAAATCATAACAAAAAAAAACTTTCCATTCTTACTGGCGTGAGACAAAAATAAAAACGAAACGTAATTGAGAAATTCCTCGGTTATTTTTCCGCGAGTTAAAGGAAGAAAACCAGTTGTTATCTTTGTCAACGTTCAAATAATCTGATAATCTAATTTGCATTGTAATTGCCAAAAGCTCAAAGATGTTTACCGATTTCATCAAATGGAATCAGTTATGAGCACACCGTTACACCGGTTCGTTATGTTTCGTTATTTTTTATCACATTTATTTATTGCAGCTTTTATGAGTGTAACCATCTCTTTGTCTCTTTGTATTCATTGCTCGTAGGTGTCTGTATGTATGCAGAATGTCTTAATGCGTGATTGTGTATTTTTATGCCTATGTTTCTTCTGTATGAAAAAAAAATGTGTAGCTGTCCTAAGATGGAGTACTTTTGCCACATCTGGAGAGGATCTGCTAAGACTACTCTTTCCTGCCTTCACAGGTTACAAAATCGTCTTTGAAATATAGTGGGTGAGAACCTTTTCGCCTCCCTTAATTCCTCTTTCTCACAGATAAGACTTTGTGAATCTACCCCTGCTCTATCGTACATCCATCCATCCACCCATCCATAGTCTTGAGCCCCCTGGAGGGGCGTAGGCCATCCACATGTTTGTAGATCGGTTTGTAGCAAGGAGTTCTTTATTCGGGGTGAGGGAGCTGGCCCCACGTTTAATCTTCCCAGAAGGTACATACAGTGCCTAGCCCTCCAAAATGGTCACCCATGTGGTACTGGCCAGGCTCACCGTTGTTTAACATCAGTGATCTGGCGAGGACTGGTGTGTCAACGTGATTGTGTCGTACATTCTGTCTTCGAAATCTAGTGAGTGAAGGCTTTTTCGCTTCCCTACTTCCTTACTTCCTCTTTCTTACAGAAGAGACGTTGCGGGTCTATCTCTGCTCTATCGTTATTTTCATTGCAGGTGCTCGACTGAGCTTCAATGTATGCCCCTTCCCTGCAAAACATTCGCAATAAATATTAATTTTGCTACAACAACTGTCAACAATTTCCCTTACTTTCTATTCAGTGCGTAAAACAAAACTAAAATTTTATAAGCAAAGTTTCTTTCCTAGAACTGTCCGTATGTGGAACACAATATCGTGAGACTGCTTCCCAGCTGACTATAGCATTGTCCTTTTTAAGTCTAATGTAAATATTTTTTCTTTTTGAGCTGTCCTCTTGAATAATTAAATCCTACCCAAGTTCCACCATTACTGATCATGACGGTGTTGTATCATCATCTACCTGAGATTCATTAACTTATATCTTATAGTGCAGGTTTCTCCAAAGTTTTCAAAGGTGTGGCCACAGGTACGTGGGACAAACTTAAAAAATAAATGCTCTGTATGTGTTTTATACTCTTTTACTAATTAACTTTGTTTTTGTTTTTTTTAATGAAACTCTTTTTCCAAAACCTCATTCTTTTAATCATTTTGATAGTGGTTGTAGCTAGACGGGTGTAACACTCTCTGCTTTCTATACCAATTTACACGTTCTTTTCCTTTTTCTTAATTTCCAGTTTGAGGCGTTTTCCTTTCTAATTTTTTTCATGTGAGCAACGATTGTTCTTTTTCAATATAAATTTAAGTGATTCCACTTCAACATCGTTAATGATCCATTCGACATCATATTTTTTATTTTCAGCCGCCATCTACCTAATAATGAATAACAAAAACAAATACGAAGCAATAACCATAAAATAGAAACTAACTCAAAGAATACGAAAATATCTACAAAGCCAGTAACTTTTCTTTTTTCTTTTGCAAATAACAACCAACATGCCTGAGGACGGTCGAAGGCCAATCCGACCGAAACATTGAAGATGAGAACAATAGTCCAATGAATACAAATAATATAAAAAATCAGCCCTTATCTAAAAAATTCAGAACTTTAACAAAAAACAAGTTATTTCCTACAATAGCGTCTTACAGAGGGATTTTTTCTCTTTGTTTCAATACCGACAGGTCTTAGACCATTTTGAAAATGTCCTTTTTCCTGTTGACTGGTCCTATGCAGTTCTAGGAGGTCCAGGCTTTGCTTCCTCACTTTAAAAGAAAGGTTGGTTTATCAGTAATTGCCTAAAGCGCCCCTACCAGCCAATGCCGGCGGGGTGCCCAGATATTTTTTTTTTTTGCTCTTCTTCTACGCCAGGGGTCTGCAAACTTTTTAAACATTGCAAACATTTTACAGCTACGTGAACAAACTAAAAAAAAATGGCGTGAACGTGTTTTATACTATTTTGCTTATTAGCTTTGCTTTTTAATGAAACTGTTTTTCGAAAAGCTCATTCTTTTAATAATTTTCTGGACAAAAATAAAAACCATTACACTATTGTCACACATTTCTATTTTCAAAAATTTTTCCAATATATTTTTTACGTTTTCCATAAGAGCTCCATGGACTAGATTAAAGATTTGGCAAGCCGAATCTGGCTCAAGGACCATAGTTTGGAGATCCTGTTATAATAGCCTCTGGGCCTTGACCCCCAAACAAAAAAAATGTGAGCGTATGTGTGGGGAAAATAGAAACGGACATACACACGACCTTCCTGTGAAGCGCCCACGTGTCTGCTTGTCATGCGCGCTGGACAGGAAAAAGAAAAAGCAAGATGGCGTCTGTGATATTTAACAAACAGTCTCGTGTAATCTCGCGAGATTCACGTGGATGAATGTAATATAAAGCAGGTAGTTTGGTGTGTGTAGGGGAGAGCTTTGACTGTTCAGACGCTAAACAGGTGACGTTACAAGACAGCCGGTTACTCGGTGCATTGGGACGAGTGAAGGAGGTCCCAGTACTACAGTATGCGTCTGTATATACCTTTCTATGTGATGGTGTAAGTGTTAGAGTTAACAAGTAGCTGTACATAGGAAAGCATGCTTTTTAAACCCTAACGCTGGCATGTGTTAAATGGTTTCAAATCCAAAACCATATCTAGATATACAGTGTGCGAGAACGCATTTTTCTAAACCTTTAAACAGTTCATATCTCTTTTCCCGGCCACGTGTCACTTTTCGTCTCAGCTCTGATGCCACCCACATGTCTCTAACATGTCTCAAATCCCACTTCTCTGAACACGAGTGTCTTGAACACATTCTTTTCTGCTCGCCCATGTCTCGAATACGTCCTTTTTCACTCTCTTGTGTCTCGAACATCTTTTTTCACTTTCTCGTGTCTCGAACATCTTTTTTCACTTTCTCGTGTCTCGAACATACCTTTTCACTTCCTCGTGTCTCGAACATCCTTTTTCACGTTCTTGTGTCTCGAACATACCTTTTCACTTTCTCGTGTCTCGAACATCCCTTTTCACTCTCTCGTGTCTCGAACATCGCTTTTCACTCTCTCGTGTCTCGAACATCCTTTTTCATTTTCTCGTGTCTCGAACATACCATTTCACTCTCTCGTGTCTCGAACATCCTTTTTCACTCTCTCGTGTCTCGAACATCCCTTTTCACTCTCTCATGTCTCGAACATCCTTTTTCACTTTCTCGTGTCTCGAACATCCTTTTTCACTTTCTCGTGTCTCGAACATCCTTTTTCACTCTCTTGCGTCTTAAACACGTCTTGAATACGTTTGCTCGTCCACATACGTCTCGAACATGTACTTATCTGAACATTGGCCATGCCTTGAACACCACTTTTCTAAAAACTTGCTTTGCCGAACACTGCTTCCCCATTCAAGTGTGTCCTTTTTATCTCTGCTGTGACGTCACATCGCACAGCTCGCTTGGTCATTTGCATGTGGCTGCTGCAGCTGCTAACCCAGTGTTAGTTGCCCTATTACAACATTGCACATTTTTAAGGTTCCAAGTTGCAAGGAAGGTTTTTGTAGGGAACCAGTTTTCGAGAAATATTTGTAATAAAAACTTGAGAGAGTAAGAAAAGTGTTATATTGTTGTGAGGGGTACAAATCACCCCTATTTGAATACGAAGTGGAATCAACCAGTCCTATGAATACCACTGGTTTCAGAGACTAAATGGAGACATTCATACCATGTTTAACCGCAAGCTACGAACACGTTCTTCTCATACCACTTTAATGGTTCCTGTATTCTTTATAATAAATGCATATTATATTTTATACACTTTACACTACTTGTGGTTTCTTTCATTTGTAACCCCTAGCACAGGTTTACAACATATATATATATATATATATATATATATATATATATATATATATATATATATTATAGCGAATACTGGCAAATGGAGGTTGTAGTCCGAAAATTGCCGCGAAGTTCGTTGGATCCGACTGAAATAAAGGGATTCACTAACGACACAAAACAGGATATAGAAAAAAGTATTAATTATTAAAACAATAAAATTTACAAGTTTTGCAAAACTTATTGTGTTTGCGGCTTTAGAGAAAGTCCAACTATAAAGTTCTTTTACGTCCAAAGAATTAGACGGCTCTTGTAATGTTCGGATAGGTACAAAATTTTAGGAGATGAATTTTCCTATCTGTTGCTTCATAGACGAGCTGTGGTTAAAAGAGCAAGAGACTATTGTTCTAAAAGCGAACCCGATAAACGGGGGTCCCTGATTGATTAATTAGACAGACCCTATTTTTAGATTGTTAGTGTATTAAAGGAAGATAAGTGGGAATGATAAACCCCTTTTTTATAATATATATATATATATATATATATATATATATATATATATATATATATATATATATAAACGCAAATGATAAAATGAATCCGAAAGCATAAATTTACAAAATGGAAGTTTACATGAATAGGAAAACATAGTATGTTTGTTAATATTTTGAGTTTCTTTGTATAAAAAGGGAGATTCATTAGCTGAGATATTGAAGAAGTCTGAGTCAATAATTTAAGAGCCACCAATCATCCACAGGTCCGAAAAATCATAATGAAAACTTCCCCACTCAATTACACAAATTATATTTGATTATAAGTTATTAGTAAGGCTTATTGTTCGTTTGTTTTCATCATAGAAAGAAAGTTCGGTGAGAAAAGTATTTGAAATAATTAAGTTTGTACATTTGATTTTGATGAGCAGACGATAAAGGGAAAAAGTTCATGAGTTTTGAGCATGCATGCATGCGTGTGTGCTTGTGTGTTTGCATGAATTGGGATAGCAATCCTAAGCTCAACAGAGGGACGAGGGGGGAGGGGAGGCTGAGGCAAGCTCTGTCGTGAATTTTGGCTCAACTGTTTATTGAAGAAAAATCTTTTTTTTCTTTTATGCATTCAGATTGGATAAAAACGGTAAATTCAGAGAAATACATCCGATTTTTTAATATGTTTTTGTTTGTTTTGTTTTTTTTTAATTTATGCCAGTGCATGCGCCGAGCTAAATGCATTGAAACGGGTTTAAACAATTTCATTTTGGATGCCAAAGAGTAATCTTCGATGCCACACGCATCCATCGTATCATTCTAATATTATTTCCCTCTCGTTCAAATGAAAAATACACATTTATAGAAAAATGGGAAATGGATACAATTCTATTAATATGCAAATTTGAAATGCATGAAATATAAGTAAGACTGAAAATAGCCGGACCTATAAAGAGAGTAGATGCTGTGCATGTTAATTTTATATATCAAATTGTTGCTGCTTATAACCCAATGGCACAGAGTGCCAACATCAAAAGTAGTCGATTTGTGTTAAATATACATCCATTAGGCCATTATCAATCACCAAAATGTCCATTCTGTTAAATATTGGCAGGCAATCCCGGGAAGAAAAAAAAATTGATGTGTTATATACACACACAAAGGATTTAATGTGAAGAATGCAGAGCTTTCCACCATTGTCTAACAAAATGCATAATTTGACCCAGAAATATGTGAGAGGATATCGGTCAAAGGATTGAAAAAATAGACAAAGGAATTATTAAACATTTCAATAGGAAACGAATGTTTTATAAATAAAATCGTTGCAAAAAAAAAGTCAGGCAGTCGGTCAGAGAGAGTGAGGCTCGTCACCATTTCTTCACCGTCTGACAACTGCCTAAGCATGTACCACCTCATGCGCTTTTTAGAAACGTCAAAACACCCAGAATAATACGCTGATTTGTCGGTGTGAAATAAAAGCAATATATTTTTTGTAGATCAACTATGTTGTGATTTTTACTTTATGGTCATCGTGTGTATATATTTGTACCAGTGACAAAAGTAGATGTCAACATTTATATAGACTGGACGAACGCATTTTGAACAATAGGCCATAGCGAATATGTAGCAATTATTTATACTGCTCCTTGGCCTCACCAAATCTTTTTACCTTGCACGAACACCATTTACTCTCCAACTCCAACCCGCTTTTTCTTCTCTTCCCACTTAAAACTCCACTCCCGTATATGTGGGAGAAAGTCAACACCTCCCTGCAAAAAACTGCAAAAAACCTAACGTCGTCATCTCCCCTGACCAGGATATACATGCAATTTGGAAGCGCTTGGTAAGTTAATATTCTTTTCTAGTTCTGCTTGTCCTTGGAACGCAATACCCTTATGCTGCTTCCCAGCTGATTACAGCATGGTTGTTTTCAAGTCCAATGTAAGCAAATTTTTGTTGAGCCCCCTTCTTAAATAATCAAATTCTAACCGGTCACCACTATCATTAATAATCATCATAATGCTGTCTCATTGTCCATCTGAGAGTTGACCCTTATCCTCCAGTGACGCTTCGGCTTTGATAAGTATTAAGACAAAAATAAAACAGTCTAACCTACCTAGAATGCATACTCCTTGCTTTAATCCACTTCACTTCACATATACGATCGACCTGCTTATTTTTGGCCCAAAACAGTGGGAAGTCTGCAAATTAAAAGATGTTTATCCGTCAGAACGACAAGGACCATCTGATCACCCTAGTGAAAGGAGGGATGACATACAATGAATTGTGAAGCACAGGTTGTGAAATCTCTAACCACATCTCTCCTGCATCGGAACCGCTTGATTCTAGTGACAAGACAAAGTCTAGAACGATTGAAAACAATGCTGGGATGAACGGAGAACACATACAGCACCTGGTATTCCCAAATAATCACCCATTTTAGTACTGACCAGGCTTAACGATGCTTAATTTCAGTGATCTAACAGGAACTGGTGAGTCATCTTGATTATGCAGTATGCTGAAATTAGCAAGGGTTGGGAAGGCCTAGCTAATCTTTAACTCATTTTATTTGTTTTTTTTTTGTTTTGTTTTTTTTATCTTCTTGTTTTGGGGTGTTTTATTTGGCATACACTCCACTATTTATATATCTATACATATTCTTCTTATACATGTGACTGGGGAACGCTTGTGAATTTCATAGTCCCATGAAACTTCCTCCTTCGGAAGAAGCCAGTTCAACCCACAAGTGTCATTTGCAATATAGTACATATTCTTTTTGTAAATATAAATCATCAAACACTAGAGGATTTTCTAAGTAGTCAAGTTTTTGAAGTAAATGCGGTATTGCGGTGTATGGGATCCTGACAGTTACTAACACTTCCTGCTAAGAGTGAACCTGGTAGTTATTGTAACTACTACGTGACTCTGTACCCTCAAATGCTCCCAAGATGCAGTTACACCATTGTAACATTCTGAGGTCATACTTAGGCCTCGTATAATGAATGTTGTTCAGATCTGCTGTGGTTCCTTTAAGGGTCCGAGAAAAGACACAACTTGGTGGAATTAGTGGAAACAAAATATATTGAACAGAAAAGGAAATACAACAAATGAAGGGTGTGGCTATACGTCAGTACGGCTGCCACACTCGTGCATAACCCATCTTCTAAGGCTGAGAGATGTATTCTGTCGATCTTTACAGTGAGTGGAAGAGTTCATTATTATCCGTAGGGTGGACACACCACAGCAAGATAAGAATGTGACGGTTCTAAATTGATGCGAGATTTAAATAAATTATGGATGCAAAATGATCAGATATGTAATTAATGTTTAGTCAGGCTTGTGAGTAAATAGAGACAGATGATACATTAGTAACGAGAGGAAAATGGAGAGAGAGGGAGGGTAGGAGAGAGAAAGAGATGTAGAGAGGGAAAGAAATAAAGAAGAAGAAGAGAGAGGAGGGAGAGAAGCAGGTAAGAGAATAGAAGAAAAATCTGTCCTATAAATGAAATGGCTGCCAAGGTCATTGGCAGAGAAAAACTGATTAAAAATATCACAAGGAAAACCTGAAACTAACAATGAAAAAGAATGCAGCTTTACACAAATAGATATCAATTATTATACTAAATGTGAGTTAATCAACGTTTGTTTCCTTTAGGTATTTTTCCTATATCTACTATATAATAATTTGACTGGAGAAATTCTCTTCTGTATCAAAGTATTGTAGCTTTGCAACACCAGATGTCACATACAAATTTAATACATCTAGACTATTAGCCACTATTATATGTAGCGTTCGATCACTATTACAGGCACATTCAGTTTAGATATTAAAATGGTACATCCCATCCGACGAGCATCACCATTACAATCGCAACATCTTAAGAGGAAAGAAGCCCAACTTTTCTCTTTAGATATTTAGTTCCACCACTACTACCGGGCCCTATTCTACATTTTTCAACTGTGATTACACCCTCCATAACTAAATAAGACAAACATAGACATAAAATATTATTTCCGATTTCCAAATACTAAATGATAACGGCTCCCTATCAATGTTCCGCCCTTTCTAATTGGCTGAGATCAAACATTCTAATATTCCAGAATAAAACTAATTCCTAGATAAACGAACACTTCTAAAAGTTTACAAAAATGGTGTCGCTCTCCACATGAGGCACTAGTGCTAAAAAAGAAAAAGAAATATAAACATTTTAATCAATCATAAACAGACAGTTAAATACTGATAACATTAATTAATGGAACCAATTGCACAGGTAAACAACTTTATATGCATAACGTATTTCCCGTCTTTGCGTAAACGTCTGGAAAACTCACAAACATGTAAACACAGCAGTTTGGGAATATAAACATGTACAAAGTACTGACATTATATTAAATCACAAAAGGTGTTCAAACTTGCCCTGAAAATAACAAAAGAAACTTGCTTTCCGGGCTTTAAATATGTACGACTAAAAATTATCTAGGATCAATGTACGACTAATTGCCGCTACTGCTGATTAAAGCCACTTCGATACATACAATCAACTGCATCTGTCAGCGTACAATATCGTTAAACAAAACAATACAATGAATTTACAAAGAGGTTTCGAGAGGTTAGAGATTTACTAAAGAAAACACCCGATTTTATTAAATATTCCCTCTTACACAAGCGATCTACTAAGTCCGTTAATGTAAAAAAATGTTGTTATTAAAATAAACAATTACACTTTAATCACAGTCACGATTATTTTTGGCAAATTCTTAAAGACTGGGACTTTTTTTCAACCTAGTATGCCATTTTTTTTTTTTTGCAAATTAAATTTTGCAAGCGACTTTTTTTTAAATTTGAATTTTGTATCTCATTAACAACGTAAAAAGTAGAATCCGTTAAATGTCTTTATCCATAATAAACAAGTTTTTTTATTTTTATTTATTTTTTTAATTAGAGGATTTTTTTATTACGACAGTGTTGTGTGTGTGTGTGTGTGTGTGTGTGTGTGTGTGTGTGTGTGTGTGTGTGTGTGTGTGTGTGTGTGTGTGTGTGTGTATTTATTTTTCTTTCAAATGTATAAAATTCGAGAGTTTATTTTGAGGTTTTGCCAAAAAGAAACTCGATTTCGTATTATTTTAATAGTTAAATATTGTCAAACATCAATAATGATAATAAAAATAGTTATTTACTAGTAGAGGAAAGAGTTAGACACAAGGTTCGTTTTAGATGTGGGGAAAATCCAATTCTCCCACAAGTGGTCCCCTCCACAATTTTCTTTAGAATGAAGAGTTTATGGGTTTTCGACTATGCTGATTAAGAAAATCCCATTCTAATTTTGCGGAGACAAGTACTTTTATAGATCACTGGCTGCCATGCTTGTACACATGCACGATAAACAAATCTACTTCTCCCCTACCGACACTGACACCCCCATTTTTTATTTTAGGGTGGGTATGCTGACAACGATTATCACGGTTAAATTTGGGAGAATTATTTTTCTACCTTCCACCCCTAAAAAAAGGTAGTTGCCTACTCCGGCAGCTGTTCTTCACATGGTGACATTGGGGTTGCCTATTCCGAACATCGTTCTTAACACGGGGAGTTTAGAATGTCGATTTCAAACGCTGTTCTTAACATGAGAGGACTGCAGTGAAAAAAGTCGTGATTGTTTTGTTTTACACGTTAAAATAAGACGACATAAAACCGGAATTTAATTTAATATTATTGATGGAAGAGTCGAAAAGAAAAAGAGTAAACGGAAACAGCTAGGACTGCTACCACTGATTTCGACCACTCTAAACAGTTCATATACAGTGAGAATCTCTAACTTCCAAAATTTGTTTTTACTTTCCATTATTATTCTAATTGACCATTTTTCGTAATTTTATTCATTCATACTGATTTACGCATTCTGTTGATTGAGTTTCTTAGATTCAGACAGTACTTGCAGTGAAAGTCAGATTATTACATTTCAGCCACGGCCGCCGGTGTCCGCAATTGTTCAGGGACGACAATGGCCACCCACAACAACCCTAGTTTACTTTTTTGTGAGGGGGGGGCAGGCTTCCATCGGGCGACGCCGGTTAACGGGTCCTGCTGGTTATTTAATAACACAAAGTGAATGTTAAAATATGCAGGGTGCCTTAAATAAGTTTCCAGACATATTTTTTCTACAGGCATAGACTCTGGAAAATTCAGTATGTTATTGCTATAAATCCTATGAGATGACTGACCAATTTTTATGATTTCAGGTTCAAATGAACAGTTACAGCAGGAATTGGAATACACCTTACTAAAGTCTGATTGTCACAGCTGGTGAATTTCAAAAATGCAATCTCGACGCCAGGACACTTTAGAAAACCTATATGCAATAAAATTCTATTTTAAACTTGGAAAAAATGCCGCAGAAACGTATGGAATGCTTCAGACTGCTTTTTTTTAATCGAGCATCATTTTCTGAGTAGCATAAGAGATTCAAGGAAGACAGGGGGTCTGTGAGGGATGATGAGAGGTGTGGGAGGAATAAGGAAGTTAGAACACCAGAGTTGATTGGCCAAATAAAGAATTTCATGGATAAGGGCTCTCGTGTGTCTGTAGAGACAATAAGTGCACAGTTTGATGTCAGTGTGGGAATTGTACACAATTATTTGCAAGAAACTGAAGGCGGGGAAGATGCACCCATCCACAACTCCATACTTGCCACAGACTATTTGACCGAGATAAGCTTCAAGATAGTTCCTCATCCTCCCTATAGTCCAGACCTTGTTCCCTGTGACTTTTGGTTATTCGCTAAGTTCAAGGAAAACCTTAGAGGCTGCCGTTATGAGACAATTGAGGAGATGAAACAGAACTGTCCACCTGCAGAACACTGTTCCACTGGCCTGCTTCCCAACCAACTACAATATGGTAGCCTTCAAGTCCAATGTAAACAAGTTCTTGTTGAGCCATCCCCTTAAATAATCCAAATTCTACCCAATTTACACCATATACAGTTACTACACTACCACCTTATATTCATTTACCCTTATCCTCAAGTGACCTTCGGGTCTTGATAAATGGTGGTTTTCTTGTAAAAAAAAATAAATAAAAATTTGGATGGACGACTCCGGCAAGACATGGGTGTGGTTTGTTTATTAAAGTCAGAATGATAGCTCACAACTAGTGTCATAAGGTGAAGAAAACCTAACCTGTTCTTACCCAGGTGAACCTGGACTCGAAGAAGAGCTGAAGAGCAGTTATTAAGGGGAGATAATTCAGGAAAATTATAGATGCTTGTTAGTTGTTTTTATTGATGATCTTTTAAACCAACGCATTTTTTTTTTTTTTTTACATAGGCATCACCACTTATCAAGGCCCAGGAGACACTCGAGGATAAGGGTTAAAGAGTGTACAGTAGTCAATTGGACAATATAGTAACTGTCAGTTATGGAAATTCAGTAAATTTGTTAGCTTAAGGGGAACAGCTTATCAAGAACTTGTTTACATTGGACTTGAAGACAACCATATTGTAGTCAGCTGGAAAGCAGGAAAACGGAAGAGAGTTCCACAGACGTGCAGCTCTAAGAAAGAAACTTTGTTCATGGAATCTACGTTTACATTTAGGCACAGATAAAAAGTGGGGGGAATTATTGATAGTGTTTACAGCTAGACGAGTGTTTCTTGTGAAAATTTGGCGAGGGGGACCAAAGATTGAAGCTCAGTCGAGCACTTGCCAGGAAAATAATGAAAAAACAAAGACAAACTCGCTATATCTCTCCTGTGAGATAGAGGTTGCAGGGAAGAAAAAAGGACATCTTCAATGAGGCTACGAAGTCTATTTTGAACACGGTCAAGGCAGGATAAGTCCTTCCAAGCAGTTCCTGCCCAGATGTGGCAACAGCACTCCATCCTTGGATGAACTTGGCTCTTATATAGATAGAGAATTGCATTAGCAGTGAGATATCCACTAGATCAATAGAAGGATCCCACCATTTTTACAGCGGCTTTGGCAACAGATTTGATGTACATGTTCCATTTCAGATCAGGAGTAAAGGTCAGGTGAAAACATTATTGCATACATACGTGTCATGGCAAAATTAGTATAAATTTTAAAAATCATGAAAATGATCCAGTAGAAAAAAAAATAGAATTCACCAAATTATCAAGTTTTATCGTATGTTGTAATGTGGAAGAGCTGCACGGCCAATTCACTATGATAAACTGACTTATCTCCCTTGACTTAAATTAAGGATCTGTCATCTATAATTTTTTATAATATAAATCTCACCTGTCTGTTTAAATGTATGTATGTATGTATGTATGTATGTATGCCTAAAACTTTCAACAGAGGCGACTGATTTTCACGTGATCAGTATCCTTTTGAAGCTCAACCTTTCGGACAACAAATATTGAAAAATTGGCTAAAACCATTTATTCTTTCACCCTCAACTGGGAACTTTCCAACAGGGAGGGGTCGCTTGACTAGCTTTAATTTAAACAGTCGTCACTTCCCGTTTGGCAATGGGTGCAACGGCAAAAAACGCCACGTTTTTTTGTTTTCTTTTTACATTCCTTTCCTTCTTCGCGATACGGGTTCGAGCCTGCCTGCCTTCTACCACTTTCTTTTTTTTTTCTTGCTCAACGCACACCTAAAAACACCCAGGCAATGCCAGGCACCCAGACTAGTTTTTAAATAGAAGGTAATTATTTTTTTTTTTTTTATATATATATATATATATATATATCTAGCCCATCTTCTACTCGATCATTTTCCATAATTTTTGGAATGTATACTAATTTCACCACGACATGTGCTATATGTGCTCTCTGCTTATCTCGGCATTGTCTCCAGTCATCCTGGACTTCTCCTTGCCACTGGACCCAAACAGTGCCGATTCAGGAGAGTTGTGGTTGGGGATTGTGCAATCCTTGCGTCACAATTACACGCACAGCTGCCCCTACAAGGGGTATCCTTTGTCTTTTGAGACTGAACGGAGGCATCGATATGTAGATATTAGTGATGAGACGATTCCAAAATTCCCAATTTTGATACAATTACCGATTCTATTCTAAATTACAGATTCCAATACAATTGTTAAAGAGCATCTCTCCTCTCTCTCTCTCTCTCTCTCTGGCTCTTTCATACTCTCTCTATTTTCTCTCCCTGTGTCTCTATTAGATAGTAGATCGAGAGAGAGAGGGAGAGGGTGGGAGGAGGTCAGAGAGATATTTTTGTAGTTAATCCACGTTGCAGGAAGTGACGTTTCATCTAACCGGATGTCATGTGATGCTACGTGGCAAGGTTGGTGAAACGTTGAGTCTCTCAGAAAATGCCGAGCCGAGCAGAAGTCTAAAATGGTTCTCTCCTAAGTAAGGGGGGAGATGCGCGCCCCAGACGTGGGACGTGGTAGGTACCCACAGTGGAGACCATCGATGGCGGCATCTGCAGATCATGCCTGGGAGAATAAAAGGTTGAAAACCCAACACCTGTCTTCATCTTGTGTATTCCGGCGAAAACAGCAAGAAAGCTCCACCCAGATGAAGACTCTCCCAGAGCAGCGGAACCAGGTATGAATCTTCTTTAATTCAAACAAATAAATACACAACAAGCGTCCTAACAACTAGACAAACGGTTTAAGGGATCTTGGGTCTCGTTCTCTCGTCTCTTAACACTCGTAATATCTCTCTCTCTCTCTCATCGTCGTAAACTTCTTCTCTTCATTAGTAAAATGGACACGTCATCACCAGGGTACCAGTATCCCTCAAGTAAAGTGTCCAAGTCAAATCCTCTTCTTCTCCCTCCCTTATGTAACACAATTACCGATTCCGATTCTTTTAAAATCTCTAAATATGTAGTTGTAGAGTTATTTATTTATTTTATTTATTTATTTTTATTATTTTTATTATTTTATTATCTCTTATTATTTTTTATTATTATTTTATTATATTATTACTTTTAAATATGTAATTGTAGAGTTATTTTTTATTTATTTACTATTTTATTATTTTATTTTATTATATTTATTATACATTTATTATATATTTATATTTTATTATTTTTTTATTATTTTTATTATTATTTTTTTTAATTATTTTTAAATATGTAGTTGTAGATTTTTTTTTATTATTTTCTTTTCAAATGACCATTAAAAAAACATGTATCATTTGTTTATTTATTTTTATTCTTATTTTTATTATTTTTATTATTTTATTATCTCTTATCATTTTTTATTATTATTTTATTATTACTTTTAAATATGTAATTGTAGCGATATTTATTCGTTTATTTATATTTTATTATTTTATTATTTATTTTTTCCATTATTATTTTTATTATTATTATTTTTTTTAATTATTTTTAAATATGTAGTTGTAGATTTTTTTTTTATTATTATTATTATTTTCTTTTCAAATTACCATTAAAAAAACATATACTAAATGCATATATTTTCACAAACGTAAAACACACACTTTTGGAATGATCTATAGAAGTTAATTTTACTGGTAGTTTAAAATCAATAAATATTATTTGATCTTTAATGTCGGCGTTGGAGAATCAAATTTTAAACAAAATAAAGTCAAAAATAATAAACAATCACAGAATCGATTTAGGCATCGTAAAATAGGCACTAATTTTTTAAAATTCTGATGTTGATTCCGATACCCCTAATAGTTGTGATTTTACGATTCCCGGTTTCGATTGATCGTCCCAACACTAATATATATGTAATAATGTTTTCACCTAAAATGCGTTGGTTTAAAAGATCAATAATGCAAACCAGCATCGAATTCTATTCTATTAGGTGTTAAAAACTGTCAATTTAGCAACACCAGCAAACGTTTTTTAATGTGCGCGTTTTTTTTGTTTTTTTTTTTTTGTTTTTTTGGAGGGGGTTATTCTATAACACTTTGTGACGTGATTTTAGTATTTTTTTTTTTTATATTTGCTTGCGATAAACTAATCACTTCTTGCTGTTTTGTTTTTGTTGTTTTTTTTTTTGTTTTGTTTTTTTTTGCAACTGATCATGTCTACAAACTCTAATTGAACACAGCAGCATTTTCTTTTTCTTCTTTTTTATTTTATTATCATTTTCTTGGACGAAATTCAATTTTCTATCAATCTGTTTTCTTATTTTGCATTCAAAAAGTCAATTTCCGACAAACGAATATATTGTATTTGTTTTATTTCTATAAAAATCGATCCTAATCCCCAACGAAATCTATCTTGCTAACCTTACATCTGCGCCTCCTCTCTAGTTCATCGTCAGCAGCAGCAGCATAGACTAAACATCTGTTTTTCATGTCGGCATATGTTGGACAGCTCCCAGAAAATTGAATTCCAAACAAACCTATCTTTGAATTATTTCGATTCTTTGAACCACTGTTATCACCTTGAGTGTTATTTTCAAAACGTTTCGGCCGATGTAACCTTTAACTTTCTTCAAGTGTATCTTGTCGAACTCGGGAATCTTTCTGTTTGAATTCAGGCATCTGCACAGAATTTTGAAAGAACTTTTTACTGCATTCATGTGGGTAGCATGTTCTCATTCCATCAGCCATGACCGGGTTTCGCAATCATATTATGCACTGAGAGTTGAACGGACAACCTCTACAAGAGTGTCACTTATCACTGAATAAACCAAGTACTGTATCCGTTGCGCCATGAGTCCTTGCAGATGATACTTTCCAGTTGCTTTTGTTTTTTTGTTTGTTTATTTTTTCAGAAAAAAAAGTTTTTATTTCATTAAAAAAATTCCAAACAAACCTATCTTTGAATTATTTCGATTCTTTGAACCACTGTTATCACCTTGAGTGTTATTTTCAAAACGTTTCGGCCGATGTAACCTTTAACTTTCTTCAAGTGTATCTTGTCGAACTCGGGAATCTTTCTGTTTGAATTCAGGCATCTGCATAGAATTTTGAAAGAACTCTTTACTTCATTCATGTGGGTAGCATGTTCTCATTCCATCAGCCATGACCGGGTTTCGCAATCATATTATGCACTGAGAGTTGAACGGACAACCTCTACAAGAGTGTCACTTATCACTGAATAAACCAAGTACTGTATCCGTTGCGCCATGAGTCCTTGCAGATGATACTTTCCAGTTGCTTTTGTTTTTTTGTTTGTTTGTTTTTTCAGAAAAAAAAGTTTTTATTTCATTAAAAAAAAATCATATAGAATTTATAAATGAATATTAATATGAAATTATTTTAAAACAAAATTATAGATATATATATATATTATTCTAATTTGAATTCATTGAGATGAGTGCTATTTATTAATTTATTTTATTGCGGACTATTATCCTCATCTTGTGGAACAACAACAACAACAACTAAAAAGATGAAAATAATAGTCCGCATTAAAATAAATTATTAAAATTATAAATACTTAAATTATCACACCCTGCTCCTTTTCGTTTCAAAATGTTACCAGAAAAAAATCACTTTTAACAGTAGCAGATTTTTAAAATGAAACGAATATATAAATTTGACCCAAAGTTAAATTCCCTCAAACTTCCACTCTATCAAAAAATTGCTCCTAATTAATATTCAACAGGTTTTTAAAATTATTTTTCTTCATTAACCTCAGACAATGGTTTATTACCACCTGGACATAAGAGGCGACTATTTGTGACCATATCTACAAGGGCACTTTGTAGGGAGTTGGGCAGCAAGATGTTTGTTCACATTACATTTTAATTTCTGCAAGTTGGTACAGTCAGAGGAGCAGTAGGGAATTCCAACGTCTAGAAGTTTGAGGGAAAAAAACTTTTTGAAACTCTACACTAAAAGGGTGGGATTTTGCTGCTTGTTGGGTTAGCCGGGAGTATTTATGTTGAGGGGGGGTACAAGTGCTACGAGTTCATCAGATTAGTATTCCAGTAAAGTACTTGTAAAACAGGTACAAGGATGCAAAATTGCAGTGATGGGACAGAGGTTGAAGCATGGTTGGTAGTGTCCTTCTTCATGTATCAGGTCTGTCTTAACAGATAAGTAATCGATGTGAATTGCGGACTATTATCCTCATCTTGTGAAACAACAACAACAACAACAACAACAACTTAAATTATCACACCCTGCTCCTTTTCGTTTCAAAATGTTACCAGAAAAAAATAATGTCTTAGCAGACTCATCACTCCCCTCTGCATTCGGATCGTTTCACCACGATGTTTTTTGCAGTATCATCATCATCATGCAGTCTGTCAGTCTGGACGATGACTGGTTTGGTGTTGGCGTAGTCCTCTTTCTGTGTGAAACTGCAGTCACAGGCACCGCATATGTGGGTGCCGGGGTTGTGTCGTCATGTTGCATGAAAGGGCTGCCCCTTCCCATCTAAGTAAGAAGACATACTAGATAAGTGAAAATGAGATTAGGATAAGGCTAGAATCGAACCCTGTAGGCAAATGCTAAAAATAATAATGGAAAACGGAATGTTAGAAATGAAGTCCATTGTTAATTCTATTAGAAAACGTTAAATATTGTTTATGTCGGAAAATAAATCGATTGTCCATTCTTTTAGAAATCTGAATATTAAATATGTCAGTTAAAAGAATGGACAATTCAAATTAAAAGTATATTGTTTAAAAATAGGTTAGAATTAGAATTGAGGATTCTTTTGTTTGCCAAAAGTGTGTTTGGACAAACATATGTAAAGCCACGTGAAAATTAGTCACGTTTAAAAACCACACTTCTGACGTCATAAACAAAGGAGATTTCTCAATATAGGAATCTGAGGGTTCGAAGTTAGAAGAGTTGAGAGTCGAGAGTTGATGAATTAGAGTTGATGAGAGATAGTCGGGTGGAGAGGAGAGCCCCTTAGAGGCGAAGGGAAGGAGAATAAACCATGTAGATCCAAGTTTGAATTCCTGACATCGATCGGTCGATTGAAGAATAAAGAAACCAACCATGTTTGTAACTGTTTGTCTCGTGTCGTCATTCCTTACAACCAAAAAGGTAAATGTGTTTTATTATCATCTTATAACGAACTTTGTAACCTCTTCCAAGATTATGCGTCCCCACCATCATCATAAGGAAGTACCTCCTCTCCTCCATATGTGTATAAGAACTGTTGCATTATATCATGTAGGCTGTATTAATAATATGAAGTCCCCGAGCAGCATCTCAATCAGATATAAATGTCCTTTACATTATCAATGTCATTCGTGCATTATATGTACCCCAATTAAACATGTCCCGTTATGCCCCAATATGATCCCCTCCTACACAACAGTTGATAGTGTCTCAGCTCTAAGGCTTCTCCAATCTTTCTCTCTATTTCTTCCTTCTCTTTATGAAGATTGTTCTATTAGCTACTCCTTTCTTTGGCTTGTTCCTCCCAACTCCCGACATTAATGCTCATCACCTTCAGGTGCTGCTTTGTTACACCTTTGTAGCGAAGCTTCTGACCTCTTACTTTGCAGGTTCCATTTTCCAATTTTGCAGTACTCATCTCTCTCTCTCTCTCTCTCTCTCTCTCTCTCTCTCTCTCTCTCTCTCTCTCTCTCTCTCTCTCTCTCTCTGTTTAACAGAATGGTCATAACTGAGCAGCCATGACACTACTTCATGAATCGTCACTATTGACTCCGGGTCTGTACCTATATTATTTGCTCATACAGAGTGAGGAGCTTTATTTTTCTTTTTTTTTTTTTTACAAAGGAGTCACCACTTATCAAGGCCCAGGGGCGACTCGAGGATATAAGGATTAATGAGTATACATTAGTCAATGGGATTATAGCGTAGTAATAATAAGTAGTTGAGATTTTGTAAATTGGATTACTTAGATGGACGGTTCATCAAGAACTTGTTTACATTGGACTTGAAGACAATCAAATTGTAGTTAGCTGGAAAGCAGACAAACGGAAGAGAGTTCCACACGCTTGCAGTTCTAAGAAAAAAGCTTTGTTTATGGAATCTACGTTCAGGTTTAGGTACAGATGAAGAGTGTGGGAAATTGTTGATAGTGGTTTTGGCTAGACAAGTGTTTATCTTGAAAGTTTAACGAGGGGGGACCATAGATTGAAGCTCAGACGAGCACTTGCCATGAAAATAACGATAAAGCAGAGACAGGCTCACAACGCCTCTTCTGTGGGAAAGAGGTTGCAGGGAAGGGAAAAGGGCATCCCCCATTAAGCTACGAAGTCTCTTTTGTACTCTGTCAAGGCAGGATAAGCTGCTTCTAGCAGCTCCATCCCAGATGTGGCAATAGTACTCCATCATTAGCCTTACCTGGCTTTTCTATAGGTAGTGAATTGTATCAGGAGTCAGATATCTACTGGAATGGTAGAAGGATCCCACCATTTTTCCTGCAGCCTTGGCAATGGATTTGATGTATGTGTTCCATTTTAGATCAGGAGTAAAGGTCAAGTCCAGAAGTATTAGTTATGGTACCTCTATCAGTATCGTTTGCCTAAAACAACAAAGAGTTGACCAATTCTAGAAGAACTCATCAGGCTGCTAAACAGTTAACCCATCATCTGCCTGTCATGATTTCACACGGTTGATAGAGCAGGACTCTTTTTTGGGGCTTGCCAATTAGTGAGAGACTAGTGGTATATTACGAAATCTGCATGAATTAAAATATATTTAATCATATTTTACGACCTGGCAAGACCAGGTTCCCCCCCCACTACTATTCTAATACATTCTTGTATATATATTAGGTATTCTAATACATTCTTGCATATATATTAGGTATTCTAATACATTCTTGTATATATATTAGGTATTCTAATACATTCTTGCATATATATATTAGGTATTCTAATACATTCTTGGATATATATTAAGTATTCTAATACATTCTTGTATATATATTAGGTATTCTAATACATTCTTGTATATATATTAAGTATTCTAATACATTCTTGTATATATATTAAGTATTCTAATACATTCTTGCATATATATTAGGTATTCTAATACATTCTTGTATATATATATTAGGTATTCTAATACATTCTTGCATATATATTAGGTATTCTAATACATTCTTGCATATATATTAGGTATTCTAATACATTCTTGCATATATATTAGGTATTCTAATACATTCTTGTATATATATTAGGTATTCTAATACATTCTTGTATATATATTAGGTATTCTAATACATTCTTGCATATATATTAGGTATTCTAATACATTCTTGCATATATATTAGGTATTCTAATACATTCTTGCATATATATATTAGGTATTCTAATACATTCTTGTATATATATTAGGTATTCTAATACATTCTTGCATATATATTAGGTATTCTAATACATTCTTGTATATATATTAGGTATTCTAATACATTCTTGTATATATATATTAGGTATTCTAATACATTCTTGTATATATATTAAGTATTCTAATACATTCTTGTATATATATTAAGTATTCTAATACATTCTTGTATATATATTAAGTATTCTAATACATTCTTGCATATATATATTAGGTATTCTAATACATTCTTGCATATATATATTAGGTATTCTAATACATTCTTGGATATATATTAAGTATTCTAATACATTCTTGTATATATATTAGGTATTCTAATACATTCTTGTATATATATTAAGTATTCTAATACATTCTTGTATATATATTAAGTATTCTAATACATTCTTGCATATATATTAGGTATTCTAATACATTCTTGTATATATATATTAGGTATTCTAATACATTCTTGCATATATATTAGGTATTCTAATACATTCTTGCATATATATTAGGTATTCTAATACATTCTTGCATATATATTAGGTATTCTAATACATTCTTGTATATATATTAGGTATTCTAATACATTCTTGTATATATATTAGGTATTCTAATACATTCTTGCATATATATTAGGTATTCTAATACATTCTTGCATATATATTAGGTATTCTAATACATTCTTGCATATATATATTAGGTATTCTAATACATTCTTGTATATATATTAGGTATTCTAATACATTCTTGCATATATATTAGGTATTCTAATACATTCTTGCATATATATTAGGTATTCTAATACATTCTTGCATATATATTAGGTATTCTAATACATTCTTGTATATATATTAGGTATTCTAATACATTCTTGTATATATATTACGTATTCTAATACATTCTTGTATATATATTAGGTATTCTAATACATTCTTGTATATATATTAGGTATTCTAATACATTCTTGTATATATATTAAGTATTCTAATACATTCTTGCATATATATTAGGTATTCTAATACATTCTTGCATATATATTAGGTATTCTAATACATTCTTGTATATATATTAGGTATTCTAATACATTCTTGTATATATATTAAGTATTCTAATACATTCTTGTATATATATTAGGTATTCTAATACATTCTTGCATATATATTAGGTATTCTAATACATTCTTGCATATATATATTAGGTATTCTAATACATTCTTGCATATATATTAGGTATTCTAATACATTCTTGCATATATATTAGGTATTCTAATACATTCTTGCATATATATTAGGTATTCTAATACATTCTTGCATATATATTAGGTATTCTAATACATTCTTGTATATATATTAGGTATTCTAATACATTCTTGTATATATATTACGTATTCTAATACATTCTTGTATATATATTAGGTATTCTAATACATTCTTGTATATATATTAAGTATTCTAATACATTCTTGCATATATATTAGGTATTCTAATACATTCTTGTATATATATTAAGTATTCTAATACATTCTTGTATATGTATTAGGTATTCTAATACATTCTTGTTTATATATTAGGTATTCTAATACATTCTTGTATATATATTAAGTATTCTAATACATTCTTGCATATATATTAGGTATTCTAATACATTCTTGCATATATATTAGGTATTCTAATACATTCTTGTATATATATTAGGTATTCTAATACATTCTTGTATATATATTAGGTATTCTAATACATTCTTGCATATATATTAGGTATTCTAATACATTCTTGCATATATATTAGGTATTCTAATACATTCTTGTATATATATTAGGTATTCTAATACATTCTTGTATATATATTAAGTATTCTAATACATTCTTGTATATATATTAGGTATTCTAATACATTCTTGTATATATATATTAGGTATTCTAATACATTCTTGTATATATATTAAGTATTCTAATACATTCTTGTATATATATTAAGTATTCTAATACATTCTTGTATATATATTAAGTATTCTAATACATTCTTGCATATATATATTAGGTATTCTAATACATTCTTGCATATATATATTAGGTATTCTAATACATTCTTGGATATATATTAAGTATTCTAATACATTCTTGTATATATATTAGGTATTCTAATACATTCTTGTATATATATTAAGTATTCTAATACATTCTTGTATATATATTAAGTATTCTAATACATTCTTGCATATATATTAGGTATTCTAATACATTCTTGTATATATATATTAGGTATTCTAATACATTCTTGCATATATATTAGGTATTCTAATACATTCTTGCATATATATTAGGTATTCTAATACATTCTTGCATATATATTAGGTATTCTAATACATTCTTGTATATATATTAGGTATTCTAATACATTCTTGCATATATATTAGGTATTCTGATACATTCTTGCATATATATTAGGTATTCTAATACATTCTTGCATATATATATTAGGTATTCTAATACATTCTTGTATATATATTAGGTATTCTAATACATTCTTGCATATATATTAGGTATTCTAATACATTCTTGCATATATATTAGGTATTCTAATACATTCTTGCATATATATTAGGTATTCTAATACATTCTTGTATATATATTAGGTATTCTAATACATTCTTGTATATATATTACGTATTCTAATACATTCTTGTATATATATTAGGTATTCTAATACATTCTTGTATATATATTAGGTATTCTAATACATTCTTGTATATATATTAGGTATTCTAATACATTCTTGTATATATATTAAGTATTCTAATACATTCTTGCATATATATTAGGTATTCTAATACATTCTTGCATATATATTAGGTATTCTAATACATTCTTGTATATATATTAGGTATTCTAATACATTCTTGTATATATATTAAGTATTCTAATACATTCTTGTATATATATTAGGTATTCTAATACATTCTTGCATATATATTAGGTATTCTAATACATTCTTGCATATATATATTAGGTATTCTAATACATTCTTGCATATATATTAGGTATTCTAATACATTCTTGCATATATATTAGGTATTCTAATACATTCTTGCATATATATTAGGTATTCTAATACATTCTTGCATATATATTAGGTATTCTAATACATTCTTGTATATATATTAGGTATTCTAATACATTCTTGTATATATATTACGTATTCTAATACATTCTTGTATATATATTAGGTATTCTAATACATTCTTGTATATATATTAAGTATTCTAATACATTCTTGCATATATATTAGGTATTCTAATACATTCTTGTATATATATTAAGTATTCTAATACATTCTTGTATATGTATTAGGTATTCTAATACATTCTTGTATATATATTAGGTATTCTAATACATTCTTGTATATATATTAAGTATTCTAATACATTCTTGCATATATATTAGGTATTCTAATACATTCTTGCATATATATTAGGTATTCTAATACATTCTTGTATATATATTAGGTATTCTAATACATTCTTGTATATATATTAGGTATTCTAATACATTCTTGCATATATATTAGGTATTCTAATACATTCTTGCATATATATTAGGTATTCTAATACATTCTTGTATATATATTAGGTATTCTAATACATTCTTGTATATATATTAAGTATTCTAATACATTCTTGCATATATATTAGGTATTCTAATACATTCTTGCATATATATTAGGTATTCTAATACATTCTTGTATATATATTAGGTATTCTAATACATTCTTGTATATATATTAGGTATTCTAATACATTCTTGCATATATATTAGGTATTCTAATACATTCTTGCATATATATTAGGTATTCTAATACATTCTTGTATATATATTAAGTATTCTAATACATTCTTGCATATATATTAGGTATTCTAATACATTCTTGTATATATATTAAGTATTCTAATACATTCTTGCATATATATTAGGTATTCTAATACATTCTTGTATATATATTAGGTATTCTAATACATTCTTGCATATATATTAGGTATTCTAATACATTCTTGTATATACATTAAGTATTCTAATACATTCTTGTATATATATTAGGTATTCTAATACATTCTTGTATATATATTAAGTATTCTAATACATTCTTGCATATATATTAGGTATTCTAATACATTCTTGCATATATATTAAGTATTCTAATACATTCTTGTATATATATTAGGTATTCTAATACATTCTTGTATATATATTAAGTATTCTAATACATTCTTGTATATATATTAGGTATTCTAATACATTCTTGTATATATATTAAGTATTCTAATACATTCTTGTATATATATTAGGTATTCTAATACATTCTTGCATATATATTAGGTATTCTAATACATTCTTGTATATATATTAAGTATTCTAATACATTCTTACATATATATTAGGTATTCTAATACATTCTTGTATATATATTAGGTATTCTAATACATTCTTGTATATATATTAAGTATTCTAATACATTCTTGCATATATATTAGGTATTCTAATACATTCTTGCATATATATTAAGTATTCTAATACATTCTTGCATATATATTAGGGGCTGCCTCGCCTGTCACCAGGAGCAGAGTTGGGCTGCACCTTAAAGGTAACCCACTCCTGACGGCTCGGGGTTACATTTTTTAAAATAAAATAAAATAAAATTCAATAAGCTTGTCAAATAAAATTCAATAACTTTGTGTCTGGACCCTTCAAGTTTCCAACGACTTTTAATCTTCTACAAAACTTTTCAAAAGCTTTTGAGAACATTTAACTCTCCAACTCCTTGTGAATTAAAAGTTTTTAAACTGGCAAAGACTTATTCATAACTCCTTGTCGTGGCTTTATCATCTAGTTTTTATCTTTGTCTTCATCTTTTCTTCCTCTAGTGGCTAGGACCTTAATATCTATGCCAGACGCTCGCTGGTTGCTGGAACTCATTGCTTTTCTACTTGAACACGCAACTCGTGCATAACCCTAAGTTCATTTGGCAGTTATGCTCTCATGATGGCTGGTCGATAACACTATCGCAAGGGTACTTTGGCTGGTCGTCTGATGTTGGACGTTGAGGGGGAGGTCCTCTTTCACAGGCAGGTGCATCGCTGTCCTCTGCTGCATCTAGGGAAGAATTCATTTCACAACCCCAGGCAAACAACAAAAGAAATCACAAAGGCAGTCTTTTTAGTAACATTAATTATTCAACGTTGTTACAGGTATAGTCTCAGTAAGGATATGAGCTAGGAGCCTTTATATGCTTGGTAAATCAGACTGACTTTTGGGTGCAGAATTATAATGGTTTAGATTAAGTTTTTTTCAACCAGGCCAATTGGACGACGTGTCCAGCGGCCTGTCAACGGACTCTCCTCACCAACGAATTCGCCCCAACTGGCTAAAAAAACATGTCTTTATATTATCTCTATATCTTCTAGTTTATGCCCCCTTTCTATTTGGGGCTTTGTCTTTCTTTCTTTCTCTCCATCTCTGCCTCTCTGTCTCTGTCTCTGTCTCTGTGTCTCTCTCTCTCTCTCTCTCTCTCTCTCTCTCTCTCTCTCTCTCTCTCTCTCTGTATCCTTCCCAAAGACCAGATGTATAAGGTAGAATAAGTGAATCTGTCATCATAGTTAACCCTCTTCACAATCTTCTTCATTTTACGGTCCCAACTGAGGCCCAGCTTGCGGGGGGGGGGGTCATTTTGATTATCTGTTAAGAAAACAGATTAATTCTGTTCATCATCATCATCACCATCATCATCATCACTGTTACATCCAACAATGTGAAATTCCTGAACTCATGTCAAAAGGACCACCCAGAAAACTGATAGCTTCTTGTCACAACAAGCAAGACAACCCAACATTGTCCGGTCAACAGTCTTTGTATCACAATATAACAATTAGTGTTGGGGCGATTAATCGGAATCGGGAATCAGAAAATCGACAAATTTGAGGGTATCGGAATCGGTGTCAAAATCGAGAAAATTATTGCCTATTTTCCGATGCCAAACCGATTCTTTTAATTGTTTCTTTTTTTTTTTTTTATTTTGTTTAAAGCAAAATCTTCCATTGCTGGTAATAATGATAAAAAAATAAATATTCATCGATTTTAAAATACCTGTAAAGCTAAAATCTATAGATCAATTTTCACAAGTGTATTATTATGTTAAATAAGATATCTGCATATTTAACATGTTTTTTACAGAAATCGGGGAAAATAGCAACTCTATAGTTTAATATTTAGAGATTTATAAAAAAATCGGAATTGGAATCGGTAATTGTATCAAAATCGGGAATTCAGTATCGAATCAATAATTGTATCGGAGTCAGAAATTTAGTACAGAATCGATAATTGTTTCAGAATCGAGAAAAATACTGGAATCGTCCCATCACTGATAACAATATTTATGGAAAATAAGAATTTTAAATGAATTTGAAGATACCTTAAGTAGGTTGGCCCCTAGAGTAAATGTGGTATTATGGTGACTTAAATAAGTCTAGTTAAGAGCAGGAAACACAGTTTTATAATTTTTACAAAGTATGACCAACGATCCCCATTTTTTTTATATTTCTGATGGCCTTGTACTTAATTTGTTCCAAATGTGAATTTTTATATTTTGTGCAAATAAATATTATTATCAGAACAGATACTACACTTGACCTGTTCTGTTTTTAGTCAGAGGTGCAGAAATACTTATAGATTGAATCATCTTCTTCACACCAGCTATGGTGAGGGTTTTGTGAAAATTTAAAATAGCTGTACCTGAGACGATTTCGGCAAAATTATTCGGAAGCGTCCTTTTCAGTTCAGGTCACTGCATTGTAGAATAAGCTACCAGAAATTGTGGTCTGTCAACACACGATCAAATAGTTCAGTGCATCATTATCACGAAACCTAACCCTATATCTAATCCCCCAACCCTAACCTGGCCACTAACCTAACCCTACGAGGGGCGTGCAATAAGTAACGCCCCTAACCCACTTCCAGTTGTCTGATCGAGCTGAAATTTTGTATGTGCAATGACTTATATCTCTATGCGTTATTTGGCAAATTACAGCTCTGAACTAATTGTGGTTTCTTTTATTACAGGTGTTTGAACTGAGTCAGATGTGAAATGGAGCCTGTTGAATGTCGAACAGTGATCCGGTTTTTGTATTTGAAAGGACGCACACCACAGGAGACTTTTGATGAAATGAAAGAAACTTATGGTGATAATACCCCATCATATGACTTTGTAAAACGCTGGAATCGTGAATTCAAACATGGCCGGAAGTCTGTGGAAACAGCTCCCAGGCCTGGTCGTCCCCCCTTCTGCCATTGATGAGGCATCTGTCCATCAAGTTGAGGCTGCCATTTTGGAAGATCGGCACATTACTATTCGCTAAATATGTCAAGATTAGTACAGGGTCTGTGGAAACTATCATTCATGACCATTTGCATTTGCATAAGATGTCTGCCAGATGGATTTCCAGGTTGCTCACACCATTCCAGAAGCGAGAATACATCGAGTGCTCGAGGATGAATTTGGAGATGTGTCAAGAAGATGAGTCAAAGTTTTTCAAAAGAAACCTGAGTCCATCACTATGATCCAGAGACCAAAGTCCAGTCAGTGCAGTGGAAGCACTTGGACTCACCAGCTCCAAAGAAGGCAAGGGTGCAGCCCTCCGCTGGCAAGGTCATGCTCACAGTCTTCTGGGACCAGGACGGAGTAGAGATGACAGATTTCCTGGCAAAAGGTACCACAATTACAGGAGCCTATTATACTTCACTTTTGAGGAAATTAAGGAAAGCTATCAAAATCAATAGGTGGGGCAAGATCAGCAAAGGTACCCTCCTCCTGCAGGACAACGCTCCGGTTCACAACTCACATGTCGCCAGATCAGAAGCACGGGTGTGTGGTTATGAAATCCTCCCCCATCCTCCCTACTCTCCTTATCTTGCACCCTCTGACGTTCACCTCTTCCCAGCCATGAAGTTGTTTTTGAAAGGAAAGCGTTTCCCAGATGATGCAGCCTTGATTTCTGAAGTCACGTCGTGGTTGGAGGACCAACCTGGGGTGTTCTACAAAAACGGTCTCCAGAGCTGCATGAAACGATGGGAGAAATGCATAACTCTGGGTGGTTTCTATGTAGAGAAAGACTAATAACTGTCCCAAGTTTTGTTGCTCTACTGCTATGGGAAGTGGGTCAGGGGCATTACTTATTGCACACCCCTCGTATATCTAATCCCTCAACCCGAACATAATCACTAACCTAACCCTATCTCTAATCCCTCAACCCTAACCTAACCCTATAACCTTAACCCTAAAATCCTAACCCTAAAACCCAAACCATAACCACTCACTTAACCCTAACCTTAACATAGGGACAGCGTACAGCTTTTCGTTTTGAATTAATTCTTGTTTTTCTTTTTTTTTTGATTAATATTAAGTATAAATCGTATGCTTTATTTTCTCTTTTTCAGTATATTTAAAAAAATTTCATCCTTTTTTAAAGAAAACTGTCATTC
>NC_136507.1:20045610-20049259 GCF_053919585.1 Euprymna scolopes | reverse complement strand
GCATGTGAGAGCTAAACGCTCGTCCCTGGGAAGCTTGGTTAACCGGAGTACACTTGTAGAGTGTACGACGCGAGACTGGTAGGACAAGACTGCAAGACTAAAACGTAAGACTAGACTGCGGACAAGACAAGACGCCCCTACCTTAAAATGGTTGCTCTTTTATATACTGTTTCGTATCCGGTTCGATACGTAGTTATGTCACTTATAACAAAATAAGAATACAAAATCCTACAAAGATCACAACCCCACCCCCACCCCCAACCTCCAACATATCCTTTAAGTACTCGGCACAAAACTAGTCAGATCGGCTATCTTTCCTTCTTTTACGATATGAACTGAGGAAGGTAGGGTCAAACTCTCCGGACCAAGAGTTAAGTTAAGCAATTTTTCTATTTATATAACTTATGAAATCTATTTCTTTTTGTCTTCTGTTGTTTTTGAAGGCTTCAGTACTTTCATAGATTTTTCTTCCAATAGCAAGTTCTGAATAAAGAACTTGCTTAGGTAGGCGGTTCCCAGGCATTTGGTGTCCAGCCCAGTGTCTTATTATTGTGCCTTCTATGCTTTTTATCTCTGAGTGAAGGAGAACCTCGGTGTTCGTGATTAAATCTTGCCACTTCATGCGTAAGATATCACGCAGTTTTGCTTGGCGAAAATTTTCTAACTTTTTCAGGTCTCTCTATAGAGTACCCAGGTTTCACAAGCATATAACAGGGTGTAGATTATAACCACTTTGTAGGTCATGATTACATACATTACCACCCTGTAATCCCTACAGCCACCTACCTTGAAAATGCTGCTGTGAAACCTGACATAGTTATATGGAATAAGTCAGAGAGAGTTGCAACCTTAGTTGAAGTTAGTGTCCCTAATGATGGAGGTCTGAACAGAGCTGAAAGGGAGAAACAGACCAAATATCAAGGTCTCATGTATGATATGAAAAGAAACTGGAATCTAAAGGGGGTATCAATCATACCAGTTATTGTAGGTGCCACAGGGCTTATGAAGAAGAACCTGAAGTCCTACCTAACTAATATTCCTGGTGAATTAAGTGCAAAAAAGATCCAGACAATTGCACTTAAGGGAACAGCTAGGATATTAAAAAGAGCTCTCGGTTGGTTTCAATAAAAAGCAGGGCAATGTTGGCAGCTGGTTTGGCTGCCCCATACCCAGCGTTACAATCTTTAAAAAAAGAAAATTAAAAAAAAATACATACATACATACATACATACATATATACATACATATTTGTATGTTCATACATACATATATGCGTATGTATGTATGTATGTATGTATGTATGTAATTTCCTCAATGAAATAGTGCTGCAGATCACACAAACCATGACAGCAACTGACCAAAATGCAAATGAATATGAAATGACGTCAGCGGTATAGAGAGGGCTATAAATAGGAAAAAGAAAGCAATCACATGAGAGACATGGATACCGTTCTTGATCACGTGCAAGGCGTGAAGGACACTCGAGAAGATGAACACATGAGGGACGTCACATAAATAGAGAATGAGGAAATAAATGTTCTTGCTACAAAGAACAAGCGAGTTGGAGTTATTTCCTATTCCTTGTGTTGGTCTCCTTTGCGACTGAAATTGAACACAACATATGTTGGTTCCCGACTAATGTTACACCAGCTGAGCTAGCACACTACATACAAGGAAGTCTTAACAAACACAGATCAAACAAATCGTGGAGAAGTCTGACTGTGGAATATCCAGCGTCCCTCCATCCAGCGCGGCCGCAGCCGAGATTGAACACACTACACGAGTTTGTAGTGTAATTCAAATCTCGTCGGTAGCTGAATACTTGATGCTTCGCCAGGGCTATCAAGGGTATATTTTATCGCATGACCTATTATATTAAAAAGTATATAATTTCTGTGTGCTAGAACATTTTTATCTTAAATTCCATGCAAACATGCATTGAAATAAAACCAGTCATGATATGAGAAACCATAAAAAATGAAAAAGTAATTAATAATCGATAATGCTCGTTTTTCAAAGAATTATGCAAATTAGTTAACCTTAATACAGTCGCTCACATATCCATGACTGAGTATATTAAAAAATTTGTTTTAATCATTTTTAAATAGAAAAAGTAGGCTTTTAATATTCAGGAATCTTATGTAGGGCGACCCACGGTGTGTTTACGGTATTATGGTGAATGAGAAGCCTATCTTTGTTTTATCGTTATTTCCATGGCAGGTGCTCGTCTGAACTCCAATCTCTGGTCCCCCCTCGCCAATCATTTATAAAAAACACCCGTCTAGCTGAATCTACTGTCAAAAACTTTCCCCACTCTTTATCTATGCCTAAATCAAAACGTAGATTCCATGAACAAAGCTTCTTTCTTAGAACTGCACGCCTGTGGAACTCTGTTCCGTCTGCCTGCTTCCCACCTGACTACAACCTGGATGTCTTCAAGTCTAACGTAAACAAATTCCTGATGAACCGCCCCCTTAAGTAGACACTTTATTAAATCTCCACACTAACGTACTGTACTTACAATAACCCTTATCCCTGAGTCGCTTCCGGGCCTTGATAAGTGGTGACCACCTTGTAAAAAAAAAATTAAAAAAATAAAAAAAATAAAAAAAAAAGAACTCCAGCTAGGATTAGTGTAGACCAACAAAACGTGCAGTACAGAGGATGACCAAAGAACCATCCCTCCCCAATTTTTGAGTGGCTTTTTGCCAATTTTTTTGTTTTTCTATTTTGTGTTTGTACATTTCAGGAATATAACAAATATTTACCTCAATGTCAGAGCAAGAAAAAACGCAGCTTTATCTATTCTGTTATGAATTTATTTTTGTGTGTGTGTGGGTGTGTGTGTGTATTGATATTCATATAGAAACCCTCTTTTATATTTTTTTTAAAAAGAAAATACAACTTTGTTATATATGGATCGTGGAATTGCATTCATCTGCAAACAATCTAGCTAATTTGCATATTCTTTTAAACATTCATTTTAACTAATTCCCTATTAGTCTTTTCTGTTTTCTTATGTGATGATCATCTTTAGTTAACTATTATGTGTAATTATATCCATGCAAATATTCTACATGATTTATACTGGCGTAATATTTGCATAAAAAAGTTATAGAAAACACAAACCTCTTTCTATATATACTTATGTATGCGTATATATATTTGTTTAAAAATTTTGCCTACCAAACTCCTCTATCAGCTTTTTGTCTACATACATGAAACTTAATATATAGGGTATTCGAATTCATGTGAAACTTTATATTTGGGGTTTAGCCGGGGAAAATAAGTGCAAAAGTTTGAAAATTAAAGAAATGGAATTTGCCAGGTGAAGATCGAACGACGGCTTTACGAATATGCATGCATAACGTAATAGCTATTGGTTCATGTTTCAATTTTTAGCTTTGCAGCAAACATGTTCGAGCATTAGCATCAAAGGCAAAAGTAAATTGTAAGCAGAATGTTTTGATTTCAATTCTCGGTGATGGCGCAATATTTTTAACTTTTTATTATATATTGGGTCCAATATAATATAATAATAAATACGAAATCTGCATTACTCAAAATATCATATTTAAGCATATTTTATGACCGCGCAATTCCGGGCGACCTGCTAGTATATATATATAATATATGTGTGTGTGTGTGT
>NC_136507.1:20000610-20043110 GCF_053919585.1 Euprymna scolopes | reverse complement strand
GATGAGGCATCTGTCCGTCAAGTTGAGGCTACCATTTTTGAAGATCGGCACATTACTATTCGCCAAATAGCCCAAGATGTCAAGATTAGTACAGGGTCTGTGGAAACTATCATTCATGACCATTTGCATAAGGTGACTGTTAGATGGATTCCCATGTTGCTCACACCATTCCAGAAACAAGAACGCATCAAGTGCTCGAGGATGAATTTGGAGATGTGCCAAGAAGATGAGTCAAAGTTTTTCAAAAGATTGATTACACAGGATGAAACCTGGATCCATCACTATGATCCAGAGACCAAAGCCCAGTCAATGCAGTGGAAGCACTTGGACTCACCACCTCCAAAGAAGGCAAGGGTGCAGCCCTCCGCTGGCAAGGTCATGCTCACAGTGTTCTGGGACCAGGACGGAGTAGTGATGACAGATTTCCTGGCAAAGGGTACCATAATTACAGGAGCCTATTATGCTTCACTTTTGAGGAAATTAAGGGAAGCTATCAAAATCAAGAGGTGGGGCAAGATCAGCAAAGGTACCCTCCTCCTGCAGGACAACGCTCCAGTCCGCAACTCGCAGGTTGCCAGATCAGAAGCACAAGCGTGTGGTTATGAAATGCTTCCCCATCCTCTCCTGACCTTGCACTCTCTGACTTTCACCTCTTCCCAGCCATGAAGTTGTTTTTGAAAGGAAAGCGTTCCCAGATGATGCAGCCTTGATTTCTGAAGTCACGTCGTGGTTGGAGGATCAACCTGGGGTGTTCTTCAAAAACGGTTTCCAGAGCGGCATCAAACGATGTGGAAAATGCATAACTCTGGGTGCTTCCTATATAGAGAAATACTAATAACTGTGCCAAGTTTCGTTGCTCTACTGCTATGGGAAGTGGGTCAGGGGCATTACTTATTGCACGCCCCTCGTATATATGTATGTATATGCATGTGTATGTATGTATATGTGTGTATGCATATGTATGTGTATATGATTATATATGTGTATAATATGTACGTACATGTATGTGTGTATGGATATGCATGTGCATATGTTTATCTATATGCACATACATGCAAATGTGTGTATGCATATGTATCTATGTATATTTTTGTGTGTATATGTATGTATGTGCATGCATGCATATGTATGTATATCTGTGCATATATGTATGTATGCGTATATATGTGAATGTATATGTATGTGTGTATGTATTTGTGTGTATGTATATGTATGTATGTGTGTATGTATATGTATGTGCGTATTTGTATGTATGTGTATGTATATATGTGTGTATGTATATATATGTATATGTGTGTGTATATGTGCATATGTATAAGTATGTGTGTATGTATATATCTATATATCTATAAAAGTGAACGTGTCTGTCTGTCTGTCTGTGTGTCTGTCTGTCTGTGTACATTTCCCTACGCAATAACTCTGTCAATTTTTAGTCTATAGACTCGAAATTTGAAATACCGGGTACTGAGATTTGGGAAAATCGATGTGACCGGTGTCAGCCTGAAATTTGGCTGTTAAGGGGTCAAATTTCAACGATTTGACCTTTAAGAACTCTACCAAACTCCTCCGACAATTTTGGGTCTAGACACTTGAAATTTTAGATATAGGTTCATTGAACCTGGATCTAACTTAATAAAGTGATTTGAGCCCGAAACTATAAATTTTAAGGGGTCATAATAGGGGTCAAAGTTTAAAAAAATTGACCTCTGCGGTCTCTTCCAATTACTCAGACAATTTCTGGTCTAAATATTTGAAATTTTACATAAAGGGTATTCAGAGATAGCGCAAGCTTTTTCATCAGTTTGGGTCGAAAATTTTTAGTTGCCAATATATAAATTTATGTATGTATGTCTGTTTGCATGTCTGCCTTAAGCTTTCAATAGATGCGACGGATTTTACCAAGATCAGTATCGTTTTAAAGTTTGACCTTTCATACGGCAAATATCGAAAAATTGGCTAAAAACATTAATATCTTCCCCTTCAACTAGGCACTTTTCTCCAGTGGAGGGGGTAATTTTTTTCACCGATATTTTTGAAACTTATCCTCTCCTTTAGATTGTCTAGCCTTAATTTTAAAAAATGTCTCTTCCGGTTTAGCGGTGGTCGTAACAGCATAAACGTTAGGTTTTACCCCGTTCTTTTCCTCCTTTGCGGTACGGGTTCGAACCTGCCTTCCTACTACCACTTCTTTTTTTTTTTTTTTTTGCTCAACATACACATCCAAACAGCCGGGCAACGCCGGGCTGAAATGCTAGTATATATATATGTATGTATGTATAGCAATGACCGTTTTCAGTGTCATGTCTGCTTGAGGGTGTGCAAGTCGCTGGCAGGACTAAAAAGTCATCTTCGGGCACATCGACTTTCAGTGACTTAGGGAGTGGCACTCGTCTGACAAGATGTGGCAATCATCATGTGTGTATTTATGTACGTACGTATGTATGTCTGCCGAAAACATTTGACAGAGGCGACAGATTTTCATGAGATAGGTATCATTTCGTAGGTTGACCTTTCGGACAACAAATATTTAAAAATTGGCCAAAAACATTAATTCCTTCACCCTCAACTAGGCAGTTTTCTACTGGGAGAGTCGGGGTTTTTTTTTTTTTTTGCTGACATCTTTGCAAGTCATTCAACCCATCACATAAAAGGCGTTATTTCAAGCGCCCCTGACGTACAATCATGGTAGGCACATCGGTAAGACCGTTTGTTTGTTTTTTTTTTTGTTTTTTTTTTGTTTTGTTTTTTTGTTCTTTTCACTTTCTTCCCCCTGGCTCGTTGCTGGTTCGAGCCTGGTTACTACTATTTTTTTTCTTTTTTTGCGCTCACAATTTTCCTTTTCTTTTTTTTTTTTTTTTTTTTTTGGCTTAACCAACACCCTTACACACACCTCTGCTTTCTTTTTTGCTTTTCATCACGGGTTCGAGCCTGCCTGCCTACTACAACATTTGTGTGTGTGTGTGTGTGTGTGTGTGTGTGTGTGTGTGTGTGTGTGTGTGTGTGTGTGTGTGTGTGTGTGTGTGTGCTCAACACACACCTCCAAACACCCGGGCAACGCCGGGCACCCAGGCTAGTAATAATAGATTCTTCTGGTAGACATTCTAATTTGTCCGTTTTGAAAACGATTTGAATTCTGAACATTGCGCGACGCTTCTAAATTTAGCCACGTGCATAAACACTTAAAGATGTTTCTCAATATTTAGAAAGTAAAAGAAGAGAAGAAAAAAAAACGTTAAATATTCTGCCAGAGGCTTAGACGCTATTTACTGTAATGGAATCCAAGAAGAAAAACAAAACCAAAAATAATCGATCGCCAATAAGTTGAAATGCAACCAATTAACAAATACTCAAACATCCTCCACTCTATAATAAAGACCAATGTGTATTCGTATCCATCTTGTTAATGTTAGGTATGTTTAGATATTTGTGAAAATTGAAAAAAAGAATGAAATCTGAGATTGAACTTTCATGAAGGGCCTCTGCCCTCTTTCACACAACGTATAACGCTAAAATAAAATAAATATAGCTCACATTTTGACCCATTACGCTTAGCAGTTGTGTTTCAGAATTCATAATGTTCAGTTAATTAGTTTAGGACTGAATACCGCATATTTATATGTTTAAAAAGAATGTGTCCTCTATAGTATTAGACCTGACAGAATGGTTAATTGAAGGCGTTTCTGATATCACTTAGGTTTTTGAAGCATTTCTCGTGCAGAAAGTTGTCGAGATGGAAAAATGATAGTCGGTAGGTGAGAGGTCTGGAGATTATAGCGGATGAGGCAGTTTTGTAACCCAATTCGTTTAACTTCTGCAGGGTTGGTTTAGCAACGTGCGGTCGGGCATTGTCATGGAGGAGGATTGGACCTTTTTTGTTGATTAATGCTGGGCGTCGTCGTTGAAGTTTCTGATACATTTCATCCATTTGTTGACAATACTTCTCTGCCATAATGGTTTCGCCTGCATCCACAAAACTGTAATGGATGAGATCGGTCGCAGACCACTAAACAGTCAGCATGACCTTCTTTTGGTGTAAATCTGGCTTTGGGAACTGTCGTGGAGCTTCATCGGATCTAACCACTGAGCTGAGTGTCACTGGTTGTCATAAACAACTCACTTTTCACAAAGTCACACCCCTATCGAAAAACAAGTTGTTTTTTGTCGTATAAAAGAAGGGGAAGATGTCACTTCATAATGGCATTTCTTTTGGTCATTGTCCAATTCGTGAGGCACCCATTTATCAAGTTTTTGTCTTTTAAATCTCTCTCAAGTGGTTGGAAATCGTCGTATACATTACATCTAATTCAGAAGCAAATTCTCGGACAGTTGTGCGTGGATTGGCTTTGATTAAGGCCCTTAATTGATATTTATCAACATCCGATGGCCAACCACTATGCTCATCATCTTCAAGACTCTCACAAGCGCCACGAAACTTCTTAAACAAATATTGTGCTGTTTCTGAGCAAAACGCTTCATTGATATCACAAGCTGTTTCAGCAGCTTTTCAGCCTAGCTTGAATTGAAATAAGAAGATGGTGCGAATTTGCTTTTTTCCATCTTGTATTCAACATTCTGAAAAGAAGACATAATTGTTATGAAACAAATGTAATTTAAGCGAAAAACACTCTTGCAAAATAAAGTAACTGTATTATAGCAAAAACTTATCTGAAAATACATTATTTATAAACTACAAAATAATAAATTCTGCAATAACTTTCTTCTCAACCTAATAAAATCATTCCTTTACGTTCCACACTGGGAAACGCCGGGACACGGATCCTGCTAGTTTAAACCTAACTTCATATAGCTCATTTTTTTTTTTTTAGATTTCTGAATTTTTGAGATGAGTATTGGTTATTCATATAATTTGGATTCATTGGACTACTGTTCTCATTTTGGGTTTGATTTTCATGATGTTTCGGTCAATGTAACCTCCGACCTTCTTCAGGTGTATCTTGTCGAACACAGGAATGTTTCTGTCGAACAAGATAGACCTGAAGAAGGTCGGAGGTTACATTTATTAGTTTATGTATATTTATGGTGTTTTGTTTTACTTGTGCCCAACATGAAGGAAATATTCAAAGAAAGGTTTCATGGAATTCTACACAATGGAATTCTTTCTTTTTTTTTTTCTTTTTTTTTTCCTATTTCTCCTCAAGAAACACTTGACAAGCGTTGGCATTAATTCTGTTCAATTTAAAACATCTCACATATAAGAAATCATCGTAATTGGTTTCCCCCCTCCCCATTTTTCTTTCATTTTTATTTCATCTCACTTAAAAAATGTGATCCATATTCTTAGATTAATAAAAAAAACAAGACCGACAGCCATTAGTCGTGTGTGCTCTCGTGTAATGAATGAATGCGTGAATGTAGGATTGACATGAAATTCTTAAAGATAAACTAAAATGACCGAAAAATGGGCTGAAATCACTTAAATAAATAAAAAGTAAATGACTTAGAATGACTTTAATGGATGAATTGAATGACCTTAAGAATGACTTAAATGCTTAAAAAATAACTGGAATCCTCCAAAAACAACTTGAATGATCTGGAGAATGACTTGAATGGTTTTGAGACTGAGTAGTTGTAAAGTGGGTGATCATTTTACATAATTAATACAAAAAAGTGATCCCCCACTTTATATCACAAAGTTACAAACATAAGTACTGCATGTAGTAAGTACAGATACTACACTTTGATCTTGGCCAAAAGGCCAAGAAAAGGGTATTTATTTGCTCCCACACCGAGCAAATTAGGCACAAGGCCGATTTTTAATGTGAGGAGTGAAGGGGAAATGGGGACCAACTCCCCGGGGAGGTGGGGATCTGGATAGTGACAATTGGTATGAAGGGTTGCCCCTACATTGACCAAGGTCTTATATGTGGGGTTGCTCCCACATATGGTTTTGCTTGCAGTATCTGCCGGAATAGATACTACACTTTGATCTTGGCCAAAAGGCCAAGAAAAGAGTATTTATTTGCTCCTCCACCAAGCAAATTAGGCACAAGGCCGATTTTTAATGTGAGGAGTGAAGGGGAAATGGGGACAAACTCTCCGGGGAGTAGGGGAGCTGGATAGTGACAATTGGTATGAAGGGTTGCCCCTACATTGACAAAGGTCTTATATGTGGGGTTGCCCCCACATATGGTCTTTGCTTGCAGTATCTGCCGGAACAGATACTACACTTTGATTTTTCAGTTGAAAGGGAAGTTTGCTGCAAGTGAAAAAAGATCGCAGAAAATTCAAATTCTGACTGTACTTCCAAAAAGCTGGAGTTTAAGCAAAATACAAACAGAATTTGGCACTACATTGTACATGGCGAGACAAGCAAAAAAAACTTGTGAATGAGGAAGGAATCTTATTGTTGCCAAATACACGAAAAACTAGATTTCCACAAGATACAATTAATAAAGTAAAGCAGTTTTACAAAAGTGAAGAAGTCAGTCGAGTGATGCCTGGGAAAAATGATTACAAGACTGTTTTAAAGGATGGGGAATGGGTTCACGAATAAAACTATCTTGTTCTCTGTAACCTGAAAGAGGCATTTAAATTATTCACATCAAAGCACCAAGAGAAAATTGGCTTCTCTAAATTCGCCGAGCTTAGGCCAAAAGAATGCGTGCTAGCAGGTGGTGCCGGGACTCATACTGTTTACATTTGCACAATCCATCAGAATATAAAGTTGATGGTTACAGGATCTCATCTGGCTAAACTGACTGAAGGAGAAAGTCATCATTTGACAGATTACAACCAATACATACTTGCTGTTACATGCAATGAAGCATCGACAAATTGTTACTTGGGTGACTGCTCATCTTGCAACAAACTGATGGATGATTTTGTTTTATATATGCAAGAAAGTTTTCAAAAAAATTCAAAAAACTCAATTGATGATTTTTTATACAAACAGTGGTTATCAACTGATAGAACCATTCTAAAAACTCTATCACAATCTACAGAGGAATTTATTGAAACGTTCCATGCAGGCCTTCAAAAATCTAAGAAGTATAATTTCATTGTCAAAGCACAATCAAAATTTTGTTCTGATAGAAAAGGGTTTTTTAAAGTTTGAAGTCTTAGCAATAGCAGATTTTTCTGAGAATTATTCATTTATTTTGTAAGATTCAGCTCAAGGATTCCACTGGAATAATGATCAAGCTATATTGCATCCATTCATCTGCTACTATAGAAATAGAATTGACCTTGAGCATATTAATTTTGTTATAATGTCTGATTGTCTTAAGCATGATGCAGTAGCTGTCCATTTGTTTCAAAGAAAGGTTATAGAAAAATTAAAAGAAATTTACCTACTTTTGGATGTTCCTATTTTGAAAATAAATAAATAATTGTTATAATTCTTTTTCTATCCTTTGCAAATGATTCAAATTTTAGTATGTTATTATGGATGATAACGACTACAGGTGTCAAAATTTCAGCTTTTCACAGTTATTATTTCTAACAAATATTAGATTTTAAAATTTTGTCACTTAGATTTGGATGCTACTGTATATATATATATATATATATATATATATATATATATATATATAGTGAATGAATGACAAATGTCTATATTCCAAAGTTTATGATTTGACCATCTTATAATTTCTGTTTCGTAGCACAAAATCACTTAATTATTATATCAATCAGTGAATCTATTATGCCCTTAACTCATCAGAAAAAATAGCAACAATCAATCCATCAAAAGAAAATAAAGTGCGTTTTGACGTGATTAAAAATTCGAAAATTGAAAGAGAAGCTGTAAATACCTTATGATATGTTTACATTACGCCATTTTGAATTCATTTGTTTCTGATCAATAGTCGCTGAGATTTGGAACTTATAAACTTTCCAAAAAATATTGATTGGTATGTCAATATCTATATCTCTATATATCTCTATATCTATCTATCTCTCTTTCTCTCTCTCTCTCTCTCTCTCTCTATATATATATATATATATATATATATATATATATATATATATATATATATATATATATATATATATATATATATTGACATATTTATACTCGTGGCCAAATTGAATATTGAAATGCTCATATCTTTGGTTCTATAGGACGAAACTACCTGAAAATCTTCAGGCTTTTTGAAGATTATAATTCTATGGTTTACATTTTATGATAATTAGTAAAAAAAGAACCTATATTTTCCAACGAATAAAGTATGCCAAAATTTTCCTACATTTGTATATATCATGTCCTGTAGGCCAGCTTCAGCTTTGCTGCTTCAGTTGTTTCCTCTGTGGCTTTGTCAGGCCGCTAATATATATATGTGTGTGTGTGTGTGTGTGTGTGTGTGTGTGTGTGTGTGTGTGTGTGTGTGTGTGTGTGTGTGTGTGTGTGTGAGAAAGACAAAAAGTCATTTGTAGCCAAGATCACTCAGTTATTTAAAACGAACATATCCCATTTACTGCACATATCAGTTTGTGTTATTTATAAAAGTCACTTCCTTTAAAGTGGAGACTATTTAAGACAAACACGCTGACTGCTTAAAATTAAGTAAGTGTGCCAAGTGGAAAGTCTTTTATGGACTTGTCAATTTGCATAATGGGTTACGTGTTCGCTAACGGGACAGGATATCTGGATTCAATCCTTGGTTAAGTTATACCAAAGACGCAAAAAAAATGGTGACTGTTGTCTCCTTTCTAAACTCAGTTACTATAGAGGGAGGTAATCAAGTGAAGTAATCTAAGGAAAGGAGTGTCACTCTCCTCTACATCATCTTGTAGTAGCCAATGAAAAGCGAGGCTTGACTATGGTCAACAAAATTTACTTGACAATGGCGACTACAGACTAGATTGTGTAGAAAGTAAGGAAGGCTGCAGTTTCAACATTTACATTAGATTGTTAGAATTACAACTCGGTGTTGCTCAGGCATGTATATTCCTGTTCCCAGCCCTGAACATAATATTACCGGTATTTTTAAATATTTGTTTAATTTTTGTAATTTTTATATATTAGGTTGTAAATAAGATACTGTTTTATTGATTCTGAAATGAATCAAAAGCGACCCCTCACTTATTTCTATAGCTGAGTATAACTTGTATATATTTGCTTCCCCACTGAGCAAATTAGGAAAAAAGGCCGTTTTTTAATGTGGGGAGGAAAAATACGTTCCCACAAGGGGGGCACTCTGGCAGGATCCAAAATTAGCAATTGTCTGATATGAAGGGCTTCCCCCACATTGACCAGAACTGATTACTTCCTTTTCCTGTTCTTAGGCCGAAGGCCAGGAACAGCCTTTGCGCGTCTGAGTATAGTTGAATATTTTTCCGTGATTGTGACCCAAAATAGACCAGAAAGTATTAAGCATGAACCACTCTAAAACTTCTGTGGAGATCTGACAAATATAAGAATCCAGGATCCCGCACTAAGTAATGTTCATATTCAAAAGTGTAGATTAATGTTCCCCCAGTAAGAAATGTTATCAAAAATGTAAAGTAACGTCCCACAGTAATAAATGTTATCAAAAATGTAAAGTAACGTTCCTCAGTAAGAAATGTTATCAAAAATGTAAAGTAATGTTCCCCAGATAGAAATGTTATCAAAAATGTAAAGTAACGTTCCCCAGTAAGAAATATTAACAAAAATGTAAAGTAACGTTCCCCAGTAAGAAATATTAACAAAAATGTAAAGTAACGTTCCACAGTAATAAATGTTATCCAAAATGTAAAGTAACGTTCCCCAGTAAGAAATGTTATCAAAAATGTAAAGTAACGTTCCCCAGTAAGAAATGTTATCAAAAATGTAAAGTAACGTTCCACAGTAAGGAATGTTAACAAAAATGTAAAGTAACGTTCCCCAGTAAGAAACGTTATCAAAACTGTCAAGTAACGTTCCCCAGTAAGAAATGTTATCAAAAATGTAAAGTAACGTTCCCCAGGGAGAAATGTTATCAAAAACGTTAAGTAACGTTCCACAGTAAGAAATGTTGTCAAAATTGTAAAGTAACGCTCCCCATTAAGAAATGTTATCAAAAATGTAAAGTAACGTTCCCCAGTAAGAAATGTTACCAAAAATGTAAAGTAACGTTCCCCAGTAAGAAACGTTATCAAAAATGTAAAGTAACGTTCCCCAGTAAGAAATGTTACCAAAAATAAGTAACGTTCCCCAGTAAGAAACGTTATCAAAAATGTAAAGTAACGTTCCCCAGTAAGAAACGTTATCAAAAATGTAAAGTAACGTTCCCCAGTAAGAAACGTTATCAAAAATGTAAAGTAATGTTTCCCAGTAAGAAACGTTATCAAAAATATAAAGTAACATTCCCCAGTAAGAAACGTGATCAAAAATGTGAAGTAACGTTTCCCAGTAAGAAATGTTATCGAAAATGTAAAGTAACGTTCCTCAGTAAGAAATGTTACCTAAAATATAAAGTAACATTCCCCAGTAAGAAACGTTATCAAAAATGTAAAGTATCGTTCCCTAGTAAGAAATGTCACCAAAAATGTAAAGTATCGTTCCCTAGTAAGAAACGTTATCAAAAATGTAAAGTAACGTTCCCTAATAAGAAACGTGATCAAAAATGTAAAGTAATGTTCCCCAGTAAGAAATGTTGTCATCAAAAGAGTAGATTAATTTTCATCCCGAAACAATTTTCTCATCCTATCTCCGGTCGACAAACTTTGCTTGACAGTAATGACTAAAGACTAGATTATATAAAAAGTAAGGAGGCTGCAGTTTATAAAAACTTGACAAAACTGGACAAAAATTTGTTTACATTGGACTTGAAACCGACAATATTCTGGTCAGCCGAGAAGCAGCCTCATCGTATTGTGTTCCACAGACGAGCAGTTCTAGGAAAGAAACTTTGTTCATAGAAGTTCCATTTAGTTTAAGGTACGCACAGGTAGATGGGGAAATTATTGATAGTTGTTTTAGCTAGGCGAGTTTTTGTTGTGAATGTTTTACAGGGAGAGTTTATCATAGAGTGAATTTTACGGGGCATATGAGAAAAATCTTTTTTGGAAAAGTGATAACATTTGGTTCAATAATTAAATAAATATAGAATGCATTGTAAAATAAAAAGATGTAAAAACTTTTATTTATTGTAATTTTTAAAGTACTGATAACGTTGTTTCCTATTGTTGTACAAGCGTGTCACCACTTATCAAGGCCAGGAACTACTCGAGGATAAGAATTTATGAGCTTGTTAGGTGAATCGTAGATTCATCGAGGAAATTAATTACGATGTTTGTTAGCGGAAGACTGGACAAAAATTTGTTTACATTGGACTTGAAACCGACAATATTCTGGTTAGCCGAGAAGCAGCCTCGTGGTATTGTGTTCCACAGACGAGCAGTTCTAGGAAAGAAACTTTGTTCATAGAAGTTCCATTTAGTTTAAGGTACGCACAGGTAGATAGGGAAATTATTGATAGTTGTTATAGCTAGGCGAGTTTTGTTGTAAATGTTTTACAGGCAGAGTGGATCATAGAGTGAAGCTCAGTCGAGCATCTGACATGAAAGAGTAGTGAGACTAGCAACGTTACTCTTTTGTGAGAAAGAGGTTGTAGTGGGAGGAGAAAAGGGCACCACCCACTAGATTTCGAAGTCGGTTTTGTTCTCTGTCAAGGCAGGAAAGACGGCTCTAAGCAGCACCTCCCCAGATATCGAAACAGTACTCCATCTTGGTATTTATTTAACTCATTATATGCTTTGAATTCTACCGACTATTATTCGTTGGGGAAAAAATCACTAATCAGTTATTGTCACAGTACATCTGAAAAAGGTCGGGTTTTTTTGTTTTGTTTTTACTTGTCTCCCCACGAGGGTAGAGTTAGACACAAGGTCGGTTTTTGATGTGGAGTGAAACCAGCTCCCCCAAAAAGGGCACTCTAGTTAGTAACAAAAATTTAAAAAATGTATCATTTATGAAGGATTTCTCATTCACTAACCGAGACCAAAAAAGTGAAGTGAAAAAAGTGAATTGCATCATCAGAACAGATACTACACTTTGAGATATTAGATCTTTTATTAGGCTAAAACCACAATGTAAGTTAAAACTGAACATACTACACTTTGATCCTGGCCCGAAGGCCAAGAACCCTTTTTTCGCTTTTTTTTTTTTTAACTAGCCTCCCAACTAGGGCAGAGTTAGACACAAGGTCGGTTTTTAATGTAGGGGAAAACCAGCTCCCCAAAAGGGGCACTCTGGATAGTGACAAAAATAAAAAAAAAAATGTACCAGTCATGAAGAGTCCCCTGCTCGACTAACCGAGATCAAAAAATGTGCAGTGCAGCACCAGAACAGACACTATACTCCGATCCCGGCCTAAATGCCAAGAAAAGGTAGCCTTTTTTTTTATATTCATTTAAAAAGAAAATACGACTTTGTTATATATGGTCTTTGGATTACATCAGTCGAAACGTTGTGAAAATAACAACCAAGATTAGAATAGTAGTTCGAACAATCCGAATGATATATAAGATTATACATAGATTTCTAATCGATATATATTTATATATATATATTTTTAATCGATCTTGAGTTCGATTTCATTTATCGAATTCAATAGAAGCAACTTTGAATTCCATTCGAATTATAAAACATTCTGAATTAAAAAAAAAAAAAGAATGAAATGAAAACAAAAACGAAACTGTTCATTCGTCTGTAATTTCTTTTAAGTAATTATTTTTAAATTAAGCCAGAGCAGATGTTTGTTTTCATGTTTTGTTGTTGTTGTTGTTGTTGTTTGTTTGTTTTGTTTTTGTTTTTGTTTTTTGTTTGTTTTTTTTGAATAGATACGATTTTGCTTTTGAATAAATGCGAAGGACATTAACCAAATTCATTTTTTTTTTTTTTTGCAGCACAGCAAAATAAACATCTATTATATAAAATAAAATAAATAATACTGAGTAGCTACAGAAGGAAAAGATAAAATATTATATAGATTAAATCGAGAATTTTCTACACGATAAAGATTTACTAATAGGTACGAGCAATAATGGCGAAAAAAATAATAGGGGGACATACTTTTGAAAGCCGGTTTATCATAATTTTTTTGTAGGACCCCGAATACTTTTTGATTATATTTGAAAGGTTAAAGCCTAAAGTCAATTTCCAAAAAGAAAAATATATTTGTACACGTGAAGAAAAAGAAAAGTTGAATTGAAATATGTTTTCACGGCGACATTCGGAAAGTGACAAGCTCAGCTAAATTTTGAAGTTAAATAAATTCATTGTAAAAATCCCTTAAAAGATAAATATTAGTTTTCTGGGTCTATTTAAAAAATAATTAGTAAAGTAAAGTCCTGGGATATTGAATTAAATAATATAAACATCTTGTTTGTATTTTAAAAAAAAATAGTTTAATTAGCCCCTAAAAGCGAGAGATGTTGGCTTTGCATAAGCGAAAACAAACGAAGTCGTCTAAATGTGGATTCTACCGGAGCCCCAAATGTCAGAAAGCCAAGACGACTGTTTGAAAATAACGTTATGGGGCGGTAAGGAGAGCTGGTTTTATTATTCCCCCAGCTGTGCATCCGTGCATTCCTATCGTGAACGTTTATATAATTTTTATCATTTTTTTAAATTTAATTATTTTTCTGTGTTCCTTCTTTTAAATTAATATTTTTTTTTATTTTCAAGATCATATAAAAATTATCTTACGTCAAAAGTTACACGTTCATGTAAGCAAGGAAAATATTAGAATCTTACAGATAAAAATTACGCGAAACATGTAATCTAAAGCAAAAAAAAGTAGAAATATTTTTTTGCAATTATAATTTTTTGTGTGAAAATATTAAATAAATAATGCTTAATTCCATGATAACATTGGTAGTTCAAGAAATTAATTTTTATCATATCATATTCATTAAAACGGACTTTAGGGGTTTTTTTTGTTTTTGTTTTTTGTTTTTTGGCAATGTTCCAATTAATTTTTCTTTTTTTTTTAATGTTACAATTTACGATGCTTTATTTTCATAAAAAAAGCAAAAATAAATTAATTCATTATTTTTACTATTGAAAATCATAATTTCAGTAAAGGTGTTTTTTTTTTGTTTAAACAAAATAATAAGTTCCCACTAAAAGTCAAATAAAAATAATGAGCTCATTATATTCCGTGATCATTATTTGATAAATACTGAAAATTTCATTAAAATTGGTGAATTTTCTGATTTTTGGTAAATAATTAAAAGGAAGGGCTTAATTTTTTTTTTTTTTTTTTTTTTTTTTACATGGGGGTCACCACTGATCAAGGCCCGAAGGCCACTCAGGAATAAGGGTTATTGCGTGTACAGTAATCAATGAGATAGTATTGTAGTAATCATTAGTATTGGGGGGTTTGATAGTGTCTTACTTAAGGGGCGGTTTGTCAGGAGTTTGTTTATGTTGGACTTGAAGACGTCCAAGTTGTAGTCAGGTGGGAAACAGGCAAGCGGCAGAGAGTTCCACTGACGTGCAGTTCTAAGAAAGAAGCTTTGCTCATGGAATCTGTTTATACATTTTGAGCATCAGCATTCATTTTGCAGGTAACTATTTACTAAATAAACACACCACAGTTTCGACATTATTCTATTCGAACTTCGAATTCCAGTGTTATTTGGGGGGGATAGGTAAGAGTTGGCTGCAAAACCGAAGGAGGGAGAAATCAACAGTCGGAAACGAAGGAAGGAGGTCTCGTGCGCACCGGAAGAAAGCGCGAGACTTCCGGCTGAAGGAGAGAAGATTCGAGAAGGAGATTCGCTCCGCTGCGTCAGTGAACGCACGGACAGATTCTCCCGCCCGACCTAAAGAGATGAGGAGAAGAGGATTCGCCCACTGCGTTAGTGAACGTACGGACGGATTCTGTCACCAAACCTGAAGAGAAACTTTTTTTTCCAAAAAAGAAGAAGAAATAAGGCACCCGTGAACTGAAGCCGATTACGCTCTCTTGTTATACGCCAAACGCCTTCAATTACTAAACACTGCCTAACTCACACAACCAGAAAAAGACACCAAACTAAACATTCAAACCAACTTTGTTTCCACCTAACCCGATAAGTACAAACCAAATGAACATTCTCCTTTTCTCTCTCTACAACAATAGACTTTCCCTATCACCAGTTAACAGTGAGAGACACACGCCAAGCTAAACACGTGCTGTACTCTTTCCTTTATTTGTTTCTTCATGAAATAAATTCTAGTTCGTTTATTTCAATTTAACTCGTCGTTCGTTTTTTCCTCAATTCAATTCATTTTACCCACTCCTCAATTTCTTAGAAATCCAGTGAATAGTCATGATAATAAAAATGGCTTCCAGCTATGCGAAGATTATTTATCTCTTTGGAAACAACATTATTGCAAAAATGGCATCATATGTTATTTTATTATTATTATTATTATTATTATTATTATTATTATTATTATTCATGTGGGAAATATCATTTTGGAAGCGAAAATTAATTAATTCTGGTGCTAAATCGTTTGGATCTTCCTCTGAAACTATCCTAATGATTCTAGAGTCATCAGATCTCAGTTCATTGATGCAGACGAAACAAAGATTTAGCATAAATTGTATTTTATTATACAAGACAAAAAAAATAGAGTAAAAATAGGAAAATTACAGTAAAAATAGGAAAATTACAGTAAAAATAGAGTAAAAATAGGAAAAATACAGTATCATATTTGGTATGGAGTATAAGTCAGTCAATACAAGGTGCTCAATATCATTGATAGAGCAGATATGCTTAAAGGCCGTTTCTGCCCGAGGAAAATAACGTGAATGTATTTTATTACACTGTTTTTTTTTATACAAGAAAATCTATTCGGTCAGAGGCTTACTTGGCCAAAACGTGGTGAGACGGTAACAACTACGGAAGGCAGTAATTGAAGGCAGTCAAGAGATTCGGAGTTCCTATCCCGTTGCAGTTAACACCTGAGGAAGGCCAGAGGAATAGTTGGCCGAAACGTCGTGAAACAACTAAGGAAAAGATGAGGATAATAGTCAGCAATAAATAAAACTAATACATAATGCTCATCTCAACAATGAATTCCAATTAAATAATCTATTCAGTTTTGTTTGGGAATTATTAATTTTTAAGTGCTCAATATTCTGGATAGAGCAGATAGATTCAAAGAAAAAAATGTGACTCCGTTTTGTTATACTGATTTTTATACAAGAAAATCTATTCGGTTTTGTTTGGGAATTAATTTTTAGTGCTCAATATTCTGGGTAGAGCAGATATGTTCAAAGACTGTTTCACTAGGGGGAGGGATGTGACTCCGTTTTGTTATACTGTTTTTATACAAGAAGATAATAGGTAGTCATAAAAAAGTGCTCAATATGCTAAGAATAGCCGGTTTGTTCAAACGCAACTTCATTTCTTTTATACGATCCTGGCAACGCCGGGTTGCCCTGCTAATATATTATATAAAGGGGTGTATGTATGTATGTATGTATGTATGTATGTATGTATGTATGTATGTATGTGTGTGTGTGTGTGTGTATGAGACACAAAATCAGCATCATCAGCATAGAGTAGTTCCCTTACTAGACCTCCAAAGGTTTGTGACTTGGCATTAAATCTTCTTAGATTAAATACTTTGCCAGTAGTCCTAAAGAAGAGGAAGACACCTTTATCGCAATCCTTAAATGTGGCTCCTCTCAAAAGCGGCTAACAATAACCACAAAAAAAACACATGTCATGTTAGCAAACAAAAACGGAGCCAAAAATGAAACAAGTTTCAACACACAACGTTGTCTGCCATATGTGTGGCGGACTGAAAGTCAACTGCTGGCCTGAAAAGTCATCTTCGGGCCCACAGATGGGGTTTGGGTGTCGCTGACGATTAATCTGAGAACTATGATGAGGTTGGTGGGGAGCATTGGGATGGCTAACGTCTGTAATTTTCATGTGTGTGTCTATGTCCAGTTAAAAGTCAAAAACAACAAAACAAACACCCACAAAGTTGGTATTATCCTAATCAGCATAATTTTTTTTTTTAATTCATTTTTTGGATGTCAACTGGGACAGGTTTCGCCACATGGGTATTTCTTTTTTCCAATATTTCCAGTATTATCTATTATATAAAGGAGATTCCGATTACTTAAAATTTAATTGTCTTCAAGCCCAATGTAAACAAGTTCTTGATGAATCGTCCTCCTAAATATTCCAATTTACAAAATTCTTACTACTTATGTTTACTATGCCATAATCACGGGCCTTGATAAGTGGTGATTACTGTGTAAAAAGAAATGTGAATGGTTTATATTATCATTATTTTCAATAAAGAAGAGGTGAAAAGGGGGTAGGGAAAGTTGGGGAATTATTAAAAATGAGTTTAGTTATGAATTTTAGAAATTCAGTTGTGTGTTAGGATTTGGGTTATGATGTAACAGACAATATGTAACGTTGTACGCCTTTGTTAAAACAGTTTCGCTACCTTTTAATGGGCCCAACACGTTGTAGATTCCATCGCAAGAAAACAGAAGAAAGAAAAAAAAACTAGACTTGCTTTTTTCTTTAACAAAAGCCTTTATATTTTGTATTTCAAACAACACATTTTTTTCTAAATTTATTTATCCTTCTCTGGCTGCATGTGAGCTTTTGTCTTTTCTGTGACGTCACCCTTATGTCTCGAATATGTGCTTTTCCGAGCACTCGTCTTGAACACTTCTCTTTCTCTGAAGATGTCTCGCATACCTCTGCTTCTCTGAACACATATCGAACACGTGGTTCTCCGAACACCGCTTCTTCCTCCAAATGTGTCCTTTTTATCTCTGCTGTAACGTCACATCCACAGCCGGGTTGGTTATTTGCATATTGCTGTTGTTGCTGCTGCTGCTGCTGCTGCTGCTGCCGCCAACGACAGCGACTCTGTTACAAATAGACAATTAGAATCTTGATAAACAAATGTTTGCAAAAAAAAAAAAGTCTGAACCGAATTTAATGTGTTAAGAATCTGGATGATAAGATTGATGAAGCAAGCGATGCTATATATCTCTGTTGTTTGAACCATCAAGGATAAAGACAGAAAGAAAAGAGTGGGCGGAGTAAAACGTCGAATGACAGAGTTTATATTAAGCTAGGAAAAGTCTGCATACAAACTCAAGCACAAATCTTTGCATATATTCGAGTGAAAATCGAATTTGATGTCAGTATGTTTCACGTAAAATAGAACAAGAAAAATAATTCTTTCTACAACCAAAAGCTACGTGTTTTGTATTTTTTTTTTGTTTTTTTGTGGTGTCTTGCATACACAAATAAAAATTAAACAATAAACAATATTAATATAGTATAAATAAATAGAGGGAATTTTTTTTTACAACTATGAGTATACTGTGCGTGATTTTCTTTTTTTATAGTGCCTTGCACACACAAATACAAATTAAACTAGAAACAACAGCACCAATATAATATAAATAAAGAGAGAAAAAAAAAATTTTTTCAAATAAGAGTAAATTGTACGTGTTTTTTTTCTTTTTGTGTGTGTCATCTGTACACAACTACAAATTAAACAAGTGCCGCACTGGTCTATTTTTTCTTATGAATGGCGACATCCATTGGCTGTAACACAGAGAGAAGAACAGGCCTGCATGGACATCGCAGTTAGTGAAAAGGTGTGGGTGAAACCACCCAATTCTCGTTGCACGACTCGCTGGGGAAAAGGTACAGTGACTGAAGTACTCTCCAAAAACAAGGTAGCGATTGACGGAATGCCTCGTCACATTTTATATATACGGAGAGTTTCCTTGCCATCAGAGGAAGGGGAGGTTGATGCTGATGTTGAAGTGTCTGAAGAAGAGCCTCTTCGACGATCGCACCGTGAACGAAGACGCCCAGCGTGGATGGCGGACTATGATACTAATTATTGATCTTAGAGATCAAGGGGGCGTGTGGTTAAAAGTAAAGAACCTTACCTCATGCATCGTGCGGGTTAGGGTTAGGAAAGAAAAAAAAGAGAAGATAAAAATGGCCGCCCCCTGGTATTTATGGACTGAAAATCACGTGATGTGACGAGAGGGGAGAGGGGGTATGCAAATAAGATGTGGTTGGGTCTCTCTATAAAACAGCCGTCTTCTTTGTTTTGGGCGTCAGTGTGGAAAGTGCAGAGAGGAGAGAACAGTTGGATTTGAGTTTGAGACTTTTCATCTGAGGTTATTTTTCGTTTGTGTGTGTCTTATGTACACAACTACAAATTAAACAAGAAACAACACCAACATAATATAAATAAACACAGAGAAAAAAATGTTTGACAACTAAGAGTAAATTGTACGTGTTTTTCTTTTTTATGGTGTCTTCTGTACACAAACAACACCAACATAATATAAATAAACAGAAAGGAAACTTTTTTACAACTAAAAGCTAACTGTACGTTTTTCTTTTTTATGGGGTTTTTTGTACACAAACAACACTAACATAATATAAATAAACAGAAAGGAAACTTTTTTACAACTTAAAGCTAACTGTACGTTTTTCTTTTTTATGGTGTCTTCTGTACACAAATAACACTAACATAATATAAATAAACAGAAAGGAAACTTTTTTACAACTAAAAGCTAACTGTACGTTTTTCTTTTTTATGGGGTTTTTTGTACACAAACAAACTTTAAACAAGAAACAACACCAACATAATATAAATAAACAGAAAGGAAACTTTTTTACAACTTAAAGCTAACTGTACGTTTTTCTTTTTTATGGTGTCTTCTGTACACAAACAACACCAACATAATATAAATAAACAGAAAGGAAACTTTTTTACAACTAAAAGCCAACTGTACGTTTTTCATTTTTATGGGGTTTTTTTGTACACAAACAAACTTTAAACAAGAAACAACACCAACATAATATAAATGAACAGAAAAAAACTTTTTTACAATTAAAAGCTAACTGTACATGTTTTTTGCTGTTTTTTTTTTTCATGGGGTCTTCTAACAACAACTAACCAGAAATTATCAGCAATAGTAATTAACCAAGAAACAAAAATACCGATAATCGAGCAACAAATTGTAGCCTTTTAGATTTTCTCTTTATTAGTAGAACAATAACAGTAATTATCAAATTATATTGCTTGATTTTCGCCAATTTGCGATAAAATCTAATATAAGAATAGAAACATTAATCAAACCTAAGCATAGATTCCATGATCAAAGCTTCTTTCTTAGAACTGCACGCCTGTGGAATTGTCTTCCGTTTTCCTGCTTTCCAGCTGTCTATAATATGGTTGTCTTCAAGTCCAACGTGAACAAGTTTCTGATGAGCCGTTCCACTTAAGTTAACAAATTTACCGAACTTCCATTACTATCGATTACTATATTGTCCTTTTGACTACTCTACACTCTTTAACCCTTATCCTTGAGTGGCCTATCGGCCTTGATAAGTGGTGACGCCTATGTAAAAAAAAAAAAAATCTTGAGATTGCATACCTAAAGTCATCATCATCATCATCATCATATCGAATGAATTCGAACATTCTATTGTTGGCATTGATTTCTCCGATATTTTTTTTTGCCAGTCTAGAAAAACATCAGGTTGCCAACATCCTATTGAAAGTGATTTTTGTGGATACGAACTTGCAATACTCAGGTTGACAGTCCGTATCATTAAACACTAGACCACCATTACCTTCCATTTCTAAAGTTGTGCCATAAAAGCTGTTTATCTGATCAGACTGAAATTGTGTATGGTGGTTATTGTTATCAAAGACATTAAATATATAAAAGTAAAATTATCTGCCTGTGTGTGTAAATTTCTCTACCAAACTACTCTGCCAATTTTCAGTCTACAGACTCGAGATTTGACATAAGGGGTATTGAGATTTGGGATAATTTTTTAAGCGATTTCCGGCCAGAAATTTGGCTGCCAAGAGGTCAAAGTTCAACGATTTGACGTTTGAAAACTCTACCAAACTCCTCCATCAATTTTGGGTCGAAAGACTTGAAATTTTAGATATAGGTTACTTGGGTATGGATCAAATCTTTTAATTTGATTTCAGCCCAAAACAATAAATGTTAAGGGGGTCAAAATTAGAGTCAAAGTTTTAAAAAAATTACCTCTACGGTCTCTACATAAGGTTTTAGGCGAAAATTTGGCTACCAAAAGGTCAACATTGAAAGAGTTGACCTCTGCAAACTCTATCAAACTACTCCGCCAATTTTGGGTCTAAACACTTGAAATTTTAGATGTAGGTTACTTGGACATGAGTCAAATCTTTTATTATATATATAGGGTGCCCCCCCCAAAAGAAACAAAAGCTAAATGGAGGCAATCAAGAACATATTTGATGTGATGTTTTGAATATAATAAACTAGTTATGACCAAAGTTTCATTTCATCCGGACAAATCACTAAGAAACGGGGCCTAATTAGAGTTGGGGCCCGTTTCTTTTGGGTCACCCTGCATATGCATATATATATATATATATATATATATATATATATATATATATATATATATATATATATATATACATAAAGTTATGAACAGTACATAGGGCCCAAGCAAAGCCGAGCTGAACTGCTAGTACTAAACAAAAACTCAATGTTTCCATAGCATAACTTTGCAAATACTTCAAACAATATGAAGAATTAAAATGCACAATAAGCCTTTGGCTCATATTTACGTTGCCAGGTTGAGGTATCCATTCTCACGACTTATTTATGCTGTTTTACCTGTGCTTCTGTCACAGGGATGCTGTTTATCTATCTCATATGTATGTGCAAACTGACCGGTCAACCAAGTTTGATACATGTCACAACATGACCCTTTGACCCTTTCTGCACTTTCATGCTTGCTCAACTTATTGTTTCCCATGATTCAATCTGTTGTTTACTTCGCTAGATAGATAGATAGATAGATAGATAGATAGATAGATAGATACAGACAGACAAACAGACAGATAGATAACTAAATAAATGCTTTCTACTCGGTGTTGCCCAGCTAATACATAACACTAGTAGAAAAATAATTACAAGTAAAAATAAAATTTATCGAATTCTCGAATTTATCATACGTTTTAATGTAGAAGAGTTGTTCAGCCAATTCTCTATGACAAACTGAATCATTAGGCGTGTCAGAAACTGACCATATGAATGCATGAAAAAATATTGAATAATTCGACCCCCTGTCTTTCCAAGCTTATAACTACTCAACAAACTGAATCACATATAACAGAGCATGATCACACACATCATAAATGGAAAGTGTGTGTGTGTGTGTGTGTGTGTGTGTGTGTGTGTGTGTGTGTGTGTGTGTGTGTGTGTGTGTGTGTGTGTGTAAAACATACAATAGAGTCCAACATATAACATTTAATGCTCAAATAGGGCTATTACTTTGCCAACAGAAAACCATATCTTAATTCGTCCTTGTCTTGTTCGGTGAATTGGTCAAGCTGAAATTGAAGATTCTTTCGAGGAATCTATTAGTAACGTCAATTGTATTTTCAAACAACTTTATTCGACGAATGCTTTCCATATTGGAATACTGGACCCTTTTCTGTTCTACTTCTTTGCACCCCGGCCGAAAGGCTAGGGACTCAACTGTTCCACTATCTCTCCTCGACTTCTGCGCTGAATTTTTTTTTTCTTTTACATGGTGGTCACCACTTATCAAGGCCCGGAAGCCACTCAGGGATAAAGGTTATTGCAAGTACAGTACGTTAGTGTGGAGATTTAATGAAGTGTTTACTTAAGGGGGCAGTTCATTAGGAATTTGTTAACGTTGGACTTGAAGACATCCAGGTTGTAGTCAGGTGGGAAGCAGGCAGACGGAACAGAGTTCCACAGACGTGCAGTTCTAAGAAAGAAGCTTTGTTCATGGAATCTATGTTTTGATTTAGCATAGATAAAGAGTGGGGAAAATTTTTCACGGTGGATTCAGCTAGACGGGTGTTTTTCGGGAAAAATTGGTGAGGGGGGACCAGAGATTGGTGTTCAGATGAGCACCTGCCATGGAAATAACGATAAAACAAGGATAGGCTCGCAACGTCTCTTCTGTGGGAGAGAGGTTGCAGGGTAGAGAAAAGGGCATCCCCCACTAAGCCATGAAGTCTATTTTGTACTCTGTCAAGGCAGGATAGGCTGTTTTTAGCTACTCCTGCCCAGATATGACAGCAGTATTCCATCCTTGGACGTACTTGACTTTTATATAGATAGAGAATTGCATCAGTAGTGAGATATCTTCTGGAGCGGTAGAAGGATCCCACCATCTTTCCAGCAACCTTGGCAACAGACTTGATGTACGTGTTCCATTTCAGATCAGGAGTAAAGGACAAACCCAGAAGTTTGTCAAAACATGGGGCTTCTCCTAGACCAGAGCCTATATATTTTAGAGAACTATATATTTAAACTAACAGATCCTATTACATCACTTACTTCCATGACCTGACATGTGACTTCTAAACACGTTGCACAACTCAGTGCTGAGTCTGCTGTTTGGAAACGTACAATCCCACTAAGGCCAAATTCCAGGATCTCTTTGTTCTAAGTTAAATATTTTACTAAATATTCCTTTGTTTCAATAACATTCTCTCTGCATACCTTTTTCTAAAACACTTACAAAAAAAATAATGTCCATTAACTAACATTTTATTTTTTTAATAATGATAATAATAGTCGATGTTCAAAATTGACTATCAGCAAGGCCACTCGATGTTGCCCCCAGCATGATATAACAATACATCTAAGAAAGGATAGCTCTGTTGAAAAAGCAACCCAGACGGAAGAAGCTGTTGGCTCTGTAAGTAGTAAAGCTCAGAAAACTGTCATGTGGATACTCATGCCAGTGTACAATCTGATCTGAAGAATATGAATTTGGGCAGGAACTGCTAGAAAGGACTTATCCTGCCTTGATAGAGTTTAAAATAGACTTTGTAGCCTTGTAGGGGGTGCCCTTTTCTCTTCCCTGCTACCTTTTTCTCACAGAAGAGATGCTGCGAGTTTGTCTCTGCTTTATCGTTATTTCCATGGCAAGTGCTCGGCTAAGCTTCAATCTATGGTCCCCCTTTGCCAAACTTTCACAAGAAACACCCATCTAGCAGAAAACACTATTAATAATTTCCCCCACTCTTTATCTGTGTCTAAACCTAAACGTAGATTCCATGAGCAATGCTTCTTTTATAGAACTGCACGTCTGTGGAATTGTCTTCCGTTTTCTTGCTTTCCGGCTGACTACAATATGGTTGTCTTCAAGTCTAGCGTAAACAAGTTTTTGATGAGCCGTTCCATATAAGTTAACAAATTTACCGAATTTCCATTACTAACGATTACTATTTTGTCTACTGTACACTCTTTACCCTTATCTTCGAGTGGTTGGTTGTTTTGGTTGTTTTTGTTTTACGGCATATCAACCTTTTTCCGGTTATTTAATGCCGAATCTGGTTATTTTGAGGAACAATTTTTAATGGGGTATATTTGTTTTTTAAGTCGGATTCTATTTAACCCATAGTTGAGACCCTAAAAAGTACTACCACACCGGGTCAGAGTAGACCTGGGAGCAATGGCAATTAGAGGGTGGCTCCACACTCCCCAAGGCCCGCAAGCTGGGACCTCACCATCGGATATAGTTTTAGGTCATATCCAGGACCTATCCTCAAGTGGCCTCTTGGCCTTGATATGTGGTGATGCCTATGTAAAAAAAAAAAAAACTTGTTGCAATACTATTTGGTCATGGGTAAGCAAAAACAGAAATAAAGAGAGAGAAAGAGATAAACAAACATGTGCAATGCTGTATATTTCATATAATGCATAGTCACAAAGCCCGACAGACCAACAATTGGAGAAATCTTTAACTAAAAGAAGGGCCAAAAATTGTTCAAATATCGACCCCTGTTGTACACTGTCTTCTTAAGGATAAGCAAGTCAACCTTTTTTTTTATTTCTCTTTTAAATAGAAGCGTAGTCACGCTTACAGTGAAGTAAAGCAATGTTCGGTCTAGCCAGTACCAAATGGGTGACCATTTGGGAATACTAGTTGCTGTATGTATTCACGTCAGCGGGTATGTCTAATATCTCAGGGAGATAAACCTCACTACTTTGCATAATTCCATAATGTAGCACCTGGTATTTTGAAGGATTGTCATATAGGGAATAGATTAAGTTTCTCAGCCGTGGTGAAGATAATACATCCAGGAGAGTGGAGGCTCTGTTGAGAAACCAAACCAAATAAAGGGAGCCTGTTGGCCCTGTAAGTGATAAGGCTCAGAAAGTTGTCATGAGGATGCTCATGTCAGTATGCAAAAGAAAGAAAGAAAGAAAGAAGCAACCTTAGTAGAAGTTAGTATCCCCGATGATGCTGGGTTAGACAAAACTGAAAGGGAAAAAATAATGAAATACCAAGGTCTTATATACGACATGAAAAGAAATTGGAATCTTAGGAAGATCTCCATAATACCAGTAATTATAGGAGCAACTGGACTCATGAAAACGAATTTCAAGAACTATCTGGCAAATATACCCGGTGAACCATGTGCAAGATAGATTCAAACAATTGCATGTAAAGGGTCGGTCAGAATCTTAAAAAAAAAAGATCTATCAGTTGTTGTGTTAGGAAGGGGGGGAATGTTTTGCATCCAGTAGGATGCCCCATCCCCAGTTTGAACAAACTGATAAGAAAATTGAAAATAAAAAAGAGTCTAACCAGAGATCGCGGAACATTATAAAATATCGAACTTGTGGCCTATTGTAGTAATATTTAGTCACCAAAAACAAAAGTGGAAAGAAAGAGAGAAAGAAATATGTGCAGTGCTGCATGTTTAGTCAGATGCATAGTTGCAACACATGTGGATGTCAGGTCTGCGATGCAAGAAATGTTTTGTTAAGAGAAGTTAAAATGGCGTTTCTCTCCATCCATTTTGAGACCGTCGCCCCGTTATGGGGAGACTTGTTTAACCCATCTTGCTTCCTCCACTTTTTGGACACAACTCAACCAAACTTAACTCAGCTTACCTGACACGTCACGTCCAGTTCCCATTCAGATGCTTCCGGTGCAAACTGACCGGTCAACCAAGTTTGATACATGTCACAACATGACCCTTTGACCCTTTCTGCACTTTCATGCTTGCTCAACTTATTGTTTCCCATGATTCAATCTGTGCTTTACTTCGCTAGATAGATAGATAGATAGATAGATAGATAGATAGATAGATAGATAGATAGATAGATAGATTATTAATAAATGCTTTCTACTCGGTGTTGCCCAGCTAATACATAACACTAGTAGAAAAATAATTACAAGTAAAAATAAAATTTATCGAATTCTCGAATTTATCATACGTTTTAATGTAGAAGAGTTGTTCAGCCAATTCTCTATGACAAACTGAATCATTAGGTGTGTCAGAAACTGACCTTATGAATGCATGAAAAAATATTGAATAATTCGACACCCTGTCTTTCCAAGCTTATAACTACTCGAAAAATGTCATTCAAACCCTAATTTTTTTTCAATTAAAGGAGCAAGGACCAAGGTTTCATTAAAAAAAAACAAGAAAAAAACGTGGTTTTTAACAAACAAAAGGTTTTAAACTTCGGACTTTACAAGTAAATTTCTAAAAGACACTTCTTTTTTTGTTTTAAATTTGAATATATTATTTATTGATCTTTTATCTTAAATTTGTGATATATAAAACTTTGGTGAGTAAATTAATTATTTACTTTTTAATAGACATTTCAAAACGTTTGTCTAAAATATTATATTCTGTTTATTGGAAAGAGCATAAAATTTCACATTGACCCTGAAAATATCGTAAAAATTGAATCAATAGAAAAATTTTTATAGATTTTTAAAGTTTAAAAATTGAAAAATATTTACCTCGTAAAATTCAATTGATTTCATTACGTAAAAAAAATGTTTTTTAAAAAATAAAAAATAATATTTCTATTACTTTTTATACAACTTTAATAGTTTATTTTGGAAGTATAATCCATAAAGAAAATAAACAACCCACTTTTAAAGGAGAAATTACGAGTTTTTTTTATATTTTATTCGCAGTTTCATGTTAGGGGTGTCAAAAATTCCCCAAAAATTCTGATACACCTACTGAATCATCTCCCTTGCTTTCCTTGAAATCCGCTGATTGAAAAATAGAAAATGTCCAACTACTAGTGTCTATGATTTTTTTGTGAAAAATACATCTACCATACGTTTTTATATCAGCTAGTTTTTTTTAAAGAAGGAAAAAAAACAAAGAAAAATAAATAAATTCGACTCAGCATTTTATTCTGTTTTAATAAAAGGCATTTATTACTGGAACTTTCCAAACAATGCCTGCTTCTATTTTTTATTTTACTGTTTTGTTCGTCTTCCATGAGATTAACCAAACCCTGCCGTCTCAACACTAGCTTAAAAATCTCTCGCTGCCACCACCGGGCCACACGTCCATCTCACCCGCGCTTGTTTTTCTTTCTCCTGACCTTACACTGACCATAGCAAGCCATTTCTCGCCTTAAACTTTACACGTCCATCTTTCCCAGCGTGCACTTTGCTTGTCTTTTCGACCATGTGTGTTAAGTGTTGAGACATTATATTGAACAAAGATGGCAGCAATGAATCAAATTGGCAAAGAATCAATGCAGTCATGATCTCGAGTGTTGAGTAATTCTTAGTAACAAAGATGGCGGCGAAGGATCAGTGTAGTCACGATTTCGAGTGTTGAGCAATTCTTAGTAACAAAGATGGCGGCGAAGAATCAATGCAGTCACAATTCAGTCGTTTCAAAACAAAGGTTGACAACAAACTGAATTGAATCCAAAATTCGATATTTTTTATAGTAAAGTTAGAAGGCTTCTGGTTGGTTGATTGTTCTAACCATAAGTTATAAATAAGATCGTCGAAATCATTAGAGTCATACCCTCATTATAAATCAAAGACATTTTAACAACGTATTGTCCTTTTTTTCTTTATCTTATGACACAAGCCCGCACGCACTTGCTAATTTGCATACGTGCTCAAACGGCTGCTGCTAATACCTTCTGTAACCATCTATACTTCGACTGCTGCTTATATTTTCACACGCGCTCATACGTGCTCTGTTACATTTTGACATGACACTACGTACGTAATAGTGTTTTTACATGAAATGCATTTGTTCGAATTTCCATTATAATGCATATTTACAGGTACTTCCGCTAGTAGAGAATAAAATTCTTCAATTTCTACGATCGATAATGATGGCTTTCTATTTTCTTGTACAAATATTCTTCATTTATAGATTATTAGTTTTAACAAAAGAAAATTAAAACAACCTGAGACTTCTTAATTGAATTAAAAATATGAGCAAATTGTACAGACATTTGTTCGGCGTTTAAACGGATTAAGTTTTACACTCGTACAATTATGCTTGTTGCATTGTGGATTAACGAATACAAGTTTTTGATGCGTATGATAAATCCCAGTGCAGTTGAATAGTCGGAAAGATATTTTTAAAAATCAGTTGAAGTTAACAAAGCAAGATGTGTCCATTCAATTCGTGCGTTTAGCAAAAAGAATGCTATTTTCAACGTTAAGTGCGACAGACCACAGAAATTGCTATTTAAATATTAAGTGTGACGGACCAACAAAAATGCTATTTAAAAATTATATGTGGCAGACAACGAAAATGCTATTTTAAAATTACATGTGACAGACCAACGAACATGCGATATAAAAATTATGTGACAGGCCAATAAAAATGCTACTTCAAGATTAAGTGTGACAGACCACAGAAATTGCTATTTAAGCTTTAAGTGTGACAGATCAACAAAAAATGCTATTTTAAAATTATATGTGTGTACAGACCAACGAAAATGTTATTTTAAAATTATATGTGACAGACCAACAAAACTTCTATCTTAAAATTATATGTGACAGACCAACAAAAACGCTATTTCAAGATTAAGTGTGACAGACCAATGAAAATTCTATTTTAAAATTAAATGTGATAGACCAACAAAAATGCTATTTCAAGATTAAGACCAACGAAAATGCGATTTTAAAATTATGTGTGACAGACCAACGAAAATGCTATCGTAAAAGTAAGTGTGACAGACAAACAGAGGGACAGATCCACCTATAGATATGCATAAACGTATCTAAAAATGCTATTTCAAATATAAACATGACAGACCATATAGTGGAGAATAAAATATTTTTCACAATAAGATTTAGCCACCGAATAAATGTCTCTGCACCCTTTTAACGTGAACAGCCCTTCTCAAGCGATTTTTAACAGGTAAAGTCTCTATAATAGAATAATTAGACTTTTCCAGGACACTGTTTTGGTTCGACAATCTTATCAGTTAATTTCAAAAGTTTTTATAAATTCTTTGATGTAGTTTTTCCAGTGTTTTAAAATGCTGATAATATGTCGTCCTAAGCTTAAGGGTATGAAGAAATGTATGATATCTCTAGGAGCTTGGAATTATAGATATGATAAAATCGTCCCTCACACCTTCCATTTGCTAACCTATAATTGTTATGCTTGAACCGTGTTCGTTATACTTTAAACCACTCTCAGACCCACACGCTGTCTAATACCGTCGCAAAGGAACAAACAAACCAAAATAAATAAATCCGACTCGACTTTTTTTTCTGTTTCAGCAAAAGTCATTTATTATTGTTACTTTCCTAACAATGCATACTCCTTGCCTTACTTACTGTCCATTCCGTCTGCCATGAGATTAACAAAATCCTGCCGTCTCGACACCAGCTTAAAAGTCTCTCGTCTTCACCAAGGTGCCACACATCCATTTTAACCCACACACACTTTGCTTTCTTTCTCAACCACATGCTGTCCTTTTTTTTTCTTTTTCTTGTGACACAAGCCTGCGCACACTTGCTAATTTGCATGCGTGCTCAAATGGCTGCTGCTGCTAATACCATTGCTAGCCATCTATCCTTTGCTGCTGCCGATATTTTCCCGCATGCTCATACGCGCTCTGTTACACTATGACTGGCCTCAATAACTGACGGAAAACGCTGGTTAAGCGCACGGTTGACTTGTTCTCACTTCCTGTTGTGGGTGATGCGCTGCTTCAGAATGTGGCCTAGTAATCATCCTCGTCTTTCGACTGTAGTCAAGCCGGTTCATACGTTCTTGCCAGATATCTCAGTCCCACATGACTGCTTCCAAGTCCCTTGCAATGACATTTGGGTATGTGAGCATTCTTATTCTGGAGTGGATAGTAGGGTTCCACAGAAATAAGGAAGAAATAACTTGATTTAGTGCTGTAAAACAATGGCCTGCAAACTGAACACGTCTTATAGTTCTGAATTTTTGACATGAATGTTTGTATTGTTTAGATTAATTGGACTGTTGTTCTCATCTTGAGTGTTATCTGCACAACGTTTCGGTCGATTGTATTAGATTGTTTCATAAGTTCCCACTATTTTTTTTTTAAAGAAAATCAAAGAATTTTAACAGCAAAAGTAAATTCGTGTGGAACCCAAACTCCAAGTTTTTGTGTGAATCCCATCAACGGAAGGTGACGTAAAATTGTCGCAAAATCACACTTCATCTTTTCACCCAATTCTCTACATTTCTGATAGCCATCTTCCTTCAAAAGAACCCTGAGTTGGTTTTCGTCTATCTTGAATTGTCTTCTAGAACAAGGCGCGTCATTGAGGTTTAAATTACCGTGTTTGAATCTGGTATACATATCTCGAACAGTTATCTCGGTTATAGAGTTTTCTCCATATACGGCACAAATATCCTTGGTCAGTTCACTCGCTTTTTGACCTCAATTAAAGGCGTAAAGGATGTGTCGAAAATGTGATTTTTTTTTATCTACTTTATGATCTATTGACGGTTCTGAAAAACGAGAAAAAAATTATATGAGCAAAAACCGATGACCATTATTGTAGAACAGAATACGTTCTTTCTAATGATAAATAACGTTTTGCCAAATATCAAAACATGTTTTAGAACAATTTTTTATGGACCGGCGGAACGTATGCAACAACCTGATAATTAAAAATACCTATAGAAATTCACAGCCTTAATTATAGGCATTTATAGACAGCAATCGATACGATTTTATTCACTTAAGAAAAGTTGACCAATTTTCGTGACCTGACATTATTTTACACTGGTTTATTCATGTTTTGGAATTTAAAAGTTGACCAATTTTCGTGACCTGACATTATTTTACACTGGTTTATTCATGTTTTGGAATTTAAAAGTTGACCAATTTTCGTGACCTGACATTATTTTACACTGGTTTATTCATGTTTTGGAATTTAAAAGTTGACCAATTTTCGTGACCTGACATTATTTTACACTGGTTTATTCATGTTTTGGAATTTAAAAGTTGACCAATTTTCGTGACCTGACATTATTTTACACTGGTTTATTCATGTTTTGGAATTTAAAAGTTGACCAATTTTCGTGACCTGACATTATTTTACACTGGTTTATTCATGTTTTGGAATTTAAAAGTTGAGGATTGATTGTTTCGATTACTTTTCTTATCTTGGTTATTTTCAAAAACTTTCTCCAGGTGCTCGTTTTCGAACTTGGAACCTAATAATTCAACTTGGGAACTTATCACAAATTTCAAACTGAAGTCTTATTACAGTTCTGAATTTCTGAGATGAGGTATGTTTGTATTATTTAGATTAATCGCACAATTGTTCTCATCTTGAGTGTTATCTGCTTAGGTCGATGTAACCTTCGACCTTCGTCACGTGTAAAAGCTGCCATGCTTTTGCAGGAAAAAAAGGGGAGTAGCTCTGCATGCTAAGGTTTCAGATTTGTTTTAGCTTTAAGGACAAGAACACAACTTCTTCACATATTCAGAGTTTTTACTCCCCCCCCCCCCTTCGACCTTTGTCAGGTGTAAAAGTTGCCATAGACTTTTACTCCAGACGAAGGTCGGAGGTTACATCGAGCGAAACGTTGTGCAAGTAACACTCAAGATGTGAACAATTGTCTGATTAATCTAAACAAAATGAACACATCTTTGACAATAGAGGATGTTTGGCCTAGTACCTTGGCTGTCGAAGTCGGCAAATAATGTCTGCTCTCCTGATAAAGTCTACAGATGGTCGAAGCTTCTTAGTTGATCCGTCCTGGTTTTACCATGTTTGTTTAATCTAAAAGAGGGAGTTTGCAACTGTTTTAGAAAATCAGCAGCGACTGGAATGAGAATGCATAGAACACAAGTAAAAAAAAAGATCACGCGTGACTTCTCGTTACAGCTGTGACGTCACTCACGTTTCTAACGTGATCGTCTTATCTTACTTGCCTTCTTTCCAATTTACAGTCTTTTTTCCTTAGCGTGACGTCATTTCGCACACGGCTCAGTATTTGCATATAGCCACCATACGCGCGTCCGTGTTCTATTACAATGTTAAATCACGTGTGTGTCTCGTGTTGTCTGTTCTTTTTTTTTTTTTTTTTTTAACGAGATGTATTTTTTTTTAATTTTAAATGTATTGTTATTGCTAGTGACTGATACGACTTTTCCTTTTCTTCTTTTTTCCTTTTTTCTTTCCTTTCTTTTTATATTTCATTTTAGTCGCTATTACTTCTTGTCGTGCCAATAGAATTAATCTTAGGCAAATTTCTCAAGGATAAAACAGTCTACAGTTGCCTCCAGCAGTATTTATCCTTCCTGTTTTGGTCTTCTCTGTTTTCTCTTCTTAAGAATAATTTTCTTTCGTTTAAAAATCAAAGAAAGGATCATTGACATTGCCCGACCGAAAAACATCTTTCATGTGTAGTATTCTCCTTGGATCTACTCACCCATAATTCATCTCTCTCTCTCTCTCTCTCTCTCTCTCTCTCTCTCTCTCTCTCTCTCTCTCTCTCTCTCTCTCTCTCTCTCTCTCGCTCTCTCTGCTCAGCCATAATTCATTCATTCATTCTCCCTCTCTCGCTCTCTCTCCTCAGCCATAATTCATTCATTAATCCCCCCTCTCTCTCTCTCTCTCTCTCTCTCTCTCTCTCTCCTCAGCCATAATTCATTCATTAATCCCTCTCTCTCTCTCTCTCTCTCTCTCTCTCCTCAGCCATAATTCATTCATTAATTCCTCCCCTCCTCTCTCTCTCTTTCTCTCTCTCTCTCTCTCCTCAGCCATAATTCATTCATTCATTCTCCCCTCCCTCTCTCTCTCTACTCAGCCATAATTCATTCATTCTCTCTCTCTCTCTCTCTCTCTCTCTCTCTCTCTCTCTCTCTCTCTCTCTCTCTCTCTCTCTCTCTCTCTCAGTCAGTCAGACGCATCTTCTTCTCATATGACCAGGGTGTATGTTCAGGAGAATATGTTCTAGCTTTTATAATTACCTGGACTGAGATAGGTTACTTTGGAATTCAATTTCTAAAGATCGCATAACACATTCTAGCTTGTTAAATGTGCGATGATGATGATGATGATGATGATGATGCTTTCAATTAAACGTTTCTTTATTTGAGTTATCAGATGTATACAAATTGAGGTAGAAAAGTCAGTTTACAGGTAGGCCCAGGAAAACATGGGAGAAATTGATAAAGATAGACTTGAGAACGAAGGATAAATAAAGACCTGGTCAGCGATAGGTTAATTTGGAAGTCAATTTCTAAAAGCCATAATGCATGCTTACATGTTAAATAAACGTTAAACCAAATGTGATCATCATCTTGACGAAAGAGATTCTTCTTTTTTTACTGTAGCAACTAACCCCAACTCTAATTTGATCAATATTCATGAAAAATACTAGTTGAGCCAAAGATTTCGAGAAGTAATGCTAATTAAACTAAGATTCATGAAACAATACTAGTTGATCTAAGATTCATTTTAAGATGCTAGTTGATATATATTCATGAACCATTCTAGTTGAGGCAAGAATTTCAAGAAGTAAATGCTAATTAAGTCACGATTCACGATACAATCAAAGTTCAGCCAAGATTCATGAAACAATTACAGAGCTTCAATCTATGGTCCCCCTCGTCAAACTTTCACAAGAAACACTCGTCTAGTTGAAAACACTATCAATAATCCCCCCCAATCTTTATCTGTGCCTAAACCTAAACGTAGATTCCATGAACAAAGCGTCTTTCTTAGAACTGCACGCCTGTGGAATTGTTTTCCTGCTTTCCAGCTGACTACAATATGGTTGTCTTCTAATCCAACATAAACAAGTTCTTGATGAGCCGTTCCACTTAAGTTAACAAATTTCCCGAATTTCCATTACTAACGATTACTATATTGTCCAATTGACTACTGTACACTCTTAACCCTTATCCTCAAGTAGTCTCTAGGCCTTGATAAGTGGTTATGCCTATGTAAAAAAAAAACAATTCTAGATCAGCCAAAATTCAGTTAGCATCTGTATTAAACCATTCAATGTACGTTGTCATATCAAACAGACGCTGAACCGATCACGATGATGAATTCCATAAATCGTTCTCTTTATTTGGCTTAGTAGATGTAAAACAGTTTATGTAAAAAGGGGTAGTTCACAGGTCCAGGCCAGGGTAACCATAAGAGAAAATGATAAAGAACAACTTGAGAGAAAGAGGGATAAATAATGACCTAGCCAGAGATATGTTAGTTTGGAAGTCAATTTCTAAAATCCTCAGCATACATGCTAGTGTATTAGATCTACATTGAACAAAATATGATTTAAAAAAAAGAAAAAAATTTTTTAATTCAATTTTCACCACAAACACGGCGCAGTGCCACTTTGTAGTAGGGGGCTACTATCGGGATATTATGAAGGAATATGAGCACCAAGATGTCTGTTCACATTACACTTGAACTTCTGTATGTCAGTACAGTTGGGAAAGCAGAATCCCGGAATAGATGGCTCCTGTCTTGGGGAGGCTCCATGTACTGCTGTCATATCTGGGCAGAAGCTGCTAAAATAGTTTATCCTGCCTTAACAGAGTACAAAATAGACTTCATAGCCTAGTAGGGGGTGCCCTTTTCTCTTCCCTGCAACCTCTCTCCCACAGAAGGGACGTTGCGAGCCTGTAGTTGTTTTATCGTTATTTCCATGGCAAGTGCTCGTCTGAGCTCCAATCTCTGGTCCCCCCTCGCCAATCTTTCACGAAAAACACTCGTCTAGCTGAAACCACTGTCAATAGTTTTCCCTACTCTTTATCTGTGCCTAAATCAAAACGTAGATTCCATGAACAAAGCTTCTTTCTTAGAAGTGCACGACTGTGGAACTCTCTGCCGTTTGCCTGTTTCCCACCTGACTACAACTTGGATGCCTTCAAGTCCAACATAAACAAATTCCTGATGAACCGCCCCCTTAAGTAAGACACTTTATCAGATCTCCATTACTAACGATTACTACGATATTGTGCTATTGATTACTGTACATGCAATAACTCTTATCCCCGAGCAACCTCTGGGCCTTGATAAGTGATGACTTCCATGTAAAAAGAATGTCAAGCAGTTCTGGGGAAGAAACTATTGGAGTAGAAGGCTTTCTTACACCTAGGGATCTCTACTGTGAAGGGGTGGGATTTAGCTGCTTTTCGAGTTTGACGGAGGTATTTACGTCAAAGGGGTACAAGTGCTTGTAGTTCGTCAGAACATTCAGTATAAAAATACTTGTAGAACAAGCTGAGAGATGCAATATTTCGTCAATGTGACAGCGGCTGAAGCTTAGATGACAGTTCAGAATCTATCAGGTTGGCAACTCTCTTTTGAGCCCTGTCCAGGAGTGAGATACTAGTAGCAGATGCGCCAGCTCAAATGTGACTACAGTACTCTATACATGGGCGAATGGTGGCCTTATACAGGTACAGGATATTTTCAGGCGTAAGTAGCTTTCTAGCACAGTAGAGAGAGTCCACCTTCTTCGCAGCAGCCTTGGCAATGCTCTCAATGTATCTATTAATATATGATTATGATCATGATGAAAGAGATTTCCTTTTATACTCGCAACCAATCTATCTAATCACGTATCTCTAAATAAACAAAAACAAAATCTCTAAAATTAAAAACGTGTCGTTAATTGCATGTTCATTTAATTTGTTAATGTCTGATCGCCAATTTTGTCTATGTATTGCAAAAATTATTTTGTAGTAATTGAATTAAATTAATAACAAACCATGATTTGATTGAATGCTATCTAAAGAAATAATTACATTTCTCGTTAATCCCCAAAGACAACTTTAGAAAACAATTCTCTTCTTAGCTGGGCAAGGATTGTCTTTTAATGAACAATTAAAAATAAAAACTCATTAAAGGAAAAAAAAAAGATTTGTGTTTCTAAAAATAAAACATGGTTTAATGAACAGAATCGAATAAAAATATTTCTTTAATAAAAAATAAAGTTTTAATTGTAGGATAAGATTTGATTAGAATCAAGACTTAACGTTGGAAATTTTAAACTGGCTTTCGAAATCTTTTTGCATTAGAAATTTTGAACGAAATTCAAAACTTCTGAATCTCATAGGAAGGACAATTACAAGAGAAAGGATTCGGATTCTTGAAAGAATTTTATGAAACATTGACAGTTCAGCTAAGATTTATGAAATCATGCTAGTTGAGCTATGATTCGTGAAACAATGTTGGTTGACTCAAGTAACAATACTAGTTACACCAAGATTTATGAAAAAAATGCTAGCTGTAAAATCATGACGAAGAGAGCGTCACAATTTGAGTCATGGTGTGAAATCTCTGTAAAGAGAATTCTCCTAGTTGAGTCAGTGTTCAATTATAAAATCATTTTGAAAATAGTCACATTTTGAGCCATGTAAAATCATGAATAAAGTGTTAAAATTTGAGCCACGATGTGAAACCTCCATGAAGAGAATTCATGTAGATGAGTCATAGTTGAATTGAAAAGTCACGAAGAGAGAGTCTCAGTTTGAGCCACGGTTCAATCAATTAATGGTGAAGGTTGCATGAAGAGTATTTTCGTAGGTGAGCATTGTTTTTTTTTTTTGTTTTTTTTTATAATATGACTCATTTACATGTTAGCAAAACTTGAAATATTAAAATATTTGATGAAGTTTTTCATACGACATTGAGGACGTTTTTATTTATAAAAAAAGTAAATAACATTTAAAAGAATAAATATTACTTTTATAACAGTACAATGTTTTTTTTTTTGTTTGTTTTTGTTTTTTTTGTTTTTTTTTGTTTGTTTTGTTTTTTATTTATTTATTTATAAACACCGTTTGTCAATTTCCGATTTCAAATCCGGAACCCGTCATCAATTAGACTTTTTCTCTTTAATCTTACTTAGTCAAAAGTATTACGATTCGTTTGCGCTCCTAACCGATACAATAATCAACCGGTGTTTGAACGAAGGAGAGACACTACTCTGAAAAAAAAAAAAAACTGCTTTTCTCGGTGTATCAGAATTGTAGCCGACCCACCATAACAAACGACTGTTCAAATAGACCCCCCAATGTATACAAGCTTATACAAAATGAAAATGTAATTTCAAACCTTAATTTTTATTTCAATAAAATGAGCAAAGCGTAAATATCCAGATACGCTACTACAGAACACCGACCACTCTAATTTGTTATTTTATAGGTAATTGAGGTCGCTGACAACGAATCTGATAGTCAAACTTGGGGCAAATTTACCGTTTGCATGGTATTAACCCCCGAACCCACGAATAACTTTCCACCATTTTGCAGCTTCCGTTTACGCTACGCGCGTGCGCTGCAGCATGAACGACGGCTTGCTTCTCCTAGCAAACTGCCTTCTCACATGGCGTACCAATCAAAAAATTACGGACTGACATTTTTTTTAATGACTTACAGTTAAAGAAAAGTACAACAAATTGGGTGACTTTTTTTTTTTTTTTTTTTGTCTCGCGTAGTTTTTAATGTGGTTGACAAAAACATAAGCACCAAACATCTTTATGTTTTTCATTCTTTTTTTGCGGGAAGGGGATTCAATTATAGAACTTATGTGGCTTAATAGGTGCTTTTGCAGTTTAGTTAAACGTTTTCCGTAAGTAACGCACCGACATTTACCAATTAGAACACCATTTAACATTTTCCGAAGATTTTACTATGTACATTGGGGGCGCGAGCGGGGGGGGGAGGCGGATGTGATGTTGGGGCGCGCGTAAACACTGTTTTATAAATAATAAAAATAATATTTCTATTAATTTTTAAGCAACTTTATTAGTTTATTTTGGAAGTATATTCCATAAAGAAAATAAACAACCCACTCTAAAACGAGAAATTACGAGTTTTTTTATATTTTATTCGCAGTTTCGTGTCAGGGGTGTCAAAAATTCCCCAAAAATTCTGATACACCTACCGCTTTTCATATTGTTTGGACTGAAGTCAGCATCTTTTTTTATTTAATTTCACAATAATCGGTTAAAAATTGCATTTTGAATTCATAATTTTAAACAACTTTAATAGTTTTATAAGCTTCAACGTACTTTTTGTATATAATCATTTTTTGTCATCCAATCATTGTTTGTCAAATATCCAAATGACGTATCACATTTGCTCTTAAGTAACTAAACACGAGAATAAAAATACCATTTAATAATTATTTAAGTATTCGAAGTTAACTGCATTAACATTTTTTCCTCTTAAATAAATTATCACGCATCTTTGCTGTCTACCTACAACATTCGATAAAACCACATGAATTTCTTTATTTTATTTGTGTTTATTTAGATCTCTCTATATTTTTCTAAGTCATCCTCCCGGACAACTTTGGGTAAATTCATTTACTCATAATTTGACTTTAAAACTAATTTTATGATTAATTCAAATAATAAATGGATTCCTTCTTTTTTATACTTATATAGTTTACAAACCGTGCCATTTATTTATTTTTTTTTATTTATTTTTTTATTTATTTATTTTTTATTTATTTATTTTTTATTTATTTATTTATTTTTTATTTATTTATTTATTTTTTTATTTATTTATTTATTTATTTATTTATTTTTATTTATTTTTTTTTTATTTATTTATTTTTTTATTTATTTTTTTTTTATTTATTTTTTTTTTTTTAGAAATGATTTTCCAGTTAAATTCGATTTTTACGCTACCTTTTTGTTTATTCAATTGTTAGATGAAAGTACAGAAGAATCCATTCCCACCACTATTAATATACTGTTGTCTTAATGACTACCATACACTCATTAACCCTTATCCTTGAGTAGTTTTCGGGCCTTGATAAGTGGTGACTCCAATCTAAAAAAAAAAAAAACGGAGATCACCGAAGATAAGCAACGTTGTGCTTGGTCTGTGCCGTATCGGTGACCGTTTGGGAATATCAGGCACTGTATGTACGTCAACAGCATTCTACAAGAACTGCAAGAACTTAACGTCACCATATCTCCTGACAGGAATATAGATACAACTGAGGACCGCTTGTGAATTTGATATTCCCTAGAAAATTCCTCCTTTGGATGGAAGCCGCTTCCACACGCCTACGGTAAATGTTGCTTCTTTACAACCGGTCGCACGGATAAGTTATCATTCCAGCGAAATTTCGATTTCAGGTGGTGTAAAGTTAGTAGGCGCACAAACAGACACGCGTCTCTCACATATTTATATAGATATTTCAATTATCTTCCGTGTTTACAAGTAGTCTAGAATCTCCAATGCCGTGTATTCAAATGGACCTGTGAGTGAAAGAGAAAAAGTTAGCACAATGCAGGCAACTCAATGGAGGTTTTGTTGTCATAGTCTTTGTGCTTAGAATAAAAAAAAAGGAAAGAAAAAAAAGAATTTCCATAGAAGAACGATTAATATTGAATGAACTCAGCATTTAGACAATCGTCGCAAACGGAGGCGGAAACAGATTAGGAGAATCGGACAACAATGGGAGGGGGTGGTTGCAAATACAATAAAAGAAATTGCCACATTTCTAGAAATTTCAATAAAATCATTTGATATTCTCGAAAACGTATAAAGATAAAATCTTCTACGAGACTTAAATATTCAAAGAAAATATTCGATATTTGTCAATTGTGTCATATAGTTAACAAGAGAGAAAGGGGGTGACAAAAAAAAGCAAACAGACAACAAATAAATGTTACCAAATATAATAAATTTTACTTTCTGTATAATTTTCACATGTTTACCTATTTAATTATCTATACGGATGCTTGCGTCAATTTTACTTAGCCAACCATGCGTACTTTTCAAGATGGACGACAATTTTGATAGGACTTGCTCACGAATTTCAGACTTTAAAGATAGTAAAAAAAATTAAGTGAATTAGTGAAACCGTAAACCTAAGTTTGATGAAGGTTACCAATCGAATTAGTGTATGCGTGTTTTATTTTATTATTAGAATCCTTTGAGATGAGTAATTTGTGTATTTATTTATTTATTTATTTGCGGACTGTTATTCTCATCTTCATAGTTGCTGTTTCACGACGTTTCGGCCAACTCATCCTCTGGCCTTCATCAGGTGGTAAACCACGACGGGGTAGGAATACTGAATCTCTTAACTGTATCCTCAGTAATTACTGCCTTCCATAGTTGTCGTCGTCTCACCACGTTTTAGCCAACTAATCCTCTAGCGGGTTTTCAGTAGGATTAAAACCACTCTTTTCAGACAATGCTCACCTGGAACCGAAAGCCCATGGCGCAGTGAATAAAGGTGTTGAATCTCTATGGTTCCAGGTGAGCATTGTCTGAAGATAGTGGTTTCGATCCTACCCAAAGCGGGCCGGAGGATGAGTTGGCCAAAACGTGGTGAGACAACAACAACTATGGAAGGCAGTAATTACTGAGGATACAGTTAAAGGTTCGGCATTCCTATCCCGTCGCGGTTAACAACCTGACAAAGACCAGAGGAACAGTTGGCCGAAGAGACACGAAACAACAACAATGATGAGGATAACAGTTCGCAAATAAATGAATGCATGTTTTGTTTGTTATCATTTTAAAACCTGAAATTCGTGACCAAATTCTCAAAAATTGACGGCCATGTTGAAAAGCACGTTGCTTGACTAAGTCAAAGTGGCAATGACAAATGCATGGATAATAAATCTTGCACTCAATAAACACACATGAAAATCATCTAAGTAAAAAAAAGTACATTTTCTTGCGTTTGGTAAGTAGTTTTCTTTGTATACTTGTTTTTATTGTCCTTTATCTTTCTTGTTAGCTATACTGCACAATCGTCACATATGTTAAAGACTACACAAATAAACAATTACAACAGTTGTGTTTTGTCACTACTTACTTGTCTCCTCACGAGGGCAGAGTTAGGCACAAAACTCCCAAACAATAAACACAGTGGATTGGAAAAAAAAACAAAATTAGATAGAAAAATCAAGTGTAGCATTAAAACAGATACTACACTTTACTCCCAGCAAAAAGGCCAGAGTCGGCATATCGACCCTTTGGGAAATTATTCTATGCCAAAACAATAGCTATTGAAATAGTTAGTTTACTTTCTTCTCTATGTGTAAAATATTAGCGTTCGTGTGTCTGTGTGTCTATGTGTAGGACTCTCCTACAGCCACATCACTGGGCCAATCATGACCAAGCATGGCATGATAATGGTCCCCCACTTAGAGATGGTGCACACCATTTTCCAAGGTAAAGATAAAAGGTCTAGATCATAGGCTATGTATACAAACTTTCCTACAGCCCACACCACCGGAGCGATCATGACCAAACCTAGAGGGCCCTGTCGGTGGGGCATTAGAATACGCCGACTACCCCCCTGCAGAGGGTAAAAGTCCCTCAATGGGGGTCCTGGATATGACCTTAAACTATATCCGATGGTGAGGCCCCAGCTTGCAGGCTTTGGGGAGTGTGGAGCCACCGCTTAATTGCCATTGCTCCCAGGTCCACTCTGACCAGGAGTGGTAGTACCTGTTAGGGTCCCAACTATGGGTTAAATAGAAACTGACTTGCAAAAAAACAAATATATTCTATTAAAAAAATTTTCTTCCAAATCTTTGGATTCGGCATTAAATAACCTGAAAAGGGTTGATATGCCGTAAAACAAGAACAACCAACCAACCAACCAAACCTAGAGATGGTGCACATCATTTTTTAAGATCAAGGTCAAAGGTTACGGTTACGACTTTGCTAGTATAGTATATTAGTTGTCCTTTCCTGGTGTTGTCCAGGATAAAGTAACATATTAATATTAAATGAATTTCCACCCACCCCCAAATAAAGAAACAGAAAAGGCGGATGGTGAGAGCAAAGATTAAAAACGTTCAGTTTGATTCTTCAGCATACACTATCTATATCAGGTTATTTTGTCGTCAGATCGAGATAAGACTCGAACGAATGAAAAAATACAACTGGCTTGAATAGCTACCCTCTTTCTTTCTCCATTTCACTGGGATATGCTCTCCCTTTTCACTTCCCCAAAAGGTTAGTTTTCACAGGAAGATGTTAACTAAATATTTTTCAACCACTGAAAACGCTGCACCTCGTGTCCAGTTGTGATTATTTAATGTTAATATTTACTGTTGCTTTGTATTTAACATGAGCTGTTAAGCAGTTATTCATTAGTGGGCAATTAGATGTTTTTTATTCTACAATTATATAAATTGATTATTGTTGATTGCATATTACCCATGCAACAATGACTGAATTTAATACTATCGCTGTATATAATTTTAGATATCTTATTTTTCTAGGAAAATGTTTATCTGATTGCCAATTTTTGTGGTG
>NC_136507.1:19993110-19995610 GCF_053919585.1 Euprymna scolopes | reverse complement strand
TCATGTTATTTTTTATGTTGAATACAGGGTGGAACGATAAAATTGTCACGCTGAAGAAAAAACAACACTACAGCTTTCTTTTTTAACTTTTATTAAAAAAAATCAATTCAGATAACTTGATTATGCAGTAGAGTCGATATCTACTCAATGTAGCCGTCTTCAACCTCAACCATCGCCTCAATACGGGTCTGGAACTTGAAACATGCCATTTCCACAAGCGCCTGCAGGGGCTCAGAAAATACTCGATGGATGGTGGCGATCAGGCTGGCTTTGGTGTTGTGGGAGGTCATGTTTGTGATGTTCTTGACATATAATCAAACGAAGTAATCCAGCAGATTCATATCGGGGAAGGAGGAGGCCAGTGAGAGAAGGGTACAAATTTGGACTTGTGGTCAGGTACCGAGTTCTGCTGCCACAGTTGAGGTTTGCCAGCATCCATCTGATTGCACCAGATAGTCATCATACTCTTCAGCACATTCAAGTACACTTTGGTGTTAACTTTCAAGCCGACTTCGAAGATGTGAGGTGGCATGATGTGGTTTTCACTTGAAACCACACTAAAGACCATAACCGTGGCCTGAAAGGGTCGTCCGATGCATTGAGCTGTGCCCTCAAGCATTGAACTGTCCAGATTTGCATTTTGAGGGTGCTGGCGATGGTCCTGTTGTCATAACTTGGATCAGTAGAGAGCATGAGTTGTACAGCGGCGCATCTCTAATCTCGCTTGTTGAACATTGTACCGCTTTCAGACATGATATAAGGCTTCTATAGCTCTTGGGATTTGTACACAACTGGCCAACTAGTAGATGGTCTGCAACAAAAAAGAAAACCGGTTTTCATCAAACGGAAATGGAATCATGTTGTCTTTTCTTAGGCGATAATTTTATCATTCCACACTATATATTTGTGTTATGGAATGCATGCAATTACTAATGCTCATTTATCGAATCTTTTGTTCTTCAGCATTCAAACCCTAATGCACTTGCTGACGCAGACATCGATGATGGTAGCAAGCATCACATGATGGGAGGTAATGTTATATTTTTCACAATTTGTTGAACATTGTGTCACTTTCAGACACGATATAAGGCTTCTATATAACGTTTTTTTTTTATCAATATTGATGTAGTTTATTCCCATGCATTTTTTACATATGTTCAAACAGAATAAACCTTTTTTATGACGTTCACTAGATTGGGAATATCCAGTTCTATGTCCACAAGTAATAAAATTCAACAGCATCTTCACAATTATTGGAATCGGACATCCACATCATTTTTTTCTGAGCACGGGGAAGTTGAATAATTTGTTGTTTTAAATGTTAAGTGTTGAGGCATTATATTGAACAAAGATGGTGGCAGTAAATCAAATCGGCAAAGAATCAATGCAGTCACTATTTCTAGTGTCGAATAATTCTTAGTAATGAAGATGGCGGTGAAGAATCAATGCAGTCCCGATCTTGAGTGTTAAGTAATTCTTAGTAATAAAGATGGCAGCGAAGAATCAATGCAGTCCCGATCATGAGTCATTTCAAGACAGAGGCTGACGACGAACTAATTGAATCCAAAATTTGACATTTTTTATAATAACTTTTGAAGCTTCTGATTGGTTGATTGTTATAACTGTGGTTATAAAAACGATCGTCGAAATCATTGAAGTCATACCCCCATCATGAGTCCATTGTGATGGGATGTGTCTCCTAGCGGCTTCGGCTGCAGGAAGACAGGGTAGTACACGTCAAGGATTCGTCACTTGACACTCAGCCCAACAGGTGAGGGGCCGGGAACCGGCCTAGCACCTGTTGGACTGAGGTACGCCGCCTGGATAATACCTAGGAGGTCCACCTTCCCAGGCCTTGCCACCAAGCTTTCCGGAGGGGCAAGTTTATTGCTTGGTGCCTGAGGCACCCCGACCGGGGAATGCCGACGAGGTTACTCAGGCAATTTTTAAAATTGCAGGAGTGCCCCTTTTTTAGGGGAGCCTGCGGGGTTCCCACTTTCCGGCCTTGTGCCACATAATGCTGATGTGGGCAGCAATTAAATATATACCCCCATCACGAGTCAAAAACATTTTAACAGTAAATAAGTAAATAAGAGTGCTTGCGAGCAGCCGCATGTGTTGGTGGGAATGATGCAAGTTGACAGCAATTGGGAAACAAGTTGTCATATTTACTCGATTCTTCGGACTACTACTTACATCTTCAATATTACTTTCACAACGTTTTGATCGATGTAACATCCGACTTTCTTTAGGTGTATTCTGTCGAGCTCGGGAATCTTTCTGTCAAACTCGGGAATCTTTCTTTCAAACTCTGGAATCTTTCTGTCAAACTCGGGAATCTTTCTGTCAAACTCGGGAATCTTTCTGTCAAACTCTGGAATCTTTCTGTCAAACTCGGGAATCTTTCTGTCGGACTCGGAAATCTTTCCGTCGAACTCGGGAATCTTTCTGTCAAACTCGGGAATCTTTCCGTTGGACTCGGGAATCTTTCTGTCAAACT
>NC_136507.1:19945610-19988110 GCF_053919585.1 Euprymna scolopes | reverse complement strand
GTGAGGTAAAAACCAGCTCCCCTAAAAGGGGTCACTCTGGTTACCAAAAATAATAATTGTCCCAGTATAGAGGGTTTCCCCTCCATTGACTGGTACAAATTATCTTAAGTGCAGTATCTGCCGGAACAGATGGTGTTTATTTGCTCCCCCACTGAGCAAATTAGGCACAAGGCCGTTTTTAATGTGAGGTAAAAACCAGCTCCCCTAAAAGGGGTCACTCTGGTTACCAAAAATAATAATTGTCCCAGTATAGAGGGTTTCCCCTCCATTGACTGGTACAAATTATCTTAAGTGCAGCATCTGCCGGAACAGATACTACACTTTGATCTTGTTTATATATTTTATTGAGAAAGAAAAAATTGAACATAAAAAACGTACAAAAAATTCAATTCAACAAAATTAGGCACAAGGCCCTACAAGAAATTGGGAGGGGGAGGGTACAGGGTCTTTTTGACTATGTAACAGATGAGACTGTGAAGTCTTACTCTTGACTGGCAACATTTACCAAAATACCTCAATCACTCTGTGGATCCTAATCTAACTAATAACCCCAGCGTTCAATGTAAAATTTAACTATGTACAATTTGTATATTCATTTCTGTATGTTGTGTGTGCATTTTTTTTTTTTTTTTTTTTTTTTTTTTTTTTGTGTGTGTGTGTATGTGTGAGAAAATAAAGTTCGATTTCATTAGAAAGGGTTCTTGAATTAATTGGCATAAAATGTTCGTGGAGTGGGAAAAAACTAATGAAAATGTTCATTTCAAAAATAAGGAAAATCTACTAATGTGTTGTTAGTAAGACCCCCCCTGTACTATTCTATGTGGCTAGATCCCCCACTGTTTTCCGGGGAACCGAAAACAAGCAGAGCATCCCTAATGAGGTTTGGGGAAGTCGCCTTAATGGAGGTGGGAGAAAATAAAGCAACGGATGGAGGGGGTAGGAAGGTGACCTCTGAGTAGGGGGATGATCGGGGGCATCAGAAAATAAAGATGAGGAGCAGGGGGGTTGGGCAGACTCAGAGGTTCTCTAATACCAAAAAATAAAATCAGGAACAGGATCTCATTTGTACCACCAGTCAAGAGTTACTTTACTGAACTTATAATGCTAACCTAGGCGGGATGGGTTCCATAGGACCCAGCACCGCCCATGCCATGCCTAAGGAGGGAACACGTATTGAAACTTGGCTCCTCGACGGATGCACAAACTAGTGCTGTGCACCCACCTCTTGTCAAATTCCACTCTAGGCAACCCCTTCCAATCGCATCTGATCTTTACTTTAAGCAAATGTTTAAAGTAAACGACCAGATCCCGATCAGGAACAGATGTCCCTTCGTGGACCAACTTGAGGCGCGCGATCCAAATGGTCATGCGCGCTACTGCTAGGATCGCCAGGAAAACCAAACTTTCCTCCCTGGGGAACGGCGGCTCCATGTTGTACACAAAAGTTCCTACGTCGAGATCGAGCAGACACTCGGCATCGATGCGAGCTGTTACCCCCTCGACGTACCTTAATAGGGGCTGTATCCGGCTGCAACTAAAAAACGCGTGCTCGATTGTTTCGGGCTCGCGTTCGTCACAGCACGGACAGAAGCGGCTGGTATGTTCTTTATACCGGAAAAGTACGTCGAAGAGGGGCAGCGCATTTCGGACCAGTCGCCAAGTCAGGGAGAATTCCGAGTTATTCAGAATCTCCCGTCCCGGCGCCCAACGCCATTGAGAACGGACAACCTCCATCGACCATCCCATCCGCCTACAAAGTGGATCCTTCGCGGTCCCCTCCACTAAATCCCGATACAGTTTCTTCCTTGGCTGATCGAGGACATTGGTCCCCGGCAAAGCTCTAAGAGCGGTTCGGCATTCGGAGAAGAACTTGGACTCCCCCTTCGGTCTACGACGACCTTCTACCGAAGGGTTGGGTTTGAGGTTGGGAAACGAGTTCTCAACCACAGGGACCCAAGGAGCGTCTCCTTCAAGCGAACGACCCAGGAAAGCCAATCTCTCGGCGTTTCTATGACACAAGAGACTGGGCTGACCCAGGCCTCCCTCGCTCGGATTTTGAACACAGACCTCTCTGCAGACATAATGCTTACCCTCGTTCCACAAAAGTGAATCGAGGCGCCCTTGTAAGCGGGTTAGTCGTTCTGCAGGGAGAGGAAGTACAGACAAACGGTAAAGGATGAGCGGAAAGACGTATGTAGCACACGCCTCCGCCCGACCCTTCAAGGACAATTTCCTTCCAATCCAAGTCTTTACTGACGATTTGACCTTAGACTGTACTTCCGACCAATTCTTTTCCAGCTGAAGTCCCGGTCCAAACCAGACACCGAGAATGCGGACCGGTCCATCGGTCCAGCTGAAAATACCTGGAAGCGAGTTTACCCCGGTCCAGGCCCCCAACCGCAGGCCAACAGACTTGCTACGGTTGAAGATGGCCCCTGTTACTTCTTCGTATCGAGCGAGCGCCTCGACCACCGCTTGAACGTCCGTGAGGCAAGACACGAACACGGTGACGTCATCGGCGAACGCGGAAACCCTGGCTCGTGTGCCTCCAGGGAGAGCTATTCCGCGCAGGACTGGTGTAGCCGCCTCGTCCCTTAACTTGCGAAGGAGGGGTTCCAACGCCAGGACATACAACAGAGGCGACAGCGGACAACCCTGTCGCACCGACCGAGAGACAGCGAATGACTCCGACAGCTTACCGTTGATCTGCACCGCTACCGTCGGCCTGTCATACAGAACAAAGATCCACTTGCGGAAGTCCGGATTAAATCCGGCGGCCTCTAGCACAGATCCTAGGAACCGATGGTCGACCCTATCGAATGCCTTGGACTGATCCAAACTGATCAGCGCGGCTTCGGCGTCGTCTTCTGTCCCCTCTATGATCGAGCGTATCAAGTGCAAATTGTCTTGAATCGATCTCCCCTTCACAGCATAAGTCTGGTCCGGTTCGATCAAGTCAGTGATGACAACCTGCAAGCGATTCGCAAGAATCTTTGCCAAAATCTTTAACTCTGTGTTTAGCAGAGTCAAGGGCCTAAAATCATCAAAGTTTTCCCTCCCACCATGCCGTTGACCTTTCCTCAGCAATGTGATCACACCCTTGGTCACCTGTCCAGGGATGGAACCCTGGGCAAACCAATGGTTGAACATATCCTTCAGAATAGGGACCAACATGGGCGACAGCCTCAAGTAAAACTCGTAGGGTAAACCATCAAGCCCCGGGGATTTGTTATAGCCAACCTGCTTCAACGCAGTAATGACCTCATGTTCAGTAATAAGACCATCACAGCTAGCCGCCCGAGCCGCCGTGAGGCGGGGCGAGTCAGCCAAATAGCTGCCAAACTCATCAACCCTGAGTCCGGGTAGTTGGGTGAAGCGCACCGATAGATGCTCCCGAAACCCCTCGCAGATCTCCCGAGTCGATACTAAGGGGTGTCCTTCCAGGTTATGTACTTTACGAATGTACCCATCCGAACCGCGCCTTAAAGCAGCCTTACGCTCAACAGCGTCAACATTCACAGCCTCGTTAGAAACTTTCTTTAACCTAGCCCTAACTACTTGACCTTCATACCGCTCGCTAGCCAAGCGGTTGAGATCTTGTTTAGCTAGTGCTAACTCTAGGGGGTCCCCCCCCCCTCCACCGCCCGGGTCAGCTTATCCTCTAAACGCTTCTTTGCCTTAGCCTTATCTATCGCGAGGCGTTGGCTATACTGGACAGAGAAGCGCCTAATTTTGGCCTTGAGACTAACCCACCACTTACTCCCTGTAACCGCCCCCACTAAAGCCCGCTGAATTAGCTCAGTGACCTTCAACCGGTAGTCCTCCAGCTCCAACAAGGTGCTGTTGAACTTCCAGTATCCGGCCAGTTTAGGCCTAGCGCTTAAGCTCAAACGGGCCATAACAAGTTTATGGTCCGAGTGTCCTAGCAAGTGGAACGTGGGGCAAGATAGGAAGTCTACATCGCCTCTTCTAACTAACATCCGATCCAAGTAAGTGCTTGGATGGGAAGGCACTACAGGATGCCACGTCCACATCTCCCGCCCCGGATGATCCAGACGAAATCTGTCGACGAGATCGCACGAGGCCATCAGGTCAGACAGACTGCTGTCACACCACGCCGACCCGCTAGTCCCCCCGACCTTATCTATTTTGGGATCAAGGATTGCATTCCAATCCCCCATTAAAACTAACCGTTCCGGATCCACTAAGAAGCCCTCCAACCGTCGAAAAAAGGTTGCCCTCTCTACAGCAGCATTGGGAGCATAAACAGCAACAATCCGAAAAACACTACAATTAACAGCAACATCAACAACAAGCGCCCGCCCGTCCTCGCCTGCGTGAACAACATTCACCGACGCTGACAGGGTGCGACTCACTAGCAAGGAGATTCCACGACTATAGGTATTGCCATATGCTGAGTAGACATCGTAATCGTTTACCAGCACCTGACAATCCGCGTCACAAACAAAGTGGGTCTCCTGGATAGCGGCAATATCTACCTTGAGGGACACCAAGTCTCTCACAACGCGCGAGGCCTTGCTTCGACACCTGATGCCCCTCACATTCAATGTAGCCAAGTTCAAAGACATGATCACTTACCTCAAGCACTGTCACAGACGGGTCTGAAATCCTGGGCAGTGAGGACATGGCAGGCCTGGCCAAGGCTGCCGGTAAGTAAATCCGATGAAGGTGATCCATCCTTGGCCACGCCCCCCACGTCCAGGGGGAAGGTTAGTTTGAGTGCCCTGTATAGCGATGGGTGTACATACATGGGGATTCTACCCTCACATTTAAAGAAAATGTTGGTCAGTGAAGGATGGTCCCTATCCACCAGCTGCTGGCCTGGGATCGCATTCTTCGCTGCCTTAATCATTGCCCACATTCCTCCAGTCCTACCGTCCTTGTTGACCCTAACGAAAGTGGTCAACAAGGGAGCGTCCTTGAATTTAGTGGGGTCTGTTACTAGGTCTCCACCGACTTTTTCAAAGTTTTTGAGTTTATTGTACCGGACCTTCTGTTGTCCTTTAAGGTCCGGAGCCGGTTGGAGAGGGTCTGTTTCACAAATCCTGCTTCCTGGCAGGAAGGGGAGCTTTTTGGTCCGTTCAGTGCGGACTTTGGGAGTGGGGGAGGGGACCTCTTTTGGTTGATGGGGAGGCTGAGCGCTTGGGGAGGGGGTAGCTTGCTCGTTTTCTTCTTTTTGGCTCCTGTCACGGGATGCGGGGCGGGAAGAGTTTCTTGGGGCCTTTATAGGAGAGGGGGAAGGTTGTTCGGGTTGCTGGGGTGTTGGGAACACAAGGGGCTCATCCTGTGTTGTTGTTGCGAGGGAGTCCTTCTCAGTCTCAGTGGGGGTAGGAGGGTTTGCGCGTGTCTTGCGGCTTTTCCTCCTCCTGGCCCTCCTGATCTCTGTTGCGCTCAGGGCCATAGAGACTGTTGTTGTCTCTTCCTCTGCCTCTGATGCGGCCTCCTCCTCAGATTCTGGTAGTTTCCTCTTGTTTGAGGAGGAGGGTGTCTGTGTGTCCATTTTCTCCGTCTCGCTCTTCGGTTGTTCTTGGTCTTGGGTGACTGTCTGCAAGGATGGCTGTTTGTTGATCTTGCCTTTCTTTACGACCGTCACCCAGCCTGTCGGTGCCTCTGGAGGATTTGCGGCCGGCGCGGGAGCAGCGGCTTGATTTGTTGTCATGCTTGTTCCCGCCGCTTTTGTGGGCTTCTTCCCTCCATTCCTCTTTGGACAGTCCTTCGCCATATGCCCTTGTTGTGTGCACAGCCAGCAATGAGGCCTCCTCCCTTCCACTATAAGGGAGAGTGTCCACTCTCCGAACTTGAGTGTGGCTGGGATGGCGTAGAATCCAGCCTTGTCCAGGACCATCTGTACTTTGTAGTCCCCGGTCATGATGTTTCTTAATCCGCGGACCGGGGTGACTTCCTCTACGTCTCCATACTGGCTTAGGATAGCCCCCAGTTGTTTGGCCTCCATATAGCAGGGGACGTTTAGAGCAGAAACATTTGCTCTCCTCTTGTTCATATAGATGGGTTGGAGCTTTATGTTCCTGCTCTGATGGCAGGTCCTGGACAGCCTGACTGCGTCTTCGGAGGTGGGGAGCAGAACATCCCACTGTGCGTAACTCCTTCTACAGATGTAGTTGGCGGGAATGTTCTGCTCCAGCAACACGTTCATCATGGTGTCCTTGTTGACGCCCGTCAGACCCCTTGTCTTGGTGTCTGAAGTTATCAGCGAGAGCACTCTTTTCTCCAGAACTTCCACTTGACCCGGGAGGGGTTGGATGTTGTTCCCCTGGGTATACTCCTTGTAAGTGGAGTCGAAGAGTGCTCTGTAGTCTTCGGGCGTCAACTTCCCTTGCTGCTCTTTGGGGCCCCATGCCGGTCCTCCATCCTGGTGGGTGTCAGCTGGACTCGGGTTGGGGGGCGTAGCTGGTGTTGTGGGGCTCTCTCCTGTTATGGGCATTTTTGGCTTCGGAACTGGGCCGTTACCAGGCAAAGTAGGCCATTGTGTCCTTGGCGTTGTTTCGTCCTGGCTTGGTTTGCTCTCCGGGCCGCTCCCCTTTCTTATTTTCTTTCTTTGCTGGGTGGCTGTCCCCTTGGGGGATGGAGGTGTCTCCCCTTCTGGTGCCGTGTTCCCAGCTGGAGCCTTGGTGGGTACTGTCAAGGGTGTCTCTCCTTCCAGCTTGCTTTTGTTACCACTGGCCGGAGAGTCACCCCTTTTCCGTATTTGGTCCTCTTGGGGAGTGTTGGGGGGCCAATCACTGTCTTCCCCGCCGAATAGTGAGCAGATGGAGGCTATTACGTCTTCATCCAGCGTCTCGGTTTGGTCCGCGGTGCTGATTTCCTCCTTTTCTGTTGGGGAGTCGCCCTTTGGGGGAGCGGGGGATGGGTTCCCCGGTCTTCCTCCCTTGGTTCTGCCGTCCTGGGGTGCAGCTGGTTGGCTGGGTTCTGCACTTTCCCCAGCTAGTGACTTAACGGCAGCTTTTTCCGCTGGGTTGCCCTCGTGGGGAGCGGTTGCAGGTGCTTTTCGGGGGGTCGCCGCGGGCTGCGGCCCTACCCTCCCGCTTTCTTCCAAGGTCGCCGCGCGCCGGGGCCCTACCTTGTTTCCTGGCGCCGTCTCGCCGGGAGATGCATCAGCTCCCTCACATAGGGAGTCGTTAGCAGTTGAGATGCTGCGCATTTGGGGTGACGTACCCCTCCTGCCTGGCATCGTGGCGGTTGCACTGGCCGCTGGCGCGGACCAAAGTGTAGTGGGGGGAAAAGAAAACCCAGGGGGATGGAGGGGGAGGAGGGGGAGGAGCGGACTTTGAAGAAATTAGAGTTTTTGACTTCCCCTCACGGGGATGTCGGGTTAGCAGCTCAGATCCCCCCGCGAGGGGGGAGAGCAGAGAAGAAAGACGCAGTGGGTGCTAGCGGGTCAGAGTGCCGCGTCGCAATTAAGAGAGAGAGGGGATAGGCATCCCTGCCCACAGAGGGGAGCAGAAACGAAGCACCCGCCCTACCCCACGTCACCCTACCCACTAACTTACCCCAACGGAAGCGAGAAAGAGAACCCTGTCTGCTCGATCCACTGGGAGAGCAGCGAAGATAGACAAAGTTTGGGCCTGGCAGGTCAGAGTGCTGCTCAGGCAATTAAGTGTGGAGAAATTAGACCATCCCCTGTCTCTAGAGGGAAGAGACCGGAACGAAGAAAAAACGCATGCAAAACAAAAACAACAAAAGCAGGTCTCAACTACCAGCTAGTGGTGCTGGTCCCGAGATTCCAGTCTCCCAAAAAAGGGGATCGGTTTCCGGGTCCAAGCTCCCACAAATGTGGAGTCGGTCCTTTAGGTCCTGACTCCCCAAAGGAGGGGGTCGGTCCTTGCTAACCAAGGTTAGTATGAAAACACCTTAACCTAGCCCGAAAGCCCGGTGGCGAAAGTTTAGTAACTGAGAGAACAGATACTACACTTTGATCTTGTTTATATATTTTATTGAGAAAGAAAAAATTGAACATAAAAAACGTACAAAAAATTCAATTCAACAAAATTAGGCACAAGGCCCTACAAGAAATTGGGAGGGGGAGGGTACAGGGTCTTTTTGACTACGTAACAGATGAGACTTTGAAGTCTTACTCTTGACTGGCAACATTTACCAAAATACCTCAATCACTCTGTGGATCCTAATCTAACTAATAACCCCAGCGTTCAATGTAAAATTTAACTATGTACAATTTGTATATTCATTTCTGTATGTTGTGTGTGCATTTTTTTTTTTTTTTTTTTTTTTGTGTGTGTGTGTATGTGTGAGAAAATAAAGTTCGATTTCATTAGAAAGAGTTCTTGAATTAATTGGCATAAAATGTTCGTGGAGTGGGAAAAAACTAATGAAAATGTTCATTTCAAAAATAAGGAAAATCTACTAATGTGTTGTTAGTAAGACCCCCCCTGTACTATTCTATGTGGCTAGATCCCCCACTGTTTTCCGGGGAACCGAAAGCAAGCAGAGCATCCCTAATGGGGTTTGGGGAAGTCGCCTTAATGGAGGTGGGAGAAAATAAAGCAACGGATGGAGGGGGTAGGAAGGTGACCTCTGAGTAGGGGGATGATCGGGGGCATCAGAAAATAAAGATGAGGAGCAGGGGGGGTTGGGCAGACTCAGAGGTTCTCTAATACCAAAAAATAAAATCAGGAACAGGATCTCATTTGTACCACCAGTCAAGAGTTACTTTACTGAACTTATAATGCTAACCTAGGCGGGATGGGTTCCGTAGGACCCAGCACCGCCCATGCCATGCCTAAGGAGGGAACACGTATTGAAACTTGGCTCCTCGACGGATGCACAAACTAGTGCTGTGCACCCACCTCTTGTCAAATTCCACTCTAGGCAACCTCTTCCAATCGCATCTGATCTTTACTTTAAGCAAATGTTTAAAGTAAACGATCAGATCCCGATCAGGAACAGATGTCCCTTCGTGGACCAACTTGAGGCGCGCGATCCAAATGGTCATGCGCGCTACTGCTAGGATCGCCAGGAAAACCAAACTTTCCTCCCTGGGGAACGGCGGCTCCATGTTGTACACAAAAGTTCCTACGTCGAGATCGAGCAGACACTCGGCATCGATGCGAGCTGTTACCCCCTCGACGTACCTTAATAGGGGCTGTATCCGGCTGCAACTAAAAAACGCGTGCTCGATTGTTTCGGGCTCGCGTTCGTCACAGCACGGACAGAAGCGACTGGTATGTTCTTTATACCGGAAAAGTACGTCGAAGAGGGGCAGCGCATTTCGGACCAGTCGCCAAGTCAGGGAGAATTCCGAGTTATTCAGAACCTCCCGTCCCGGCGCCCAACGCCATTGAGAACGGACAACCTCCATCGACCATCCCATCCGCCTACAAAGTGGATCCTTCGCGGTCCCCTCCACTAAATCCCGATACAGTTTCTTCCTTGGCTGATCGAGGACATTGGTCCCCGGCAAAGCTCTAAGAGCGGTTCGGCATTCGGAGAAGAACTTGGACTCCCCCTTCGGTCTACGACGACCTTCTACCGAAGGATTGGGTTTGAGATTGGGAAACGAGTTCTCAACCACAGGGACCCAAGGAGCGTCTCCTTCAAGCGAACGACCCAGGAAAGCCAATCTCTCGGCGTTTCTATGACACAAGAGACTGGGCTGACCCAGGCCTCCCTCGCTCGGATTTTGAACACAGACCTCTCTGCAGACATAATGCTTACCCTCGTTCCACAAAAGTGAATCGAGGCGCCCTTGTAAGCGGGTTAGTCGTTCTGCAGGGAGAGGAAGTACAGACAAACGGTAAAGGATGAGCGGAAAGACGTATGTAGCACACGCCTCCGCCCGACCCTTCAAGGACAATTTCCTTCCAATCCAAGTCTTTACTGACGATTTGACCTTAGACTGTACTTCCGACCAATTCTTTTCCAGCTGAAGTCCCGGTCCAAACCAGACACCGAGAATGCGGACCGGTCCATCGGTCCAGCTGAAAATACCTGGAAGCGAGTTTACCCCGGTCCAGGCCCCCAACCGCAGGCCAACAGACTTGCTACGGTTGAAGATGGCCCCTGTTACTTCTTCGTATCGAGCGAGCGCCTCGACCACCGCTTGAACGTCCGTGAGGCAAGACACGAACACGGTGACGTCATCGGCGAACGCGGAAACCCTGGCTCGTGTGCCTCCAGGGAGAGCTATTCCGCGCAGGACTGGTGTAGCCGCCTCGTCCCTTAACTTGCGAAGGAGGGGTTCCAACGCCAGGACATACAACAGAGGCGACAGCGGACAACCCTGTCGCACCGACCGAGAGACAGCGAATGACTCCGACAGCTTACCGTTGATCTGCACCGCTACCGTCGGCCTGTCATACAGAACAAAGATCCACTTGCGGAAGTCCGGATTAAATCCGGCGGCCTCTAGCACAGATCCTAGGAACCGATGGTCGACCCTATCGAATGCCTTGGACTGATCCAAACTGATCAGCGCGGCTTCGGCGTCGTCTTCTGTCCCCTCTATGATCGAGCGTATCAAGTGCAAATTGTCTTGAATCGATCTCCCCTTCACAGCATAAGTCTGGTCCGGTTCGATCAAGTCAGTGATGACAACCTGCAAGCGATTCGCAAGAATCTTTGCCAAAATCTTTAACTCTGTGTTTAGCAGAGTCAAGGGCCTAAAATCATCAAAGTTTTCCCTCCCACCATGCCGTTGACCTTTCCTCAGCAATGTGATCACACCTTTGGTCACCTGTCCGGGGATGGAACCCTGGGCAAACCAATGGTTGAACATATCCTTCAGAATAGGGACCAACATGGGCGACAGCCTCAAGTAAAACTCGTAGGGTAGACCATCAAGCCCCGGGGATTTGTTATAGCCAACCTGCTTCAACGCAGTAATGACCTCATGTTCAGTAATAAGACCATCACAGCTAGCCGCCCGAGCCGCCGTGAGGCGGGGCGAGTCAGCCAAATAGCTGCCAAACTCATCAACCCTGAGTCCGGGTAGTTGGGTGAAGCGCACCGATAGATGCTCCCGAAACCCCTCGCAGATCTCCCGAGTCGATACTAAGGGGTGTCCTTCCAGGTTATGTACTTTACGAATGTACCCATCCGAACCGCGCCTTAAAGCAGCCTTACGCTCAACAGCGTCAACATTCACAGCCTCGTTAGAAACTTTCTTTAACCTAGCCCTAACTACTTGACCTTCATACCGCTCGCTAGCCAAGCGGTTGAGATCTTGTTTAGCTAGTGCTAACTCTAGGGGGTCTCCCCCCTCCACCGCCCGGGTCAGCTTATCCTCTAAACGCTTCTTTGCCTTAGCCTTATCTATCGCGAGGCGTTGGCTATACTGGACAGAGAAGCGCCTAATTTTGGCCTTGAGACTAACCCACCACTTACTCCCTGTAACCGCCCCCACTAAAGCCCGCTGAATTAGCTCAGTGACCTTCAACCGGTAGTCCTCCAGCTCCAACAAGGTGCTGTTGAACTTCCAGTATCCGGCCAGTTTAGGCCTAGCACTTAAGCTCAAACGGGCCATAACAAGTTTATGGTCCGAGTGTCCTAGCAAGTGGAACGTGGGGCAAGATAGGAAGTCTACATCGCCTCTTCTAACTAACATCCGATCCAAGTAAGTGCTTGGATGGGAAGGCACTACAGGATGCCACGTCCACATCTCCCGCCCCGGATGATCCAGACGAAATCTGTCGACGAGATCGCACGAGGCCATCAGGTCAGACAGACTGCTGTCACACCACGCCGACCCGCTAGTCCCCCCGACCTTATCTATTTTGGGATCAAGGATTGCATTCCAATCCCCCATTAAAACTAACCGTTCCGGATCCACTAAGAAGCCCTCCAACCGTCGAAAAAAGGTTGCCCTCTCTACAGCAGCATTGGGAGCATAAACAGCAACAATCCGAAAAACACTACAATTAACAGCAACATCAACAACAAGCGCCCGCCCGTCCTCACCTGCGTGAACAACATTCACCGACGCTGACAGGGTGCGACTCACTAGCAAGGAGATTCCACGACTATAGGTATTGCCATATGCTGAGTAGACATCGTAATCGTTTACCAGCACCTGACAATCCGCGTCACAAACAAAGTGGGTCTCCTGGATAGCGGCAATATCTACCTTGAGGGACACCAAGTCTCTCACAACGCGCGAGGCCTTGCTTCGACACCTGATGCCCCTCACATTCAATGTAGCCAAGTTCAAAGACATGATCACTTACCTCAAGCACTGTCACAGACGGGTCTGAAATCCTGGGCAGTGAGGACATGGCAGGCCTGGCCAAGGCTGCCAGTAAGTAAATCCGATGAAGGTGATCCATCCTTGGCCACGCCCCCCACGTCCAGGGGGAAGGTTAGTTTGAGTGCCCTGTATAGCGATGGGTGTACATACATGGGGATTCTACCCTCACATTTAAAGAAAATGTTGGTCAGTGAAGGATGGTCCCTATCCACCAGCTGCTGGCCTGGGATCGCATTCTTCGCTGCCTTAATCATTGCCCACATTCCTCCAGTCCTACCGTCCTTGTTGACCCTAACGAAAGTGGTCAACAGGGGAGCGTCCTTGAATTTAGTGGGGTCTGTTACTAGGTCTCCACCGACTTTTTCAAAGTTTTTAAGTTTATTGTACCGGACCTTCTGTTGTCCTTTAAGGTCCGGAGCCGGTTGGAGAGGGTCTGTTTCACAAATCCTGCTTCCTGGCAGGAAGGGGAGCTTTTTGGTCCGTTCAGTGCGGACTTTGGGAGTGGGGGAGGGGACCTCTTTTGGTTGATGGGGAGGCTGAGCGCTTGGGGAGGGGGTAGCCTGCTCGTTTTCTTCTTTTTGGCTCCTGTCACGGGATGAGGGGCGGGAAGAGTTTCTTGGGGCCTTTATAGGAGAGGGGGAAGGTTGTTCGGGTTGCTGGGGTGCTGGGATCACAGGGGGCTCATCCTGTGTTGTTGTTGCGAGGGAGTCCTTCTCAGTCTCAGTGGGGGTAGGAGGGTTTGCGCGTGTCTTGCGGCTTTTCCTCCTCCTGGCCCTCCTGATCTCTGTTGCGCTCAGGGCCATAGAGACTGTTGTTGTCTCTTCCTCTGCCTCTGACGCGGCCTCCTCCTCAGATTCTGGTAGTTTCCTCTTGTTTGAGGAGGAGGGTGTCTGTGTGTCCATTTTCTCCGTCTCGCTCTTCGGTTGTTCTTGGTCTTGGGTGACTGTCTGCAAGGATGGCTGTTTGTTGATCTTGCCTTTCTTTACGACCGTCACCCAGCCTGTCGGTGCCTCTGGAGGATTTGCGGCCGGCGCGGGAGCAGCGGCTTGATTTGTTGTCACGCTTGTTCCCGCCGCTTTTGTGGGCTTCTTCCCTCCGTTCCTCTTTGGACAGTCCTTCGCCATATGCCCTTGTTGTGTGCACAGCCAGCAATGAGGCCTCCTCCCTTCCACTATAAGGGAGAGTGTCCACTCTCCGAACTTGAGTGTGGCTGGGATGGCGTAGAATCCAGCCTTGTCCAGGACCATCTGTACTTTGTAGTCCCCGGTCATGATGTTTCTTAATCCGCGGACCGGGGTGACTTCCTCTACGTCTCCATACTGGCTTAGGATAGCCCCCAGTTGTTTGGCCTCCATATAGCAGGGGACGTTTAGAGCAGAAACATTTGCTCTCCTCTTGTTCATATAGATGGGTTGGAGCTTTATGTTCCTGCTCTGATGGCAGGTCCTGGACAGCCTGACTGCGTCTTCGGAGGTGGGGAGCAGAACATCCCACTGTGCGTAACTCCTTCTACAGATGTAGTTGGCGGGAATGTTCTGCTCCAGCAACACGTTCATCATGGTGTCCTTGTTGACGCCCGTCAGACCCCTTGTCTTGGTGTCTGAAGTTATCAGCGAGAGCACTCTTTTCTCCAGAACTTCCACTTGACCCGGGAGGGGTTGGATGTTGTTCCCCTGGGTATACTCCTTGTAAGTGGAGTCGAAGAGTGCTCTGTAGTCTTCGGGCGTCAACTTCCCTTGCTGCTCTTTGGGGCCCCATGCCGGTCCTCCATCCTGGTGGGTGTCAGCTGGACTCGGGTTGGGGGGCGTAGCTGGTGTTGTGGGGCTCTCTCCTGTTATGGGCATTTTTGGCTTCGGAACTGGGCCGTTACCAGGCAAAGTAGGCCATTGTGTCCTTGGCGTTGTTTCGTCCTGGCTTGGTTTGCTCTCCGGGCCGCTCCCTTTTCTTATTTTCTTCCTTTGCTGGGTGGCTGTCCCCTTGGGGGATGGAGGTGTCTCCCCTTCTGGTGCCGTGTTCCCAGCTGGAGCCTTGGTGGGTACTGTCAAGGGTGTCTCTCCTTCCAGCTTGCTTTTGTTACCACTGGCCGGAGAGTCACCCCTTTTCCGTATTTGGTCCTCTTGGGGAGTGTTGGGGGGCCAATCACTGTCTTCCCCGCCGAATAGTGAGCAGATGGAGGCTATTACATCTTCGTCCAGCGCCTCGGTTTGGTCCGCGGTGCTGTTTTCCTCCTTTTCTGTTGGGGAGTCGCCCTTTGGGGGAGCGGGGGATGGGTTCCCCGGTCTTCCTCCCTTGGTTCTGCCGTCCTGGGGTGCAGCTGGTTGGCTGGGTTCTGCACTTTCCCCAGCTAGTGACTTAACGGCAGCTTTTTCCGCTGGGTTGCCCTCGTGGGGAGCGGTTGCAGGTGCTTTTCGGGGGGTCGCCGCGGGCTGCGGCCCTACCCTCCCGCTTTCTTCCAAGGTCGCCGCGCGCCGGGGCCCTACCTTGTTTCCTGGCGCCGTCTCGCCGGGAGATGCATCAGCTCCCTCACATAGGGAGTCGTTAGCAGTTGAGATGCTGCGCATTTGGGGTGACGTACCCCTCCTGCCTGGCATCGTGGCGGTTGCACTGGCCGCTGGCGCGGACCAAAGTGTAGTGGGGGGAAAAGAAAACCCAGGGGGATGGAGGGGGAGGAGGGGGAGGAGCGGACTTTGAAGAAATTAGAGTTTTTGACTTCCCCTCACGGGGATGTCGGGTTAGCAGCTCAGATCCCCCCGCGAGGGGGGAGAGCAGAGAAGAAAGACGCAGTGGGTGCTAGCGGGTCAGAGTGCCGCGTCGCAATTAAGAGAGAGAGGGGATAGGCATCCCTGCCCACAGAGGGGAGCAGAAACGAAGCACCCGCCCTACCCCACGTCACCCTACCCACTAACTTACCCCAACGGAAGCGAGAAAGAGAACCCTGTCTGCTCGATCCACTGGGAGAGCAGCGAAGATAGACAAAGTTTGGGCCTGGCAGGTCAGAGTGCTGCTCAGGCAATTAAGTGTGGAGAAATTAGACCATCCCCTGTCTCTAGAGGGAAGAGACCGGAACGAAGAAAAAACGCATGCAAAACAAAAACAACAAAAGCAGGTCTCAACTACCAGCTAGTGGTGCTGGTCCCGAGATTCCAGTCTCCCAAAAAAGGGGATCGGTTTCCGGGTCCAAGCTCCCACAAATGTGGAGTCGGTCCTTTAGGTCCTGACTCCCCAAAGGAGGGGGTCGGTCCTTGCTAACGAAAGTTAGTATGAAAACACCTTAACCTAGCCCGAAAGCCCGGTGGCGGAAAGTTTAGTAACTGAGAGAACAGATACTACACTTTGATCTTGTTTATATATTTTATTGAGAAAGAAAAAATTGAACATAAAAAACGTACAAAAAATTCAATTCAACAAAATTAGGCACAAGGCCCTACAAGAAATTGGGAGGGGGAGGGTACAGGGTCTTTTTGACTACGTAACAGATGAGACTTTGAAGTCTTACTCTTGACTGGCAACATTTACCAAAATACCTCAATCACTCTGTGGATCCTAATCTAACTAATAACCCCAGCGTTCAATGTAAAATTTAACTATGTACAATTTGTATATTCATTTCTGTGTGTTGTGTGTGCATTTTTTTTTTTTTTTTTTTTTTTTTTTTTTTTGTGTGTGTGTGTGTGTATGTGTGAGAAAATAAAGTTCGATTTCATTAGAAAGAGTTCTTGAATTAATTGGCATAAAATGTTCGTGGAGTGGGAAAAAACTAATGAAAATGTTCATTTCAAAAATAAGGAAAATCTACTAATGTGTTGTTAGTAAGACCCCCCCCTGTACTATTCTATGTGGCTAGATCCCCCACTGTTTTCCGGGGAACCGAAAACAAGCAGAGCATCCCTAATGGGGTTTGGGGAAGTCGCCTTAATGGAGGTGGGAGAAAATAAAGCAACGGATGGAGGGGGTAGGAAGGTGACCTCTGAGTAGGGGGATGATCGGGGGCATCAGAAAATAAAGATGAGGAGCAGGGGGGGTTGGGCAGACTCAGAGGTTCTCTAATACCAAAAAATAAAATCAGGAACAGGATCTCATTTGTACCACCAGTCAAGAGTTACTTTACTGAACTTATAATGCTAACCTAGGCGGGATGGGTTCCGTAGGACCCAGCACCGCCCATACCATGCCTAAGGAGGGAACACGTATTGAAACTTGGCTCCTCGACGGATGCACAAACTAGTGCTGTGCACCCACCTCTTGTCAAATTCCACTCTAGGCAACCTCTTCCAATCGCATCTGATCTTTACTTTAAGCAAATGTTTAAAGTAAACGATCAGATCCCGATCAGGAACAGATGTCCCTTCGTGGACCAACTTGAGGCGCGCGATCCAAATGGTCATGCGCGCTACTGCTAGGATCGCCAGGAAAACCAAACTTTCCTCCCTGGGGAACGGCGGCTCCATGTTGTACACAAAAGTTCCTACGTCGAGATCGAGCAGACACTCGGCATCGATGCGAGCTGTTACCCCCTCGACGTACCTTAATAGGGGCTGTATCCGGCTGCAACTAAAAAATGCGTGCTCGATTGTTTCGGGCTCGCGTTCGTCACAGCACGGACAGAAGCGGCTGGTATGTTCTTTATACCGGAAAAGTACGTCGAAGAGGGGCAGCGCATTTCGGACCAGTCGCCAAGTCAGGGAGAATTCCGAGTTATTCAGAATCTCCCGTCCCGGCGCCCAACGCCATTGAGAACGGACAACCTCCATCGACCATCCCATCCGCCTACAAAGTGGATCCTTTGCGGTCCCCTCCACTAAATCCCGATACAGTTTCTTCCTTGGCTGATCGAGGACATTGGTCCCCGGCAAAGCTCTAAGAGCGGTTCGGCATTCGGAGAAGAACTTGGACTCCCCCTTCGGTCTACGACGACCTTCTACCGAAGGGTTGGGTTTGAGGTTGGGAAACGAGTTCTCAACCACAGGGACCCAAGGAGCGTCTCCTTCAAGCGAACGACCCAGGAAAGCCAATCTCTCGGCGTTTCTATGACACAAGAGACTGGGCTGACCCAGGCCTCCCTCGCTCGGATTTTGAACACAGACCTCTCTGCAGACATAATGCTTACCCTCGTTCCACAAAAGTGAATCGAGGCGCCCTTGTAAGCGGGTTAGTCGTTCTGCAGGGAGAGGAAGTACAGACAAACGGTAAAGGATAAGCGGAAAGACGTATGTAGCACACGCCTCCGCCCGACCCTTCAAGGACAATTTCCTTCCAATCCAAGTCTTTACTGACGATTTGACCTTAGACTGTACTTCCGACCAATTCTTTTCCAGCTGAAGTCCCGGTCCAAACCAGACACCGAGAATGCGGACCGGTCCATCGGTCCAGCTGAAAATACCTGGAAGCGAGTTTACCCCGGTCCAGGCCCCCAACCGCAGGCCAACAGACTTGCTACGGTTGAAGATGGCCCCTGTTACTTCTTCGTATCGAGCGAGCGCCTCGACCACCGCTTGAACGTCCGTGAGGCAAGACACGAACACGGTGACGTCATCGGCGAACGCGGAAACCCTGGCTCGTGTGCCTCCAGGGAGAGCTATTCCGCGCAGGACTGGTGTAGCCGCCTCGTCCCTTAACTTGCGAAGGAGGGGTTCCAACGCCAGGACATACAACAGAGGCGACAGCGGACAACCCTGTCGCACCGGCCGAGAGACAGCGAATGACTCCGACAGCTTACCGTTGATCTGCACCGCTACCGTCGGCCTGTCATACAGAACAAAGATCCACTTGCGGAAGTCCGGATTAAATCCGGCGGCCTCTAGCACAGATCCTAGGAACCGATGGTCGACCCTATCGAATGCCTTGGACTGATCCAAACTGATCAGCGCGGCTTCGGCGTCGTCTTCTGTCCCCTCTATGATCGAGCGTATCAAGTGCAAATTGTCTTGAATCGATCTCCCCTTCACAGCATAAGTCTGGTCCGGTTCGATCAAGTCAGTGATGACAACCTGCAAGCGATTCGCAAGAATCTTTGCCAAAATCTTTAACTCTGTGTTTAGCAGAGTCAAGGGCCTAAAATCATCAAAGTTTTCCCTCCCACCATGCCGTTGACCTTTCCTCAGCAATGTGATCACACCTTTGGTCACCTGTCCAGGGATGGAACCCTGGGCAAACCAATGGTTGAACATATCCTTCAGAATAGGGACCAACATGGGCGACAGCCTCAAGTAAAACTCGTAGGGTAGACCATCAAGCCCCGGGGATTTGTTATAGCCGACCTGCTTCAACGCAGTAATGACCTCATGTTCAGTAATAAGACCATCACAGCTAGCCGCCCGAGCCGCCGTGAGGCGGGGCGAGTCAGCCAAATAGCTGCCAAACTCATCAACCCTGAGTCCGGGTAGTTGGGTGAAGCGCACCGATAGATGCTCCCGAAACCCCTCGCAGATCTCCCGAGTCGATACTAAGGGGTGTCCTTCCAGGTTATGTACTTTACAAATGTACCCATCCGAACCGCGCCTTAAAGCAGCCTTACGCTCAACAGCGTCAACATTCACAGCCTCGTTAGAAACTTTCTTTAACCTAGCCCTAACTACTTGACCTTCATACCGCTCGCTAGCCAAGCGGTTGAGATCTTGTTTAGCTAGTGCTAACTCTAGGGGGTCTCCCCCCTCCACCGCCCGGGTCAGCTTATCCTCTAAACGCTTCTTTGCCTTAGCCTTATCTATCGCGAGGCGTTGGCTATACTGGACAGAGAAGCGCCTAATTTTGGCCTTGAGACTAACCCACCACTTACTCCCTGTAACCGCCCCCACTAAAGCCCGCTGAATTAGCTCAGTGACCTTCAACCGGTAGTCCTCCAGCTCCAACAAGGTGCTGTTGAACTTCCAGTATCCGGCCAGTTTAGGCCTAGCACTTAAGCTCAAACGGGCCATAACAAGTTTATGGTCCGAGTGTCCTAGCAAGTGGAACGTGGGGCAAGATAGGAAGTCTACATCGCCTCTTCTAACTAACATCCGATCCAAGTAAGTGCTTGGATGGGAAGGCACTACAGGATGCCACGTCCACATCTCCCGCCCAGGATGATCCAGACGAAATCTGTCGACGAGATCGCACGAGGCCATCAGGTCAGACAGACTGCTGTCACACCACGCCGACCCGCTAGTCCCCCCGACCTTATCTATTTTGGGATCAAGGATTGCATTCCAATCCCCCATTAAAACTAACCGTTCCGGATCCACTAAGAAGCCCTCCAACCGTCGAAAAAAGGTTGCCCTCTCTACAGCAGCATTGGGAGCATAAACAGCAACAATCCGAAAAACACTACAATTAACAGCAACATCAACAACAAGCGCCCGCCCGTCCTCGCCTGCGTGAACAACATTCACCGACGCTGACAGGGTGCGACTCACTAGCAAGGAGATTCCACGACTATAGGTATTGCCATATGCTGAGTAGACATCGTAATCGTTTACCAACACCTGACAATCCCCGTCACAAACAAAGTGGGTCTCCTGGATAGCGGCAATATCTACCTTGAGGGACACCAAGTCTCTCACAACGCGCGAGGCCTTGCTTCGACACCTGATGCCCCTCACATTCAATGTAGCCAAGTTCAAAGACATGATCACTTACCTCAAGCACTGTCACAGACGGGTCTGAAATCCTGGGCAGTGAGGACATGGCAGGCCTGGCCAAGGCTGCCGGTAAGTAAATCCGATGAAGGTGATCCATCCTTGGCCACGCCCCCCACGTCCAGGGGGAAGGTTAGTTTGAGTGCCCTGTATAGCGATGGGTGTACATACATGGGGATTCTACCCTCACATTTAAAGAAAATGTTGGTCAGCGAAGGATGGTCCCTATCCACCAGCTGCTGGCCTGGGATCGCATTCTTCGCTGCCTTAATCATTGCCCACATTCCTCCAGTCCTAGCGTCCTTGTCGACCCTAACGAAAGTGGTCAACAAGGGAGCGTCCTTGAATTTAGTGGGGTCTGTTACTAGGTCTCCACCGACTTTTTCAAAGTTTTTGAGTTTATTGTACCGGACCTTCTGTTGTCCTTTAAGGTCCGGAGCCGGTTGGAGAGGGTCTGTTTCACAAATCCTGCTTCCTGGCAGGAAGGGGAGCTTTTTGGTCCGTTCAGTGCGGACTTTGGGAGTGGGGGAGGGGACCTCTTTTGGTTGATGGGGAGGCTGAGCGCTTGGGGAGGGGGTAGCCTGCTCGTTTTCTTCTTTTTGGCTCCTGTCACGGGATGAGGGGCGGGAAGAGTTTCTTGGGGCCTTTATAGGAGAGGGGGAAGGTTGTTCGGGTTGCTGGGGTGTTGGGATCACAGGGGGCTCATCCTGTGTTGTTGTTGCGAGGGAGTCCTTCTCAGTCTCAGTGGGGGTAGGAGGGTTTGCGCGTGTCTTGCGGCTTTTCCTCCTCCTGGCCCTCCTGATCTCTGTTGCGCTCAGGGCCATAGAGACTGTTGTTGTCTCTTCCTCTGCCTCTGACGCGGCCTCCTCCTCAGATTCTGGTAGTTTCCTCTTGTTTGAGGAGGAGGGTGTCTGTGTGTCCATTTTCTCCGTCTCGCTCTTCGGTTGTTCTTGGTCTTGGGTGACTGTCTGCAAGGATGGCTGTTTGTTGATCTTGCCTTTCTTTACGACCGTCACCCAGCCTGTCGGTGCCTCTGGAGGATTTGCGGCCGGCGCGGGAGCAGCGGCTTGATTTGTTGTCATGCTTGTTCCCGCCGCTTTTGTGGGCTTCTTCCCTCCATTCCTCTTTGGACAGTCCTTCGCCATATGCCCTTGTTGTGTGCACAGCCAGCAATGAGGCCTCCTCCCTTCCACTATAAGGGAGAGTGTCCACTCTCCGAACTTGAGTGTGGCTGGGATGGCGTAGAATCCAGCCTTGTCCAGGACCATCTGTACTTTGTAGTCCCCGGTCATGATGTTTCTTAATCCGCGGACCGGGGTGACTTCCTCTACGTCTCCATACTGGCTTAGGATAGCCCCCAGTTGTTTGGCCTCCATATAGCAGGGGACGTTTAGAGCAGAAACATTTGCTCTCCTCTTGTTCATATAGATGGGTTGGAGCTTTATGTTCCTGCTCTGATGGCAGGTCCTAGACAGCCTGACTGCGTCTTCGGAGGTGGGGAACAGAACATCCCACTGTGCGTAACTCCTTCTACAGATGTAGTTGGCGGGAATGTTCTGCTCCAGCAACACGTTCATCATGGTGTCCTTGTTGACGCCCGTCAGACCCCTTGTCTTGGTGTCTGAAGTTATCAGCGAGAGCACTCTTTTCTCCAGAACTTCCACTTGACCCGGGAGGGGTTGGATGTTGTTCCCCTGGGTATACTCCTTGTAAGTGGAGTCGAAGAGTGCTTTGTAGTCTTCGGGCGTCAACTTCCCTTGCTGCTCTTTGGGGCCCCATGCCGGTCCTCCATCCTGGTGGGTGTCAGCTGGACTCGGGTTGGGGGGCGTAGCTGGTGTTGTGGGGCTCTCTCTTGTTATGGGCATTTTTGGTTTCGGAACTGGGCCGTTACCAGGCAAAGTAGGCCATTGTGTCTTTGGCGTTGTTTCGTCCTGGCTTGGTTTGCTTTCCGGGCCGCTCCCTTTTCTTATTTTCTTCCTTTGCTGGGTGGCTGTCCCCTTGGGGGATGGAGGTGTCTCCCCTTCTGGTGCCGTGTTCCCAGCTGGAGCCTTGGTGGGTACTGTCAAGGGTGTCTCTCCTTCCAGCTTGCTTTTGTTACCACTGGCTGGAGAGTCACCCCTTTTCCGTATTTGGTCCTCTTGGGGAGTGTTGGGGGGCCAATCACTGTCTTCCCCGCCGAATAGTGAGCAGATGGAGGCTATTACGTCATCATCCAGCGCCTCGGTTTGGTCCGCGGTGCTGATTTCCTCCTTTTCTGTTGGGGAGTCGCCCTTTGGGGGAGCGGGGGATGGGTTCCCCGGTCTTCCTCCCTTGGTTCTGCCGTCCTGGGGTGCAGCTGGTTGGCTGGGTTCTGCACTTTCCCCAGCTAGTGACTTAACGGCAGCTTTTTCCGCTGGGTTGCCCTCGTGGGGAGCGGTTGCAGGTGCTTTTTGGGGGGTCGCCGCGGGCTGCGGCCCTACCCTCCCGCTTTCTTCCAAGGTCGCCGCGCGCCGGGGCCCTACCTTGTTTCCTGGCGCCGTCTCGCCGGGAGATGCATCAGCTCCCTCACATAGGGAGTCGTTCGCAGTTGAGATGCTGCGCATTTGGGGTGACGTACCCCTCCTGCCTGGCATCGTGGCGGTTGCACTGGCCGCTGGCGCAGACCAAAGTGTAGTGGGGGAAAAGAAAACCCAGGGGAATGGAGGGGGAGGAGGGGGAGGAGCGGACTTTGAAGAAATTAGAGTTTTTGACTTCCCCTCACGGGGATGTCGGGTTAGCAGCTCAGATCCCCCCGTGAGGGGGGAGAGCAGAGAAGAAAGACGCAGTGGGTGCTAGCGGGTCAGAGTGCCGCGTCGCAATCAAGAGAGAGAGGGGATAGGCATCCCTGCCCACAGAGGGGAGCAGAAACGAAGCACCCGCCCTACCCCACGTCACCCTACCCACTAACTTACCCCAACGGAAGCGAGAAAGAGAACCCTGTCTGCTCGATCCACTGGGAGAGCAGCGAAGATAGACAAAGTTTGGGCCTGGCAGGTCAGAGTGCTGCTCAGGCAATTAAGTGTGGAGGAATTAGACCATCCCGTGTCTCTAGAGGGAAGAGACCGGAACGAAGAAAAAACGCATGCAAAAAAAACAACAAAAGCAGGTCTCAACTACCAGCTAGTGGTGCTGGTCCCGAGATTCCAGTCTCCCAAAAAAGGGGATCGGTTTCCGGGTCCAAGCTCCCACAAATGTGGAGTCGGTCCTTTAGGTCCTGACTCCCCAAAGGAGGGGGTCGGTCCTTGCTAACGAAAGTTAGTATGAAAACACCTTAACCTAGCCCGAAAGCCCGGTGGCGGAAAGTTTAGTAACTGAGAGAACAGATGGTATTTATTTGCTCCCCCACCGAGCAAATTAGGCACAAGGCCGATTTTTAATGTGAGGAGTGAAGGGAGGGAGAAGGGAAAAAGGGGACCAGCTCCCGAGAGGTGGGAAATGGGAGCTGGTTAATGGTCAGGCATGTGGGGTTGCCCCCACATCTGGTCTTTGCTAGTCATAGCTTGCAGTATCTGCCGGAACAGATGGTGTTTATTTGCTCCCCCACTGAGCAAATTAGGCACAAGGCCGTTTTTAATGTGAGGTAAAAACCAGCTCCCCTAAAAGGGGTCACTCTGGTTACCAAAAATAATAATTGTCCCAGTATAGAGGGTTTCCCCTCCATTGACTGGTACAAATTATCTTAAGTGCAGTATCTGCCGGAACAGATACTACACTTTGATCTTGACCAAAAAGGCCAAGTAGATGTTATAAAACATTAAAAAATAAATGTTTTAATTCAACAGCATTTCTTGTGGTTAACGGTAGCCGAATGGATTAGGTCCTTGCTAATGAAGCCAGAGATGGCTTCTGTTGCAGGGTTCGAATCTATCGACTGGTGTTAATCATGACACCCTGCACTGATGAATCCTGAAAGGCTGAAACACAAGTATCTGTAGGTATTTAATAATTAAGTGGTGGGGGGGTCTATTTAAATAGACATTCTGACGAGTTATTTACGGGCGTCGATTCCATGGTCGAGTGGAAGAACTGCCGACTGTCAACACGACGGTTCTAGGTTCAATTCTTGGCTTGGGAGAGATGCTAGTCCAGCGGCACTGATGAGTTGTGATATAACGAAACTGGACTGTATGTCGATGACTACAAATATATTTTAAGCCCCCCTCTTTGGGTAGAGTACTGTCGTAAATAATCTCACCCGCTACTTAATTGGCTGAAAATGCGAAGCTCGTTGTTTGTTTGTTTACGAACAGGCGATTTGAGCACTATAAAAGTGGTGGCGGGTGTCTATTTAAATAGACATTCTGACGAGTTATTTACGGGCGTCGATTCCATGGTCGAGTGGGAGTACTGCCAACTGTCAACACGACGGTTCTAGGTTCAATCTTTGGCTTGGGAGAGATGCTAGTCTAGCGGCACTGATGAGTTGTGATACTACGAAACAGGACTGTATGTCGATGACTACAAATACATATATATATATATATATATATATATATATATATATATATATATATAACTACTTCATTTAATCACATAAATTAATATACGAAAGTATAATTTTATGCGTAAACTTTATTTACTTCAACAGTGCTCAATACATAGGTAGAGCTAGGTAATAAGTTATAAAATATATATGGCGATTAAGCTACACAGAATATTCCACATTTCATCCACGCTAGGATAGCATAAGCCTGACGAATCCTAGCGTGGATGAAACGCGGAATATTGTGTAGCTTAATTGCCATATATATTTTATAACTTACTATATATATATATATATATATATATATATATATATATATATATATATATATATATATACCCAAATGCTGATGCGATTCTGTTACATGGTAAAAATTCACTGTGGCCGACTTTATACATCCATTGTATCATTTTCATATCCATTAGTATTTTTTAAAAAATCAAAACGTCTAAATGATATCTTCTCCCAACATGTGCCTTAAAAGGGAGATAACTGTTGAAATATTAAACTTCTTGTTGAGCCAGAAATATTTTCTCCAATCTCGAAAACTCTTGATTCAGAATTTTCCTTCTCCGTTTGTTGTTTTATTACAGAATTATAAAAATCAGTCTCTATAGTTTTTCTTGTTTGTTTTTGGTTGTTTATCTTTTACTTGTAAGAATGACACAACCAGAAATTGTAAGGTAGCTTTTACTTATTTATTCTTTTTGTGAGCAAAGCAATCTTAGAAATGGCAGCTGGCCAACCAGTTTACTTTTCTTTCTTATTCAATATTTGATGTTCAAACTTCTTGAACAGACATTTTCCCCTTTGTTTCTTAACCTATACAAGATTATAAATAATTCAGCATTACATATGGAAAATTAAAACTCTGCAAGGAAATATCAAATATTAAGATAGCTTTATGTATATATGTAATATGTGTGTGTGTATGTGTGTGTTTGCGTGTGTGTAAATATAATATATATACATATACATATATATATATAAAGAGAATCTCTTAGGGCTTAATCTAGTTTCTATTTAATAATTAATCCACCACCCCCATTCACCCCCCTACTTTTTCATCTCCGATTCATTGTTCCCCCTTTTCTTTTTAAAACGTAATTAAGCTCGATTTTAGCTCTGTTGAGCGAGCTTCGAAACCGGTAAGCTGACATATCAATTTTATTTTTTTATTTCACAATCTAAAATAATGTTTTCGAACAAGTTTGAATTTAGTTTTTACATAGCCATAATAAAATTTTGTACCCCGCAAAAATATTTAAATATATATATATATATATATATATATATATATATATATATATATATATATATATATGACAACTTCATTTAATCACATAAATTAATATACGAAAGTATAATTTTATGCGTAAACTAAGTATTTACTTCAACAGTGCTCAATACATAGGTAGCGCTAGGTAGTAAGTTAGAAAAATATACATGGCAATTAAGCCACACAGAGTATTTCTGACGAATCCTAGTATGGATGGAGGAAACGCGGAATATTCTGTGTAGCTTAATTGCCATATATTTTTCTAACTTACTATATATATATATATATATATATATATATATATATATATATATATATATATATATATATATATATATATATACTAGCAATCGGTGCCCGGCGTTGCCCAGGTGTTTTGAAGTGTATGCTGAGGAAAAAAAACGGTAAATTTTTTTAAACTTTGACCGTACATAGCAGAATACCTCCAGTTTAGGCCAATCTAGCCCTCCCCCCCCCCCCCCCCAGAATGAGATTTTTTTTTTTTTTTTTTTGCGAAGACAGATGCCATTTTTGGGGTGTTTTTTTTTTTTCTAATTTGTAACAGACGTAAATAAACGAAGTTTCGAAGTTATCCATGCATGTCCAACTGAGCATGTTTCGAAAATAATCTCGTATAAAAATTCTTCAATTCTTTGCATTCTTCAATTTCTTTGCATATTCAATAGTATTCTTATTTTTAAAAAAAACGCAAAAAATTGCAGATTTAAAAAAAAAAAGAAAAAAAAACGTAAAAAAATTGCAGATGTGTTGTGCGCATCTCAATATGGCGAGATAAAAAAAAAGGCTAGATTGCGAAATTTGGCCTAAAATGGAGGTATTCTGCTAGGTACATTTCCAAAATGGCCACGTTGACGTCGTCGTGATAAATAATTGTTTTTCGCTGTAAGAACATAACTACTTGATCAAATGAAGTGAACTTTTTTTTCGGAGAACTTCAGTCTATAACAGTTACGTACAATAATTTTTTTTTTCAATATTTCCATTTTTTAATGTCGTCACTAAACTGTATAAGTATCGATAGTCTTATCAACACCCCTTTTTTCTATTTATTTAAAAAGAAAATACAACTTTATACAAATTCCCTATTAATTTTTTTTTCGGTTCTTTTATACGATGATCATCTTTATTTAACTATTACGTGTAATTATATTCATACAGATATTCTATATGATTTATATTTGCGTAATATTTGCGTAGAAATGAAGAAAATCAAATTTACTGTGTATTTATCGTGTTGCCATAACAACGTGACGTAGCCAAGAACGGTAGTGGGCGTGAGTGTGTGTGCGTGTGTGCGCGTGTTTTCGTGCGGTAATGTTTGTAGTAGTAGTAGTACTAATAATCTCTCCAGCGTTTGCTTTCTTGTTGTGTGAATGGCGGACGTTGAGTCGGAGGTTGGATTGTGAAGTTTCGCATTTTTGTAATTTGTAAATGGCAAGTTAGAAAAAAATTAAACCCTTCCAAGATGGACAATAAATAAGACCAAAATATTTCATGGTAAAGTTAAGAGCGTAAGAACTATACTTTTTTAGGAGATGTGATTATTGGATTAACCAATCAGAAATCGTCTGTGGCACACACATCTCTGTTTTTATAGATATATAGATATATATATATATATATATATATATATATATATATATATATATATATATAAACATAAATATGTATACGTAAATATATATTTATAAATATGTATAAATATATTTAAATATATAAACATACACACACACACATATATATACACACACACACACTATATATATATATATATATATATATATATATATATATATATATATATATATATATATATATATGAGAGAGAGAGAGAGAGAGAGAGCGCTTTAAATAAGGTCGGGAAGATTCTAGGGGCCCCTTTCATCAACAAGCTCATCAGGAGTCAATCGTTGAATTTCTATCAAGTGTAAAACAAAACAAGCAGAGAGAGGCTCGCAACGTCTCCTAAATTTTTGTTTGAGCCGAGATATATTCATCTGAATTTAAAAGTTAAAAACCTGATATATATATATATAGTCTTGGAAGTTTTTTAACCTTTAAAACTGTATGAAAAAACTTATTTAATTTTATATCATTTAATCACCTGTAATCGCTGCATTAACATTATATATATATATATATATATATATATATATATATATATATATATATATATATATATATATATTATTTTTTTTACTATAATAATTAAATACCTACAGACACTAGTGTTTCATCCTTTCGGGATTCTTCAGTGCAGGGTGTCACGATTACTACCAGTCGAACGATTCGAACCCCGCGACACGAGACATCTCTGGCTCGATTAGCGGAGGCCGTATCCATTCGGCTACCATTAATCGTGTGAAATAGCGTTGAATTTTAAACATTTTAATTTAAATGTTCATTACGTCAGACAGACAGTGATCAAATCGTTATACGATGATCTCCTCTAAAATTGAAAGTGTTCTTGAACCATTTTTAATTTTTAAATTTTTAATTTTCTTGCTTGAGGAGATCTATCATGATCGAAACAGTTTACACATCTTAGCAAGATATGACTGTATTTATACAAAAATAATTAAAAAAATATATACATAATTTGCTCTCTTTGATTGAGCACTATCAACGCCCTTTGTTGAAATTTGAATTTCAACAAAGGGCGTTGATAGTGCTCAATCAAAGAGAGCAAATTATATATATATTTTTTTTTTAAATTATTTTTGTATATTGGTCACTGATACAGAACCACGATCAAAACGAATAAACCATCTTCAATATTTTCGTCTTTACTTTGTCCTTTTTCAGGGCATGAAAGTGCTATTCTAAGATTATTGTGAAAATCAGAATACGTTTAAATTTTCACGCTACACACGACAGTTCTAACCATTGGGCTGCATCTGCCTTCACAACACCTGTTGAAGCAAAATAAAAAAAAATCTTATTTGGTTTGCTAATGCAAAATGATCAAGTCTGAAAATCTTTTTAGAGTGTTTAATCTTATTTTCAACTAATTAGATTAAAAGATACAAAAATAAACTCTGGATTTTTAACATTAATTTTTTTCTTATTTCTGTAACTGTGTTAATGTATTTGTGGAATAGTTTCTTTCTTTCTTTTTTTTTTTTTTAGATTTGGATATCACAGCAAGGAAGCTCATTAACTTTCCACCATTTTGTCTGTTTTGTTTTTTTTCTTTTTCCATTTTTTTTTCTTTCTCGTGTTTTTCCATTTCTTTTCCCTTTTCCTTTCTTTAATTTTTTTCTTTTATCTTTTTTTTTTCGTCTTTCTTTCTGTTATTTTATTGATTTTTTTTCTTTTCGCTTTCCTTTCTTCTTTATTCTATTTTTCTATTTTTCTGGTTTCAACACTCCTATAATTGTGTAATGTAAAATCGTACTGCACATTTATAATTATTTATTTTTAAATAAATCATGTGACCTCATTTTATTTATTTATTTATTTATTTATTTATTTATTTATTACTCTTATTCACCCGTGGCATAGCGAATAAACTACTTGGTAAAATTCACTTGTAAGTTATGCTCTTCTGGAGGTTCTAGGTTCAATTCTCAATGCGTCCGACATTCAAAATACAATTGCGAATTACTTAGGACTTTTACTCAGTCTTGGCTGACGAAACAAGAGCATGCTACCCCCCCCCCGTTGATTAACTAAAGAGTTCTGTTCATAATTTGCAGCAGATTACCGATTTTAACGGAATAGTTCCCAGGATATCCTTGAAGAAGGTTGGAGATTACATCGGTCGAAACGTTGTGCAAATAAGATGAAAATAGTGATTCTAATACTCCAAATAATACGGAATTTAAATGTTTCGTTTATTTCTTTTGCTTTACAAACGAATGTCAGACAATCTTGAATATAACCCAAAAAAATAAAAAGGTGGTCATAAAGTGGATGGTCATCTTGCGTTAAATTATTAAAGAAAATTAATCCCCTACTTTTTTTAAAAAAAAACTAACTCGTTTGCCGGAATTGTAAACGTTATTTTCGTTTTAAGCGCCCCCGAAACCCTTTAAAAGTGGTAATTTTAAATTATTTTTATTGAGAGTGGAAAGTCGATTATCTGCCCTTGTTGGGCCTACTAGTGTCGCCAGCAGTTTATCATTTGAAGATGGCGCACAAATCCTTCGATAAAATGTGTCATAAAATTTGATTTTCTTAAATAAAAAAAACAACTACTTCATCGACTTACGTGATTTTTGGAATATGACATCTTCGTGCAGTGACAGGTACATACATCATAAAGATTTCTAAAGTTTTTTTTTTCTTGAAAAAGCATTTTTTTATAGGCCCAATTGTAAATAAGCACCTCATTTTGAGTTTAATTTATAGGAGAAACTGACTTTAAATTCTAAGTTAATTGTTTTGTTTGTGTTTCTTCTTTTAACCTGATTGATCAATCTTCTTTTTTCTTTTTTTTTTTTTTTAAATTTTCTTCCTTTAAAGATTGTAACGCTGGGTATGGGGAAGCCAAACTAACTACTAACATAGTCCTGCTTTTTATTGAAACCAGCCGAGAGCTCTTTTTAGTACCCTCGTTGTTCCCTTAAGTGCAATTGTCTGGATCTCTTTTGCACATGGTTCACCAGGAATATTAGTTAGGTCACGCGTAATCGCCTAAAAAGAAATAAAATCTTAGATGGGTAGCGTTGAAATAAAAACCGTTATAAACTGTCACACGTTTTGACGTGATTCTGCCGAAAACACATCTAAAACAAGTTTGTTTTTTTGTTTTGTTTTTTTCATTTAGGGCTGAAAAAAATATGATGAATTGAAATGTTTTGTGTGTTTCTTTTTCTTTACAAATGAATGCCATGTAGAAATGAAGTCTCATTCTAACATTAAGGTCCTGGATGTGACCTTGAACTATATCCAGTGGTAAGGTCCCAGCTTGCGGGCTTTGGGGAGTTTGGAGCCACCCTTTAATTACCATTGCTCCCAGGTCCACCCTGACATGGAATGGTAGTACCTATTAGGGTCCCAACTATGGGTTAAATAGAAACCGACTTGAAAACAACAAATATATTCTATTTTCTTTAAAATCTTTGGATTTGGCATTAAATAACCCGAAAACGGTTGATATGCCGTTAAACAAAAACAAGGCACAAAGTTATCGGAAGTTATTTACATTAAGGATGTTCTTCATATTTTTTAAGACATTATTTCGCAACGTTAATTTGACAATAAAAAACAATATTATAAAATATTTGATTAAATGATTGAAATCATTTTTTCTAAAACTTTCACTGAGAAAACAACAACAAAAAAAAACAAGTCTTCTTGGAAAAAGGTGAGTACTTGTACAGTTTAATCAAGACAGTAAAAAATGAAAATATAAAAAAAAGGTTATATTGTACGTATCCGTTTTGAACTGAAGATCTCTGAAAAAATTTCACTTAATTTGATCGAGTAGTTTTTTTTTGTTTTGTTTTTTGTTTTTTACAGCGGAAAAACACGTTTTTATGAGAGTGCGTTGAAGGCAGACATCTTGGATTTTTTCTTAATTTTTGTTTGGAGTTTAGAAACGTCACGGGAGATAACGCCAGTTAAAGTGCCGACACTCCCTTCCCATCTTTAATGCTAGCGTTTCTTCCTAAAAATCGAACCCTTTGCTCGGTACCATAACAAATTGTTTCTTCGCTGTAAAACAAAAACTACTTGATGAAATTAAGTTAAAAAATTTTTTCGGAGAACTTCATTCCATAACGGATACGTACAATATAAACACTTTTCGATATTTTCATTTTTTAATGCCTTGATTAAACTATACAAGTACCAAAACGTGTTTTACACCTTAGATCTCAGGAAAAAAAAAGATAAACATTATTTAGTTTTTGTAATATTTTCAAATTAACATAAAAATACGTTTTTCGATTGTAAATTTTAACTATTAAATAAAACAAACTTTGCCTGTGTACGTGTACGTGCGTGCGTGTGAGTGTGCGTGCGTGTGTTTATGCGCAAGTAAGTTGTTCCCTGTAGACTCGAAAACGGTTGGGCCGATTTTTATGAAATTCCACACGAAGGTACTTTATGTGCCTGGCAGTGGTCTTAGATAGGTTTTTTTATCGGAATATTTTCGATAAGTATCGGTAATCGATAATCGAAATAATCCAATGAAAGACAGAATAGGCGATTTAGATCGAAGTTAACACCTTACACAGCCTAACATTACAGGTACATTTGAGAAGTTTTGTTACCCCACAAGCCAAAAGGCCTAACATATGAAATCAACAGTAGTTTCTTTGATATGATAGTTTGAAATGAATGTTTCTGTTTCGAGCACAATTGAACCATGATACTTTACTTTTGCATTTTAAACTTTAATTCAAGGAATTATAAATAAAAAATAATTATTTAAAATAAGGTTCTCTACAGTGCAATGTAGACTACAATATTTATGGACTAAGGATAGAAATAAATTATTTAAGACGACGGCTCAACAAGAACATGTTTACGTTGAACTTGAAAATGACTATGTTGTAGTCAGCTAGGAAGCCGTTCAACGATATTGTGTTCCACACGAGCAGTTTTTTTGGGGGGAGGGGGAGCTTTGTTCATGGAATTTTTGTTTACTTTTAAGTACAGCTAGACAGTAAGCCGATAGTTGTTGTAGCTAGACGAGTGTTTGCTGTGAATGATTTACAGAGGAGGAGGGACCATATAGTGAAGCTCAGTCGAGCATTTACAATGAAAATAGCACAGAAATAAGTGCATAAAACATAGTAGGGAAGAGAAAAGAATACCGCTCACCAGCTTTCATTACTGTTCAAGCAAGATAGGTGCTCTGAGCAACTCCTCCCCAGATGGGGCACCAGTACTCAATCTTAGGAAATATTTAGCTCTTATAAACGTAATATTACTTATTAATTTGGGTTTCTTTTTTATTTTTTTATTTTTTTTTATTTATTTTATTTATTTTATTTTATTTTATTTCATTTTTTTATTTTTATTTTTTTTATTTTTTATTTTTTTTATTTTTTTATTTTTTATTTTTCTTCCTTTAAAAATTGTAATGCGGGGTATGGGGCAGCCAAACCAGCTGCCAACATTGCCCCACTTTTTATTGAAACCAACCGAGAGCTCTTTTTAGTATCCTCGCTGTTCCCTTAAGTGCAATTGTCTGGATCTCTTTTGCACTTGGTTCACCAGGAATATTAATTAGGTAGGACTTCAGGTTCTTCTTCATAAGCCCTGTAGCACCTATGATAACTGGTATGATTGATATCTCCTTAAGATTCCAGTTTCTTTTCATATAATACATGAGACCTTGGTATTTGGTCTGTTTCTCTCTTTCAGCTCTGTTCAGACCGCCATCATTAGAGACACTCGCTTCAATCAAGGTTCATTGCTTAAACGGTTAAAAAGCAATAGTCTATAGATTGATACTACTACTAATAATAATACTGCTGCCAAGAGAGAATCCTGGTTCAGACACTGAACAGAAATTCATTGTAAAATATTATTTACAAAAAAATGACATCCTAACAATAGTACCTTCCGTCCTGTGTTTGTGCATGGAAACGTTTAATTCTGCTGTTGCCTCACCACATTGGCTTAATAACAATAAAAGCATCGAACAAAAATTTATTATGAAGTCTTCTTTATGAAAAGAAAAACGTCTTAAAAACAGTGCGCGTGTGTGTGCATGTGTGTGCGTGTGTGTGTGTGTGTGTGTGTGTGTAAAATATATAAAAATAATACTAATAAGAAAGAAGGACTGATAAGTAGTATAATGGGTTCAGCCAAACACTATACAAAAATAACAGACACATTCATTTTTCAGAGATAGGGACGAGTGACACAGGTAAAAAAAAATACTTTTTAAATGACATGAATTGGTTAGCCTAATTTATCTACGGTCCTGGATATGACCTTTAACTATATCCGATGGTGAGGTTCCAGCTTGCGGGCTTTGGAGAGTGTGGAGCCATCCTTTAATTGCTATTGCTCCCAGGTCCACTCTGACCTGGACTGGTAGTACCTATTAGGGTCCCAACTATGGGTTAAATAGAAACCGACTTGAAAAAAAAAACAAATATACTCTATTAAAAAATTGTTCTTCAAAATCACTGGATTCGGCATTAAATAACCTGAAAAGGGTTGATATTCCGTAAAACAAAAACAACCAACTAACCTAATTTATCTGGAAGGAAAAAATTGATCCAGTATCAAAAATATTTTTGTTCAAGCGTTTTAAGGGAGGTGGTGTTTGATCAACACTGCTGGGAAGCCATGATTTAAAATACTGTTTTGTTTTTAAATCCCCAAAACAGTTTTTTATGGTAAACAACTGATGATCCATTTATGAATATTGGTACTATTGTTTGTTCATGTAAGTAAAACGATTCAGCGATGTGGGAGATTAATTGACTTACTGACACAAAGGACATTTTTAAAAATAATTTTAAAGGGTTTAAATAAATTTCCAAGGTTATATATATATATATATATATATATATATATATATATATATATATATATATATGCTAGCAAAAGTACCCGTCGTTGACTCAGTTCAAAAACAGCCTACAGAAAATGGACTATGATTTTTTAAAGTATGATAGGTTATGAAAAGGAAGGGTTGTAAAGAGATAGCTTCGAATTTGAGGGTATCAAAACCAAAGCAAAATATGATGAAAGTAAAAATAAAATAGATAAACCCCATAATTTATTATACCATACCTGTTCACACTGAAACACTTATCACAATATTCTGTGGATCTATATTAAAAAACCTTGTTAAACTTTGTGACATATTTCCATTCTATGGAGGTCAGGCGCGAACGAACACTCCATAATTTTATTATACCATATTTCTTCAAACTGAAACATAATTATCAAAGTATACTTACGCAGATAGATATGAAAAGTCTTTATAAAAGTTTGTGCCTATTTCCATTCTATGGAGGCCAGGCGCGAACGCAGACCCCACAATTTTATTATACCATCCCTATTTAAGTTAAAACATACTTATCAAAGTATTATTATGTACATCTATATCAAAAACACTTGTAAACGTTCTTTTTTTAATTTTTTAATTTTTTATTTCCATACTTTGTGGACCAGGCGCGAACGCCGACCCCACAATTTTAATAAACCACTGTTCTGCCAGATCAAACATATCCATTCCTGTGTCTCGATAAATCTTCTATCATTATATGTAATCAGTTTTTTAAAATAGTCAACCATATAGGAGCCTATTAGTGACCAGACACACACACACACACACACACACACACACACACATTCAGCTTTATATATTAATGAATTCATTTATTTACGCAAGAGCATTTTTAGCTAAATGCGAGTTGGGATTAATTTTCCCTTTAACCAATTTGGTACCCCCACATAGGGGGCGGCATATATATATATATATTTAAAATATAATTATCCACTGACACGTGTTTTGTCGTCTACGACTCATTAGAGTAGCTGGATCTAGCGAGATTCGGAATCGGGACCCCATGGTAAGATGCCTAAACCCTTACCCCCTCGTCCACCTCAAATTCAGCTACTCTGATGAGTCGTAGACGACGAAACACGTGTAAGTGGATAATTATATTTTAAAAATAATATATATGCCGCTCCCCATGTGGGGGTACCAAATTGGTTAAAGGGAAAATTATTCCCAACTCGCGTTTAGGTAAAAATGCACTTTCGTAAATAATTGAATTCATTCAAAACGTATCGCAAAAACAAAAACAAATAACATTATATATATATATATATATATATATATATATATATATATATATATATATATATATATATATATATATATATAAAGCTGTGTGTGTGTGTGGTCACGAATAGGCTCCTATATGGTTGACTATTTTAAAAACTGATTACATATAATGACGTATCGCAAAAACAAATAACATATACGTAAATCGCGATATATCCGAACAGTCAGCGAGGTGGGCGAGGGGTAGTTACCAACACATACGGGTCTTCAATAACTGACCATTTCATTAAAAACCCGTCATGTGCAGCAAACTTCAGCTCGAATTCACTTTCAATTCTGAATCATGTTCACTCAACATTCCTTCTAAAGACCTTGGAGACTATTCACGCTCGGTTGAGGAGACCTTCTGCCTGTAAATAGAGGGAATGTCTGTTAGGTTTGAGCGTGATTAACCTCTAGAATCTTCGAAAAATATCATAACATTGCTTTATTTTAATCGCTTCCCTTTTTTCTGTTTTTTTTTTGGGGGGGGGGGGGTCACCCATGAACAGAACGCAATGTAACTTTATTTTAATAATGTACATATTTTTTAATTTTTCCTTTTTAAATCCTTCGATGCAACTTTGAGAAACAAGGGCGAAACCGGTCAGCTGACCCCCCCCCTTTATATTTTTTTTCATCTTCTTCCCCTTTTTATTTTCTTAAATGTGTTTTACGCTTTTAACTTTTAATCATGAATAATAAAAGTTTATATATATATATATATATATATATATATATATATATATATATATATATATATATATATATATATATAAACTTAAAATTAATAACGTGATGGATTATCTCCCTTCGTAGTTAGGTTTTCCCAACTATCGAGAACCACAATAGATTAGAACGAAAGAGAATAATAAAATATTAAATAATAAAAAATAGAATAGGATCCATAACTTGGAATATTGTATGAGGATAAATAAATATAAGGTAATGTCATTCTTTATTTCCCTCTTTAATAAAATGATCACCTAAAACTGGTCTTAAATCTAAGTAATAAGATAGCCGATATTTTGTAAACATTGAAGCCACCAAGCTAAGTTGTTCTGGCCATATTTTATAATATAAATAAATAAATATATAATATAAAATAAAATAAAATAAAAAAATTTTGTTTTAATTAATTATATGAAATAAAGAAATATAAAAATCTAATTTAGGAATTCAATGAATAGTATTATTAAAAGATATCAAATAGCTACGGGTTTTTATGGAAACTTCTTATGACAGGTTTTTAAATAATTATATGAAAATTAGGTGATATATTAATATTTAAATAACCTTTTGACAAAGGATGCGTTCAGGATAAATGTTTTCGCATGCTTCATTTCCTTTAAGGGAAATTTCTTTAAAAATTGTTCTATATTGTTAAGGGTTTTTTATTCAAGAAGTCTGAAAAAAGGCTGGTTATGTGAAGATTTTCAAACGCCATAATGCTTGAAATTGTCCAACCGGTATTGAAGCAATTGTAACTTACAATGAAATAGACTTTTTGTTGCTATCAATTCTCTTTTGAAGTCTTGGTTTTGTTAATACAGTATATATATATATATATATATATATATATATATATATATATATATATATATATATATATGTCTGTCTGTGTACATTTTCCTACGCAATAACTCTGTCAATTTTTAGTCTACAGACTCGAAATTTGATATACAGGGTACTGAGATTTGGAAAAATCTACGTGGTTCGTTTTCGGCCAGAAATTTGGCTGTTAAGGCGTCAAAATTCAAGGATTTGACCTTTGAGAACTCTACCAAACTCCTCCGACTATTTTGTGTCTAAACACTTGAAATTTTAGATATATGTTCATTGGACATGGATCTAATTTAGTAACTCGATTTGAGCCCAAAACAATAAATCTTAAGGGGTCATAATAGGGGTTAAAGTTTAAAAAATTTACCGTTTTTTTGGGGGGGGGTGCTCAGCATCCACCTCCAAACACCCGGGCAACGCCGGACACCCATGCTAGTATATTATATATATATATATATATATATATATATATATATATATATATATATATATATATATATATATATATATATATATATTATACATATATTATTTATATATTATATAATCATATATATTATATATCTATACATACTTATATATATATATAATACAAATATAATATTATATAAGTTTTTAAAAGGATAAGTGGATTTATTATAAAACTTATGGACAAGAAGATTAATGAGTAAAGAAATAGTCGGGTAAAAAAAATGTGAAAAGACTATTCGACTAAAAGCTTAAAAAAAATTATATATAAGTAAATAATAATTCGAATAAAAAAAAAAAGAACTCCGAGAAACCTTTTGACCGATCCATTTTCAAGAGATAACGTCGGTAAATTACGATTAAAATAAAACGATTCGCATTACATAGAATTGATAATGGAGGCGAGGGAAGGGGTGGGGTGAAGCCAAAGAATAAAACCAGACAGGGAAAATTAAATAAATAAATCACCCGCAATATGCCGTCCGTAATTCAGAACTCGGGGCGGGGCGGGGAATCAACTGTCTGCAGAAATAAGAAATATTGATGCCATTTATTTATTTATTTATTTATTTATTTATTTAGATCTCTTTAGATAGGTCTAACTTATGTGAGAGCTTTTTTGCCTACAGAGCGTTGGTCTGGGTATTAGTAAATTTACGACCTCCAAAATATAGAGATGCTGCTTTGAACGGGCCTTGTATACAATGCGAAAGCAGCTATTCGCATACGCTTCACCACATGCTTTATTGTCATACAATTGCGCACCAGTTGATGACTCATGTATTGGTGAGCGCCCGGATGTGTTCTGTAAACACCCGGATGAGTTCTGTGATCGCCCGGATGTTCTCAACAGTGTGTTTCTTTTGACCCCCCCCCTCTGGACTTTCGAAAACACTCAGGGACATGTTGTGCCAATCTAACTCCCAGACGCTGAAAAGTACGACCCATGTAGTCAACATCACATTGAGATTTAAATTGGTATATACTTTTTTATCGTGTGGGAAGTGCATCTTTCTTAAAATCTGGGAAGTCAGTTTTAATGCCGAACCTACGCGGAACTGCACCGCACAGAAACAGTGGGATACAACCGACGTTATTTTATCAACAAACCCCTTACTGATAGAACCAATATATGTAAGTTTCAGATAAACTGGACACTTAGCCAGATCGAAAAGGGGGTTGGTATTAAATTTAGCAAATGTTTTTGGCGAATATGCTTAGAGATTATACCCCCAAGGAAATCATTTTTAGTAAGGATATCAGTTATCTTCTTCAATTCTTCCTCAAGTTTGCTAGTCGAGCAAATTATGAGGGCACGGTGGACCAAAGTCTTGTTCAAACTTATTTTTCTATTCATAGGGGCATAAGAATCCCAACTAATATACAGGCCTGTTAAAAGTTGGTTTCCTGTATATAGTTGTACTGAACCGATTCGTTTTCTTTCCTACAAGGACGTCCAAAAAGAGAAAATAGTCATTCTGCTCTTCCTCCATAGCGAACTGTAGTGCAGGATGGAGACTATTTAATTTCAGGAAAAAGACTTACTTTGTGGTTGGACTTAAAAATGACAGAAATGTCGCCCACGTAACGTCAATAACAAAAGGGTCTAGAGATTCCTGGAAGCCTCGGAAAATATTCGCTAGGATAGTACCTAAAGGACTGCCCATAGCCACCCCATCGACTTGCTAATACATAACGTCATTTAAGCTGAAATAAACCGAATTAGTGGCTAGTTCCATAAATTCCAGAAAAATATTCTCCGGAAAAGCGGGGTGGGCTTAGTGTTCTACGATAAAGCGTGTCAGCACATATTTGAATAGTTTCATCAAGGGGTACATTAGTAAACAATTTGGTAACATCGAAAGAAAGTTTGTGAATTGCGATCATGTTCCCGCATAGTAGCAGCGAAACAGAAAGAATTCACAATATAATTACCTGAGTATTCTTTTTAGTACAGGCTCAAGGATCTCAGACAACCATTTGGTCAGTTCATGTCGATGTGAACCAATCACGGAAAGAATAAGCCTCAAAGGGGTCATCTTCTTGTGGATCTTAGGTAACCCATACATTCTAGGTCGTTATAACCCATGGGCCGGATCCTGTCTTAAGTATCATTACTGATAAATTTCTTCCTATGTAATTGAAGAAAACGTTTCTGGAGTTTTATTTCAGTATTCGAGGTGTTGTCTACTGATATGTCGCCAAGCTTTTTAATTTTAGATTTATCGTTTAGAATAACCAACATTTTCCTGATATAATCATTCGTATTAAGTATATATATATATATATATATATATATATATATATATATATATATATATATATATATATATATATATACGAGCAAACAGTTAATAAAACATGTTAAAAAAAACACTTTGTAATGAGTTAAAAACATATTTAATCTGAAAAGGAAACACTAGATAAGTGGATAGTTCTTAATCCGCGGAGTTTCGAAGAAATACTTTCCTTCTCATCAGAGGGTAGGAATTAGCAAAATGCGGGATCGGATTTTGCATGCAAAAGTATTTGATGAAATAACAAGTAACAATAAAAATGTGAAGCAGAGGGAATATGGTGAAGAAAAAGGTGATTACACATGAATGGATAGTCTGGTGGAAGATAAATAATCCAGTGACGGTAAAATCTATATTATATTAATTATAAGCTCTATTTCCTATTTGGTTTTATCGAGCTTTTATATCTGGCTGAGATAATTTTATAAATATTAATTCTTTAATATTTATAATATACTTTAATTTTACCATCTTGGATCATTTTGGTAAATTTAATTGTAATTTTTATTTTATATATATATATATATATATATATATATATATATATATAATATATATATATATATATATATATATGTTGTTGTTGTTGTTTTTGTTATTTCTATTTAACTGAACCATATTTCCTCACAGCTCAAGAATTCAGATTCTTTTAGAATTGTTGTCTTGATTCTTCCATTTCATCATCTTATATTTTGTTTTGTCGGAAACATAAACCAAAGATCAAAGAGCTTTGCGTTCAAAACATCTTCTTTGCTGCTGATTTCTGCAAGTACAAAATATTTTTATAAGTCTAACCTAGTCGGGAGGGAAGTGGGGAATAGGAATGGTGGTACCCTCCTCAAACCCTCCCCCATGTTTACACACGATATCACATTGATGATTCGATATTAACTTTCCGCCATTTTTTAATGCGTCAAATTCAGAAATATTTGTAAAATGATTTTGTTTTGTCAGTAAAAGAAAAAAAAATGTAAATTGAAAGCCATGACGACATGATCTGATCATTTTGTATTATTTTATTGACTTTAAGTTTTATGAAGAATGAAAGAAGTGGTTGATCGAATTTTATTCCTGATCAAAGTTACAATTATGGAGTTTTATGGTTTCAACTTCGAGGATCAAAATATCTTTGCTTCCCTGTTACTTTAAAACAAGTTTTGGCTTGATCTGGCTGGTTTACTGTTGAAATTATCACTTTCGTCAAACCTGTTAGAATCCAAGAACTAAACTAATAAACCTAACTCCTTCTTAAAAGTAGAAGGCAAAGAATGGGAGGGTTGATCTCTTAGGACTGAACAGGATCACAGCTCAACCCGACAATCAAGCATAACAAACAAAAATTATATTTCAAATTTAAGCATGACAGACCAAAGAATATTTTATTTAAATAAAATTGTGCTTACGTTTTTGAATTTTGGAGATGACGGTTGGGGTTTTTTTTTTCTTGTTTTTTTTTTTCTATCATTTGGAATCTTCAGACTACTGTTCTTATCGTGAGTGTGATTTTCACAACGTTTCGATCGATGTAACCTCCAGCCTTCTTCAGATTTATCTTGTTGAATTCGGTTATGTTTCTATCAAACTCGAGAATCTGGACGGAATTTCGAACCAGATTCCCGAGTTTGGCAGAAACATTCTCGAGTTCGACAAGATACACCTGAAGCAGGGCGGGGGTTACATCGACCGAAACGTTGTAAAAATGACACAAAGGTGAGAACAGTAATCCGTTTAATCCAAATAATGCGAAAATTTTGCTTGTCTTAAATAGCGTGTGTGTGTGGGGGGGCTAATAATTGTTTTATTCTCAAAATGATTCCGAAATGAAAGACTACTAAAAGTATCATTTTTTTTTTCAAACATGTTGTAAATAAAAGAAAAATGGATATAAGTTTCATTGTTTCATTGCACGACATATCAACCCTTTTTTTTGCATTTTTTGAAGCTGAATTCAGTAATTATGGAAAAAAGTTTTTATGTTTTAAGTTTTTTATATCCTCAAATTTATTATTTATTTATAACGCTTGGTTTGTTTTACAGCATATCAACCCGTTTCTTTTAATGTCGAATCCAATCATTTTTGATAAAAGATTTTATTCTTCACGTGCTTTATATCTTCAAATATTTATTCGTGGTGTTTGCTTTGGTTTGTTTTTATTTACGGCATATCAACCCTTTTTGGTTTTTTTAATGCCGAATCTGATCATTTCAATAAATTTTTATGCTTCAATATTTCTTATATCTTCAAATATTTATACACGGTGTTTAGATTGGTTGTCTCATTTTATGGCAATTCAACCCTTTTTTTCGGGTTCAATAACTTTGGTAAAAAAAACATTATTCTTCAAATTCTTTATATCTTCAAATATTCATGTTGTTTGGTTTGGTCGATTTGTAGAGGTAAATGCTTGTTTTTATTTTTAGCTTTGCGGGACATGATTGAGTTTTGCAAAAGGAAAAGAAAAAAAATAATACCATCAATGCTTGGTGCATTTTGCGTCAGGAAGCCGGTATCTTCAGACAGCCTGATCTGGTAGCACAGGACATCGTTTATAATAAATCAATCTATGCCAATATGAAAAATGTGTATTTCATCATCATCATCACCACCACCACCACCACCACTCTTCTCCCCCTTCTCTACCACCAGCAGTTGCAGTCGTGGTAGTGTTACAAATCTTCCTGACCGTTCAATTCAATCTTCCAATATTCAATTCGATTCAATCTTCTAGCACACAAAATAGTCCAGTCCAAAAAAAATACACTCTACACAAA
>NC_136507.1:19935610-19938110 GCF_053919585.1 Euprymna scolopes | reverse complement strand
AAAGAGAGATAAAAGTTATTTACAGACACGTGTTTTGTCGTCTCTTCGATGTATCATTTTCAAATCATTTTCTTTTTTCGATCTTCAGGCTGAAATAGTGACTGAGATGATTCTAGTCAGGGTAGAATAGATATATTTTTATTATTTGTGACCTAGTATCAAAAGTCTCACATTTTCCCCACATTCTGAATGGCTTTGTGGCTAATTTGTTGTTAATGTAAATTTTTATATTTCGGCAAATAAATATTTCAAAGTGTAGTATCTGTTCAGTTTTCAGTCGATGGAGTTATCCTTTCAGACTGGGTATTTACATCCTTCCTAATGCAAGAAAAGGTGGCACAAGTCCGGAAAGCGGGGAGGATGAAACAAGCGTCCATAAAGAAGAGGTCTAAAAATACCATGAACAGCCCGGTCAAATGCGTTTTTTTTTTTTGGTTTTTTTCTTTGCTAAAGCTTCACCACTTACCAAGACCAATCCTCATCCTCGAGTGGCTCTAAACCTTAATAAGTGATGACCCGTTAGAAAAAAATGTCATCTGGTATTAAGTTTATATAATGTTTCCAAATACGGACAATTTCTGGACCATTCTAAGAAAACTTGGAGAGACACCAAATTTCAATAATGTTAAATCGTGATGTTGGTTGTCTTTCATTCGTTTAACGAGTCCTGTATATACATAATAGCGATTAAAGAATTAGAATTCGCAGATAACAATGCACTGTGTGTGATGCGTGTTCTATAAATATGTTGGCAAAGGATCTTAACTCTGTTGTGCTTTAATTGAGTTATTATCTATTTATTTAAAGAACGCCATCTTAATATGAAAGCTTTCCCTAACTTTAATACTTCTTAAGCAATAGCTACCTATAATGACGTTTAAGAAGTTAAACACTATTATTTTCTATATATGTTGCAGTAACTGTATTAACTGTCGACTGTATGTCAATGACTATATATATATATATATATATATATATATATATATATATGATTAGTTTTTTTGGAAAAAGAATTCCAGCAGAGTGCTCAATTAAAAGGAAAATCCAAAATTTAAGAGCGTACTTATATTTTGTGTACAGAAAGTTGTTAGTTGAGACAGGTCATTGGTACCGTCGGTTTCAAGCCCGATAATAAGGCCCGTTTAAGGTATCCTTATCGAGCTCTCTTCAGCCAATTTGGCTGAAGAGAGCTCGATAAGGATACCTTAAACGGGCCTTATTATCGGGCTTGAAACCGACGGTACCAATGACCTGTCTCAACTAACAACTTTCTGTACACAATATATATATATATATATATATATATATATATATATATATATATATACAGTATAACTCCTATAATTTGAACATCCGCTTCGTTCAAATTAGAGGATGCTGTTCAAGTTTCGTAATAAATAAAATGTGCTGCAGTTAACTTTAATTTTCTAAGAATTAAGAAATAGTAAATGAAATTCATTGCTATATGATATTTCAAGTATATATTAAGTTGAGTGTACGATATATTGCAAGTAAGAATTGTTAAATATTATTACCAGGAACAAAAAATTTGAAAATAAATTAAATCTACTCTTACTTGTTAGGTATTTATTACCTAAGTTATCATCTACAGAAATCATATATTTATGTAAAATACAGTTTTTTTTATGTATTCATTGAATGAGGCTCGTTGCAGTTTCTATTTTCATCGATCGAGCTCTCGGGCGCTGCCATTATATTCCGTAAGCGATCACGAAAATCTACATTTTTTTGGTTCTGTAGCGTCTTTATGATTATATCTCTTCGGAGTGACATTGCTTGCAAAACATAGTTGTCACTAAAGTAAGGACTTTTTTCTAGAAATTTTATAACCGTCTCCATAGACTTTTCTGCATCATCCCATGATATTGCTTCATCAGAGTGTTCTTGGTTATTTACATTAGGGTCAAGACAATGGGAGCTGTCGCTATTTTCATCACCATTTCTCCCTTCAGGATATTGATCAGTAGTTTCCTCATCTTGTTGCACCCACATTTCAACCTCATTTGCATTAAGTGATTTAAGAACAGCGTGGTTGATCGGAAACCGTTTGGTTTCAAGAGTTTTTTCTAGAATCATTGTGATGGGTTGTTTTACACTATTTTAAATATAGCAATCTGAAAAAAAACTTTACAGTTAGTGTAAATTAATTATCAATAGCTAATCTACATTAATTACATAGTACCAATATTACCGTTTCTGCGCAATATCTGGCTAAACCATGTAAACAGTTTTACTACAACTCCGCATCAAATATGCTAATACCATTTCAATGACGAGACAGTTCAAGTTTAGAGAAAGTCCAGGTTTCAAATTAAAGGAGTTTTACTGTGTGTATATATATATAAATATACTAGACTTTTAGCCCGTTTAAAACGGCCAAAAGTTATATATATATATATATATATATATATATATATATATATATATAGAGAGAGAGAGAGAGAGAGAGAGAGAGAGAGAGAGAGAGAGTAAGAGAAAT
>NC_136507.1:19823110-19930610 GCF_053919585.1 Euprymna scolopes | reverse complement strand
AGGGAAACCCTCTATACTGGGACAATTACTATTTTTGGACCCAACCAGAGTGCCCCTTTTGCCTTTTGTTTCGGGGAGCTGGTTTAACCCCACATTAAAAATGACCTTGTGTCACATTTTGTTTTGGTGGGAAAGCAAATAAATACTTATAGTATAGAAAATAATAAATACGAAATCTGTATTAATCAAAATATCATATTTAAGCATATTTTACGAACGGGCAATGCCGGGCAGCCTGCTACTATATATATATATATATATATATATATATATATATGTTAATTGTCATGGATGTGTTTAGGAGGTAAACTGATCATAAGTATAAAAAAATTCTCGGCGACCGGTTAAGGTCAATTAAGTGCTCTGACCTCCACAGTTCGTATTTGTATCCGTATGAATCGAATTATGTACAAATTTACTGGTGCTTTTATTTAATCATCCAAGCAAGCAATGATCGCTTTTTTATATACATATATTTGCTTACTGAGTGCAGCTTGGATGTAGGTAAAAGTATTACAATCTGTTTTTATTTTATTTTGTTTCGCTTTCGGCAATACTTCACTGCACTGTGACTGTATAAAAACGCAACAATAGAGAATCTTAAGCTGCGTCTACTTAAATAAAGCGTAATAGACAACCGGCTATACATAGTCGCTTTAGAGATGTGTGTATATTTTAAACGTATGACAGAACAATAAAGATTCGTTTAATTTTAAGTGTGACAGACTTACGGAAATGTTTTTGTTTATTTAAATATGACAGACTGACAGAAAATTAGTTTTTCATATGAATTTAAGCGTAACAGACAGATAAAAATATTTTTCCAAACTTAAGTGTGACAAAAAAATTTTTTGTTGTTGTTGTTTTAATTTTAGCATAACAGACTAACAAACTCTTTTTTTTCTGTTTTTTTTTTTTAATTTTACCATGATAAACTAACAAACTGTTTTTGTTTTTTTTTTGTTGTTTTTTTTTTTACTGGCAAAGCAACTAAAATGTTTATTGTTTTCTTTTTTAACTTAACCGTGACAGGCGGACTAAAATGTTTTTAATCGGCCTGTGACCGGCTGATTAAAATGTTTGTTTCAAACATACGCATGACAGGCTGTCTAAAATGTTTTTCAAACTTACGCGTGACAGGCCGACGAAAATATTATTAAACTTTAGCATGACAGACTGACTTTTTTTTAACGGCAGTATTACGCACTGATGAAAATGCTTTTTAAACCTTTTGAGTGACAGAGGAGGCCATGTGCCATAAAAATGGACTAATCACTCTCCCTTAACACTAGCGCCCAAATACATATATTTGGTGACTTTAATCGCCACCACAGTAATTGGCTTCTCTAACTAAACAGACATAGCTGGTAGCATCATCCATAACTTTGGTATATCCCATTCCTTGCCACAGACAGTAACGTTCCCAACCCGTCTTCCAAATCGTCAGGACCAGCAAGCCTCACTTCTGGACCTATTTCTGGGCACAGTTCCTGAGGATTGTGTAACAAACGCCCATTGCCCATTTGGCAATGCTGATCATGCTGTGATAATGATAAATATCGCTCTAAACTCTCGATCCCAAGATGAAGAGCCATTGTTCAAAACAACAAGCTACTACAATACATTTTTCGTTAGGTTTATGTAGTGAATAATCGAAAAATAATTAATATGCCGTCTTTTTTTTATTACCTGTCTTCGAAGAATATCATTATATAATAGTTCCTCATTTCTTTACTGGTCTTGGATATGATCTTAGACTATATCCGATGGTGAGGGCCCCAGCTTGCGGGCTTTGGGGAGTGTGGAGCCACCCTTTAATTGCCATTGCTCCCAGGTCCACTCTGATCCGGAGTGGTAGTACCTGTTAGAGTCCCATGAATTAAATATAAACCAACTTGGAAAAAATATATTCTATCAAAAAGATAATTCTTCAAAATCACTGGATTCGGCATTAAATGACCTGAAAAGGGTTGATATGCCGTAACACAAAAAGCAGTCCTTTGCAATATCATTGAATTCTGCAGGATCTTTGGAACCGCATCGGTAGGTGTATCAGAATTTTTGTAGGAATTTTTGACACCCCTAACACGAAACTGCGAATAAAATATAAAAAAAACTCGTAATTTCTCTTTTAAAAGTGGGTTGTTTATTTTCTTTATGGATTATACTTCCAAAATAAACTATTAAAGTTGTTTTAAATGTAATAGAAATATTTTTTTAAAACAGTAATGAATTTTACGAACTCAATATTTTTCAATTTTTAAACTTTAAAAATCTATCAAAATTTTTCTATTGATTCTACTTTTACGATATTTTCAGGGTCAATGTGAAATTTTATGCTCTTTCCAATAAACCGAATATAATATTTTAGACAAACGTTTTTTTTTTTAACTCACGCTCCCCCCCCCCCATTTTCAAGTGTCTATTAAAAAGTAAATAATTAATTTACTCACCAAAGTTTTATATATCACAAATTGAAGAGAAAAGGTCAATAAATAATATATTCAAATTTAAAACAAAAAAAGTAGTGTTTTTTAGAAATTTACCTGTAAAGTCCGAAGTTTAAAACCTTTTTTAAAAAAAAAAAACACGTTGCTTTTTGTTTTTTTTTTTAATGAAACCTTGGTCCTTGCTCCTTCAATCGAAAAAAAAATTAGGGCTTGAATTACATTTTTCGAAGAGTTATAAGCTTGGAAAGATGGGGTGGAATTATTCACTATTTTTCACGAAATTTCTGACATCGGTTGCATAGTAAAAGTTTCTGGCATCGGTTGCATAGTAAAAGGCAGGCAATGCACTGTTGCATCGTTCCACAGAAACACTTTCATCAAACTAACACTTCACATTGTATTTAACCTCCTTTCCAGAAGATTGATAATATATCTGCGCATTTACCTCTTAAGAGAAAAAGCAAAACCAGAGATAGTCGAACCAATTAATCAAAGTTTGAATGTGTCGTTGAAAGGTGTGACAGATTGAAATTGATTGAAATTGAGTTTCAAATTTTGTTTTGTGATTGTCTGCAAAACAATTTTGTTTTGGATGATTGGTTAGGACAGGAAATGGCGAATAAGACAACTGAAGTCCGGCAGCCAGGATTGGGGGGGGGTTATGACTTGCTGTATATTTGTTTTGTTTTTTTTATTTTATTCTCATTCACCCCAAAACAAGGCGCAGTGGACGTAAAGGGCTACAATTTGGAACCTTATCTCCAAAGGCACTATGCGGGGAGTTGAGAAGCAAGATGTCTGCTCACATTACATTTTAACTTCTACATGTCAGTATTGTCAGGGGAGCTGGAAACCGGTAGAGAATACTGAATATCTCACAGTTCGATGGAAGAAACTATTAGTATGAGTAGAAGACTTCCCGACAATCTATGGATCTCTACAGTGAGGGGGGTGGCATTTTGCTGCTTGCTGGATTCCTATTTACTCACCTTCCCACAAGGGCAGAGTTAGACATAAGGTCGGTTTTTAATGTGGGGAAAATCCACCTCCCCAAAAAGGGGCACTCTGCATAGGAACAAAACTAAAAATTGTCACAGTCATGAAGGATGTGTTATTGAAAGAATGTAGATTCATTTACATAAATATACAAGTGAGGAAATGATTATTGAAGGAATAAGAATTCGTTGGCTGGAAAAAGAATTAAGTAACGTTGCTTGCGATTTATGAGAGGCTGACGATAGATCAGGGGTTGAGTGGCCATGCCAACCAGGGCGGCTCTTCGTTACTGGTTGAGGGTCCAGCCACGTCATTTCCTGTTTTATAGGCATCTTTCTCTTTTGCGCTGGATCCTCAACGAGTCAACATGTAATGAAGAGCCACCTTATTAAATTCATTAACAATATGGAGGATGGGATCATCAATTACATAAGAAGACCATCCTGTCCTCCACAGATTGATTAATCGAGTTAGCCTGGGAATTTCAATTCGAAGAAGAGAGATGGAGGGCCATAGCTGTCAATGCCTGTACCAGGCAGGACACTACTTAAAGGATTCGGCCAGTGTCTCGGTTGAGTGCGCTTTCCTTTTTCCCACATGGTGAGAATAGTGCACTGTGTCATCAGTAAATATGCCCATCTTTGGCACAATTTCATCAGGGATGTTGTTTATGAAACTCTGGAAAAATAAAAGTCCAAGCATCAACTCTTGGGACACACCGGCATTATTGTCATATTGTTTAGTTGTACAACCAATTAAGGCAACCTGGATCTTGATTCTGGTTAGAAATGATCTGGCGCTTTTATATTATACAAGTTGCTTACGATTTATGAGAGGCTGGTGAGAGGTCAGTAGAGCTGGTTGGGTGACCATGCCAACCGGAGCGGCTTTTCGTTACATGTTGACTGGTTGAGGGTCCAGCGCGGAAGAGAAAGAGATCTATGAAACGGGAAGTGACGTGGCTGTGTCGCTCTCTAGTTACAAGAGTTAAAGGGCGATAATCGAGTTAGCCTGGGAATCGTTGTTCATTTGTACATTTTGATTTATTCATCTACAAAAAAGAAAAAACAATCTCACCAAGAAAATATTGTAAAAGTCTAATAGCTGCAACAAAATGTATAAAAAAAAGTACCAGCAAATCCATTGAGTCGCAGAAATCAAAAAAGTTGGAAAATCTATAATACTGAAAAGTTCATTATTCTGTTTTGTTTGTTTTATTTTTATTTTTTTGATATTTATTTTTTTTCTCTTTTGACAGGATGCCCCCATGGCTGCGGCAAGCACCAAATCTGTGTGGTCAGTGCAATGGGCGGCCGCTGTGTCAAGAAACATCCAGTCAGAGAAGGGTAAGCATATTGTGTGTCAATAACGTGGTTAACACGATACTGAGTTGAATGCAACTTGTTTGTGTCAAGTTTGAATGTGATAGGGGTCAAACAAAGGTTACTGGTGACATAGCTCAAACCCATTGACGAGACAGATCAGTGAGTGTATTTTGGGTGCAAGCCAGTTAATTAGGAATTATAGCCTCATATATACTCATATATAAAAATTAATTAGGAATTACAGCCTCATATATACTCATATATAAAAAGGAGCGAGCATGTGCTTAGAGAGTTAGTCTAAATCTTCAGTTCGAAGATGAAGATTCTCATGGAGCGATGAGAGGTAGCTATGTATGGAAGATGAATCAACAGAGAAATTCCCTACCTCCTTCTAAGGATAGGCAGAGAACAGGGGCGCGACATTCGACCATGAAACAAATAAAGTCCTAATTGTCCAAAAAATGAGACTTGCATTGTTGTAATGGACTTTTGCTTCAGGTGAACCGACACAATTAAGAAATGTGAAGAAGATATATTATTTTATAACCGCCCCTTAAAAGGGCTGATGTGCCATAAATATGAACGTTGACTCGAAATAAGCAGACACAATCCTTTTTTTTCCCCTGTGCATACGTAAAAAGTAAAGCAGTATATAGCAGTGGGAGGGATGGGGGAGTCAAAATTTGGTTCCCTAAACAAAACCTGCAAGAAATGTAGATGTCGAATTATATTACATAGAAATGACGTCACTTGTTTGAAGGCAAAACAGAGTTTCTAGCCAGTCGGATTTGAGAAGCAAGAGAGGCGACATATGAATCTAAGTGAATGTTGTCTCGAGACTCTGCCTGTATGTCGACACAGCTAGCCCTCAATTCATGGCCAGACACAGCTAGCTCTCGATTCACATCCAGACACAACTAGCCCTCGATTCACAGTAAGACACAGCTAGCCCTCGATACACTGTCAAACACAGCTAGTTCTCATTATATGGCCAGACATACCATGCCCTCACTACACAAGAAGCTAGCTTTCACTACTTGGTAAGACTTTACGCCCTTGCTACAGAGTGAGACTTAACTGGTCCTCAATACACTGCTAAACTAAACTAACCCTCGATACCACCAGATTAAACTAGCCCTCAATAAACTGCCAGACTAAACTAGCCTTTGATACACGACCAAACTAAACTAGCCCTCGATATACAAGCAGACTAAACTAACCCTCGAGATATGATCAGACTAAACTAACCGTTGATATATGGCCAAACTAAACTAGCCCTTAACACACGACCAGATTAAACTAGCCTTCGATAAAGGACAAAACTAAACTAGCTCTCAGCACACAACTAGGCTAAACTAGCCCCCAGTACACGCCAGACTAAACTAGCCCTCTATACACAACCAGAAAAAAACTAGCCCTTAATATATGACCAGAATAAACTAGCCTTCAACACACGACCAGACATAGCTAGCCCTAAATACAGAGCCAGACACAACTAATCCTAACTACACAGCCAGCCACAACTAACCCTAACTACACAGCCAGCCACAACTAACCCTAACTACACGGCAAGACACAACTAACACTCCTAGACACAACTTTAAAAAAATCTGACCCTTGAATCCTTATTTTATATTCTCCAAAACACGACCCCAACAATTTTCCAAAAGTCTGACTCTAGACTTCACTTTTTCCGCCAAAATAGCCTATAGTCTAAAATGAAACTGACAGCACTCTCACGACATTTGCATTATTAGCACGACTTCTTAACTTCACCATGTTCTCTTTGCTGTCAGATACTCGATACCTCATCCTCCACAATTCGTCCTTCTTATTGCAGCCACTCCTCCCATATGCAAATTATATTTGGAAAGCAATGTTTAAAAAACGTTTTTGTTAATTTGCACCTTGTTGGTTCACTGTTAAAACTGCTTGTGCAAAAATCCGCGATTATATAACATTGAAAATTTTACATATATTAGGGTGCAAAACAGATAGGAGGGGGAGGTGATAAAAGCTAAGAAAGTGGTATGGTGCAATGAGTATAATAAAAAAGTACATAGTAGACATTTTCATTCAATCCCGAGCAACTTCAGACTTTCTAAATAAAATTCGGCACTTGAGCATTTTAGGTTTGGAGGACAATTTTTTTTGTTTGCTTTCATTTTTGAAGAATGTCAAGGGGAGATAACTCAAAGAGTTTTAAAAAATTTGTATAACACGTGTGAAAGCAAAGAAAAACGCACTAAATTAACAATAACAGTAAATAAAACATTATCTGAACATTTATTAAATGAAAATAAAAATTTTTAGGTTTTATAAAATAACAAATGGGGAAAATAATGCTTATATGCTTAAATATGATATTTTAATTTGTCCAGATATTATTATAGAGTCGTGATTTCAAAAGTAAAAAAAAAAGTATTTGAGTGCCATCAGTTAGAATCGAAACTGAAACTGTATAACGATTTTTTCAACTTTGACCCATTTTTGACCCCTTAAAAACTATTTTAACCAGCATAAAAGACCATTAAAAGAACGGTCCATAAAAATTCTGATCATCTGAAGCATCTAGCGCCACTCTGCGACTTTTAGTTTCGGAGGAGATAGAGTTTGAAAATATGGAGACAGACAGACAGACGGGCAGACAGACAGACATATAGTCTTTTATATATTAGACTAGCCTGGGTGCCCGGCGTTGCCCGGGTGTTTGGAGGTGTGTGTTGATAAAAAAAACAAGTGGTAGTAGGCAGGTACCGCGAAGGAAGAAAAGAATGTGAAAAAAAAAGTGACGTCTTTGCCGTTGCGTCCATCGCCAAACCGGAATTGGCGAAAGTTAAAATTAAGGCTAGGCAATCGAAAAGAGGGGTGATTTTCAAAAATATCTGCGAAAAAGCGATCTCTCCCTATAGAAAAGTGCCGAGTTGAGGGTGAAGAAATTAATGTTTTAGCCAATTTTTTAATATTCATCATCCGAAAGATCGAGCTTCAAAACGATACTGATCTCGTGAAAATCCGTCGCCTTTGTCGAAAGTTTTAGGCAGACATACAAACATACATACATACACACATACATACATGATGATTGCAACGTCTTGTCAGACGAGTGCCACACCCTCAGACACTTAAAGTCCATGAGCCCAAAAATGACTTCCATCGCCACAGGACCATCTTTATAGACAAATGCCTGAGGGAGTATCTATACACAGATGATGTTACAGAGTCTTAGCTTCTCTCTCGGTTCAAAATGTTGAGATCCAGCAACAAGCAAGAGCAAGATAGCCAGCAACAAGTGAAACTGCAGACCAGCTTAATGCGGGTACTAGTCTCCCGCTTTATGGTTTTTTTAAATCAGAGATTAGCTTCTCCTAGAAAGGTTGCCTACACCACGGCTTACAGGAGCCCTCTCCACGCCAACACACACATACATACGCACAAACACATACGGTGCTAGTTGGCCGTTGACCCCGAAAAAGGGTTCATTTACCCTTTGGAAGGTCTTGTTTTTAATCCCTCAGGGAGACAAGTCTGGTGGGGGAACCAGTTTAGTCGCCGGTGACCTTACCATGAGGCAGGTAGTACTGGGTTACATGGTACCAGTAGCATATGACATGACATGACTACATACATACATACATACATACATATATATTTAAACAGACAGGTAAGATTTATATATATTATAGATTAGAATTCTGAAATAAATTACAACCGCATTGAATCAATGTGTCCCACCAGCTGCTTGGTCAGTGTGAGGCAGAATTACTCAGCAGAGGGGAGGGCGTCAATTCACATGAGAAAATACATAATTTGTGACTGCTATAAATCTAAATAATACAGATTCTTGATTACATTTGCCGAAATGTGTATCATTTAGATCATTTTCTTATCTATTTTGCTATTTGCACACCATTTCGGCCGATGACCTAACCCAAATCTCTACCTACCTATCTACCTATCTATTTACCTACCTATCTACCTATCTATTTACCTATCTACCTATCTATTTACCTACCTATCTACCTACCTATCTACCTATTTATTTATTTACCTACCTATCCACCTATCTATCTACTTATCTACCTATCTATTTATCTACCTATCTATCTATCTACCTACCTACCTACCTATCTATTTACCTACCTACCTATCTATTTACCTACCTATCTATTTACCTACCTATCTACCTATCTATCTATTTATCTACCTATCTATCTATTTATCTACCTATCTATCTGTCTACCTACCTACCTATCTATCTATCTACCTATCTATCTATCTATCTACCTACCTACCTACCTACCTACCTATCTATCTATTTATCTACCTATCTATCTATCTATTTATCTATCTATCTATCCATTTATCTACCTATCTACCTATCTATCTATTTATCTACCTATCTATCTATCTATCTACCTACCTACCTACCTGTCTATCTATCTACGCACCTACCTGTTATATTATAAACCCTTTTCAAGAATTCAAAAACACAGCAACCATTGGTGTAAGCAATAGTCCGTTTTTATTCCTCGTTATCTTTCTTGCTTATGGTAGATGGAGAGAGGAGTGGGAGAGTGACAGAGATAATTATTGTGGCGTCCGCTTGGTTGACAATTAAATCTCCAACTCGCAATCTTTTTTCTTGTGTGACTTTTCCCCGTCAATCTTTTCAAAACATCCACATAACCAGATCCCTTTCTGTTACATTTTTTCGCAACAATAACAAAGTTTGTTTATATTCGTGAGAAATATTGAAACAATTCCAGTTTAGTTTGTCAATTTCTCACATTCCATCCGCAGACGCGTGCCACATTTTAATCCATATAAATACATATATATATATATATATATATATATATATATATATATATATATATATATATATATACTAACATGTCAACCCGGCTTAGACCGGGTCATTCGTATAACATTCCTCCCTCTGTATTTAAAAAAATGTATGCATAACATCGTACATTTCACTCCCCTGTCTCCTCCACCATAGCTTACAATGTAACATATATCAACAATATAACATTTCAACAATTACATTAACAATTTTCAACAATAATAATGACAAAGTATTTCAACACTTAGACAACATCGTTTTTTTCTTTTTCTTTTTTTCCCCTCTTTTTTTAATGCATTTTAGAGTCTAACAGAAGACAATAAATCATCTCTTTTATCCACTTTTTTTATGACTCTTTTTCAATATTTCATTCTGTTTTCTCTGACTCTTCTTCTTCGAGTCCACATACAACACATTTTGAAATTGGAAATATATTCCACATTTTTATATTTCTTTGAATGTCATTAATCCTTTTAATTGTCTTTGTCTATTTCCGATGCATGATCTTCGATCATCGACGGTAACCGCGTTGTAATTTAAAATTAACATCGGTAAATGACACCCGATAGTATCATGTATGCTTCTGCTCTAGTTTGATTTCTTTTCTTTTCTTTAAACTTTCTTTAAAATTTCAACATACTCTGATTGAAATGAGAAGCAACTACTATCTTACCAAAATGTCATCCAACGTCTGTTACAGGGAGGAAACGGTTATTTATTTTATTTTCATTTAATTATTTCTTTTTTTTTTCTCTTTAATTAGGATGGTGAGAAGGTGGCGTGTCTCGTTTTGAGGACGAACTTATTTTCTTTCCTATTGTGGGGGGGTTGCAGTTGGGTGTTGCGCCCCCAATTAAACACGTGTTCGTAAACAACAAACTTGTCGCATGCAGTGAGACAGAATAACTATAACAAACAAATAGAGAAAAGTTTAAATAGAAGTTTTATTTCTCGCGTGCACCTGAGAGAATGAAAACGTTATTGTGTGTGTGTGTGTGTGTGTGTGTGTGTGTGTGTGTGTGTGTGTGTGTGTGTGTGTGTGTGTGTGAGAGAGAGAGAGAGGAGAGGAATTTCAGTCCGCGTACGTATGGGTGTCGAACGGTAGAGCTAATGTCTCTTGAAAGAAAAGGCTGGAAAAGTGTTCACTTTAAAACTCTTACCAGGTTGCGAGGCTGATTCCCAGAAGGAGCGAGAGAAAAAGAGAGGAAGAATTATCCGGGCGTCCCCTTTTATATCTCCCAAGGGCAGATAACCAGGTCGCTTTTTGCGACACCTGCCGGCTGGTTGGTGCAGTTATTGCTGGGGAGGAGAAGATAACTGCTACACTATAAAGAGAATATTTCTTTAACCCATCCTAAACATCCCCCCCGTTCTTTCGTCCACTATTCTCTCTCCTAGCCCCTGCCTGCACTATTCCTATTCATTTCTGTGTCGATTTTTATGTCTTTTGTAGGACGAAATTTACTATCTTCATAGCCACTTACGTCCGCAATATTTTCGAATCTCGCAATTAGGCCATTTATACTTCCTACCGACATACGTCGCAAGATACGTCAGATTCTTCATTGGAATTCTTCCGCCGATGTCGACACTTCTGCATTGGAAAATCAGTATCTTCTGGCTCTGAGTCATTCTCCGAATCACTTGATACCTCGGGAGCGGCCAATGCAGCTTTCCTTAACGGCCTCTCTGTAGTGGAGATCTCCCACTCCTTAATAGACGCTGCCCTGAGATGTTCTGCATGTGCCTTAGTCACAGAGCCCGTTAATTGATCCTACCAATCTATCTATCTACCTACCTACCTATCTATCTACCTACCTGGTAGGGAAATGTACACACAGAGACATATACAGACAGACACACAGACAATTTCACTTTTATATATAGACAGATTGTAGCTAAACAAGGAAGAACCATTAACTCACTTGTTAAAAATAGACCAAATCAAAAGGTGAGACATATATCATATATTTTTCCTGTTTCTTCTATTACAGGAGCACTTTTTTGAAGCACTTTCATCCAAAGAGCACTCTGGAGTTAGAAAGCTTTGCCATCGATGACAGCCGTCACCTGAAGCCACACCAAGCACCTGTCCCCCAAGAAGTGATGCAGCTGAGCAGCGATCACGTGGATCCTCGTGTCGAGACCAGGATTTCCAAGCGCGTGTCAGTACCTTCCTTGGGGCAACACGTGGAGAAACCAGCACTGACTGAAGCTCAGCTTCTTCAGAAGGAAATCAATGACACACACACCGACAATTTCCTCAGTGCCAATAAGCCCGGACTTGACGCGAAACAAAGAATGATGCCCTCGCCAACAGAAGGACGACAAACAAATCTGGCTACCTATTTTGTAAGTACTTTTGTTATTTACAGGGGTTTTGAAACGTCAGTATATATATTAGTGTTTGTGTGTGTATACATATATACTAGTGATGGGACAATTCCAATATTTTTTCCGATTCCGATACAATTACCGATACCGTGCTAAATTCCTGATTCCGATACAGTTACCTAATTCTGATTCCGATTCTTTATAAACCTCTAATTATTTAGCTATAAAATTGTTATCTCCCCCTATTTTCGCAAGAACACATGTTAAATATGCAGATATTTTCCTAAACGTCAAAATACATTGTATCAATGCCGAGGATCTATCGATTTTAGCTTTACTGGTATTTTAAAATCAATAAATATTTATTGTTTTATCATTATTACCAGCAATGGAAAACTTTGGTTTCAACAAAATCAAATAAAAAAGACATTAAAAGAATCGTTTTTGGCATCGGAAAATAGCAATCGATTTTTTCCAATTCCAATTCCGATACCCTCAAATCTTCCGGTTTTTCCGATTCCCGATTCTGATTAATTGTCCCAACACTAATATATACGTGTGTATATTTGTGTATCGCCTTGTTGGGAAACGAATCGATTTCTATAATATTGTCGGGGGTATATATAAACGAGTATATACATCTACACTGCATGTCAAATGATTAACGAGATAACATTTTTTTACTAGTTTCAAAAACTTACCGATAGTTTTGTATCAAAAGCTTTGGAAACATTGGCAATGCTGAGCTGCACGTATTGTGAAATTTTTGTACTGTTTCGCGCAATCTAAACAACTTGCCATCGTAATTGCTGAATCCATAGTATTTGAGGGATGTCAAATTATTTACAAGGCAGTTTGTTTCGTCAATAAAATGGGTGGTAAAGGTGGTTTGAGTAGTTCTGAAAAGAGTACTATTACAGAACAGCTAGCAAAAGATAAAACTACTTTCGAAATATCAAAAATGATAGGAAGGTACCATCAAACTGTGAAGACCTTTGTCAAGAACCCTACAAAGGTACGTAAGAGAGCTGATAAAGGTAATACTGGAGTTGTTTCACGCCGTTCTCTACTCCAAATAAAGCGTAAAGTTGTTAAGAACCCTGGGCAGACAAGTCGAAAAGTCTTTGACCAAGCCGGATTGAAGAATGTGTCAAAAGTACTCCATGTCGCCTTCTGACAGAATCTCCTGAAACTAAACGGAACCATGCCTCAGTCTGACATCGACATGGTTGCCGATTGGTACAAACAGAAATAAGTTTTTAGCCGTTCTTTCTTTAGTTAGTCCGTACGTTATGCTTTGAAAAAAAAATACAATTTTTGAATTCCAAACTGATTCAAAAAAAAAAATCGAATTCACGAAATTTGGTTTAAAAAGCCAATCTGGCAATCCTGGACAAAAAATATGAGAGTGACCTCCCTTTAATGCAGACTCGTTTTCAAATATCATTATAATAATATATGATCATTGTTGTTATGGCGCGAGAAAAGAACTTGTAATTTGAACGTGCAGTAGTCCTTTACCAAAGAAAGAAGTCGGTGAAAAGTTATGTAAAAAGAGAATAAAGCAGGGCAAAAAAAGAAGAACATTGTCTGCCAAAAGATGCTGAACAGAGGGAATAAATTAGAGATTGTCTCTTACAATGTGATCTTATTATTTTTATTGAACTATGTAGCACAATATTACTTTCTCATTATTTATTAGTACTTATTGCTTATTGGGAGGTGATGGTGGTCGACTGGTTAACGACACAGACTGATGATCTCGGTGTTCCAAGTTCGAATCCAGTTTCTTCCACAAAAAATAGTTTCACTTAGAATGTTGGCAACCTTTTCAAGGTCCCTCCCTTAAGTATCCGATGTCTTTCCAGAAAGAATTCTGAAAATAAAATATCAGGGAAACTAATGCCAACAATAGAATTTTCAGATTCATATGCTATGATAATGATTAATAGTACTTATTAATTTATCTCGTTTGGGTCAGTTCTATATTTAAAATACAACGGACACTATTTACATAAGAATGTGGATAAACTCATATTTACTGTTTGTTATCAGTTGTTCTCTCCAAAACACTAAATTTTTTGTGCTATCCAGATAAAATATCGGCTTTATCAAAAAACATCCATAGATTAAATATATGTCTCATTCCGTGGAATTTCACCAGGTCACGTTATTAAATAATTAATTGAATAAGTCATCTTTTGCTTATCTATCAAGATGTGCATTGACTTTAGATTAGAATTTTTTGGTGCATATAAGGAGACAGAAATTTTTAAACACACCGGAAGTTGGCACACGCGTCTCAAGGTGTGTATTGATTTTAGATTAGAATTCTTTTCGCTTTTTTTTTTTTTCGTCAAAAATTTATCAATGAAATTTGCTTATTCTTTATTCTCTTTTCTGATTATTATCTAATATATAAAAAGGCAAAATGGGCGCGAGCGTTTGTGTTTGTCCACGAAAGGCTTTTTGCGTTGGGGTTCTCGTGTCCGTTAGATTTCACGAGAAGTTTTCGCATATTTCCCTGATCGTAATGTCTCAGATTCGCAAACGGGCACCGTCTCTAACTTTTTTTTTTTTTACATCAAGTTAAACAAAATTCCCACTATGGCGTCGTCTCGGGTGTTTGTTTGGCTTTTCCATATAAAGCGAAACTGTTCGAAAAGTGACAAAGCATCCGAATTATCGTACCTTCGATTGATTAGGCTTAAATTCGATGCACGCAACTTCCACTTGCACGATGGCGACATCGGCTAATGAGTTACGTTTTTTCACCTTCTTTCCCTCCTTCACCTTACGGGTTTGTGCCTGCTTACTATCACTTTTGTTTTTTGTTTGTTTTTTTAACCTCACCTTCTTTTCCTCCTTTGCGTTACGGGTTCCAGCCTACTACCGCTTCTTTTTAATACCTCTCTCCACCCTGTTGTTTCTCCACCCCCACCGGGCTGCTTTTTCCCCTCCCTTACTACACCACCGCAACACACCTGCGCAACGCCAGGTACCCCCGCTAGTCATATATAAAGTAATTCAAATGTTTGATTAAGGACTCGTGGCATAACGGATAAAGTACTAAATAGGAAATCAGTTCTAAAGTGATACTCTCCTGAAGGTTGAAGGTTCAATTCTTAGTATGGGTGATACTAAGAATACTTAAGACTTCTACACAGTTATGGCTGATGGGACGAAAATATGCTGTCACTGTCAATTAAATGAAGGGTTCCGTTTGAAATTCCCAAGTTTGACAGAAAGATTCCCGATATCGATAAGATACACCTGAAGAAGCTCAGAGGTTGCATCGGTTGAAACGTTGTGAGAATAACACTTAAGATGAGAATAGTTGTTCAAATAATACAATTTATCAATCCTTATCTCAAAAAATTTTCGAAAACGTGACACAAACTAAATGTTAAAATATACCTTAGATCTGGGATTGAGTTATGTTAAAAACTCATAAAGTACAAAGTAAAACTGTGAATTACTTAAGACTTCTACCTGGTTACAACTGACAGAACAAGAGCATGCTACCCTCATCCTCCGTGAAGTAAATAAAGAGTTCCGTTCAAAATTCCCTGCAGATTCCCCGAGTTTGACAGAAAGATTCCTAAGTTCGACAGAAAGATTCCCAACTGCAACAAAATACACCTGAAGAAGGTTGGAGGTTACATCGGCCAAAAAAAACGTTGCGTGAATAATATTCAAAATGAGAATAGTAGTCTGAATAATACAAATTTATCAATCCTCATCGCAGGGAAATTCAGAAACATAGCACAAACTAAATGTTAAACTATACCTTAGATCTGGGATTGAGTTATGTTTGCAAAAAAAAATGTTTTAATTATTTTAAATAGCCGTAATTTATAATTAACTTAAGAAATCACTCATCTCTTTCTTAGTCATCGATTAAGATGTGGCTTAATTGATTATCAAAACTTGTTTCTTTTGTCAAAAAATTATGAATAATTTTTAATTTTTATTCTTTTTACTTTTTATCAAAATTTAAAGTCATTAAAATGTTTTAATTAGTTTTTCTATCTTTCTTTTGAATTTTAAGATGTCATTGAGAAAAGACCCGGTCGTCCAGCAGAAAGTTTTGAAGAAATTGCCAGGTAGGTGCACCGTTTTCAAATAACTAATGGAGTTTTTTTTTTTTTTTTCTATTCCTTGTTTGTTTTTTTGTTTGTTTTTAATGAAGAGTTTAGATTGAAAGTTTTTTGCATTTAATAATGATGGCAACCTTCCATTTTGTGAGACAATGGCGTTCTGCATCTAGTCTGGTACACTACAGCATCTGCTGTGGATATATAATTTAGTGTTTGGACGATTAATTCGAATTGGAATTGGAAAAATGAGAACATCTTGGGGTATCGGAACTGGTATCGGAACTGGTATCGGAATCAGAAAATGAGTTTATTTCCTAATGTTAAAAGCAATTCTTTCAATTGTTTTTTGGGTTTTTTTTGGGGGGGAGGGGCTTTGTTTAAAACAAACTCTAACACTGCTGGTTGTCATGGTAAAATAATAAAGGTTTACTGATTTTAAGCTGCAATTAAAACTAAAATCGATAGATCGTCTCCTACAAGTATATTTTTATGTTTGAGAAAATATTCGAAGATTTAACATTGTGTTTTTATGGTAATCAGCAAAAAAAAAAAAAAGCAACTTTATAGTTAAATATTTAGAGATTTATAAAGAATCAGAATCAGTAATTGTATTGGAATGAGGAAAAATATTGAAATCGTCCCATCACTAATATAGTCCAATTATTGATTTACAGCTTTGTTGGCACTTGATACAGTGGTAGTGGTGGTGAGAGCGGCAGGGAGGGGGGGGGACTGTATCCTCTGTCACATGTTAGTTCTCTTTTCTTTCTATTGTCTTTCTCTCTTCTCTTCTGCCTATTAACTCTGTACACCCAACTCTATGCCAATTGAGCTTGGATTTATAACTGCTAACTGCTAACTCCCCGTGTTGCACTGATGCAGTGAAGCTGGAGTGATTTCTCCAGGTGCAGGCTTGAGTGGGTGATAATAATGTTGGATAAAGGAATTTGGAGATCATGCACACTCACACACAAATTCCAGGTTAGCAGAGAACAAATAAAATACCAGGTTGGACTTTGACCTCTGATGGAACAAAGAGATCCAGGTCGGACTTGTACACACATATTGACCTCTAATGGAACAAAGGAAGAAGTTGTCAATAAAAGCAAGAGGTTCGACGAACCCAAAACTAGAGAGACGGAGAGGGGCAGACAATTGTTACATCGTTAGTTTATAAACCCCAACCTCCGCCTTTCACCACCCTTGCTCGACACGTCCGACGACCACTAACAGGCAAAATAATAAATAACTTGTATCAGAAGTCTTTGTCTAACGCAAAGCAACAACACTTTTTGGTTAAAACGTCAAGCAGGGGTTCGCTAGTCACAAGTTGAGTCGAGTAGAGTTCGTTGTTCACGACACGAGATACACGTGGACGTTCTCTATTCGCATATCTTAAAACACTCCTCCCAGTCCTCCCAGCGACTCGCTTTTTATAATGTTTCGGGCATACCCAATTTGCATATACCACACGAGACTGCTAGTGATCTATGCTTGACCGAAGGCTTTAAAAGACAACAGCCACCATCTTGGGCCTCTTTTTTTTTTCTTTTTCTGTCTTTCAGCCTGCTGCCGAGACAGATTCTCGCGCGTTTCTGAGGTAGGTCCTCTCTATGTCTAACACATAACTAAATACAGTTTTGTTATAAAATCGTCTGTGTTTGATTGTCAAAATGGCTGGAACAAGCCAGAGTGTATTTATATTTATTCGCAGAATGCATCTTTGTAGAAGTGCAACAAACATGAATATATATATATATATATATATATATATATATATATATATATATATATATATACATACATGACAGCGATAAACAGATAAATTGTTATAGAGAGACCGAACTATACAACAAGGAGATCCAGGTTTGTCCAGTTACCAGGATCCCCTTCTCAGTATTGTAGAGTCTGGTGGAAAGGCAAGCCAATACAGTTGGTGCCAGCACAACTGCAAGAATTGCCAGAAAGGTGTTGCAGAGATTCACTATCTGAACTCTATATCGAGACTCCAAATTGGATTTTTATTGGGATTTACTCCCTTAGGTTTTTGCTTTTCCGAAGGCATCCACAAAGTATTAGTGCTCTTTGCCCATGGCTATGGCTTTTGATGATAGTCTTCTTTAAATTACTTATTTAATTTATTTCCTTTGCAGGAGGTTAGGTACAAGATCAAGGTCAAGTGTGGATTTGATGAAAGTGTTTGTATAGAATGATCTGGATTCGAACATGGTGCAGTAAGATTTTCAGTCTATGTCGTAAACCACTTAACCACCGTCACCTCCTTGTTCAAATTAGTTATCTTACTGCATCGCAGATTAGGTCTTCAAGCCTTTATTAGTACATGTTGTCATTTCAACTCTAATCTTCAGTTTCTCCTTGTAAGACATTCATCGATAGAATTTGTCTTCTCTCTCCGCATGCTTAACAGGATCCCTAACCCTAATCCTGTGTGTGTGTTTGGATTCTTAATCCAGCAGGGGGATATGATGTGTCTAGTGTGTTAGGTATAAGTTAGTGTTAAGTTCATGCTTGCATGCCTTCTCGCTTCCAACTAACACCGCTAGCTAACCTCATGGTGAAAAGGGAGCAGCTATGCATAAGTCTTCCCTGCCAGTACATAGCCTCTCCATCATCAAGACTCCTACAGTGCCTTCACGTTGGCCACACACGGTAACTGGGTGCCTTGCGGCCCCAGGCTAAACTTGTAGGAGATCTCAGAGTAGTAGGGGACCCCAGATGTAGTGCGTTATGGCCCACGATGTGTGGACATGCCCTGGCACACTATCAACCCCTACCTCAGTGTCTTGTGGGTGTCGTTGGTTGGGCAAAGACTAGGGGAACCAACCCCAAAACCAAACACTACTGCCTTGTGGGCCTTATCACAGCAAAAGGCTAAGAGATGGGAACTCTGATTTCAAATCCTACTGCTACCTTGCAGTTATCCTCAAAAGGCTATGGAACCTCATCCAGAAAGAAAAGGCGTAGTAGTGGACACGATAGGGCGACTGTTTACCTCACTGAGATTACTTTCGGCCAGAAGCTGCAGCCTCCTTTGCTGCCAGTCGTCGCAGGTTCGTTCCACTGGACATGAACATTGGAGGTTCAGAGGGTGTCTATCTGATGCGCAACAGATACTGCACCTAAACTGCGCAAGCAAGTTAGGAGCCAAGGTGGAAAGTCCTGTGATGATGGAGTGAGACTATGCCAACACCAAGGGATAAAGCACTGAGGCCCCAATTAGTCATCATTAAGATTGACGGACTGTATGATGATGATGAACCCTAATCCTAACCCTAACCTCTACCCGATAAAACACAAAGAGTAATGCTTTATGCTTTACGCAGTTCACCAAAACAAAATAGATGATAATATGGAGATCTATATGCTAAAAAGTTAGAGGCTATGTTAAAATTATTAATGTAAAGTACTCGTGCAGCATACAGACCGTGCTGAAATAATAACAATATCATTTAGAAATCCATTTTTAACATGGGGAGGCCGTTTTGTAACTATTCTGTACTTTTACTTAATAACAATTTAATAAGCAAGATACAATAAAGCTTGAATTTAACTTAAAAATCTTATCTAAAAAAAATATAACACCGTTCGTAAACTGCACAAGTACCTAACGTTTTATTATAGTTAAGTTATCATCATATTCGTATTCACATTCGTTTTACATACTGACAGGTGTTGGACAGCTTTAACGGATTGAATTGAAAACTAACCTATCTCTGCCCAAGTTTTTATTTATCTCTCTTTCTCTCAAGTGTATTTTTATCGCTTCCTCCCGTGTTTTTCCTTACATTCCATTGCCAACTGATTTGGCCACCTTAACTTTTCCACATGTCTTGTTGAGCCGCCCTCTTAAATAATTAAGTTCTGCCCAATCACCACCATCATTATCAATCGTCTCTTCTGTGTTATCAATGTCTCTTCTGTATTATCAACGTCTCTTCAGTGTTATCAACGTCTCTTCAGTGTTATCAACGTCTCTTCTGTGTTATCAACGTCTCTTCTGTGTTATCAACGTCTCTTCAGTGTTATCAACGTCTCTTCTGTGTTATCAACGTCTCTTCAGTGTTATCAATGTCGCTTCTGTGTTATCAATGTCTCTTCTGTGTTATCAACGTCTCTTCTGTGTTATCAACGTCTCTTCAGAATTATCAACGTCTCTTCAGTGTTATCAACATCTCTTCTGTGTTATCAATGTCTCTTCAGTGTTATCAACGTCTCTTCAGTGTTATCAACGTTTCTTCAGTGTTATCAACGTCTCTTCTGTGTTATCAACGTCTCTTCAGTGTTATCAACGTCTCTTCAGTGTTATCAACGTCTCTTCTGTGTTATCAACGTCTCTTCTGTGTTATCAACGTCTCTTCTGTGTTATCAACGTCTCTTCTGTGTTATCAACGTCTCTTCAGTGTTATCAACGTCTCTTCAGTGTTATCAATGTCTCTTCTGTGTTATCAAAGTCTCTTCTGTGTTATCAATGTCTCTTCTGTGTTATCAACGTCTCTTCTGTGTTATCAATCGTCTCTTCTGTGAGAAAGAGATAGTAGTGAGGGGAGGAAGGGCAATCGTTTGATAAATTTCGAAATCGATTTTGTACTCTATCGAGGCAGGAAAGAATGCTCTAAGCTGCATCTTACTGGAAGAAAAATTACAAATATTGAAAACCATTAAGAATGCAATCATAGTAAGTATTAAAACTATTAAGTATATAATTATAAAAGTATATAGGTCTATTAACTATGTGCGACTATTAAGTATGTGGCCATAGTAAATCACGGCATCATCAGTGATGTTCGTGGTCTTCATCGGCAGCGATGGACTCAGAGTAATTATAGTATGTGTTGTGGTTGCAAGGTTGAACAATAATTAGTAAGGAAATACAATGAAGACGCAAACAACAAGATAACGCAATAATAAGTGTATTAAAGAAAAGGTATATTTACAATATGTACAAATGACGATGTCGAGTCAGAGAGTCTTGGTGGGAGGACATGTACGTTCTTCGGCGTCACTTCCGGTGGCATTTGAGTAAGACACACCAGGCCAACCTAGGCTTGCCATTTATAGTGTTATGTTATTCGCATATGCAAATAAGTGGTTGCCACTACAACACCCCCCTCCCAAGATTTGAAGTCACACAGATTTCAATATCTTTTTCTTTTTGGGTTTACCATTAATGGTTCATTCACTTTTCTTTTCCTACCTGATCTTCGGGGTTCAGGTGCATTTTGAGGCGGTTCCAAATTAAAAGATTCGTATATGATATCTATGGTGTCCTCCTCTTCGACTGTTGTCGTATCATCATCATCTTGGATATGACGTTTTTTTATCTGATTTAGGTGCCTTTTATGTATATTCTGTGGACCTTTAATCATGTATGTACAATCACCAATGCGTTTATCCACTACTCCACATTCCCAGTAAGATGTGTTATTTCTGTAGCACTTAAAATATACTCGATCTCCCGATTTATATTTCTTTCTTCTCGTGTGTGTAGTGTTTCGGATAATTGCCTGCCTTGGCAATAGTTTGTCAAACGCTGATTTTACCTTTCTGGCAAACATTAGATCAGCTGGTGATATGTTTGATGGTGTACTAGGATGTGGTGTAATCCTATATACTTGCAAGAATTGTTGCAAAGCTTTTTCTGTTGGTGTTCCAATGGATTTCTTTAACGCTCGTTTTAGCGTGTCCACGAACCTTTCCACGAGACCGTTCGACCTTGGATGATACGGCGGAGTCGTGATGTGCTTCACTCGGAACGTGTCGCAAAATTCCTTAAACTCTGCGGATGTGAACTGCGTTCCGTTGTCAGTGACCAGTGTGTCTGGTACACCGAATCTTGCAAACAACTCGTGTAGGAACCCTATTGAGTTGTTCGTTGTTGGATTCCTGCAACGCATTACCTCCGGCCATTTTGTGAAACTATCCACTACAATTAAATAATAGTTTTCACCTACTGGACCAGCGAAGTCCATGTGGATTCTCGACCATGGTTGGTCGGTTTTCGGCCAAGGTTTGTGTACTATAGGTGGAGATTTTGCCGCTAACTGGCATCCTTTACATTTATCAATTGTTGTCGCTATGTCAGTGTCCATGTTACGCCAGTACACGTAGCTTCTCATTAACGACTTCATTCGATTTATCCCCGGATGTCCTGTGTGGAAATCTCTTAACATCCTATTCTGCAATGTTTTGGGTATTACCACTCTCTCGCTGTATAGTAACACATCGTCACATATGGAGAAAACTTTGTGTCCGTTATAATTTTCTCTTTTATGTCCTTTATATATTCGTCTTTCTCGGCTTCCCTTTTAATGTCCGACAAAGTTACGGGTAGTTCCTTAATGATGTTTGCTACCATATTTTTTACTTCAACATTTGTCCGAATTGCTGCAATGACTGATTCTTCCAGATTGTGTTTCTGTGGTATCAGTCTTGACAGTCCATCCGCATGGCAAATCTTTTTTGATGCTAGATGTTGTAGCTGGAAATCGTAATTAAGTAGTATTGTACCCCAGTGCAGCAATCTATTTGCGGTGTATACCGGCAATCCTTTTTTTGATCCATAGATCGTGACTAACGGTTTATGGTTGGTTTCAAGTATGAATTGTCTACCATATAAATATCGGTGAAATTTAGTCACGGCAAAGATTATGCTCAACGCTTCTTTTTCGATTTGTGAATATGCCCTTTCGGCTGGTATCAGCGTTCTCGAAGCGTGCGCTATTGGTTTTCTAGACCCATCCGGCATAATATGTTGAATGCATGCTCCTAAGCTGTAGGAGCTAGCGTCACTAGCGACGACTATTTTTAAGTTTGTGACAAAGTGCGTTAAGAATAATTCGGATGTTAGTGCGCTCTTTATTTTGTCAAAAGCGGTTTGAAATTCTTGTGTCCAGTTCCACGGTGTATCCTTTTTAAGCAGATTATTTAAGGGGGCTCGCTAGTTATGCATTCCTTCAATAAAAGATTGGTAATAATTTGCGAGTCCTAAGAAACTCTGCAAGGTTGTTACATTATCAGGTGCTGGCATATTTTTTATTGCCGCAGATCTGTCTGGGTCTGGACGTTGTCCATGTTTGTTTATTATGTGTCCAAGATACTTAATCTCGCTCATACAAAAGTCACATTTACTTTCTTTTACTTTAAAGCCGAATTCTTGTATTCGAGTAAATACTTGTTTCAAATGTTCCTTATGTTCTTCTAGGGATTTGCTCCTGACAACAATGTCGTCCAGGTATGCACATGCGCACTCAATACCACTTAGCATGGTGTCCATCGCTTGCTGAAAGATGGCAGGCGTTACTTTGATGCCAAAAGGCAATCGGTTGTATTTGTATAATCCCTTATGCGTATTGATACATAGTATTTTTGAGCAATTCTCCTCGACCGGTATTTGCAAATACGCGTCGCTCAAGTCTATCTTGGAAAAAATATTACCCCCATTCAACTTCGTGAATATTTCCTCTGGGCTTGGTAGGGGGTAATGGTGATCTTTTAATAGGGAGTTGACCCCGGTCGAAAAGTCTGCGCACACTCTAACTTCGTCATTCTTTTTCTTTACGCATACGGTGGGGGCTGCCCACTCGCAGTGTTCTATTTTTGATAGAATTCCCGTCTGTTCCAATCTATTTAATTCTTTATCAATCTTTTCCAACCCAGCGAACGGAACATTTCGCTTTTTTCTAAAAATTGGGCTGGTGTTTTCTTTAAGTTCAAACGAGGCCTTGAATTTATTGCAGCGACCTAGGTTAGTCGTGAATGCCTCAGGAAATAATTCTTTTAAATCGTCTTTTATATTTACTGTTGTTGGAGAAGAACATTCTAATTTTTTACAGAATGTATTGATTGGCTTATCCCATAGTCCGAATTTCTCAATTAAATCTATTCCAAACAGATTTTCACTATTTTTTAGTACGAATATTTTTAATTTTTTCGAAATCCCTTTCAATTTTATCGGGAGGACAACTTCTCCTTCAAATTTTATACCACCACCAGTTACCGTCCGGGCTGCTTTACTAGTTTTCATCATGGCCGGTTTTCCCAACTTTTTCCACGTATTCAGGTTTATTATAGAAACATCGGAGCCGGAGTCGAGTTGTAACTTTATTGATGTTTTAAATATTTCCACTTTTACGTATTTTCGCCGATCTTTGTCTAATTTTGTATTTGATTTTGTTTGCTGTACTCTCTTTCTGGTGTAATCTTTATATCTGCAGCAATCGCTTTTGTGTCCCACCTTCTTACAAATGTAGCATTTTTTCTTCTTATGAGGACAATCTGATTCCCAATGCTTTTCTGCACATCTCTTACAGTTATATCTAGGAAGAGGCTTGTTATATTCTGTACTATATTTATGGTTATTATCTTTGGAATATCCCGTTCCATTGCTTTTCTTTGTAAAGTTCTTGGTTGGTGCGTATGGTTTTCTAACTTTTCTTACATATGCCACTCCGGATTCTTCTATATTTTTTTAATCCTTTTTTAGTGTAATGGCCCTTTCACAGTCCTCTGCTAGTTTCTGGAGGGTTAAATCTTGCTCAGATTCCAGCTTAGACAACACTCGTCTGCGTATTTCTGCATTTTTCGTGGAAACTAACCCTTGAGCGAAGATTAGACATTTAAAATCTTCTACCGTTAGTTCTGCAAGCTTAAAATTATCGCAGTTTTTATTGACAACTGATGCGTATGTCAAATAATCTTGGTTGTCCATCTTTCTTAGATTCATGCACAGCCATCTTTTATGAAAAAGAGATATATTTGGATTAAATAATTCTTTTAGTAATTTTACAGCTTCCATGAACTCTAATTCCGCAGTTTTTTTAGGTAATATGTAATCTACGAATTTGCTGTGTTCTGATGTACCCAATTTTCTGAGTAAGAGGCTCACTTTCTGACTATTTGGCCAATTTTTACAGTCCAATTGAAAAACAACCTCGTATGTTGTGTAGTATGCTTCAAAATTCTTCTCTTCCTCAGGCACATAATGAAATGTGTCCATGCTATTAAAAATAGTTGTATGGGAGAAATTAACACTGTCGACATTTTCTCGATTACTCTTTAGTAGTTCCAGTGTTTTAGCAAAACGTTCATCTTGTCTTTCTTCATATTCCAATTGTAGTTTCTTATGCCTTTCTTCCTGTTCCAATTGCAGTTTTTTCTGCTTTAATTGTGCCATTCTCTGCTTTTCTTCTTGTTCCTGTTGCCATTTCAATAATCTGTCCTCTCTCTTTTCCTCGCGGTAAGCCTATGCCTGTATTTGTGTTTGCAAAAGCTCGTTTTGTGTAGCTTGTCTGCGTTCATCCCGCTCAGCCTGTGCTTGTAAAAATTGCATGAACATTTTTGATAAGTCTTCCATGTTTTTTTTTTTAGTGTGTAGTTAAAAAAAAATATTGTACCATGTACAATATACACCGGTTTGGGTTACAACAAAAAAGCAAATTGCTGTAAGCTCCTGTTTTCAATAATAATATCGCTGCTTGCAATAATATATTCTTTTTGTGAGTCACGCTGCAACAAAAAAAAAATAAAACAGGTTTATCTGGAATCACGAAATGGAATTGACTTTCCGTTTTTAGGCACTTACTAATAAGTAACTCTTTCCACAAAATAAAAGTTTGGTTTTTTTTTTTCGAGTCACAATTGAATAAATGTATGCAGTACATTTAGTTCTTTGAGGGTTTTTTTTATAGTATTTTAGTAATTAAAATACCTCTTAAATTGAGATTACCTTTTTTTTTCGTGACGTTTTACTGTATTATCCGTTATTCAGTGACAACTTCAAGAAAAAAATCCTTTCCTTGAATTTTAGTTTTAGCTGTGGTATTTCCTTTTAGTACCGACGTCAACCAAAACATTAATTAAAAAGTCCTTTAGTTGTTGTTTTGTTTACGGAGAACAGTAATTAGAATCCACTGGTGAACTTTTTTCGTAGGTTACTTCCTTGCTTTTCGTAATACGGGTCTGACCTGTCGTTTTTGCGACAGAACAAAGTTCGCTTTTCGTTTGCAAGTTGGTCCTTTAGTAAGATTTGTCGTGTAGCGACAAAACAAAAATTCACTTTTACATTCGTTTGCAAGTCGGATTCCCAGAAAACGGCGTAAATTGTCGCTTTTGCCACGTTAGAGTTTTTTTTTTTTTTTTTACTTGAGTTGAAACTTCTCTTTAGCGTAAAATCCGTTTGCTCGTCAACACTTTGCATTCCTTAAAAAAAATGGTCAACCTTTGCGTTGTACTTTTTTTTTAAAATAGTTCTTCGTCAAACTGTTATATTTGACGCTTCATATCTCGTCGCCAACTGTTGTGGTTGCAAGGTTGAACAATAATTAGTAAGGAAACACAATGAAGACGCAAACAACAAGATAACGCAATAATAAGTGTATTAAAGAAAAGGTATATTTACAATATGTACAAATGACGGTGTCGAGTCAGAGAGTCTTGGTGGGAGGACATGTACGCTCTTCGGCGTCACTTCCGGTGGCATTTGAGTAAGACACACCAAGGCCAACCTAGGCTTGCCATTTATAGTGTTATGTTATTCGCATATGCAAATAAGTGGTTGCCACCACAACACTATGTAAGATTGTTAAGTATGTAAATGCAGTAAGTATGTAAGAATATTAAATATGTAATTATAATAAATCCCAGAATCATCAATGATGGACGAACAGTAATTATAGTATGTAAGACTATTAAGTATGTAATTAGAATAAGTACGTAAGTTAACTAAGTATGTAAGATGATAAGTATGTAAGACTAAGTATATGTATAGTAAAAATAACAGTACATAAGTATGTATAAATAAGTATAGTAAATAAGACAGTAAAGTAATTAGAATGTAATACTAATTATGTAATTATATTAATTATGTAATTATATTAAGTATGTAATTATATTATGTAATTATATTAAGTATGTAATTATATTAATTATGTAATTATATTAATTATGTAATTATATTAAGTATGTAATTATATTAATATGTAATTATATTGATTATGTAATTATATTAATATGTAATTATATTAAGTATGTAATTATATTAATTATGTAATTATAATAATTATATAATTATATTAATTATGTAATTATATTAATTATATAATTATATTAATTATGTAATTATATTAATTATGTAATTATATTAAGTATGTAAGACAATATCATATAACAAATATAGTATAGTAAATATGTAAGGCTATTAAGTATTTAAGTATATTAGACTAAGTATATGCATAGTAAGTATGGAAGACTAAGTGTTACGTGTTTGTGTGTCTAGAGATATTCACAGCAACACATATATTATTTAAATAATATTTATTCAGCATCTGGTATATTGCCGTCTGTCAATAAGATTTGCTGATGTTTTTACATCAGGTCACCAGATATTTTATTTTACAAAGAGTTGTTTTCCATGTCAATCAACCATATCAATTTACTGTGTCCTATTTCTTCCGGCCAGGTGCATGTCTGTGTTATGTGTTTGTGTGTTTAGAGATATTCACAGCAACACATATATTATTTAAATAAAAAAGAGTGAAAAGAAAAACAGAGGATGGAATTATAAAAAAGGATAAATGTTTACTTTAACTGCAAAAGAACACCGACCAATAAAATTTGGTTCTTTAAAGGTTTTTGAGGTCGCTGACAACGGATCTTATATTCTAACCCGTCGCAAATTTACTGTTTGCATGGTATTAACTCCTGAACCCTTGCACTATTTTGTGCCATCTCACCGCCTTCGTTTATGCTATTTTTATATGATGTGTTCGCGCGTGCACGTGCGTAGTAAAGTGACTTGTCACATCATGGAAGAATTTTTTAGCAGACATTTGAAATAACAAGTTTTCAAAAACAAAGAAATGTGGTTCATTTTTCTGTGTTGCATAGTTTTTGATGCTTTTTTAATTGATCTAAAATAGTAAGTTTTCACGAGCGATTTACAAAAACATTTTTATTTTTCGTTTTTTTTTTTTTTGAGGGGGAAGTTATTCAATTATAGAACTTGTACAACATTTAACAGGTGCTTCTGCAGTTTAATTTACTGTTTTTCCATAAGTAACGCGCCACACCACCCGCCCCCCCCCCACACACAATTTATTGTTTTTCCGTAAGTAATGCTCTGATATACACCGAGCAGAAGAACTGTTTAATTTGTATGTCGGCGCGTTACTTACGGAAAAACGATAAATTAAACTGCAGAAGCACCTGTTAAAATCCATACAAATTCTATAATTGAATACCTCCCTCAAAAAAAAAAATGAAAAATAAATGTTTTTGTAAACCGCTCGTAAAAACTTACTGACATTATTTTTACTATAAATGAGATGAAAACTACTTATTTTTATTTCATGAAAACTATTTTTTTTATTTTATGAAAACTATTTTTTTATTTTATGAAAACTATTTTTTTTATTTTATGAAAACTATTTTTAATTTTATGAAAAATATTTTTTTTATTTTATGAAAAATCTTTTTTATTTTGTGAAAAATATCTTTTAATTTTATGAAAAATATTTTTTTAATTTTATGGAAAATATTTCCTGTCATTTAAAATATCCGCCATGTAAAAATATTTCCTATCATTTAAAATATCCGCCATGTGAAAGATCACGTGACTATGCGCACATACATTTCAATAAGAACTACTCATGCGTGACATTAACAAATACGGTGATATGGCACAAAATAGTGCGAGGGTTCAGGGGTTTATACCATGCAAACGGTAAATTTGCGACGGGTTTGAATATCAGATTCGTTCTCAGCAACCCCGAAAACTTGTAAAGAACCAAATTTTATTGGTTGGTGTTCTGTTGTAGTTAAAGTAAACATTTACCTAAAAAAGAAAACAAATTTATTTGTAAAAAGCAACAAGGCTATTTTCCATTAAAATAAATCATCTAACGGAGATAATAAAAAGGTTTTAGTTAGTTATTAGTAGTGATGGGACGATTCCAATATTTTTCCCGATTCCGATACAATTATCGATTCCGATTCCGATTCTTTATAAATTTCTAATTATTTAACCATAAGATTGTTATTTCCCCCGATTTTCGTAAAAACACATGTTAAATATGTAGATATTTTCCTAAACGTAAATTTACACTTGTAGATGATGATCCATAGATTTTAGCTTTACTGGTAAATTAAAATCAATAAATATTTATTATTTTATCATTATTACCAGCAATGGAAGATTTTGCTTTAAACAAAATCAAAAAAAAAAAAGACAATTAAAAGAATCGTTTTGGCATCAGAAAATAGACATCGCTTTTTCCAATTCCGATACCGATTCCAATTGCCCCTAAATTTGTTGATTTTTTCCAATTACCAATTCTGATTCCGATTAATCGTCCCAACACTAGTTATTACTATAAGTTTGAAATTCTGCTATACTAATTAAGACATGTTCAACTGAGCTAGCCTCCATATTTTTCAAGCTCTACAATAAATGCCTTGCTGAATCTTGCTTCCCTAATAGCTGAAAGATGGCCTCTGTGGTTGGTTGGTTGTTTTGTCTTACGGCATATCAACCCTTTTCAGGTTATTTAATGCCGAATCTGGTGATTTTGAAGAACGATTTTTTAATGTAGTATATTTGTTTTTAAGTCGTATTCTTTTTAACCCATAGTTGGGACCCTAACAGGTACTACCACTCCGGGTCAGAGTGGACCTAGGAGCAATGGCAATTAAAGGGTGGCTCCCTAAGGCCTGCAAGCTGGGGCCTCACCATCGGATATAGTTTAAGGTCATATCCAGGACCATAGCCTCTGTGGTACCAGTGCACAAGAGTTCTGGTGAAAGAACAAACCCTCTCAATTATCGCCCCATTAGTCTCCTCCCACTCTTCGCTAAAATCCTTGAGACCTTAATTAATCAAGCACTAGTTCACCACCTCGCAAAAGCAAATCTTCTCTCTGACAAACAGTATGGATTCAGGCAATGTCGTTCTACTGCAGATATTTTAACAGTCATCTCTGAACGCATTTACCATGTACTGGATAAGGCAGGTGAAACCAGGGCTGTAGCCCTTGATATATCCAAGGCCTTTGACAAAGTCTGGCATAAAGGGCTGCTAAGGAAAATTAAATCGTACAGTATAACTGAATGTATACTAAATATAATTAGATCCTTCTTAGACAATAGAAGCATACAGTTTTTCATTGATGGACGTACATCACAGCAGCATAACATTAATGTGGGAGAGCCTTTGGGGTCGATCCTTGGACCATTATTATTCCTGATATTCATAAACGACCTCCCTGATAATATTGTGTCCGAGATGGGTATATTTGCTGATGGTTCAACACTCTATAATACGCATGAGGGAAGAACAGATGTACATAAATCTAAGACAATGGCAGAATCGTTAGAAAATTTCGTCCAGACTATAGTGGAATGGGACCACAAATGGATGATAACATTAATGCTAGTAAAACTAAGCTGCTCTCCTTTAACAATTACAAGACGCCTCTCCAACCCCCTACATCCATGATAAATAGCACCCTACCTGAGAATTCTACCTTCAAACTCCTTGGCCTAACATTTGCAGGCAATATGAACTGGAACAAATACATACAGGACATTGCAAAGGCTGCTGCAAAGAAGGTGGTTTCCCTCTATCGAGCTAGAAGACTACTCATACCTGAGAGTATCCTATACCTTTACAAGGCCACTATTCACCCATGCATGAAGTCCAAAAAAGAGTTGTCGATCTAATCGGTCCCACTTTATCAACTAAGCTCCAGCCCCAGCCCCTGTCTCATCACTGCAATGATGCATCACTGTGCATGTTTTAAAAATACTTTAATGGAATGTGTTCTGATGAACTCGTTTCACTTGTACCCCCTCGACGTACATATCCCCAACAACCCTGCTTAGCAATGAGATCTCACCCCTTCACTGTTGATGTCCATAAATGCCAGAAAGCTTTCTATTCTAATAGTTTCTTCTCTCAAAGAGCTAGACATTGGAATTCCCTTCCTGCTGCCTACTTCCCTGGCTGTACTGATATGCAGAAGTTTAAATGTAACATAAACAAATATCTTGTTAATCTTTCCTAGACATGGCCCCAAATAGTAGCCCCTTACGTCCAAGTGGCGATATGCATTGCAAGGGGTGAACATGAGTAAAAAAAAAAATATATACTAAAATAACTTTCACAGATATATTTTATTTTAGTCAATATCAAAATTCAGGAAAATCTATATTTACCAATATGTTTATCAATATGTTGTCTGTTGTGGATTGTTTGCAGTGGTTTGCTTGGCTTGATGATCAATTTATTTATTTTTACAACCAGGGATTATTTCAGTTCTTGATTTTGGCTGGAGTTAAACTGATTTTTAGCAGACGTACCTCTTCATCGTACAGTATATCGATACACTAAGGCTGACTGGGATAGCTTCCGTACATTTATATCTGATCTACCTCTGCATTCCATGTTTAGAAAGGATGTGTCCTCTATAGTATTAGACCTGACTGAATGGTTAATTGTAGGTATTGACCATTTCATACCCTCTAAAAAGTTTCAGCAAAAACCTAACAGCCAGCCATGGTTCTCTCCAGAATGTGCTGCTGCCATTGCGCACAGAAATCACTTTTTCCACTGCTTCAAACGTAATAGATGTATGGAAACTAAAGCCGTTTTCAGGACTGCCAGCAACCATTGTAAGAAAGTAATAAGGAACGCAAGAGAGTTGTATGCTCAATCTGTTAAGTCCAAAGTAGCTGAGCAGCGGCTTGGTTCCCACCAGTTTTGGCAAATAGCAAACAGAATCCTGAACAGAAGCGTGTGCTTCATCCCAACTAATATCAATGGACCTGAGGTAATCTCGTCAGCATCAGACAAAGCCAAACTCTTTGTCAAGAACTTTGCAGCTAATTCTACCCTTTGCGACCAAGACCGCCAACCCCCAATATTTCCTCCTGTATCAGAAAACACGCTATGTGATATACGTATATCTGTACGTGATGTTGCGCAGCTAATCAAAAACCTTGATTCGAGTAAAGCAACTGGCCCTGATGGTATTCCAATTATAGTACTCAAAAAACTTCAACTTGAACTAGCGCCCATACTTACAAAACTGTTTAAACGTTGTCTTAAGGAGAATAGTTTCCCATCTCCCTGGAAAATCTCATCAGTATGCCCTGTATTTAAGAATTCAGGTGATCGCTCATCCCCCTCTCAGTACAGGCCAATAAGTCTCCTGTGCGTCATGAGTAAGTTGCTAGAATCTGTGTTAAATACAGAAGTAATCAACCATCTCAACAAAAATAACCTTCTTATTGACACTCAATATGGTTTCCGTTCTGCTAGATCTACAGCAGATGTGCTTACAGTTATATCGCATAGGATTAGCAAATCTCTCGACGGTGGCAATCTTTCTAGGGCAATTGCTCTTGACATATCTAAAGCCTTTGATAGGGTATGGCATAAAGGTTTACTTCATAAGATCGCTAGCTATGGTATAGCTGGAAAAGTCTTCTCAATTATTAAATCATTTCTTTCTGATAGGTTCATAAGAGTAGTAGTTGAGGGGCAAAAATCAGAAGCTCACAGTATTAATGCCGGTGTCCCTCAGGGATCCATCCTGGGCCCAACTCTTTTCCTGATCTACATTAATGATCTTCCAAATCATATCCTTACATCATTTGTAGACATTTATGCTGACGACACTACCATTTATGGTACCACATCTAAGACAGTAAACGACCAAGTTCTCTCCAATTCTCTCTCCTCTGATCTTGAGCACGTAGTACAATGGGGAAAGGAGTGGCTGGTTACTTTTAATGCATCTAAAACCAAGCTTCTCTCTTTACATCATCAACATTTTAATCCACATTTGTCATCAATTGAAATGAATGGCTCTCGTCTTCAGGAGGCCTCAAGTTTTGACAAGCTTCTGGGCTTGACCATTACTCCTGATCTTAAATGGAACACGTATATCAAATCTGTTGCCAAGGCCGCTGGAAAAATGGTGGGATCTTTCTATCGATCCGGTAGATATCTCACTGCTGATGCTATTCTCTATCTAGAAAGGACTTGTCCTGCCTTGATAGAGTTCAAAATAGACTTCGTAGCCTCGTAGGAGATGTCCTTTTCTCCTCCTTGCAACCTCTATCTCACAGAAGAGATGTTGCGAGTTTGTCTCTGATGTATCGTTATTTTCATGGAAAGTGTTCAACTGAGCTTCAATCTATGGTCCCCCCTCGCCAAACTTTCATAAGAAACACTCGTCTAGCTGTAAACACTATCAATAATTTCCCCCACTCTTTATCTGTGCCTAAACCTAAACGTAGATTCCATGATCAAAGCTTCTTTCTTAGAACTGCACGCCTGTGGAATTGTCTTCCGTTTTCCTGCTTTCCGGCTGACTACAATATGGTTGTGTTCAAGTCTAAAGTAAATAAGTTCTTGATGAGCCGTTCCATATAAGTTATCAAATTTACCAAATTTTCATTACTAATGATTACTATATTGACCAATTTCTACTGTACACTCTTTAGCCCTTATCCTTGAGTGGCCTCTGGGCCTTGATAATGTGGTGATGCCTTTGTAAAAAAAAAAAAAAAAAAAAAGGGTCGCCTCCAATTTTGTATCCCTTTCATTTGGTGTATGAATCAATAACTGGTTTTACAAACGCATATACTTCTATTTATAGTAAGTGCTGGAGAAGGTTCCAGGAACGTTCTGGAACCAACGAAAAAAGAATACTTTTGTCAGTTATATTTTAAAAGTCTCTAAAAATGCTTATAAGGATATTTTCACTTTTTAATATCTCATAATTCCCCCCACTCTTTACCTGTGCCTAAACCTAAACGTAGATTCCATGATCAAAGCTTCTGTCTTAGAACTGCACGCCTGTGGAATTTTTTCCGTTTTCCTGCTTTCCGGCTGACTACAATATGGTTGTCTTCAAGTCTAACGTAAACAAGTTCTTGATGAGCTGTTCCATATAAGTTAACAAATTTACCGAATTGATTATTATATTGTCCAATTTCTACTGTACACTCTTTAACCCTTATCCTCGAGTGGCCTCTTGGCCTTGATAATGTGGTGATGCCTGTGTAAAAAGAAAATACTATTTTAATTTATATATTACTAGCCTGGATGCCCGACATTGCCCGGGTGTTTGGCGGTGTGTGTTGAGCAAAAAAAAGCAGTAGTAGGCAGGCAGGCTCGAACATGAAAAAAAACTGAGGTCTTTGCCTTTGCATCCATTGCCAAACCGGAAGTGGCGAAGGTTTAAATTGAAGCTAGTAAATCGAAAAGCAGGGATGAAATTCGAAAAAATCGGTAAAGAAAGGAGACCCCTCCTGTAGAAAAGTGCCAGTTGAGGGTGAGGGAATTAATGTTTTTAGCCAATTTTTCGATATTTGTCATCCGAAAGGTCGAGCTTCAAAACGATACAAATCTTGCGAATATTTAATAATAGATTTATATTGTAGATTAATTATTATATAATACTAGCATTTCAGCCCAGCGTTGCCCGGGTGTTTTGCGGTGTATGCTGAGCAAAAGAAAAAACAAAAAAAGGTCAATTGTTTGACCCCTTAATATTTATTTTTGTGCTCAAATCGATTTATTAAGTTAGAGCCATGTCCAAGGTACCTATATCTAAAATTTCAAGTGTTTAGACCCAAAATTGTCGAAAGAGTTTGGTAGAGTTCTCAAAGGTCAAATCGTTGAAATTTGACCCCTTAACAGCCAAATTTCTGGCCGAAAACCGATCACATAGATTTTCCCAAATCTCAGTACACGGTATATTAAATTTCGAGTCTGTAGACTGAAAATTTCTACAGTTATTGCGAAGGAAAATATTAATTATTGTATAATGTTTATATTGTAGATTAATTATTGTATAATACTTTATATTGCATCTTATTCTATAATATTTCAAGTATTATTATTTTATTATAATATTAAATTTTATTGATAAATATTTTCATTATATATTATATTTGTTAATTAGTACGTGTGGTTAGTTATATGCTTTTGTGTAAGAAATTGTAATTTCTTCTTATTTTAGGAGGAAAAGGTGTCCTTATATGACACTAAGTATGTAAGTAAGTACGTATGACTATAGTAAGCAAGACTGTAAAGCAACGACTAAGTGTGTAAGTATAGAAAGTATGTAAGACTGATGAAGGAAAGGTAAGTAAAATACGAGAAACAAATTTCAAAATGGAGATGGAGGATAAGAAAGGAAAGAAAGATCTATAAAAAGGAAAACATCACGGATGTCAAATACCTACTTTTTGGATTTATTGCGCTAAAATATTTATATGCAGATTTTTCTAGATTAGGGAGAGATGAAGCAGAATGGATTTCGAAAAATCAATCAGACGTATTGATCGATCTCTCGTAACGTTATTGAGAAAAAAATTATTGTCGAGTCAAGTGTAAACTTAAGCATTTATAATCGATCGTTTTGCCGTCTTAAAATTGCGATAAACGATCACAGATGATTCGTTCAATAACAAGAAATATTTTTTAATATATTAGATTTATTGAAGACTAGCAGGGCTACCCGTCATCGACCGAGGCAAAAATTTAGCATATTAACTAATATTGAATTTAGCATATTAACTAATATTAAATTCAGCATATTAACTAATATTAAATTTAGCATATTAACTAATATCAAATTTAGCATATTAACTAATATGAAATTTAGCATATTAACTAATATTAAATTCAGCATATTAACTAATATTGAATTTAGCATATTAACTAATATTAAATTAGCATATTACCTAATATTAAATTTAGCATATTAACTAATATTGAATTTAGCATACTAACTAATATTAAATTTAGCATATTAACTAATATTAAATTTAGCATATACACTAATATTGAATTTGGCATATTAACTAATATTAAATTTAGCATATTAACTAATATTAAATTCAGCATATTAACTAATATTAAATTTAGCATATTAACTAATATTAAATTCAGCATATTAGCTAATATTGAATTTAGCATATTAAATTATATTAAATTAGCATATTAACTAATATTAAATTAGCATATTAACTAATATTAAATTTAGCATATTAACTAATATTGAATTTGGCATACTAACTAATATTAAATTTAGCATATTAACTAATATTAAATTTAGCATATTAACTAATATTAAATTCAGCATATTAACTAATATTGAATTTGGCATATTAACTAATATTAAATTTAGCATATTAACTAATATTAAATTTAGCATATTAACTAATATTAAATTCAGCATATTAACTAATATTGAATTTAGCATATTAACTAATATTAAATTAGCATATTAACTAATATTAAATTTAGCATATTAACTAATATTGAATTTAGCATACTAACTAATATTAAATTTAGCATATTAACTAATATTAAATTTAGCATATTAACTAATATCAAATTTAGCATATTAACTAATATTGAATTTAGCATATTAACTAATATTAAATTTAGCATATTAACTAATATCAAATTTAGCATATTAACTAATATTGAATTTAGCATATTAACTAATATTAAATTCAGCATATTAACTAATATTAAATTTAGCATATTAACTAATATTAAATTCAGCATATTAACTAATATTAAATTTAGCATATTAACTAATATTAAATTTAGCATATTAACTAATATTAAATTTAGCATATTAACTAATATTAAATTTAGCATATTAACTAATATTAAATTTAGCATATTAACTAATATTGAATTTAGCATACTAACTAATATTAAATTTAGCATATTAACTAATATTAAATTTAGCATATTAACTAATATTGAATTTAGCATATTAACTAATATTAAATTTAGCATATTAACTAATATTAAATTTAGCATATTAACTAATATCAAATTTAGCATATTAACTAATATTGAATTTAGCATATTAACTAATATTAAATTCAGCATATTAACTAATATTAAATTTAGCATATTAACTAATATTAAATTCAGCATATTAACTAATATTAAATTTAGCATATTAACATATATTAAATTCAGCATATTAACTAATATCAAATTTAGCATATTAACTAATATTAAATTCAGCATATTAACTAATATTGAATTTAGCATATTAACTAATATTAAATTAGCATATTAACTAATATTAAATTAGCATATTAACTAATATTAAATTTAGCATATTAACTAATATTGAATTTGGCATACTAACTAATATTAAATTTAGCATATTAACTAATATTGAATTTAACATATTAACTAATATTAAAGTTAGCATACTAACTAATATTAAATTTAGCATATTAACTAACATTAAATTTAGCATATTAACTGAATTTTACCAAATACTCTCTCCTGCAATATATGACCCGACGTGTGAGGCCCCCAACAGATCGCTGACTCGTGTGTTGTTGATTTTTTGTTCGACTATTCCTCTTATGGCTGGATCGTCATTTTCTCGCTGGTGACTGTCGATGGGAACACCCGTGGTTTCACAAAGTAGAAATATAATAAATCGTGGAACAAAGAAAGGAAAAACACAAACGCCAATGTTTCACATATAATTGAATGTTTGACTTGTGTGTGTATGTGTATCTTAAAAAATAGGACAAAACGGAAGAGTAGGTGACTCGAACCAGTGTCAGGTGAAATTCTCGCTTAGATGGTTTCACAAATTAGAAATATAATAAGTCATGGAATAAAGAAAGGAAAAACATATATTTGACGGTTGGACTTGTGAGCTTGTGTGTCGTCACCCAGTTCTATCGCTGTTACGTTCGTCTGTCAGTTGCGATTAATCTCTATTTCTGTTTCCCAGTCAACTCTAAAAACTGTCCAACCGTTGTCGCTATCAACTCCGATCCATCGCAACCGGCAACTCGATATCAACTAACTCTCTGTGTCAGTATCTGAAATCGCCCCCACCCTAGCTACCGGAAGCTACTCTTCCCTGTTTTATCTGTTCTGTGGGTTTCTATTGTCATTGTCAAATCTGCAAGCTTGATCTAGAAATACTTACATATTCATTGTTTGCTACTTCCTATTTTATTGTTTATTGTAGGATATTTCCTATTTCTTTGTCTATTGCCCCCCTCTCAGCACTTAGTGACTAAAGTCCACCTCAGGTCCACTTTATAGTATCACAAATGTAATAGACAAAGTACCTGGTAAAATTCAGTAGGAGCTGCTAGAAGCATCTTATCCTGTCTTGACAGAGTTCAAAATAGACTTCGTAGCCTAGTAGGTGATGCCGTTTTCTCTTTCTTGCAACCGCTTTCCAGAGAAGAGATGCTGTGAGCTTGTCTCTGGTCTATCATTATTTTCGTGATAAGTGCTCGTTTGAGCTCCAATTTATGGTCCCCCCTCACCAAACTTTCATGAAAAACACGAGTCTAGCTGAAACCACTGTCAATAATTTCCCACACTCTTTATCTGTGCTTATACCTAAACGAAGATTCCATAAACAAAGCTTCTTTCCTAGAACTGCACGCCTGTGGAAATCTGTTCCGTTCTTCTGCTTTCCAGCTGACTACAATATGGTCGTCTTCAAGTCCAATGTAAACAAGCTCTTGATTAACCGTCCCCTTAAATAATCCAATTTAACAATTTTCCACTTCTAACGATTACTACGATATTGTCCCATTTATTATTATACGCTCATTGACCTTATCCTCTAGTGGCCTCCGAGCCTTGATAAGTGATGACTCCTTTGTAAAAAAAATAATTAGGATTCTACACAGTCATGGCTACCCCATCAATTAAATGGAGAGTTCTATTTGAAATTTCGTGCAGATTCCCAAGTTCGACAGAATGACTCCTGAATTCGACAAAGATTCCCGAGTTTGATAAGATACACCTGAAGAAGGCCGGAGGTTACAGCGACCGAAACGTTGTGCGAATAACACTCAAGATGAGAACAGTAGTTCAAAGAATCCAAATAATAATAATGAATTCTTATCTAAAAAATGCCGAACTGTGTATTAGATTTATTGCAGACTAGGAAGGTTACTCGTCATTGCCTGCTTTTTCTATCTCTCTCTAGCTGGAAACACACACACACACACACACACACATATATGAGAGAGAGAGAGAATAAATGACAAAACTATATTCCAAAATTCATGATGTTGATCATCTTATAGTTGATTCCTTTAATTCAGTTGACTTATACAATTCTTGACAGATACTGTCAAGAATTGTATAAGTCAACTGAATTAAAGGAATAAATTATAAGATGGTCAACATCATGAGTTTTTTGTCATTTATTCTCTATATTGCTCTGTAATTACATTAAGCTTCTTAAATAAGGATTGGTATATATTATAAGAAAATATATTTCTACAGATTATATATATATATATATATATATATATATATACACACACACAGATAACTCTACTTTACATTACAAATTCCTAGTGGAATTAACTTGCATTTTCTTTCCAAATTAGTATATAATAAGATTGAAAAAAATGATTCCTTTAATGAAACCAGTTGATCCTCGGAGTATGAATTTTTTTTTCTAAATTTTAGATACTATTCATCCGGGTCCATGCTGGTCAAAATGATTCCAATATTGTGGTGGTTCATTTTATAGTTTTCTACTTTTAGCTAGACATACAAACATACACATATGCTTGAATGCTTACTAGACGCTGCCCTCGAGTGTCTAAGGTTTACCTGTACAGGGGTTTGTCAGGACAACCTGGAATGAGGATACTTTTCCCTAGAAGTAAAACCTTAACTAAATATTAAAAACTACATAGTATCCATGACCCAAATAAGATCTCTTCGGTATGGCTAGCCCACACTAACTTTTATGAGGAATGGCGCACCTTCTCTAAGTGGTGTTACCTCAAGTAACAGCACAAAGCTAGATACTCCACCAGATTAGATGAATTCTTGTCATAGAATCTAGTAAGACCAAGAGACCACGAGAAAGATATAACATTTTTACGTGGAGAGGAAAATTATGTTCTCAACTTCTTTACTAACTCAATGTTTGAGAGATTAAAACCGTTTCACAAGTAAGTCGGATTCTACCTTTTTAGGCGACTACATGTGAAAAGAAAGAAAAGGCTTGAAGTTTTGTTCCAAGTTCTGCAGAAGGGCAGGTCCTGTAGAATCAGCAGAAAAGAAAGTCCTGTAAAGTCAGCAGACGAGCAAGTCCCAAAAAATCACACACACACACTAAAGTACTCTTAAAACTGCAGCAGTTCACCGATACGATCACACTGACGTCGATCCTAGAAAAGACGCCCCCATGTTCCAAACACACTCCCTTTATCCTTCCGGCGTTCGTCCTCGCCCAATCAGCAGCCAAAGAACGGTCACGTGGGGCCCAGTGATGATCACACAATCTACAAGATGAGGACGGCGCCATTTTGGAATTTCTTTCATGTTTCGGCCATGCACGTACTCACACCGTGGGAGCGTTTCAAGGTAAGGCATGCCGCGCAGACACGTGGGCGCTTCCTCCCTTCATTTTCTTCGACTCTACAGAGATAAAGAACTTTAATGGAATACTTAAATATCTGATGACAGCCTTCAGTTTAATAAGACAATGACATTCTGCATCCAGTCTGGTGCTCTGCTGTGGCTATACAGTTCGAAGCTAGAATTGGACCTCCGAATGCATGCCCGAGCGGATGATTAGGAGACCTAGGTTTACCCAGTTATCAGGGTCCCCCCTCTCGGTGTTGCAAGCCAATACAACCAGAGCCAGCACAGCTGTAGGAGTTGCCGGAAAGGTGCTGCAGTGCTTCACCATCTGCCTATCAGGATTCCGAACCAGATTTTTTTTTGTCAGGAATTTACTCCTTGAGCTTTTGCCTTTCCCAAGACTTTCTTATATCTAGAGGTCTCTACTGTGCAGGGGTGGGATTTTGCTGCTCGTCAGGTTTGACAGGGGTATTTACGTTGAGGGGGTACAAGGGCTTGTAGTTCGTTGAAGCATCCACCATTAAAACACTTGTAAAACGGGCAGAAGGATGCAACATTTCATCGGTGAGACAGCAGTTGAAGCTTAGATGACAGTTCAGGACCTATCAGGTTGGCGACTCTCTTTTGAACCCTGTCCGGGAGTGAGAGACCAGTAGCTGATGCACCAGCCCAAATGTGACAACAATACTCCATACATGGGCGAATGGTGACCTTATAGAGGTGCAGGATACTTTCAGGAGTAAGTAACTTTCTAACACGGTAGAGAAAGCCCACCTTCCCTGCAGCAGCCTTGGCAATGCTCTCGGTATATCTGTTCCAACTTATGTTCCCTGTGAACATTAAGCCGAGGAGTTTGAAAGAAGTACTGTCAGGTAATGTATCTATTGGTGGTTGAGAAGTTTTCTTGTAATTATTGAAGGAAATAAGCTTAGTCTTGATAGTATTGAATGTGACCATACATTTTTGTCCCCATTCCACTACAGATTGGAAGTCTTCCTCTAGTGTTTCTGCCATTGCCTTAGATATGTGTTCATTTGTTTTCCTCTGGTGTCTGTTATGGAGCATGGTGTCATCAGCAAATATACCCATCTCAGAGATAATTTTATCAGGGGGGGGGGGTCATTTATGAATATTAGGAGTAATAAAGGTCCAAGGATAGACCCCTGAGGTTTTCCTGCATTTATATCATATTGTTTAAATGTACAACCATCGAGGACAACCTGGATTCTTATTTGAGAAGGATTTAATTGTGTTAAGTATTCGTCTCATGATACCATAGGATCTGATTTTCCTGAGAAAACCATCGTGCCATACCCTGTCTAAAACCTTAGATATTTCAAGGGCTACTTCCCTACCCTCCCCTGCTTTGTCCAGTGTATGGTATATACGTTCAGAGATTACAGTTGGGATATCTGCTGTAGAACAGGCATGCCTAAATCCAGATTGTTAGTTGGTCAGCAAAGCAAGATTCGTTAAGGCTTTTGTCGTAAAGTTTGGAGAGGACTGGAGGAACCTCAGCTGAGCATTTTTTTGATAGTACAGCCAGGATGAGATCGGGTCCACATGCCTTTGAGGTGTTTAAGTTTTTTTATGATATCCTGCACCTGAGAAGGGGTTATTTTCAGAACGTCTAGTGTGCCTTCACTTCAAAGGAAAATTAGGAAGGGAGTGGTTTGCTGATTCCAATGTAGAGTTTAAATCAAACCGATTGGCAAGCATATAAGCCTTCTTGGTTGACATGCAAACAACCTCATAATTGTTGGATAGTGGGGGAATTGTTGATTCCCCATTATTTACTACACTGTTGTAAATTTTTCAGAAATCACGAGTTCTTAATTTCTGCGCTTTGATGCATTTTCTGGTGGTTTCGATGTATTCTCTCTTCGCTGTCACTATTTCTTTCTTACAATTACTTCTAGCTTCTATAGACTTTTGTATTTTTGTACTGGACTTATGTCGGATGAGTCTGTGGTATGCATGCTGCCTTTGAGCAATGGCAGATGCACAAGTAGAAGTAAACCAGTTAGGAGAGTGGGGTTTGCCATAAAACTTCCGCATGGGAACATGAGCTTCAATTGCTGCTTTGAACCATTCAGTGGTTTCATTTGCGCTCTGTTCTGTAGGAAGAGAAAAGATATTTCCCAATGGGGCATCTCTGATAAAATGGCTTCCCAGTCAGCCTTTTTATAATACCTTATTGTTTTGTGTAATGGCTCCCAGATTTGGGTTGAGAATTTAGGGCGATTTCTAGTATTACCACAGCATAATCAGTATTCCTGAGTGGGCTATGGACATTCGTTACACAATCATCGGGAACTGTGGTCAGAAATAGGTCTAGAAGTGAGGCTTGTTGTTTTGTTTTGTTACTTTGTTTTATGGCAACTTTATTTATACTGTTAGTTGCTTTGTTTTATAGCAACTTTATTTATACTATTAGTTGCTTTGTTTTATAGCAACTTTATTTATACTATTAGTTGCTTTGTTTTATGGCAACTTTATTCATACTGTTAGTTGCTTTGTTTCACGGCAACTTTATTCCAACTGTTAGTTGCTTTGTTTTATGGCAACTTCATTCATACTGTTAGTTGCTTTCTTTTATGGCAACTTTATTTATACAGTTAGTTGCTTTCTTTTATGGCAACTTTATTCATACTGTTAGTTGCTTTGTTCTATGGCAACTTTATTCATACTGTTAGTTGCTTTGTTTTATGGCAACTTTATTTATACTGTTAGTTGCTTTGTTTTATGGCAACTTTATTCATACTGTTAGTTGCTTTGTTCTATGGAAACTTTATTCATACTGTTAGTTGCTTTGTTCTATGGCAACTTTATTCATACTGTTAGTTGCTTTGTTTTATGGCAACTTTATTTATACAGTTAGTTGCTTTCTTTTATGGCAACTTTATTCATACTGTTAGTTGCTTTGTTCTATGGCAACTTTATTTATACTGTTAGTTGCTTTGTTCTATGGCAACTTTATTCATACTGTTAGTTGCTTTGTTTTATGGCAACTTTATTTATACAGTTAATTGCTTTCTTTTATGGCAACTTTAATCATACTGTTAGTTGCTTTGTTTTATGGCAACTTTATTTATACAGTTAGTTGCTTTGTTTTATGGCAACTTTATTCATACTGTTAGTTGCTTTGTTTTATGGCAACTTTATTTATACAGTTAGTTGCTTTCTTTTATGGCAACTTTATTCATACTGTTAGTTGCTTTGTTCTATGGCAACTTTATTTATACAGTTAGTTGCTTTGTTCTATGGCAACTTTATTCATACTGTTAGTTGCTTTGTTTTATGGCAACTTTATTTATACAGTTAGTTGCTTTCTTTTATGGCAACTTTATTCATACTGTTAGTTACTTTGTTCTATGGCAACTTTATTTATACAGTTAGTTGCTTTGTTCTATGGCAACTTTATTCATACTGTTAGTTGATTTGTTTTATGGCAACTTTATTTATACAGTTAGTTGCTTTCTCTTATGGCAACTTTATTCATACTGTTAGTTGCTTTGTTCTATGGCAACTTTATTCATACTGTTAGTTGCTTTGTTTTATGGCAACTTTATACTGTTAGTTGCTTTGTTTTATGGCAACTTTATTCATACTGTTAGTTGCTTTGTTTTATGGCAACTTTATTCATACTGTTAGTTGCTTTGTTTTATGGCAACTTTATTCATACTGTTAGTTGCTTTGTTTTATGGCATCTTTATTTATACTGTTAGTTGCTTTGTTTTATGGCAACTTTATTCATAATGTTAGTTGCTTTGTTTTATGGCAACTTTATTCATACTGTTAGTTGCTTTGTTTTATGGCAACTTTATTTATACTGTTAGTTGCTTTGTTTTATGGCAACTTTATTCATACTGTTAGTTGCTTTGTTTTATGGCAACTTTATTTATACTGTTAGTTGCTTTGTTTTATGGCAACTTTATTTATACTGTTGTTCATGTTGAGCCATCCTCTTATATAATCAAACCCAACACAATTCCTTCTATTAGAGAGTGATACAGCGCTGTCATTACCGATCATTATTCTCTAGCAAACACGCATTAATATTTATCCTCGAGTGACCTTTGAGCCTTGATAAGCGGTGACCCCCCCCCACCCCACCCGAACAAAAAAAAAGAGAAATATATAAACTCATATGAAGATATCGGTTCAAATCGTAAATCCTATTTCCTTCTGCCATATTCCAAGTTGAATTCCATAATGGGTTTTTCCAACTAAATTAATACTTGTGGAGTTTTCATTTCCAATTCTTGTGAGAGTGAAGAATTACATTTTCCTTTAATGAAGCGAATTCATTTCGACGCCAAATAAATGCCAATATCTGGCAGAAGAAAGTGGAAGTGAAGAAACCCTCTTTTGTCAGCCTGTGCCGATTCTTCGTTACATTGTCATAGAAACGCGGCAATTAACTGTAAAGCACCTGGTGGGTTATTACACCAGATGTGGCATTGCAGGGATGCTTTAATCAAACAGGTAATGCTTTCAGTTGTCTTCATCATCATCATCATCATCATTACAAGCGGCTTCACGTCTATTTTGCTGGAGTGAAGAATGCTTTGGCTATTCTATTGTGTATGTGGAGACGCAGTATTTGATAAGTGTAGAAATAATTCATCATCATCAACGCGGTCATCATCACCGTAACCATCATGATGATGATGATGAATTATCATCATCACTATCATCATCATCATCATATTTGGCTTAACGTCTGTTCTACTGGAGTGAACAATATTTTTGCTATAGAATAATATATATGTGGAGATTCAGAATTTAATATGTGTAGGAATAATTCATAATCATCATCATCATCATCATCATCATCAGTTGACCGTCTGTTTTATATGCTTGCATATGAGTAATCATTTTTAAGAACTAACTTCCAAACTTATCTACTTCTGGCCAGGTCTTCATTTATCCTTCTTTCTCTCAAATCTATCCTTATCACTTTCTCCCGTGTTTACCTTGGCCGTCGCCTGCTAACTGACTCTGCTACCTCAGCTGTTCTACATCTACCATCCCGAGCACTCCCGTCCATTCTTTCATCATAATATTTTGTTTAACGTCTGTTTCATGTAGTGACATGTGTTGGACGGCTTTTAGAAATCGACTTTCAAACGAATTTATCTCTGTCCAGACCTTTATGTATCTTTTTTTTCTTTTCTTTTTTTTTCTTTTTTTTCTTTGTTTCTTTTTTTTTCTTTTTTTCTTTTTTTTTCTTTTCTTCTCAAATAAATCCTTACATCTTCCTCTCATTTTTTTTTGGGGGGGGGGCTTTTTCTGACAACTGACCTTGCGGCCTCAACTGTTCTATATCACAAAATTAACAAAAACAAATTTAAAATTATATTTTAATAAACATAAAGGCCACTTGAGATAATTTCAGAATGTTCGTAAATTAAACCAAACCTTAATCCAAACCCGGATATAGATTTGTATAGAGTTCAGATTAATTTATAAACATCATAAAGGAAATATTGCATAACTTTGGTAGCTCATATGTATCATGTTATCAAAGATGTATTGAACAGAACGGCTTGGGGTTTTGGTTTCATTTTGTGAACATTCTGAAATTATGAAAAGTCGCCTTTGTCTTTATCTATGTATCTATCTATCCATCTATCTTTCTAATTATCTATCTGTATTTCTAATTATCTATCTTTCTAATTATCTATCTATCTATCTTTCTAATTATCTATCTTTCTAATTATCTATCTATCTATCTTTCTAATTATCTATCTTTCTAATTATCTATCTATATTTCTAATTATCTATCTTTCTAATTATCTATCTATATTTCTAATTATCTATCTATCTATCTATCTTTCTAATTATCTATCTATATTTCTAATTATCTATCTTTCTAATTATCTATCTATATTTCTAATTATCTATCTATCTATCTATCTTTCTAATTATCTATCTATATTTCTAATTATCTATCTATCTATCTATATTTCTAATTATCTATCAATATTTCTAATTATCTATCAATATTTCTAATTATCTATCTATATTTCTAATTATCTATCTATATTTCTAATTATCTATCTATCTATCTATCTTTCTAATTATCTATCTATCTTTCTAATTATCTATCTATATTTCTAATTATCTATCTATATTTCTAATTATCTATCTATCTATCTATATTTCTAATTATCTATCTATATTTCTAATTATCTATCTATATTTCTAATTATCTATCTATCTATCTATCTTTCTAATTATCTATCTATATTTCTAATTATCTATCTATCTTTCTAATTATCTATCTATCTTTCTAATTATCTATCTATATTTCTAATTATCTATCTATCTTTCTAATTCTCTATCTATATTTCTAATTATCTATCTATATTTCTAATTATCTATCTATCTATATTTCTAATTATCTATCTTTCTAATTATCTATCTATCTTTCTAATTATCTATCTATATTTCTAATTATCTATCTATATTTCTAATTATCTATCTATATTTCTAATTATCTATCTATATTTCTAATTATCTATCTATATTTCTAATTATCTATCTATATTTCTAATTATCTATCTATCTATCTATATTTCTAATTATCTATCTATATTTCTAATTATCTATCTATATTTCTAATTATCTATCTATATTTCTAATTATCTATCTATCTTTCGAATTATCTATCTATATTTCTAATTATCTATCTATCTTTCGAATTATCTATCTATATTTCTAATTATCTATCTATATTTCTAATTATCTATCTATCTATATTTCTAATTATCTATCTATATTTCTAATTATCTATCTATATTTCTAATTATCTATCTATATTTCTAATTATCTATCTATCTATCTATATTTCTAATTATCTATCTATATTTCTAATTATCTATCTATCTATATTTCTAATTATCTATCTATATTTCTAATTATCTATCTATCTTTCGAATTATCTATCTATCTTTCGAATTATCTATCTATATTTCTAATTATCTATCTATATTTCTAATTATCTATCTATCTATCTATATTTCTAATTATCTATCTATCTTTCTAATTATCTATCTATCTTTCTAATTATCTATCTATATTTCTAATTATCTATCTATATTTCTAATTATCTATCTATCTTTCTAATTATCTATCTATATTTCTAATTATCTATCTATATTTCTAATTATCTATCTATATTTCTAATTATCTATCTATATTTCTAATTATCTATCTATATTTCTTATTATCTATCTATATTTCTAATTATCTATCTATCTATATTTCTAATTATCTATCTATATTTCTAATTATCTATCTATATTTCTAATTATCTATCTATCTTTCTAATTATCTATCTATATTTCTAATTATCTATCTATATTTCTAATTATCTATCTATCTTTCTAATTATCTATCTATCTATATTTCTAATTATCTATCTATATTTCTAATTATCTATCTATCTATATTTCTGATTATCTATCTATATTTCTAATTATCTACCTATATTTCTAATTATCTACCTATATTTCTAATTATCTATCTATATTGCTAATTATCTATCTATCTATCTATCTTTCTAATTATCTATCTATATTTCTAATTATCTATCTATCTTTCTTATTATCTATCTATCTATCTATATTTCTAATTATCTATCTATATTTCTAATTATCTATCTATCTATATTTCTAATTATCTATCTATCTTTCTAATTATCTATCTATCTATCTTTTTAATAATCAATCTATCTTTCTAATTATCTATCTATATTTCTAATTATCTATCTATCTAAATTTCTAATTATCTATCCATCTATATTTCTAATTATCTATCGATCTATCTATATTTCTAATTATCTATCTATGTTTCTAATTATCTATCTATCTTTCTAATTATCTATCTATCTTTCTAATTATCTATCTATCTATATTTCTAATTATCTATCTATCTACCTTTGTAATTATCTATCTATATTTCTAATTATCTATCTATCTATATTTCTAATTATCTATCTATCTTTCTAACTATCTATCTATATTTCTAATTATCTATCTATCTATATTTCTAATTATCTATCTATATTTCTAATTATCTATCTATCTATATTTCTAATTATCTATCTATATTTCTAATTATCTATCTATCTATCTTCCTAATTATCTATCTATCTATATTTCTAATTATCTATCTATCTTTCTAATTATCTATCTATCTATATTTCTAATTATCTATCTATCTTTCTAATTATCTATCTATATTTCTAATTATCTATCTATCTACCTTTCTAATTATCTATCTATATTTCTAATTATCTATCTATCTATATTTCTAATTATCTATCTATCTTTCTAATTATCTATCTATATTTCTAATTATCTATCTATCTATATTTCTAATTATCTATCTATCTATATTTCTAATTATCTATCTATATTTCTAATTATCTATCTATCTATCTTTCTAATTATCTATCTATCTATATTTCTAATTATCTATCTATCTTTCTAATTATCTATCTATCTATATTTCTAATTATCTATCTATCTTTCTAATTATCTATCTATATTTCTAAGTATCTATCTATCTATATTTCTAATTATCTATCTATCTATATTTCTAATTATCTATCTATATTTCTAATTATCTATCTATCTATATTTCTAATTATCTCTCTATATTTCTAATTATCTATCTATCTATATTTCTAATTATCTATCTATCTATCTTTCTAATTATCTATCTATATTTCTAATTATCTATCTATATTTCTAATTATCTATCTATATTTCTAATTATCTATCTATCTATATTTCTAATTATCTATCTATCTATATTTCTAATTATCTATCTATATTTCTAATTATCTATCTATCTATATTTCTAATTATCTATCTATATTTCTAATTATCTATCTATATTTCTAATTATCTATCTATATTTCTAATTATCTATCTATCTTTCTAATTATCTATCTATATTTCTTATTATCTATCTATCTTTCTAAATATCTATCTATATTTCTAATTATCCATCAATCTATCTATATTTCTAATTATCTATATATATTTCTAATTATCTATCAATCTTTCTAATTATCTATCTATATTTCTAATTATCTATCTATCTCTATTTCTAATTATCTATCTATCTTTCTAATTATCTATCTATATTTCTAATTATCTATCTATCTATATTTCTAATTATCTATCTATATTTCTAATTATCTATCTATCTATCTATATTTCTAATTATCTATCTATCTATCTATATTTCTAATTATCTATCTATATTTCTAATTATCTATCTATCTTTCTAATTATCTATCTATCTATATTTCTAATTATCTATCTATATTTCTAGTTATCTATCTATCTTTCTAATTATCTATCTATCTATCCATCTTTCTAATTATCTATCTATATTTCTAATTATCTATCAATCTACCTTTCTAATTATCTATCTACATTTCTAATTATCTATCTATCTTTCTAATTATCTATCTATATTTCTAATTATCTATCTATATTTCTTATTATCTATCTATATTTCTTATTATCTATCTATATTTCTTATTATCTATCTATATTTCTTATTATCTATCTATATTTCTTATTATCTATCTATATTTCTTATTATCTATCTATATTTCTAATTATCTATCTATCTTTCTAATTATCTATCTATATTTCTTATTATCTATCTATTTACCTTTCTAATTATCTATCTATATTTCTAATTATCTATCTATCTACCTTTCTAATTATCTATCTATATTTCTTATTATCTATCTATATTTCTAATTATCTATCTATATTTCTTATTATCTATCTATATTTCTAATTATCTATCTATATTTCTAATTATCTATCTATCTTTCTAATTATCTATCTATATTACTTATTATCTATCTATTTACCTTTCTAATTATCTATCTATATTTCTAATTATCTATCTATCTACCTTTCTAATTATCTATCTATATTTCTAATTATCTATCTATATTTCTAATTATCTATCTATATTTCTAATTATCTATCTATCTATATTTCTAATTATCTATCTATATTTCTAATTATCTATCTATATTTCTTATTATCTATCTATATTTCTAATTATCTCTCTATATTTCTAATTATCTATCTATATTTCTAATTATCTATCTATTTATCTATATTTCTAATTATCTATCTATATTTCTAATTATCTATCTATATTTCTAATTATCTATCTATATTTCTAATTATCTATCTATATTTCTAATTATCTATCTATCTTTCGAATTATCTATCTATATTTCTAATTATCTATCTATCTTTCTAATTATCTATCTATATTTCTAATTATCTATCTATATTTCTAATTATCTATCTATATTTCTAATTATCTATCTATATTTCTAATTATCTATCTATCTATCTATATTTCTAATTATCTATCTATATTTCTAATTATCTATCTATCTATATTTCTAATTATCTATCTATATTTCTAATTATCTATCTATCTTTCGAATTATCTATCTATATTTCGAATTATCTATCTATATTTCTAATTATCTATCTATATTTCTAATTATCTATCTATCTATCTATATTTCTAATTATCTATCTATCTTTCTAATTATCTATCTATCTTTCTAATTATCTATCTATCTTTCTAATTATCTATCTATATTTCTAATTATCTATCTATATTTCTAATTATCTATCTATCTATCTATATTTCTAATTATCTATCTATATTTCTAATTATCTATCTATATTTCTAATTATCTATCTATATTTCTTATTATCTATCTATATTTCTAATTATCTATCTATCTATATTTCTAATTATCTATCTATATTTCTAATTATCTATCTATATTTCTAATTATCTATCTATCTTTCTAATTATCTATCTATCTTTCTAATTATCTATCTATATTTCTAATTATCTATATTTCTAATTATCTATCTATATTTCTAATTATCTATCTATCTTTCTAATTATCTATCTATCTTTCTAATTATCTATCTATCTATATTTCTAATTATCTATCTATATTTCTAATTATCTATCTATCTATATTTCTGATTATCTATCTATATTTCTAATTATCTACCTATATTTCTAATTATCTACCTATATTTCTAATTATCTATCTATATTGCTAATTATCTATCTATCTATCTTTCTAATTATCTATCTATATTTCTAATTATCTATCTATCTTTCTTATTATCTATCTATCTATCTATATTTCTAATTATCTATCTATATTTCTAATTATCTATCTATCTATATTTCTAATTATCTATCTATCTTTCTAATTATCTATCTATCTATCTTTTTAATAATCAATCTATCTTTCTAATTATCTATCTATATTTCTAATTATCTATCTATCTAAATTTCTAATTATCTATCCATCTATATTTCTAATTATCTATCGATCTATCTATATTTCTAATTATCTATCTATATTTCTAATTATCTATCTATGTTTCTAATTATCTATCTATCTTTCTAATTATCTATCTATCTTTCTAATTATCTATCTATCTTTCTAATTATCTATCTATCTTTCTAATTATCTATCTATCTATATTTCTAATTATCTATCTATCTACCTTTCTAATTATCTATCTATATTTCTAATTATCTATCTATCTATATTTCTAATTATCTATCTATCTTTCTAATTATCTATCTATATTTCTAATTATCTATCTATCTATATTTCTAATTATCTATCTATCTATATTTCTAATTATCTATCTATATTTCTAATTATCTATCTATCTATCTTCCTAATTATCTATCTATCTATATTTCTAATTATCTATCTATATTTCTAATTATCTATCTATTTACCTTTCTAATTATCTATCTATCTTTCTAATTATCTATCTATATTTCTAATTATCTATCTATTTACCTTTCTAATTATCTATCTATCTTTCTAATTATCTATCTATATTTCTAATTATCTATCTATCTACCTTTCTAATTATCTATCTATATTTCTAATTATCTATCTATCTATATTTCTAATTATCTATCTATCTTTCTAATTATCTATCTATATTTCTAATTATCTATCTATCTATATTTCTAATTATGTATCTATCTATCTTTCTAATTATCTATCTATATTTCTAATTATCTATCTATCTATCTGTCTAATTATCTATCTATATTTCTAATTATCTATCTATCTATCTATATTTCTAATTATCTATCTATATTTCTAATTATCTATCTATATTTCTAATTATCTATCTATTTACCTTTCTAATTATCTATCTATATTTCTAATTATCCATCTATCTATATTTCTAATTATCTATCTATCTTTCTTATTATCTATCTATCTATATTTCTAATTATCTATCTATCTTTCTAATTATCTATCTATCTATATTTCTAATTATCTATCTATCTTTCTAATTATCTATCTATCTATATTTCTAATTATCTATCTATCTTTCTAATTATCTATCTATATTTCTAATTATCTATCTATCTATATTTCTAATTATCTATCTATCTATATTTCTAATTATCTATCTATATTTCTAATTATCTATCTATATTTCTAATTATCTATCTATCTATCTTTCTAATTATCTATCTATATTTCTAATTATCTATCTATATTTCTAATTATCTATCTATATTTCTAATTATCTATCTATCTATATTTCTAATTATCTATCTATATTTCTAATTATCTATCTATCTATATTTCTAATTATCTATCTATCTATATTTCTAATTATCTATCTATATTTCTAATTATCTATCTATATTTCTAATTATCTATCTATATTTCTAATTATCTATCTATCTTTCTAATTATCTATCTATCTTTCTAAATATCTATCTATATTTCTAATTATCCATCAATCTATCTATATTTCTAATTATCTATATATATTTCTAATTATCTATCTATCTTTCTAATTATCTATCTATATTTCTAATTATCTATATATCTCTATTTCTAATTATCTATCTATATTTCTAATTATCTATCTATATTTCTAATTATCTATCTATCTATCTATATTTCTAATTATCTATCTATCTATCTATATTTCTAATTATCTATCTATATTTCTAATTATCTATCTATCTTTCTAATTATCTATCTATATTTCTAATTATCTATCTATCTATATTTCTAATTATCTATCTATATTTCTAATTATCTATCTATCTTTCTAATTATCTATCTATCTTTCTAATTATCTATCTATCTATCTATCTTTCTAATTATCTATCTATATTTCTAATTATCTATCTATCTACCTTTCTAATTATCTATCTATATTTCTAATTATCTATCTATCTTTCTAATTATCTATCTATATTTCTTATTATCTATCTATATTTCTTATTATCTATCTATATTTCTTATTATCTATCTATATTTCTAATTATCTATCTATATTTCTTATTATCTATCTATATTTCTTATTATCTATCTATATTTCTTATTATCTATCTATATTTCTAATTATCTATCTATATTTCTTATTATCTATCTATATTTCTAATTATCTATCTATCTTTCTAATTATCTATCTATATTTCTTATTATCTATCTATTTACCTTTCTAATTATCTATCTATATTTCTAATTATCTATCTATCTACCTTTCTAATTATCTATCTATATTTCTTATTATCTATCTATATTTCTAATTATCTATCTATATTTCTTATTATCTATCTATATTTCTTATTATCTATCTATATTTCTTATTATCTATCTATATTTCTAATTATCTATCTATCTTTCTAATTATCTATCTATATTTCTTATTATCTATCTATTTACCTTTCTAATTATCTATCTATATTTCTAATTATCTATCTATCTACCTTTCTAATTATCTATCTATATTTCTTATTATCTATCTATATTTCTAATTATCTATCTATCTTTCTAATTATCTATCTATATTACTTATTATCTATCTATTTACCTTTCTAATTATCTATCTATATTTCTAATTATCTATCTATCTACCTTTCTAATTATCTATCTATATTTCTAATTATCTATCTATATTTCTAATTATCTATCTATATTTCTTATTATCTATCTATATTTCTTATTATCTATCTATATTTCTTATTATCTATCTATATTTCTTATTATCTATCTATATTTCTAATTATCTATCTATATTTCTAATTATCTATCTATATTTCTAATTATCTATCTATATTTCTTATTATCTATCTATATTTCTTATTATCTATCTATATTTCTTATTATCTATCTATATTTCTAATTATCTATCTATATTTCTAATTATCTATCTATATTTCTAATTATCTATCTATATTTCTTATTATCTATCTATATTTCTTATTATCTATCTATATTTCTAATTATCTATCTATATTTCTAATTATCTATCTATATTTCTAATTATCTATCTATCTACCTTTCTAATTATCTATCTATATTTCTTATTATCTATCTATATTTCTAATTATCTATCTATATTTCTAATTATCTATCTATATTTCTTATTATCTATCTATATTTCTTATTATCTATCTATATTTCTTATTATCTATCTATATTTCTTATTATCTATCTATATTTCTAATTATCTATCTATATTTCTAATTATCTATCTATATTTCTTATTATCTATCTATATTTCTTATTATCTATCTATATTTCTTATTATCTATCTATATTTCTTATTATCTATCTATATTTCTTATTATCTATCTATATTTCTTATTATCTATCTATATTTCTAATTATCTATCTATATTTCTTATTATCTATCTATATTTCTAATTATCTATCTATCTTTCTAATTATCTATCTATATTTCTTATTATCTATCTATTTACCTTTCTAATTATCTATCTATATTTCTAATTATCTATCTATCTACCTTTCTAATTATCTATCTATATTTCTTATTATCTATCTATCTACCTTTCTAATTATCTATCTACCTTTCTAATTATCTATCTACCTTTCTAATTATCTATCTATATTTCTAATTATCTATCTATATTTCTTATTATCTATCTATATTTCTTATTATCTATCTATATTTCTAATTATCTATCTATATTTCTTATTATCTATCTATGTTTCTAATTATCTATCTATATTTCTTATTATCTATCTATTTACCTTTCTAATTATCTATTTACCTTTCTAATTATCTATCTATATTTCTTATTATTTATCTATATTTCTTATTATCTATCTATATTTCTAATTATCTATCTATATTTCCTATTATCTATATTTCTAATTATCTATCTATCTTTCTAATTATCTATCTATATTTCTTATTATCTATCTATTTACCTTTCTAATTATCTATCTATATTTCTAATTATCTATCTATCTACCTTTCTAATTATCTATCTATATTTCTAATTATCTATCTATCTTTCTAATTATCTATCTATCTATATTTCTAATTATCTATCTATCTTTCTAATTATCTATCTATATTTCTAATTATCTATCTATCTATATTTTTAATTATCTATCTTTCTAATTATCTATCTATCTTTCTAATTATCTATCTATATTTCTTATTATCTATCTATATTTCTTATTATCTATCTATTTACCTTTCTAATTATCTATCTATATTTCTAATTATCTATCTATCTACCTTTCTAATTATCTATCTATATTTCTTATTATCTATCTATATTTCTAATTATCTATCTATCTTTCTAATTATCTATCTATATTACTTATTATCTATCTATTTACCTTTCTAATTATCTATCTATATTTCTAATTATCTATCTATCTACCTTTCTAATTATCTATCTATATTTCTAATTATCTATCTATATTTCTTATTATCTATCTATATTTCTAATTATCTATCTATATTTCTAATTATCTATCTATATTTCTTATTATCTATCTATATTTCTTATTATCTATCTATATTTCTAATTATCTATCTATATTTCTAATTATCTATCTATATTTCTAATTATCTATCTATATTTCTTATTATCTATCTATATTTCTTATTATCTATCTATATTTCTAATTATCTATCTATATTTCTAATTATCTATCTATATTTCTAATTATCTATCTATCTACCTTTCTAATTATCTATCTATATTTCTTATTATCTATCTATATTTCTAATTATCTATCTATATTTCTAATTATCTATCTATATTTCTTATTATCTATCTATATTTCTTATTATCTATCTATATTTCTTATTATCTATCTATATTTCTAATTATCTATCTATATTTCTAATTATCTATCTATATTTCTAATTATCTATCTATATTTCTTATTATCTATCTATATTTCTTATTATCTATCTATATTTCTTATTATCTATCTATATTTCTTATTATCTATCAATATTTCTTATTATCTATCTATATTTCTTATTATCTATCTATATTTCTAATTATCTATCTATATTTCTTATTATCTATCTATATTTCTAATTATCTATCTATCTTTCTAATTATCTATCTATATTTCTTATTATCTATCTATTTACCTTTCTAATTATCTATCTATATTTCTAATTATCTATCTATCTACCTTTCTAATTATCTATCTATATTTCTTATTATCTATCTATCTACCTTTCTAATTATCTATCTACCTTTCTAATTATCTATCTATATTTCTAATTATCTATCTATATTTCTTATTATCTATCTATATTTCTTATTATCTATCTATATTTCTAATTATCTATCTATATTTCTTATTATCTATCTATGTTTCTAATTATCTATCTATATTTCTTATTATCTATCTATTTACCTTTCTAATTATCTATTTACCTTTCTAATTATCTATCTATATTTCTTATTATTTATCTATATTTCTTATTATCTATCTATATTTCTAATTATCTATCTATATTTCCTATTATCTATATTTCTAATTATCTATCTATCTTTCTAATTATCTATCTATATTTCTTATTATCTATCTATTTACCTTTCTAATTATCTATCTATATTTCTAATTATCTATCTATCTACCTTTCTAATTATCTATCTATATTTCTAATTATCTATCTATCTTTCTAATTATCTATCTATCTATATTTCTAATTATCTATCTATCTTTCTAATTATCTATCTATATTTCTAATTATCTATCTATCTATATTTTTAATTATCTATCTTTCTAATTATCTATCTATATTTCTAATTATCTATCTATATTTCTAATTATCTATCTGTCTTTCTAATTATCTATCTATCTATCTATCTTTCTAATTATCTATCTATCTATTTTTCTAATTATCTATCTATCTATCTAATTATCTATCTATATTTCTAATCATCTATCTATATTTCTTATTATCTATCTATATTTCTAATTATCTATCTAATTATCCATCTATCTAATTATCTATCTATCTATCCATCTATCTCTCTAATTATCTATCTATCTTTCTAATTATCTATCTATCTATTTACATATCTTTCTAATTATCTATCGTTCTATCTGTCTAATTATCTATCTATCTAATTATATACCTAATTATCTATCTATCTATATATATATATATATATATATATATATATATATATATATATATATAATTATCTATTTATATATATATAGATCTTTTTAATTATCTATCTATCTATCTAATTATGTATGTATGTATCTATCTATATATCTTTCTAATTATCTATCTATCTAATTATCTATCTATCTATCTTTCTATCTATCTTTCTATCTATCTATCTTTCTATCTATCTATCTAAGGTTATTTGATAAGTGTAGTAATAATTCATCATCATCAACATCATCTTTATTATTATCATCTTCTTCATCTTCATCTTCAGTTGAACGTCTGTTTTACATGCTCGAGATAAGAGATACATTAAGTCTCTTCTGTGCCCCGCCCCCGCCTTTTATTGGCTGAACTTCTCCTATCACAAGCGGCTTAATGTCTATTTTGTGGAGTGAACAATGCTTTGGCTATAGAATTTTGTATGTGGAGATGCAGTATTTAATAAGCGTAGGAATAATTCATCATCATCATCATCTTTATTTATTAGCCGTACATCTATCCGCAGAAAAGTTAGCTATTTGCATGCATCGCAAACCTGCCACACTAAACATGCCACCTAGTGTAGCTTTACACGTCTGTCCTCAATCTAAATTAACGCTATGCATTTGGAAAATATCTTCGAAAGTCTATTACTGCAAAGTGATGAGTCTGAAAAATCGTCTGAAGACCAGAAATGCATTTTGTAGTGGATAACGCTGCTGTGACGATCCAGAATCATAATAACTAAGGCTATGACAACAGCATATTCTTTTCACTGTTTTGACTCTCGAGTATATATCCAACACAGACACAGTTAGTCAACCGAGAACCACATCATTCTATATAAAAGCATATAAGATATCAACGGATACACACTCGAGAGTCAAAACGATGAAAAGAATATGCTGTTGTCCTAGCCCTAGTTATTACCCAAAATAGGTAACAGCAGAGCATTCTAATGAAGGAGGACCAGTGGCCAATCAGGTTGGATTAAAAAAAAAAACTAACCAATTCTAGTGCCAAAGATAAAAGCAGCCGTTATTTTGTGAATTAGCCAGTCAGTCAGTTGCTGTTAAGATCTCGGCTAGCCCACACCTGTCGAATAATTTTGGGACTCCGTTATCAACAAGCAATTGATAACGTAGAAAAAAAAGAAGAGAAATTACGAAATTCCTCGAATGAATCGGCTTTAGTGTGCTTGTGACATGTACATTACATGAACCATCTTGAAAGAGACTGTCAACGGCTTCATTTTTTTTTTTTTAATATATATATATTGCTGGACTTTGGAATTTAAATTGTCGTCGACTCGTACGACGTACATATTATGAGTTTTCTAAAAAAAAAAATTTTAAAAAACAAGGGAGAAGGATTATGTTAACGCTTTTTATTTTATATATTTTATTCTTTGTTTCAACCAAATGTGTCATCTTTACCTTTCTCTAGTTAGACATTGTTATGCGAACTCTGTTTAAAAGCACCGATATTTGACGTAACCCCCTCCGAAGCCTATAGACAGCATTTCTAAGTTAAAATCGTGATAACTTATATGTTATCAAAACTTTTTGACGGCGAGGGAGATCGAAATGTTGTTTGGCACATGCTTCCATCAATGACCCTCTCGACATGCGGATTATTTCTGATTTCCTGGAATATTTAGAAATAGGATGCCAAGGGAGGGTGTAACACTGAACACAGCGTTATTGGGTCTGCCAGAAGGTCGGAGGTATTTACGTTGAGGAACGCAAGTGCTACAACTTCGTCGGAGCACATTCCATTAAAAATATTTGGACGAGATATATCATTGCATTGATGAGACAAGCGTGAGAGCTTGGTTAATAGTAGATAGGTAGCCATCACTCACTCTATTTCCCATGCTATACTCACCTTGCCTCATCTCGTTTCAGGCTCTGATGTAAAGGACATCTGTTTTCACGTCGTCCAGCAACCAACAGAAGATGAGGACTTTCATTTAGATAGTGCAGGACCTATTAGATTGGTGACTCTGTTCTGGACCCTGCCCAAGAGAGAGATATTAGTGGTGAATGCCCCAGCCCAGATGCATCAACAATACTCCGTGCATGGGCAAAAGACGGCTTTGTAACAATACAAGATACTGTACATACCCTTAACTTCACAAGGATATTACTGCCTAGTGCTTAAGTACGACTATGACAACAGCATATTCTTTTCGTTGTTTTGACTCTCGAGTATATATCCTACACTGCTAGACACAACCGAGAACCACATCACTCTACATAAAAACATATAAGATATCAATGGATATATATATATGAGAATCAAAACAAGGAAAAGAATATGCTGTTGTCATAGACCTAGTGATGAGTCATAAAAATATCAATGCACACATCCGTCGTGCGTTCAAGACCTCTGAGAATCATAGATGCAATTTATAGGATGCAGCTATTGATGTAACGCTAGGAACAGTGTTATCGGATCTGCCAGAAGGTCGGAATATCTCGAATAAACTTCTGTTGGAGGAAATGTCCAATAAAAGATGCAGACCCGACCGGAAACTGAATCCGGTTGCTTTTGGTGATTATTTTTAGCACACACAATGGAATTGCACGGATAACACCTGGCAGCGTCTTCAAATAATGGCCGAAATCTTAATTATATTCTTGCTTTGAAATCATTCTTTATTTTGGGGAACAATACGCGGTATGCGAGTTCAAATATTATATTCGGTCTATTGTGTTCAAATATAAACTTATAATACTTTTCGTAACCCAAAATATCTTGTGTTCAATTTATGGTATACAATAAATTGAATCGTTTGTAATATATATATATATATATATATATATATATATATATATATATATATATATATATATAGTGGGGAAAATAAGTGTCGGACACATCCCATTATTCTTTATTTAACACATTTTTTATGCAGTGAATGACGCAAAAATTTAACAAGAAATAATTACTAATTTAACAATAACAAATAACTTTAGAAATTGGAACTTTTTAATGCATAACAAAAATTACATAATAAAAACGAGAATAGCCGGAAAAAAAGCATTGGACACACTAACACAATTTCATCTAATATTTAGTTAAAAACCCCTTATTGGCTATTACAGCTTCGAGACGTTTTCTATACGATGAAACTAATTTGTAACAACGTTCAGGCGAGATTTTGGCCCACTCCAAGTGGAGTCTAAAAATAGATAATGATAAAATAAAATACAGTAAATAAGTAAAATAAAAATAATAAAATTAAGTGAAATTACGAATTTTTTTTTTTATATATCGCGTTTAACCGGTGTCTAAGCAATATAATTAAGCAAACAAAAGGTTTTTTTTCCACGTTGCTCCCTTTCTTTCGGAAATAACTATTAAAGAGTACAACTTAGACACCGGTTAAACGCGATAAAAAAAAAAAAAATCGTAATTTCACTTAATTTTATTTTTATTTTACTTATTTACTGTATTTTATTTTATAATTATCTATTTTAGACTCCATTTTATCCCCTCCTATTCTTATTTTTAGACACCATCTTTTAAATTACTACGCTATTTTATCCCAATTCAATTATTTCTAATTTAAAAAAAAAAAAGAAAGAAAAAAAAAATTCTTTCGTAATCTCGTGTCATTTTATTTATTTAATCTATCACCGCTATATTTCCAAACACATTTTTTTTAATCTCTACGATATTTTAACTTTTAGACGTAATCCACTACACTAATTTACTCTAATTTATTTTTTTCTCTCATAAAATGTATATATATATATGTATATATGATATCTAATTTACATAAGGAAACACGTTGCTCTCCCCATCATTATATATAGCCCCAATCCTCCGACTCTCTCGTCAATGACCATCCCTCTTGAAAAAGCCCGCATAAATCGGGCGAAACGTTGAGTATCCAGGTCCTTCCACCTCCACTTTATTTCATATATATATATATATATATATATATATATATATATATATATATATATATATATACGTGTGTGTGTGTGTGTGAGAGAGAGAGAGAGAGAGAGAGAGCAATATTCCAAACGTAGTTTTTATAAATTATAAATTAGGTTAAAAAGACTAAATGGTGTGAAGAATGATTGAAAATTAAGAGTAACAAATCTAAAAGGGGAGTTATCTACTTGGGGTTATGAAAGTTAAAAACAGAAGATAAATTAAAGATTGGTTGGTTGTTTTCTGTTTTACGGCATATCAACCCTTTTCGGGTTATTTAATGCCGAATCCAAAGATTTTGAAGGAAAATTTTTTAATAGAATATATTTGTTGTTTTCAAGTCGGTTTCTATTTAACCCATAGTTGGAACCCTAACAGGTACTACCACTCTGGGTCAGAGTGGACCTGGGAGCAATGGCAATTAAAGGGTGGCTCCACACTCCCTAAAACCCACAAGCTGGGACCTCACCACTGGATATAGTTTAAGTTCATATCCAGGACCCCATTGAGGGACTTTTACCCTCTGCAGGGAGGCAGTCGGTGTATTCTAATGCCCCACCGACAGGGCCATAAATTAAGGAAGACGCAAGAATAAGAGATAGAAGAGGGTATAAAAAAAATAGTAATATTCCGAAACAGAGGATGAGTAAAGGTATACAACTTGGACATAAAAAAAATTCTTATATTAAAAAGTAATAAAAGATGAGGCAAAATATGCAACAAAATCCACATTACAAAATTTCTTGGCCTTTTGGCCATCATCAAATCTCACTCATGTAGTATCTGTTCCGGCAGATACTGCAATCAAAGACTATATGTGGAGTTGCCCCTACATATCAGACCATTGCTCTAGTAGTAATCAGTTGTTGTAGGGGAAACCTTTCATACCAATTGTCACTATCCAGTCTCCCATCGGGGGAGTTGGTCCCCCTCCCCTTCACTCTTCACATTAAAAAACGGCCTTGTGCCTAATTTGCTCAGTGGGGAAGCAAATAAATAAACTGTTCTGATGCTGCACTTCGATTGTTTGTTCTCAGTTAATGGAGGAGCAATACTTCATGACTGAGAAAATTTTTATTTTTGTTTCTTCTCTGCACATTAAAAAATGGCCTTTGTGTCTAACTGTTACATGATAAGAGCTGTCTCCTTTTCATGTAAGTATAAAAATAGAGAGATTTAGTTAAATGTAAAAATGAAATAGAATAGACGAAATTCGAACCTCGTAATTTAGGTTTAGAAATAGATTACGAGAGAGAATTAGCAAATGGAATGTAAAACAAACCATTGTTTAGCTTAGAGATAAAATAGTTTCGAGAAAAGAATGTACGTTGACAATTCTGTTATGAAATCCAATTGAAAGAATGCAACTACAAGATAATTTAATAAACATGTTTTTAACATATTGGAAATATAGGTTACTGGGAATATAGGTTAAAATTCCTTTTGTAAACAAAGGAAAAAGTTTTAGACACGCATTTCCAGAACACGTGAAAGAAGACACATGTTTTAACATGTGTATGACGTCATGGAAAATGGGAAGTTCTCGATATAGTTAGAAACTTTAGAGTTAAGCGAGGAGAAACTGAGGGGGAGTCTGAGAGAAAGTCTGAGGACGACAGACGACAGTCCAGACATGGGATTCGAACGTCTAGAAGCGAGACGGTCACCTTTGAAACTTAGAATGTGAAACTTGAATTCCTGACTATGAAAACCACGACCGGTCGGGAGAAGAAATAAACCCATCATGTGTTTTTATAAACGTCGTCTTTGTGTTGTAATTCTACCAAAAGGTAAAGTGAAAATTGTCATTATATGTCTTGTATATCATGTGTTTTAAAATGTCTTTATATACACAATGTCTCAACACTCAAAGAGCTTCTACACTTCTAAGTATGAACATTTTATGTATATGAATCTCTTCATAACACGAACACAGAACGCAACAACATCCCTCTTAATAAGACTCTCTAAGACTCACTTTTAACAAGAATCCTAATAACAACGAACAATATAAAAACAACAAGAACAATAAGAATAATAATAAAATGAAAATGAAAACTATATATATAACATAACTCTGCCCTCGTGGGGAGGCAAAGTAAATAGGAACACATGATTTAATTAGTTCATAATAATGCAAGAATGAAAAATGAAGTTATTCTCATTTTTACATGTGTATATATATATGTGTGTGTGTGTGTGTGTGTGTGTGTGTGTGTGTGTGTGTGTGTGTATATATATGTGTGTGTATATATATATATATATATATATATATATATATATATATATATATATATAGCAAATTATAGTGATTCAATGGAATTAAAAAATTTATTTAAATCAAGAATTTTTATTATTCTAAGTAAGACAAAGAATACTTTAGAAATTTTATCTCCTTATCCTATAGGGTTTCGATGCCTACCATCTCTTCAGAGGAGAAAATATTAGCAAATAGATATAACGGTATTAAGCTTATTTGCTAAAGTCAGTTAGACATGGGAAATTATAATCAAAAATTTATTAAATAGAAGTCACATAGCAGGGGAAATTGAAGAAAAGGATATAAAGGTTTAGTTCCAAATTGCGCGGTAAAATCCAAGGTGACTGTCCTTTAAAGCAGTGAGGTAATGAGATCCAAGCTGTATATTGGGTAATCCACATCACAGAGTAGAAATCCAAGTTTCTGGCGTAATTCTTCTTTATGGGCCAGTGAAAGGTTTTTTATGGTCTGGTGGTAACTTTTTATTAAAAACCTTAGTATGGAATTAAACTTTAGATAGAATAGGTAGAAAAGGGTAGTGTAGGGGAGAGAAGTTTAAAATGAAGAGATAGAGGGGGGAGATAACATATATATGTGTGTCTGTGTGTGTGTGTGTGTGTGTGTGTGTGTGTGTGTGTGTGTGTGTGTGTGTGTGTGTGTGTGTGTGTAGCAGAAAGTGACCTCTATAGACGAAGTTCAAACAAGCTATAAAAAGGTTTAGTAGCCACTTTAGTAGGTCAGGTTAGGTATAGAAAAAGGAAGGAAAAAGAAAAAGGAAACAGTAGCAGATAAAAAGAAAGGAAAAAGAAGCAAATGAAACTCTCCGTTTTTCAATCCGAAATCAACCTTTAAACTAATTAACCTAATTACATCTTAAATTCTTTACTCTGTTTAAATCTAGTCAACTCAAACAACTAATACATAAGGTGCTCTTTTTGTTAATTTTATACTCATTGATGATATCCTTTAAATGGGTGGAATTAAACTGTAAGTAAGTAAATTGTACAACTAAATCTAAGCGTATTGATAGAACGTGTTATTTTAATTTTATAATGCTAATGATAATCCTTTACTGTTAAATAGAAAATAATACTACCTTACTGGGAGGTATCAAAAATTCGGTAATAATAACTCAAGTTATTTTACATTTTCTCTACCTTATGTATAATTAGTTTCAAATGTGTTCACCACCACCCCTACCACATCTTATGACATTGCAATCAGGCTAACCCCTTTTTTTCTCTTTTTCTTCAGTTTCTCGGTTCCTTTCTTTTTTTCTTTTTCGTTTTTCTTTTTCTTTCTCGTTTTTCTTTTTTCTTCCTCTCTCTCTCTCTCTCTCTCTCTTATCTTCCTTTTCTTTTTCTTTTCCTTTATAATCCTTCTTTTATTCTGTTATGTTTTGACGCTCTCTTTCTCCTTGTCGCTTCCTATATTTGGAGTCTAAAATATCACTTCACCTATCCCCCCCTCCCTTTCTTAATTTTATATTTAACATTTTATTTTTATCAAAAAAAAAAAAATACACTTTTTCTTCTATTTGAAAACCAGTCGTCTTCAATGACACATAAGCCATATTACGTCGCCTAACGAGGACTTTTGGTTTTTGCCAACCAATTATCCGAAACATTAGCATGTTCAGAGTAGCAATTATATAATATTTATCTAAATTTCTTCTTTTTTTCTTCTTCTTTTTCAGAATGCCACCGAGAACAGTTAGAAGATATCATGAAACGTTTGACTGGTTGGTTTGTGCTTCTTCATGCCAAGTTCAAGGAGAACCAGAAGTACATGGCCAACGGACCTGTTTACCAAATTCCAAATTTGAGTCTACATCGAGCCGCAAACAAGACGAAACATCATTTCTCAGTGAAAAAAGAGCTGAACAGTTTTTACAAATCACGTAAGTGTTGTGTGGGGGGAGGGGCATGCTTCTTTCTTTTTTTTCCTATGTTGTTGTATATTCGCTGCCCATATCATACTTTAACAAAACTTGATTCTCGTCTGTTGACGCCGACCGTAACAAATTTTTGTTTTACCTGTCGTCTCCATCTTTAATTTCTGGTAGTGTTTCTTATCGACCATCTTCTATAATATAAATCTCACTTGTCTGTTTAAATGTATGTATGTATGTATGTAAATGCAGATCTTAGTCTTGTCTGTGATGCCACAATCAGACCACACTCTCTTTTCCAACCTTCCAAAAGCTACAGATGCCTTCTGAATTCGCCTGTGAATTTCAGTGTCGAGACAGCCATCCCTCGACAGAGAACTACCAAGGTACACAAATGAATCAACTACTCTCAGTCTAGCACCACAGACCATGATGTTTGGCTCCACGTATGGCTGGCTCGGTGCAGGAGTGAACATCACCTTTGTTTTAGACAGACTGATCCTCAGACCAAAGGCAGTGCAGGAGTCAGCAAAGCTATCCATTATATGCTGCATATCAGTCTCAGTGTGCGACAAAAAAAACAGCATCATCCGCATACAATAACTGACCAAGACATGTTGCAGCTTTGATCTGGCATTAAATCTTCAAAGATTAAAAATGCAACCTGTGGTTCAAAACTTTAACATGACATCCCCATCACAATCTCGAAACGCATGAGCAAGTAGAGCAGCAAAATATATAGAGAAAAGATTAGGGGTAGGAATATCACCTTGTTTGACACCATTGTCAACTGCGATTTCATCAGACAATTTTCCGTTAAACGAGACTTGAGCTTTCATGTCGCTGTGCAGTTCCTTGAATATTCTTACAAAGGTTGGAGGACACTCTACTTTCTCTAAGATTAACCAGAGAGCATCCCTGTTAACAGTGTCAAATGCTTTGGTTAGATCCACAAACACTTGATACAGTGGTATCTGTTGTTCAATGCATTTCTCCTGGACCTGCGTTTACAAGACCTGTATGCTAACCACACTGTTGTATTCGTCGGAGACATGGACATTGCATCAAAGGCACATTAAATGGCTTGAACGATTTCACCAAAAATGCTTGAAGAGTATCTTAAACATCAAGTGGCAAGCACAAGTACCCGATACTGAAGCCCTTGTGAGAGCATGTTGCTCTAGTGTTGAGACCCTTGTAATCAGATCTCACATGCGTTGGGTGGGCCACTTGGTTCGAATGAAAGATTGTAGTCTGGCAAAACAAATATTTTACAGGAGTTGGAAAATGGCAAGCGCCCTCAACACAAGCATAGGAAGAGGTTCAGAGACTCTACAAAGAATAATTTGAAAGTCTTACAAATCGACATTGATGCATGGGAAGAACTTACTCTGAAAAGGCCGAAGTGGCGAAAGCTTGTACGTGAAAGTTGTGATGCTCTAGAGAAAAGAAAGCAGGCCCACAGCAATCTGAAGCGAGAGCTTCAGAAAGGTTTAATTGACGGTCTTAACCATGACATACAGAGCTGGAAATACGACACTTGTGAACGAGTGCTTTTGTCAAAAGCTGGATACGTCAACCACCTTAAGTCGCACAAAACTACTATTCAGATCAACTTTTCACCTATTAGTCCGAACCAAACGATCTCTTTAACATGCAGCAAAGTTTGCAAGTCTACTGCTGGTTTGAGAAGACGTGATTGTTCATAGGAATACCCTTCAAACTCCAGATGAAGTCAACTCGATGGAAATTGCTCAATTTTTATGTCACATCTGCCTCAAAATGCGCAAATCTGCGACAGGAGTGCAGAGACATCTGAGATGGCACGGACGACAAGATTGGAAGAACTCAATGTGACGGCGATCATCTGAAAAGATGCAGCAATCATCATGTATGTATGTATGTATGTATGCCTAAAACTTTCGACGGAGGCAATGGATTTTCACGTTATTGATATCATTTTAAAACTCGACCCTTTGGACGACAAATATATAAAAATTGGCCAAAAACATTAATTCCTTCACCCTCAACTGGCCACTTTTCTACAGGAGGGTCGCTTTTTTCGCCGATATTTTCGAAAGTAATCCCCTCTTTTCAATTTTCTAGCCTTAATTTAAACTTACGTCACTTCCGGTTTGGCTATGGGCGCAACAGCAAAGACGTCAGGGTTTTTTTTACGTTCTCTGCCTCCTTCGTGGTATGGGTTCGATCCTGCCTGCCTACTACCACCACTTGTTTTTTTTTTTTTTTTTTTGCTCAACACACCTCCAAACTCCCGAGCAACGCCGGGCACCAAGGCTAATGCTGAAAAAAAAAGAAAAAAAAAGAAAGACTACTCAAAAACAAACCACGTGACGACAATAACCGAACTTATTAGTTTATTAGCTTAATCTCTATGAACTATGGTAGGTTCTAAATATCCAACGAAGGAAGGGACGCACATCAGGGGTTTAAATCAGCTGCTGGTTGACAGACGTCTTCTGCTGACAATATTCCAAACTGAAAAGAATGAGGTCACCAAAAGAGAGAAGCCTCTTTAACTTCAGTTGTTTTGAGACAAGTGATTATTAATTACAAGTTGACGATCCATGCAGTCAGTTCGATGGTTATTGAGGTATCATCCAAGCACTACCGTCTTTGATTATATGGTTAAATGGCAGTTTTAGTCATTTAGAACTGCTTTAAAGCTTCACCACTCACTCATTTTTTGACCAAATTTCAAACAATTATTCACTTTCTCAGTTATAGTGTGAAAAAAGAATTTCAATTTTCGTTCAGTAAAATAAAATGAATTTACTGGTGTAAAAAAAAAAAACGTAAGGAGGTGAGCGACGTTTTTCATGACTGGTTTCCATAGAAATCATGTCGCTTTAGCGACTACTGTTGCTACCAATTCACCACTCTTGCGAAAAGAAAAGTAATAAGAAAGAATGAAAGGGGGATAATTGGGTGATTTTATTGAAAACAGACGAGTGCCGTACATTGTTATTACATATGTGTATGTTATGTTTATGGGGGAAAAAAATAAGACTGAAATTAAACAAAGAACAAGTGAATTTATTGGAAGCCTGGAAAAATCATGGATTACGATAGAAAAAATGCGATAAAGTAACATGGAAAAGTAAAGAGCTAGTTGTTAAAACTGGAAAAGAAAAGGACAAGATATTTTAGTAAAAAATATAATAAATTTATAACTTAAAATATTGCAGCATTAAGAATTTTTTTAATTTAATTTATAACGTTATATAATCAACTCTTAATGCTTGCAATTTTACATTATAAATTTATTATATTTTTTACTGGAATATCTTGTCCTTTCTTTTCTAGTTTTAACAACTAGTCCTTTACTTTTCCATGTTTAAGCTTAACCATATTTCTTTTCATGCTTGCATTTTTCTATTGTAATCTTAAATGTGTTGTAGAAATTAGTGATGTATATGCTTTAATCGCATTCGGTTCTGTCGACGGCAACGAGTTATCTATTTACTTATCCGTCAATCTTTAATCCCAGGGAATTTCTTGTCCACCATACCGAAGAAGGAAAATTACTCAAAGACAAACGACAAAAGGGCACAAAAAAGAATCATATAGTTTATTGGCTTATCCGACAACGTCAATCCTTGTGAATCGTGTTTGTGCTTGTATGGTTTCTGTGTTGTTCCCAGGGGGTATTTTGCTGTTATTTTCATGACAGATGCTCGACTGGTGAGAACCGCTGTCTCAACGTGATTGTGCCGTATTGCATAACTTGGGAAGTTAAAAAAATGTCTGTCTTGCCTTGACTGAGTACAAGATTGATTTCGTAATCTAGTGGGAGATGGTCTTTTCTCTTCCTTACAGACCATTTTTCTCACAGAAAATATATTGCTACAAATGGCGTTCAAAAAGTAATGCCCCTGACCTACTTTCAGTTGTCTGATCTAGCTGACACTTTGCATGTGCAATGATTTATCTCTATGGGTTATGTTGAAAATTACAGCTCTGAACTAAATGTGATTTCTGATTTGTAGGAGTTTCAACTAAGTTCGCTGTGAAATGGAGTCTGTTGAGTGTTCTGCAATGATTCAGTTTCTGTTTTTCAAAGGGCAGACACCACAAGAGACTTTGATAACATGGAAAAAAAAAACATATAGTAATGATTCCCCATCATAAACCATTGTAAACGGTCTCCAGAGCTGCATTAAGTGATGGGGAAAATGTGTAACTCTGGATTGTTACTATGTAGAGAAAAAATTAATAACTGTGGCAAGTTTCGTTGCTCTACTTTTATGAGAAGTAAGTTATAGGCATTACTTATTGAACTAACCTCTTGTTTTTTTTTGTTGTTTTTTTTTCAGTTCTGTCGTTATTTTAATGGAAAGTAATCGACTGAATTCCAATCTCTAATTCCTATTTGTAAAACATTTTTATGACAGATGCTCGACTGAGCTTCAATCTATGGTCCCTTCCTGTAAAGCATTAGCAATAAAAACTCGTCTAGCTACAACCCCTGTCAATAGTGTCCCTCCCCCCTCTCTCTCTCTCTCTCTCTCTCTCTCTCATTTTCTTTCTCTCGCTACCTAGAACTAAATTGAACTTCCATGAGCAGAGTTTCTTTCCTAGAATTTTTTGTTTCTGGAACACAATACCCTTGGGTTGCTCCCCAGCTGATTACAACACGGTCAATTTCAAGTCAAATGTAAACAAATTCTTGTCAAAACGTCCTCTTAAATATCTAAATTCTGACGAGTCACCACCATCATTACGAATTATTACGATGTTGTCTCAGAACATTCACAACAATAACTCGTCTAGCAACAACCACTGTAAATAACTTTCCCTTCTTTTCTTCCCCCTCTCTCCAACCCGTTTCTGTCTTCCTCTCTCTCTCTCTCTCTCTCTCTTCCCCTCTCTATCTAAAACTAAATTAAATTTCCTTGAGTAAAGTTTCTTTCCTAGAATTTCTTGTCTGTGGAACACAATACCCTTATGCTGTTTCTCAACATGCATGGTCGTTTTCAAGTCCAATGCCAATCACAAAATCATGGTGTTGTATCGCCGTCCATCTGACCCTTATCCTCGAGTGGCACTTGGGCCTTGGTTAGCGGTAGCAAGTTCATTCTTACAAATCTGACTTTTTAAAATTGCTAAAAACCGTTCATAAAGCCATGAATTGAGATATAATCCCAACCCCCACCCCCTGAAAACATTCTTGGATTCTAAACTAAAATATTTCAGGGAAGGAAAAAAAAAAAAAAGAAAAGTTGTTTCCAAAAAAAAAAAAAATACATAATGCATATCTTTTTCTTAAACTTGGTACCAATGTTCACCGAATTCTTTATCAGATCTGCCAAAATTCTTCTTTTTTTTTTTTTTGTTCCACAAAGGAAAAATGGTCTTACATAAAAGCTTTCAAGCCAAAAGAAATCATCTTTTGGATTCCATAACCTCAAAGAAAATCTTTTTTTCAATTCCGGAATCGTAGATGCATCGATTTTGGGGTTTTGCTTTGAACTAAGAATAAAGAATTTGTTTGTTTTGTTTTGTTTTTTTTTAAGTCTAAAAATCCAAGTCTGCCATCGACTAGAAATTTTTTTTAATGGAAAATGCTTATGTGTGAACCCACTTGATCTAAGAAACTAACACGAGCGAAAGATGATTATTGAAAAGACAGAATATGCCTGTTGACTTGAGGTTATAGGTAGGAGGAAAACAGTCAGTAGGGAGAGAGTTTCACAAACTTGCAGTTCTTGGAAAGAAGCTAGTGGAGTAGGAAGCTGTATTACAATGATGTATCAAAAGAGCGAGTTGATGGAGACCACTAGACCAACGAGTCAAACAAGCTGGAACAAAGGAAGCAGGGAATAGATCAGACAATTCTGAAGAACACATTTCATAATAATATTTATAAAAAGAAACTGAGACAAGTAACATCATGTCTGTCATAGAGAAATGGCAGAGAAAAAAAAGAAGAAGGATGTTACATGTCCCTTTTTCATGTAAGTAAAATAAATAGGGAATTAGTTAAATGTAAATATGAAATAAGATAGTCAAGGATTCGAACTTGCAAAGCTAGACTTGGAATTGAGAATTCCAATCATAAGTTAAAATAAATACAGAATGTTATTGAAAATAAGGAATGTGGAATTGTCATTGTTTAGCTCACACACAATAGATATCTGTTTATTGAAAAAGGAATGTAATGATGAATTTTGTTTCTGTTATAAAAATGAAAATTAAAATAAGGAATTTAAAAACGTACAATGGAAAATGTTATTTGTAAAGTGGGTTACGAAAATTAGGTTAGAGGGTCGGCTTTGTAAGAAACATGTAAATAACAATGCATGCTTAAGCACGGAGGCATACCGTGCCATGTGTTTTCATATGTACATGCTTGGTCATGTAGTGACGTCATGAGTTATGAATTTAGTTAAACAAGTCAGAATCAGAGTCAGTTAGAAGAAGCGAGAGAGTCAGATCAGAGAAGCAGAGGAGATCAGATCGATTCTCCGTTAGAGTCAAGGCACTCTCTGGAAGCGAGAGGGTTTAGAGATAATCATGTACCAACTTTGAATCCCTAAAATACAAAATCATGTCCGACCGGTCGAAGAAGAAATAAACATATCATCATGTGTTTTCATAATTGCGGTCTTGTGTTGTGCCATTCTACCAAAACAAAGGTAAAGTGAATTTTTTTTAATATGAACTTTGTGTTTATGAGAATGTACAACTGTCAAAACGTAAATGTCAAACGCACTCTCGGTCTATCTATCAAGATATTCAAAAATCTCCTTCTAGTTGAATTACAGGCTCGGTGCTCTTGTAGTAACATGTACACTGTCTATTATATATGTATACAGAACTGTCTCTCTCTTTATATGTACCCTGTCTCTATATCCCACCAATGTCTCTATCTCTCAACAATATGAACACTCACAATGAATATATATAATATCTAGCATCTAACAACATGATCACAACAATATGAACACTCACAATGAATATATATAATATCTAGCATCTAACAACATGATCACAACAATATGAACACTCACAATGAATATATATAATATCTAGCATCTAACAACATGATCACAACAATATGAACAACAACAAATATATAAGTCGTCATCTAAATAAGAACAATCAACGTTCTGATCCCCATCTGGCATCAATTAAAATGATTTGTGGCGATTTTAAATGGTATATCTTCTTTTATCGTAAATTAAACTCATTAATAAGAAAAAATGAAAATAAAATGGTGAGGTACACCCGGGCTTAAACAGGAGGAACATCCGATCTGTAGACAAATGCTCAACTACTAGTCTTTATCTTCAGATAAAAATAAATCACTTTTTCTTTTAGAAGAAATGATTTGATGAATTTTTATTATCTTCTTCTGCCGGTGTAACGTAAAATAGTCCCCATGTAAAAATTATCCTTTTATCTATAAGAGAGAAATTTATTTTTTAGATCGGATTATTTCGCTTTTCGATACTTATCAGATTAATTTTTCTACAAAACCTACCTAAGAAAACTCACAGACACATAAATTAGATATGTGTGAAATTTGCAAAAGATAGGCTATCTATATAAGAGTACAATGGGGAAAGGAGTGGCTGGTTACTTTTAATGCATCTAAAACCAAGCTTCTCTCTTTACATCCTCAACATTCTGATCCACATCTGGCATCAATTGAAATGAATGGCTCTCGTCTTGGGGAGGCCTAAAGTTTTGACAGGCTTCTGGGCTTGACTTTTACTCCTGATCTGAAATGGAATACATACATCAAATCTGTTGCCAAGGCCGCTGGAAAAATGGTCAGATCCTTCTATCGATCCAGTAGATATCTCACTGCTGATGCAATTCTCTATCTATATAAGAGCCAGATACGTCCAAGTATGGAATACTGTTTCCACATATGGGCAGGAGCTGCTAGAAGAGACTTGTCCTGCCTTAATAGGGTTCAAAATAGACTTCGTGGCCTGGTGGGAGATGTCCTTTTCTCTTCGCTGCAACCTCTATCTCACAGAAGAGATGTTGTGAGTTTGTCTCTGCTTTATCGTTATTTTCATGGAAAGTGTTCGACTGAGCTTCAATCTATGGTCCCCCCTCGCCAAACTTTCACAAGAAACACTCGTCTAGCTGAAAACACTATCAATAATTCCCTCCCCCACTCTTTATCTGCGCCTAAAACTAAACATAGATTCTATGATCAAAGCTTCTTTCTTAGAACTGCACGCCTGTGGAATTGTCTTCCGTTTTCCTGCTTTCCAGCTGTCTATAATACAGTTGTCTTCAAGTCCAACGTGAACAAGTTTCTGATGAGCCGTTCCACTTAAGTTAACAAATTTACCGAACTTCCATTACTATCGATTACTATATTGTCCTTTTGACTGCTGTACACTCTTTAACCCTTATCCTTGAGTGGCCTATCGGCCTTGATAAGTGGTGACGCCTATGTAAAAAAAAATGTAACATACTCTCATATTTGGTACTTCAAAAATGACAACAGTATATAATATGAAGAAGAAAGTGTTGAGCCAATCAAATTACAGATACGTTTTTATTTTCTGCGTTTTCTTAAGAACCTTCAAATGCGACAAAGATTCACCAGTCCAAGTACGACAACAGTACTTGTTGATTAATTTATAAAAAGGTTTGTTTAAAAGGACAAAACGGAAACTTTGCATGCATTTTTTTGCGTGTGAGCGAGGGAAGGCAGAGAGATTTCTCTACATCAGGCCACCCTTCACCTGCCATCCCCTGTTTAAGGACAGCAAGTCACGCGTCTTTCTTCATTCAAGTCTAGCCAGCTAAGAACAAGAAAGAGGACTCCGCCCGGAAGTCATACAACCCGCTCCCCTTCAACTTCCGCCGAAAGTGATCTTAAAACGTTAAGACCGTTCTGCTGAAAACGGGGTTGTCATTTTTTTTTTTTTTTTTTACAAAGGAGTCACCACTTATCAAGGCCCGGAGGCCACTCGAGGATAATGGTTAATGAGTGTTCAGTAGTCAATGGGACGATCAATATCGTAGTAGTCGTTAGCAGTGGAAATTTCGTAAATTGGATTATTAAGAACTTGTTTACATTGGACTTGTTTTTTACATGGAGGTCGCCACTTACCAAGGCCTAGAAGCCACTCGGGGATAAGAGTTATTGTGTGTACAGTAATCAATGGGGTAGTGTTGTAGTATTCATTAGTATTGGAGATTTGATAAAGTGTCATTACTTAAGGGGGCAGTTCATCAAGAATTTGTTTATGCTGGACTTGAAGCCATCCAAGTTGAAGTCATTATTTAGCATAAGTTTAAAAAGGCATTTTCATCGATAACCGCGTAGATTGAATAAACGTATCTTGACAATATTCGTTTGTGCTTCTGCGTGAATCTGAATCGACATTTTTGGTTGCATGGTGATACTTCATTAGTACAAAAGATGGATCATAGGTGAAATGCAAGAACGGTGCGTTTCTCTTGCCGTTCTTCCTGACCATCTTAATTAGGACATCCATTGCTCCGAAGCTACCAATTGAAGACCGACCTGTCTGGCGTTATCATTCCATCTGCCATTTTATTTTGTAATGATGATGGCATGCAAATGTAATAAGCAGTATCTCAGACTTGACGTGCAGGGTTCAAATTCTATTGGATGATGTATTGTCACGTTATATGTCTTGGACGTGAATCAGAAGCAGAGATGTACCAACGAATTCCTGGCAAATGTGTATTGAGAATGGCCATGACTATGTAACAAAAAATCTGAAGCACAAATGGTCGCTCGTGTTAATGGTACCACTCCCATTTTCGTAGCTCTTTGGGGGTTAAAAAAAAAAAGAAACTACTATTGCAATAATCTAATATATAAAAGGCTATATATCTGTCTGTCTGCCTCCATATTTTCAAACTCTATCTCCTCCGAAACTCAAAGTCGCAGAGCGGCGTTAGGGGCCTCAAATGATTGGATTTTTTGCTGACCGTGCTTTTATGGGCTTTTAGCCGGTTAAAATAATTTCTAACGAGTCAAAATGGGTCAAAATTGAAAAAATATCGTTGAACATTTTGTACATTCATCTTAGTTTATTTTTAATTTTTAATTTGTAATCAGTTCATATGCGTGTCACGTGGGTACAGTGGTGACGTCACCGACTTTGAATGCTACAGATTTGCTTTTGGTGTTTTAGCTGATGGCACCGAAATGCTTTTTTTTTTTTTAACTTTTGAAATCATGACTCTATAATCATGAGATCTATATATATGAAATCTGGACAAATTAAAATATCATACATAAGCGCCCCCCCCCAGCTAGTCCTCATATATAGGTATCTAAAACGGTCCCTAATTATCGAGTTTGAAACCGACGGTACCAATAACTTATCTCATCTTAAACTTTCTGCAAGCAAAATATAACTAATACGCTCTTATTTTCAGATTTTCCTTATAACTGGGTGTCGTTAAATTTGAACTCAACCTTAGATGATGGGATCCTTCTACCGCTCCAGAAGATATCTCACTACTGATGCAATTCTCTATCTATATAAAAGCCAAGTACGTCCAAGGATGGAATACTGTTGCTATATCTGGGCAGGAGCTGCTAAAAACAGCCTATCCTGCCTTGACAGAGTACAAAATAGACTTTGTGGTTTAGTGGGGGATGCCCTTTTCTCTACCCTGCAACCTCTCTCCCACAGAAGAGACGTTGCGAGCCTATCCTTGTTTTATCGTTATTTCCATGACAGGTGCTCGTCTGAACTCCAATCTCTGGTGCCCCCTCGCCAGTCTTTCACGAAAAACACCCGTCTAGCCGAATCCACTGTGAAAAATTTCCCCCACTCTATATATGTGCCTAAATCAAAACGCGGATTCCATGAACAAAGCTTCTTTCTTAGAACTGCATGCCTGTGGAACTCTGTTCCGTCTGCCTGCTTCCCACCGGACTACAACTTGGATGTCTTCAAGCCCAACGTTAACAAATTCCTAATGAACCGCCCCCTTAAGTAAACACTTCATCAAATCTCCACACTAACGTAATGTACTTACAATAACCCTTATCCCTGAGTGGCTTCCGGGCCTTGATAAGTGGTGATCACTGTGTAAAAAAAAAAAAAAAAAAAAAATCAAAAGTCTCAAATTCAAATCCAACTGTTCTCTTCTCTCTGCACTTTCCACACTGACGCCCAAAATAAAGAAGACGGCTGTTTTACAGAGAGACCCAACCACATCTCATTTGCATACCCCCTCCCCCCTCTCGTCACATCACGTGATTTTCAGTCCATAAATACCTGGGGGACGGCCATTTTTATTTTCTCTTTTTTTTTCTTTCCTAACACGGGCCGCACGGTGCATGAGGTAAGGCTCTTTACTTTTAACCACACTGAGCACTCTGCTGGATTTCTTTTTCCAAAGAAAAACTAATTTACAAATAAATATTTCTATATGTAATTTATACTAATTAGAATAGTAGTGTTATATCCTTATTTTAAATATATGTAATTTATACTATTTAGAATAGTAGTGTTATATCCTTATTTTAAATATATGTAATTTATACTATTTAGAATAGTAGTGTTATATCCTTATTTTAAATATATGTAATTTATACTATTTAGAATAGTAGTGTTATATCCTTATTTTAAATAAGAATGCAGCAAGAAACACGGGGTTGTGGGTGAAAGTAAAAGCGGTTTATTTACGAGGGAATACATGTGAAATAATGAGTTACTCGACCTCTTTTCTTATTCTCTTCCTGTCTTTTTTCCTTCTCTCTCGGTCACGTGAGAGGGTCAATATAGCTATAGTTCATTTCATCTATGAAGGAATGTTAGGTTATTCCATTACATCACCTTTCTTCCAAGCTAAATTCTTCCATAGAATTTTGCTTATACCATTTTTTCCTTTTTAGACTTTGTCCAAAAAATTCGGTCCTTTTCCTTTTACTTCTCCTCAACATTTGTGTTTTGCCGATTTTTTTACTTTTGGAGAGTGACTGGATTTCTGAGTTACTGGTACTTCCTTGTTTGGAGGTTGTATATGGAAAGTGTCATATAGCACTTCCATTGGTAACTATTGGTTTATGACTGTTTCGATATATCGGGGTCTCAGTTGGTTAATATTATTTTTGTGGAAAAAAGTCTGCCTTTTATAATATAAACCATTCTCCCAATTCTTTTCGAGATTTTGTCTTCTTCCTAAAACTCTTCCCTGCCCGATCATTTTTTAAGAAAACTTTATCCCCATCATTGTAAGTTTTGCACCTTACATTATCCTTGATATTTTTTTTTTTTACTTTTTCTCTTGAGATTAACCGGTCGAACACCAAACGTACCTTCCTGGCAAGCATAATTTCAGCTGAGGATAATTTAACATTTGGATTTGGATTTGGTGTCATCCTATATATTGCTAAGAATTTTTTAATGCTTTTTTCTTCCGTGTCGATGTTATTATTCTTTTTTAAAGCTCATTTAAAAGTATCGACAAATCTTTCCACTTGTCCATTTGATCGAGGGTTAAAAGCTGGTGTTGTAATGTGTTCAATAGCCAGTGCCTCACAGTAGTGCCTGAATTCTTGACCTGTGAACATAGTGCCATTATCACTAACAATTGTTTTCGGAACTCCGAACCGACTAAATACCTCGTCCAGTGCTTTTATTGTGTTTGCCGCTGTAGGGTGTTTGTATTTTAAAATTTCTGACCATTTTGACATACTATCTGCGATTACTAGGTAATAATATCCCTTCAGAGGTCCTGCATAATCGATATGGATGCGTGTCCAGGGTACATCTGTTTTAGGCCAAGGTTGTGTGCGTATGGGGGGAGATCTTGCAGCTAGTTGGCAACCTTTACATAATTTCACCATTTCCTCAATGTCCTGATCCATTCCAGGCCAGTATGTGAATCCTCTCATTTGGGCCTTCATTCTGGATATTCCAGGATGTCCCATGTGGAATTCCTTTGGGATTTTCTTTTGTAATACTTGCGGTATTACCACTCTGTCTGCGTACATCAGAGTTTCATCACACATAGAAAATGGAAACACTTTTAATCCTTTTCTATTCTTTTCGTCTTATCCCACTTGTTTTTTTAAATCTTGTTAATATATTTATCTGTTTTCGCTGCTTTCTTTATTTCCTCAAGTGTAACAGGAAGTTCCCTAACAGTATTTATTAATATATCTGTTAGTTCATTTTCTTCTTTTAGTGCTGCTATAACAGTTTCTTCAAATTCAGTTTTACTGGGAATCAATCTCGACAAACCATCTGCATGTGCAATTTTACTAAATGCTAGGTGTTTCATTTTGAAATTGTAATTGAGCAAAATAATACTCCCTCTCTGTAATCTATTTGCCGTATGAGTAAGAATCCCTTTTTTCGAATCAAAAATCGATATGGAAGATCTTTCATCTTGGAAACGGACCATACACCATTAGGTTTATGGTCCATTTCCAAGATGAAAGATCTTCCATGAATGAATCTATGAAATTTTCTCATGGCATACACAATCGCCAGACCCTCTTTTTCGATCTTACTGTACTTTCTTTCAGTGGTTAATAAAACCCTCGAGGCATGAGAAATTGGTTTAGTAGATCCATCTTTAATTCTGTGTAGAAGCACCGCTCCTAAACCGTATTCTCTTGCATCTGCCGCTACAATTAAATCCTTCTCGGATCGTAATGTGCTAACGCTAGATCCGATAACCAACATCTTTTAATTTTTTGGAATGCTTCCTCACATTCTTTTGTCCAGAGCCATTTTTTATTCTTCTTCAATAATTCATTTAATGGTGCTCTTAGTTCGTGCATATTTGGGATATAAGAATTATAGTAGTTTGCTAGATCCAAGAATGACTGTAACTTCATTACATTGTCTGGTCTAGGCATGTCTCTAATTGCTTCTGTTCTATTTGGGTTAGGTCTTCTACCTTTCCAATCAATTATTTGTCTATACCAAAATTACATTTTTTGAGTCCACTTTAAATCCATAGTCTTCTATTTTCTCGAATACCTTCCGAATATGGTTTTTATGTTCTTCAACATTTTTGCTTCTTATCAAAATGCCGTCTAAATAAGCCATTGCAAAATCCAAGCCTGCTAGCATGGCATCCATAATTTGTTGGAATAAATTTGGTGCTACTTTCAACCCAAACAGCAATCGTTTTAGGGAAAATAATTCTTTATGAGTATTCATTGTCAGGTATTTAGAACAATCTTCGTAGACCTGCAAATATGCTTCTGACAAGTCAATTTTTGTGAAAAGTTTTCCTCCATTTAACTTAGAAAATATTTCCTCAAAGGTAGGGAGTGGATAGTTATGATCCTTTAAGGAATCATTCAGTCCCGTCAAAAAATCTCCACATACTCTGATTTTTTTCTTTTTCTTTTTCACATAAACTGTGGGTGATGCCCATTCAGAGTAGTCCACTTTTTTTATTACTCCGATTTTTTTTTAGTCTATTTAATTCTTTCTCGATTGTTTCTAATGCCGAATACGGAGCCTCCTTTTTGGGTTTAAACACCGGTTTCGCTTTATCTTTCAGTTCAAATTTCACTTCCGTTTTATTGCAGCAACCCAGACCTTCAGAAAATACATTTTTAAAATCCTTCTTGAAATCTCCAACAAATCTTCCTGGCAGTTTGGGACTTTCAGATCCTGCCACATTTACTCTTTTGCAAAATGAGTTTATTGGTTTCTCCCATAAATTGAAAAGTGTCATCAAATCTATACCAAATAGATTAGAATTTTTTCCGGGTATCACATATATTTTAGTTTTTAACGTCTTTTCATTTAGGGTCACATTAGTATAAAATTCACCCTCTAATTTTAATCTATTTCCAGACATTCTTCTGGCAATTTTCTTTGTGTTTTTCAACTTTGGAGAACCAATTTTCTTCCATGTTGTTTCATCAATTAAGGATATGTCACTTCCAGTATCCGAAAGACAGTTTACTTTCCGGACATTCAATCTAACTTCAAAATATTTCCCTTTTTTACCATACATGGACTATTTTTTTAGAATCAATGGTCTTTATTTCAGGCTCACAGTATTTCTCCTTTTTGCATACTGTTTACTTGTGTCCTTTACGCCCGCACTTATAGCATATTTTGCTTTTGAAGTAGCACTCTTTTGTGAAGTGATTCTTTCCTCCACACGTCTTACAATATTTTTTTTACATAGTGGTCAACTTGCTTTACCCTTTGTATTTTGTCAACATTTTTCTCTTCAATACTAGTATTATTTTGTTTTAAATTTAACAGTTTCTGGCATTCCTCAGTAACTTTCTGTAAGGTTATTTCTATGTCTTGGTTCATAATGGATAATATCCTAGAACGAATCTCTTTATCCTTCGAGGAAATATCAAGCATTTCAACATGTCCTCTTTTAGGTGTTTCAACTTAAATAACTCGCATTGGGCATTTACTCTCCCAGCATAGGCGATAAAGTCGTCATCATCTTGCTTCAAAATATTTAAACACCTATAACAAGTATAAAATAAGCTATCCCGTTCCCCGAAAATGTTCAATAAAATTTCTATAATCTCTTTAAAAGAAATATCTTCGGGTTTCCTTGGGAGTATAAAATTGGTATACTTGGTATTTTCATGGGAACCCAGTTTTTGCAACTGTAAAATAATTTTTTCTTCATTCGACCAGGCCTGACATTGTTTGCAAAAATATTTTTGTATCTACGATAATATGCTGGAAACGTTAAGCCATTAGTTGGTTCATATAAAAATTCTGTCAGCGAATTTACAATTCCTTCCGAAATGAACCAACAGTCCTTTTTTTGTTCTTGTTTCATTAATATTGTTTTTAATACTTCATTTTGTTTTAACTGTTCTTTTTGTAAAAATTCCATCAGGCTTTATTGAGCTGCCAGTGCTAATTGTATCGTTTTCTTAAACTCGGTTAATTGTTCCATGTTGAAGAATTCTTTTTAGCACAGTAATAAAACAAAAGGTTAACAATACCTGCACAAAGCATTAAATAAATTCACTGAATAGTTTTTTTAACCACAAAAAAAACATTCTTTTGTAGCAAGGTTTTTGCAACACACACGAAATTGACACGGAACCAACAACATGCAAGCGTTCTTTCTGCCATAATTTTTTTTTCTTCTTATGAAACAAAAGAAATTTGAAATGGACAACTTTCAAAAATTGTTCTTTTCAATGCTTCATAAAATGTCAATTTCTTTTTCCTTTTTTTTTTCAGCAAGACCGTAACAGACTCAATTAAAAAAAATTTAACTTACTTTTTGTGTGTCTTAGCTTTTTTTCAGTAGTTGAATTTTTCCGTGGAGTATTTATTATTTTGATATCCCAAAACAGTCCTGAATTTTCTGATACCAAATAATCGTCCCAACACTAGTTAATATGCTGTAAAACTTGAAAGGAAGTCTTTGAATATAATAAACACTGCAATTTTCATTCTTTATTTTTGTTTGTTTGTTTACTTCCAGACAAATGCCACTGTGTTCGTTCCATCATTTGGGAGTTCAAACATCTTGACCTTGATTCCGACAAGCATATTGATCACAGTGAACTCTCGAAAATTGAGAAGAACGATATGGAACCGTGCGTTAAGCCATTTATTGATTCCTGCGACAGGAACGGTGATTCAAAGCTGACAAGGCATGAGTGGTGCTGCTGTTTTGCCGCCGTGCGTAAGTACAAATCATTTCTGCTTAATCCCATCAATCGATTATCGTCATTGATTATATTTTATCCTGTTCGTCCATCGTTTGTGAAGATGGCTGAGATCGGTTGTTTTGTGAGTCCTGAGATGGCTCGTCAGTCCAATCCACTCTGAATTATCTCTTGCGTGTAGGTCACTTGTGGGATGATTATGTAGCAAAGATACTTTCTGCTCCCTCATCATTGATTATATTTGATGATGTTCGTCCATTGTTTGTGAAAATGGCTGCGATCATGTTATTTTGTGGGTTCCGAGATGGCTTGTCAGTCAGATCTAAGCTCTGAAGTATCACCTGTATTTAAGGCATCTGTGGAATGATTTTGTAACAGAGATGCTGACTGCTCTGTCTTTTCTAGTAGAACTCTTTCTCTTGTGTTCCTTAATGCATGCAGATTCAGCAATTGTGGACCTTTGTGGCTTGCAGTACACGAGGAACATCTGTTTTGGACTAGGTTTCCCCACACATTGGAATACAAATAAATTTGAGGGACAGCTTCTAACTGTCCTTGAACCATTTTCATTTTTCTCAGAGTGCCGACGTGCGCTTAGCAACAGCAGCTCTATACAAATGACCGAGCCATGTACGAGGTGACGTCACAGCAAGGAAGAAGGAAAAAAATGTTATAAAAAAGAAAAACTTGAAGTTAGAAAAGTCAGAAATAAACATGTTACGCACGTGGGCCAAGAGTGACAGAAAACGATTGCTCCTAAACATGGTCGGACAAAGACAGAGTATAACATGTTCAACACAGCAGAGTTTTTTCAAGCATATTGGAGTACAAGAAAATATTCTAGAAAGTATCTGTAAATAAATGTCTGCTGTTTCAACTGAAAAAAAGAGCGAGTCGAATACTTTCTTTGTCTTCGTTTCCTTGTGACTGTCTGCATACAACGTGTGAGTCCCGAGTGTTGACATGTAACGAGAATGTTACACATTGTCTTCCTATGGTTTTTGTTTTTTTTGCCTTTGATCAACTCACTCTAAATGAGTTGATTTGGGAATCTTGAAGCTGACATACGGCATAAATGACTTACAAAATTAGAAACATGTTAAATATACCTAACATATAAAGTTGTCTTATCGGATTTTTGGCATTCTGGCATATTTCTTAATACATTTTATTGTTGCTTATGTCATAGATATTATTTTGTATATATATATATATATATATATATATACTAGCAGTTCCGCCCTGCTTTGCTCAGGCCCTATGTACAGGTCATGAAGTTATGTGCATATGTATATATTAAAAAGTGTGGACTTGTAAAGTAGTGCCTTTATGTATTATAGTCTTCCTTAACTACTATAGAGAAAAGACAGACAGACATTTTCACTTTTATAGATAGATAGATAGATAGATAGATAGATAGATAGATAGATAGATAGATATATTGGATGTAATATATAGTAATGATTTAAAAAGTATTAAAAAAAAAAACTCATGTGCCACCATCGAAAATCGAAACCAAAACATTCAGCTCCTGATTTATTTTGCCTCTGCCGTCAATGACTGGGCTATGAAAACATGTTTACTGCAAGGCTAAAAATTAAAACATGAACCAATAGCTACTACGTTATGCATTCTTAATGCCGGCATTCGCCTTTCACCTGGCAAATTTAATTTTTTTTTTTTAATTTTAGCACTTTTGCACCGATTTTTCCTAGCTAAAACCCAAATATAAAGTTTTACATGAATACAAATATAAATGGATGCAAATGCCTTATATATGAAGTTTCATGTTTGTAGACTAAAAACTCTAGAAGGAGTTGGGTAGGCAAAATTTGTTAAACAAAAATATATACGTATACATAAATATATATGGAAACAGTTTTGTGTTTACTATAAACTTTTTACGCAAATATTATGCAAATATGAATCATGTAGAATATCTGCATGAATATAATTACACGTAATAGTTGAATAAAGATGATCATCCCCATAAGAAAACAGAAAAAACTAATAGGGAATTAATTAAAATGAATGTTTAACAGAATATGCAAATTAGCTAGATCTTTTGTTAGTGAATGCAATTTTTAAATAAATAGCAAAGAAGGTTTTTAATATGAATATCAATATACAAAAAGAAAAACGATTTTATATATATATATATATATATATATATATATATATATATATATATATATATAAAAATGGAAATCTCTGTGTGTGTCTGTCTGTATGTGTACATTTCCCTACCAAATAACTTTGTCAATTTTCAGTCTACAGACTCAAGATTTGACATAAAGGGTATTGAGATTTGGGAAAATCTTTTTAATCGGTTTTCGGACAGAAATTTGGCTGTCAAGGGCTCAAAGTTCAACGATTTGATCTTTGAAAACTCTACCAAACTCCTCCACCAATTTTGGGTCTAGACACTTGAAATTTTAAATGTAGGTTACTGGGACATGGATCAAACGTTTTAATTTGATTTGAGCCCAAAACAATAAATGTTAAGGGGTCACAAACAAATTTTTTAATTGACCTCTACAGTCTCTACCAAATTACTCAGTCAATTTTTGGTCTAAACATTTGAAATTTCACATAACGTGTATTCAGACATGGGGCAAGCTTTTAAATCGTTTTTTTTTTCTGAAAATGTGGCTTCCAATGTGGCACAGTTCAAAAGATTTTATTTTTGCGGTCTCTAGCAAACTATAAAGCTAATTTTGAATCTAAACATGAAATTTTACATAAAGGGTAATCAAGCTGTTTAATCAGTTTGTGGGCGAAAATTTAGCTGCCAAGAGGTCAAAATTGACAGAGTTGACCTTTGCAGACTCTACCAAACTCCTCCGTCAATTCGGGTCTAAATACTTGAAATTTTAGATGTAGGTTACTTGAACGTGGGTCAAACATTTTAATTGTGCTCAAAACAATGAATGTTAAGGAGTTAAAATTTGGGGTCAAAGTTTTTAAAAAATTCGACCTCTGCGGTCTCTACCAACTTTTCTCTATGGTAGTTAAGGAAACTTATTATGTAGAAAGGTATTACCGTACATAGTCACACTTTTTAATATATAAAGTTATGAACAGTACATAGATCCCGTATATATATGTGTGTGTGTGTAGATACATATATATACACGTCAGGGTATCCACAAAGTCTGGCTACATTATGTAGCCAAACTTTGTGGAAGCATCCTATAGATTATGTAGCCAGACTTTGTGGGCACCCTGTTTATACGCACATATATATACATATATATACATATTTACATGTATATATACATATATATACACGTATATATACATATATACACACGTATATATACATATATACACACGTATATATACATATATACACACGTATATATACATACACACACACGTATATATACATACACACACACGTATATATACATACACACACACGTATATATACATATACATACACACGTATATATACATATACATACACACGTATATATACATATACATACACATGTATATATACATATACATACACACGTATATATACATATACATACACACGTATATATACATATACATACACACGTATATATACATATACATACACACGTATATATACATATACATACACACGTATATATACATATACATACACACGTATATATACATATACATATATATATATATATATATATATATATATATTGTACTTGATTTAATTATGAATCTGTGTTTATTCCCACGTTCCCACTAGCCTCTATCTTCTCCTGTTTTCATGTGCGCTATAACAGGAAACTACGAACTGATTTTCTCCAATTTAACTAATTAAATGTCTTCAAAATAGCAGAAGACGAACGTGTTCCAAAGATACGTCTATATTGAGATTTATTTATAGGCGTACGATGCACATAAATGTTCCTCTTCTTGTGTACGCGAGACGTTCCAAAAGTAATGCCTCCTATTTTTTATTCTCCGAATGGATCAGAGGGGATTGAGGAAAACTGCGTTTTTATAATAACTGAACTTATGCATTCATGAGTCCAAAGTTTCATCTCTCTGTTGCAGATATTGGAGGGGGGGATCTAAAAAAGCATTGTGTCCGGAAAAAACTAGCTTTAGCCCACTCAGAATTTCAACATGATGGATCTCGGCATTATACGACTCTCAAGCAGCCCATGGTCATCCCCACTTCACATGATACCCAAGGGAGACTGGAGACCCTGCGGAGACTTCCATGCTCTCAATGCAGCAACTGTTCCTGACAGATATCCCATTACACACCTGCACGATTTTTCCGAGTCCATACTCGGCGCTACAATTTTCTCACGCATTGATTTAGTCCGTGCATATAACCAAATTATATTTCTAAGATACACACCCCTTTTCAGACTATTCGAATTCACCTATCTACCTTTTAGACTCCGTAATGCCGCCGATGTATTCCAAAGATTCATCGATGAAGTCCTTCATGGACTACCTTTCGTTTTCGTGTACATCAACATCTTTTCACAGGAAGAACATGTAACTGAAGTCTTCAGATTAAAAATCAATGTTGCAAAGATGACTCTTTATCTGAAAGTACATCTTTTAAACTCCTCGGCCTAACGTTCACAAGAAACATGAGTTGGAACAATTACATTGCGAGTATTGCCAGGACCGCTGCGAAGAACTACTAATGCCCGAAAGTATCCTATACATCTATGAGGCCACCATTCGCCCATGTATGGAGTATTGTTGTCATATTTGGGCTGGTGCATCTGCGACTAGTCTCTCGCTACTAGGTAAGGTTCAAAAGAGAGTCGCCAATTCGATAGGTTCTGAACTGTCATCTAAACTTCAGCCTCTGTCCCATCGACGAAATGTTGCATCCCTCTGCCTGTTCTACAAGTACTTTAACGGTGAATGCTCTGACAAACTGCAAGCACTTGTGCCCCCTCGACGTAAACACCCCTGACAAACCCGACAAGCAGCTAAATCCCACCCCTTCATGGTAGAGATCCCTAGATGTAAGAGAACCTTCTACTCCAGTAGTTTCTTCTCCAGAACAGCTAGACTTTGGAATTCCCTTCCGGGTCCCTGCTTCTCCAACTGTACTGACATGCAGAAGTTCAAGTATAACGTAAACCGACAACTTGCTGCACAACTCCTTACACAGTACCTCTGATGCTTATGTCCCTGATAGTAGCCCCCTACAACAAAGTGGCAATGTGCCTTGTTTGGGGTGAAAATGTAATTAAAAAAAAAAGTCAGTGCCAATTCCCTTGATTTCCTTGGACACCCGATCGACAAATCGGGACTTACACCCTTGCCTTCCAAAGATTTCCCCGTACCCACTTCCTTGTATCAACTGCGTCGATATATTCGACTTGTGAATTACTACTACTGTTTCATACCTAACTGTTCACATCACCTGCCCAAGTTCACGAATTCACTCACATAAGAAGACCTTGTCTCTCACAGACGAAGCCCTGGAATCTTTCCCTGCATCCAAGACTTCTCTGGTCAACTTCACAAAGCTATCATACATCAACCCTGACCCAACAGCTAAACTTTTCCTACTGACAGATGCTTCTGATGTAGCTGTTGGTGCTATTCTCAATCAGGTAATGAACGGTCAGACACAACCACTGTCTTTCTTTTCTGCTAAGCTAAGCATTCCTCGGCGTAAATACAGTGCTTTTGGTCAAGAACTATTCGTCATGTACTTAGGTAAAACATTTTGTTTCATGTTGGAAGGGAAACAATTCACAATTTTCGCCGACTATAAACCACTGATTGCTTCCCTTACATCTTTTTTTTTCTTTTACATGGGCATCACCACTTATCAAGGCCCAGGGGCCACTCGATGATAAGGGTTAAAGAGTTACAGTAGTCAATTGAACAATATAGTAATTATTAGTAATGGAAATTCAGTAAATTTATTAACTTAAATGGAAAGGCCCATCAAGAATTTGCCCTCATTGGACCTGAAGACAACCGTATTGTAGTCATCTTCCATCTCTGGTAAACATACACCCAGAGAACTTCGACAGATGGATTTTGTGACACAATATTCTGCCGACATCGAATATTTACCAGGCAAAACAAATATTGTAGCTGATACCCTTTCCCGCTTTTACACTCAACAGTCTTGAGAAACCTATGGATTTAGACTACATTGCAGCAGAGTTTATGTCGACTTCATCTATTTTGCTAATCCCATCTTCAGACAAGTTAATCTAATGCGATACTTCTTGTTGGAAGAAAATTTTTGGTCATTTTCACAATCTAACACACCCCGGCAAGTGCACAACACAACAGTCAAACTGATTTAAGCTCATTCTTTCCACCCAATATGAACGTCAACATACGCCAAGGCATGTATTTTCTGCCAAACTACAGAAGTACATCGCCATACTAGATCAACTCCAGGCAACTTCTCTGTGCCTGACGCTTGTTTTTCACATGTCTATCTGGACATCGTTAACCCCCCTGCCACCTTTTGCTGGTCATCACTACATTCTCACCATGATAGACCGTTTCACTCGTTGGTCAGCATCAATCTCCTTGCATGACATTTCCACAGAAGTTGTAGCCTGTACATCCATAGAGAATTGAATCTCTAATTTTGGTGTTACCACTGACAAAGGTTCCCAGTTTTCATCACACACTTTCCAAGACTTTTGCCAATCACTCGGAATTTCCCACTTTGCGACAACTGCCTATCATCCTTGCACTAACAGGATGGTAGAGTGCTTTCATCATCGACTCAAATTTGCCTCGCCTGAACCGCATTGCTGGAATGAACATTAGCCACTCGTTTTTCTCTGACTTTGATGCATTATTAAAGAAGATCTGAACACTACACCAGCAGAGATGGTTTTTGGGACCACCCTTCGTCTTCCCAGTGAATTTTTCACAGTCAACAGATACATACCTGCAACTACCTTCAGGTATGCCGACCGTCAGAAACTCACAATGTCTTGAGTGATGTACACTCCACTGTGCTCTGTCACTTCCAAACCATACTATCCACTTGATCTTCATTCATGCAAGTACATTTTCGTCTGTGTCGACACAATACGCAGACCATTACAGCCACTTTATGATGGACTATATCTAGTGTAGGAATGTTCTGATAAATATTTTGTCATTGACCACAACTCTTTTTCATAACCACCGGCTATCGGGGTGGGTGTATTGTAGGAATGCATGTTTTAACGAACATGCTAAGTGAGGCGAACACACGAGCACATTTTGAGAAAAGAAGAACAAGCAATTGTCTGCGCTCTAGCCTCAATGATTGACAGTTAAGCGTGGCACCACGAGCTTCCACTATGACACTTGACTTCCTTTCTCTTTCCTTTTTTCTTTCTCTCTTTTTTACCAGGCGGTCGTGGCAGACGCATGCATAAAGACATTTTCGCCGTCCAATTTTACGGCATGTCCATACTTTCAACAATGACTTACATGGACTAAAACAAAAATATGTTTACTGTACAAATTTTTTTTTTTTATTCTCTTTTAATTAAATTCTGCGGATTGTAAATATGTAAACTTGGTCTTTACTGATGATTGTGTGTGTGTGTGTGTGTGTGTGTGTGTGTGTGTGTGTGTGTTTTGTTTTTGAACACACACAAAGAATACCGCAACATATTCCTGTGATTTTGAAAATTTTGAATAAAGTTATATATATATATTAGTGTAAGAAGTTTTAAATAAAAAAAAATGCAAAAATAAAAATAAAGGATGCAGTTTAAATTCCCGGAAGGAAAAAATATTAACTTTAACCTATTGCAGACTTTGCACCTACATAATCTGACTTCTAAAGAGTTTATAATGACAAAAGAGAATTCATTTATATAAGGATGAATAAATAAAAATGGCATTAACTAAAGTTGCACACACACACACACATATATATATATATATATATAAAGAAAAAGAAGTCTGTTTTCGTTGTTATTATTGTTGTTGTAGAAGACGAGTTCTTGCTGTGAATATTGTACAAAGAGCAAATAGACTCTCTTCTGTTTGCCTGTTTCCCACCTGACTACAACTTGGATGTCTTCAAGTCCAACATAAACAAATTCTTGATGAATCGCCCCCTTAAGTAAGGCATTTTATCAAATCTCCAATACTAACGATTACTACGATACTATCCCATTGATTAGTGTACATGCAATAACCCTTATCCCCGAGTGGCTTCCGTGCCTTGATAAGTGGTAACCGCCATGTAAAAAAAAATATATATATACATATATATATATATATATATATATATATATATATATATATATATATATATATTGTTGCATGTTAATAGGGTTTTATTGACAACGAATGCCTTTTTATACAGAAGGTGCCGTGTTCAGTTCAAAGACAATGTATGTTGCACTCAGAAATCTTAAACTCGTTCTTGCCTTGACAGAGTCCAAAATATGTGGTTAGTCTTCATGGGTTCAAGAAGTGAAAGTCTGTTTGGAAGGGAATGTGATTCCAGACAAATTATTTAATGAAATCTGACAAATGTTTCCAAGTTTTGATTAGAATTGGTCCGTCTTTATGGAATTTAGTAGACATCATGCTTGAATGATTTTGTCAAAATAAATCTTTGATTTCGATCCGGACCCAAGAGAGTCTTTCATTTTCTTTCCACTTATTTTCCAGGCCCTCCTTGCTTCACTCACCTGAGGAGACTACAATCTGACGCAGCAATGAAATCAGGTATGACTTTTTTGTTGTTTTGTTTTGTTGAGTGATACAAAAATTGCTTGGAATTGTATTAAAAAGAACGGATTATTATTTTTTTTTTTTTTAAACAAAGAAACGGTGAAACGAAACGAAATGTTGAAACGAAATAAGAACTAGGAATGGAAGAAGAAAGAAAACAAAAATAAGTCCTAAGATAGTGTACTGCTGCCACACCTGGGGAATGAAGAGAACTTTTGCTTGAAAAGTAAAAAGAAAGGATTTCCGTTTTGTTTTTGTTGTTGTTTTTATGTAATAAACAGAAATGATTAAACGAAACGAAATGGTTAAGTCGTTAAACAAAATGAAATGGTAAAACAAAACGAAATAGTAAAACGAAACGGAACGAAATGGTGAAACAAAACAAGAAATATAGGGTGGAACAATAAACATAGTTGAAAGAACTCTCTTATTTGAAGACTATAAAATGTCGATTTGTATTATCATTTTTTTTTGTGATTTTAGTTTTTGTTTTTAGTGGTTGCAGAAATTGGACTGTTTGGGTCCGAAAATCGTCATTAAATTATTTTATGTCGAATACATATTTACTTAAAGATTAAAATAGGAAGGAAAAAAGAGAGAAAAAAATAAATAGAAACACCAAAGATACTAACCGTGGCCGGAAACTTTGTTTTTATCACCCTGTGCGCGTCTTTATTATTTGTGACAATCCAGCGATGCATTTTTGAGGGTGCTGGCAATGGTCCTGTTGTCATAACTTGGATCGGTACAGAGCATGAATTGTATAGCAACGCATCTCTAATCTCGCTCGCTCATTGTGTTATTCAGACATGACAGAAGGCTCCTATCACTCTTGGGATTTGTACATAACTGGCCAACTAGTAGATGGTCTGCAACAAAGAAAAAAAAAACAGAAAACCGGTTTTCATCAAACGAAAATGGAATCATGTCGTCTTTTCTAGTGCACCAATTTTATTATTCCACCCTGTAATTAGCAGGAAAACAGTCCAGCGGTAATATATTCCACATGTGAAACGCCCTTCCAAAAATATTCTTTCCATGATGCTTGACACCTGAAGGGAGAAAAAGTTTTTTTTCGTTGTTATTGCTGTTGTTGTAGAGACGAGTTCTTGCTGTGAATGTTGTACAAAGAGCAAACAAAGATTGGATATCAGTCAGGCACCTTTTATGAAAATAACAGTAGAGTAGAGAGAGATTACCTTCATTTGTAAGATTTTCAATAGTAAAATGTTCTTCATTCAAGCTTTTTTCTTCTTCTATGCATCTTTCGCGTTTAATTTATTCAATCATTTTTTACTTCTTTTTTTAATAACGTCACATTTCAAGCTGAGAGAAAGAAGGCTTTCAAATTAGTCTCTCTTTGGAAGCCATGCGAATGAGATACCGCTAATAATGTAGAATAATCCAAGCAAAATGTTACCTCAATGTCTGTCCATCTGCGTCATTCAGCATTTACACTTAATTGAATAGTTTATATCTGATAGTATTGAATTGCAAACAGTGTATTTGTAAAGGTACGAGGGGCGTGCAATAAGTAATACCCCTGGCCCACTTCCAGTTGTCTGATCTAGCTGAAACTTTGCATGTGCAATGATTCATATCTCTACGGGTTATGTGGCAAATTGCAGCTCTGAAATAATTGTGGTTTCTGTTTTACAGGTGTTTGAACTGTGTCATGTGTGAAATGGAGCCTGTTGAATGTCGAGCAGTGATCCGGTTTTTGTATTTGAAAGGATGCACACCACAGGAGATTTTTGATGAAATGGGAGAAACTTATGGTGATAATTCCCCATCATATGACCTTGTAAAACGCTGGCATCGTGAATTCAAACATGGCCGGAAGTCTGTGGAAACAGTTCCCAGAACTGGTCGCCCCCCCCCTTCTGCCATTGATGAGGCATCTGTCCGTCAAGTTGAGGCTGCCATTTTGGAAGATCGGCACATTACTATTCCCCAAATAGCCCAAGATGTTAAGATTAGTACAGAGTCTGTGGAAACTATCATTCATGACCATTTGCATATGCATAAGGTGTCTGCCAGATGGATTCCCAGGTTGCTCATACCATTCCAGAAGCGAGAACGCGTTGAGTGCTCGAGCATAAATTTGGAGATGTGCCGAGAAGATGAGTCAAAGTTTTTCAAAAGACTGATTACACAGGGTGAAACCTGGGTCCATTACTATGATCCAGAGACCAAAGCCCAGTCAATGCAGTGGAAGCACTTGGACTCACCACCTCCAAAGAAGGCAAAGGTGCAGCCCTCTGCTGGCAAAGCCATGCTCACAGTCTTCTGGGACCAGGACGGAGTAGTGATGACAGATTTCCTGGCAAAGGGTACCACAATTACAGGAGCCTATTATGCTTCACTTTTGAGGAAATTAAGGGAAGCTATCAAAATCAAGATGTGGGGCAAGATCAGCAAAGGTACCCTCCTCCTGCAGGACAACACTCTGGTCCACAACTCACATGTCGTGTGGTTATGAAATTATCCCCCATTCTCCCTACTCTCCTGACCTTGCACCCTCTGACTTTCAACTCTTCCTAGCCATGAAGTTGTTTTTGAAAGGAAAGTGTTTCCCAGATGATGCAGCCTTGATTTCTGAAGTCACGTCATCCTTGGAGGACCAACCTGGGGTGTTCTACAAAAACGGTCTCCAGAGCTGCATCAAACGATGGGAGAAACGCATAACTCTGGGTGCTTCCTATATAGAGAAAGACTAATAACTGTGCCAAGTTTCGTTTCTCTACTGCTATAGGAAGTGGGTTAGGGGCATTACTTATTGCACGCCCCTCGTATGCATTGTGTTGTAGTGAGAAAGTAAGTATTAAAAAATAATGACAACGCTAATCCATACAAGAATATATCAGTTTGTTTTTTTTTAATTTAAAACCAAATTATCTATTTCTAACAAATTACCACTTATCGAGGCTAAAAACAACTCGAGGAGTATGATTACGGAAATGGATACATTGGCACTTAAATTATGCTGAATATCATGAAAGGATTGAAAATCTCAACTTTCAACATATTAGTGACCCTAAACTAGTAGCGATTAAGTTAGCTAGTGTGAATTTTGACAAGATCTGTAAAATAATCATTCAAATGGTTGAATGAACGATGGTTGACCAAAAGTTCAGTCAAGGGCCACCAGATCAAAAGGTAGACAAAACAGTCGAATTATAACGAATGACGTCATGTTTTTGAGCAAATGAGTCTCTGTGGAAGCTGTGCAAATGAGACATTGCCAATAATGTAGAAGGGAATCTTGCCTCAATGTCTCTGTTCATTGTGTGCCACTCGTTTCACCAAGTTAAAAAGTTAAGGAATAAATAATCAGCTAAGGGAGCATTGGTCTCCCTTTTCTGGGTCAATCCTCTCCAAACAAATCCTTGAAGAAAGCTCTCAACAAACGTTTCTCAGTGAACGTCTCCTTGTGTCTTTATTCTTCATGAAAAGAAGCTTATTTCTCTCATGTTTACAATCACTACCAATAATTTCCCCTACCACATATTTAACAGATTCCATGAACAAAGCTTCTTTTCTAGAACTTCTCACCTGTGAAACTCAGTTCCGTTGGCATGCTTTCCAGCTGACTACAACATGGTGATCTTAAATATCGAGTTTTTGATGCCTCACACTATTAAATAATCATATTCTAACCAACTGCTATCACCAACGATCACTAAGCTGTCATCTCTATGACTACCTTCGACTCATTTACCTTAATCCTCGAGTAACCTTTGGGCCTTGATAAGCCTTCCTTGATCAGATTCCCTTGAAAAAAAAAGGACAAAACGGCGACAATAAAGCACATATGCATAAAGAACACTCTTTTATCTATATATTAATACGATAGTGTGTGTATTATTTTCTGTGTCACGCTTACATCTGAGTCGTTTGTTATGTACTTCGATTTCTTGTAATAAATAATTTTACCAAGAATTCTTCATAAGTTTTGGTTTCGGTTTCGACTTTAGCTGGTGGCACTTTAGTAATCTATTTTTTTATAAATAATTTTATCAAGAATTCTGCATAAGTTTTGGTTTCGATTATAGCTGAAGAAACTAAAGTTATATATATATATATATATATATATATGAACAAATGATTAATAAAACATGTTAAAAGACATCTTGAAAAAGAGTTAAAAACACATTTAATTTTAAAAAAGGAAGCACAAGATAAGTGGATAGTCCTTAATCTGCAGAGTTTCGAAGAAATACTCCCCTTCTCATCAGAGGGCAGGAATTAGCAAAATGCAGGATCGGATTTTGCATATAAAAGTATTTAATGAAACTACAAGTAAGTCTAAGATCTTACTTGGTTAAAAAAAGGGTGAGGTAAGGGGAACAGGAGGCAAAAGAAAAATGATAAAAAATAATAATAAATGATTATATATATATATATATATATATATATATATATATATATATATATATATAAGTTTGGGATTCAGTTTCGATTCAAGCTGATGAACATAGTCATATAGATAGTTTTTTTATTTTTGAAATCGCAACTTTATGATATTTAAAAATCGATAGAACATTAACTTTATAATATTTAAAAATCGATAGAACATTAACTTTATAATATTTAAAAATCGATAGAACATTAACTTTATAATATTTAAAAATCGATAGAACATTAACTTTATAATATTTAAAAATCGATAGATCATTAACTTTATAATATTTAAAAATCGATAGAACATTAACTTTATAATATTTAAAAATCGATAGATCATTAACTTTATAATATTTAAAAATCGATAGATCATTAACTTTATAATATTTAAAAATCGATAGAACATTAACTTTATAATAATATAAACGAAATCTGCGAGAATTAAAATATCATATTAAAGCATACTTTACGATCGGGCTGCGCTGGGCGTCCCTGCTAGCTTAGATAAATACTTTTGAAGTTTTAACAAAAGAGCTACAATAATATCAGAGCGTCTCCATTTGCGCTGAACATCTACAGAATGCTAACATCAATATATTACATATGAATGAGTCCCCTGTGGAATTTCCACAGGTCCCGCTTCATATTATTTATTTATTCTAGAAAATCATGGAATACTTTCTTTTTTTTTTTTTTTTTTAAATCAATCATTTCTGTGTTGCGAACATAAACAGGTAAGCAATGTTTCTGAATTTTTTAGATGACGATTTATTAATCGTATTCTTCAGACTACTGTTCTCATCTTGAATTTTATTTGCATGACGTTCTGCTCGATGTAGCTTCCGTCATTCGCAATTGTATTTTCGATGACGCCCACACTGAGAATTGAACTTTCAACTTCCGGAAGACTATAACTTTTACAACTGAATTTTACTGACTACTCTATCCACTACGCCAAATTTCCAGTGCAGGTGACATCCAAAATACAATTGCGAATTACTTAAAACTTGTATCCAGTTATAGCTGATGAAACGAGCGCATGTTATCCTTGAATTAAATACAAGGTTCTGTTTGAAATTCTGTGCAAATTCTTGAGTTCGATCGAATGAGTCCTTCATTTGACATTCCTGAGTTCGACAAGATACACTTGAAGAAGGTTGGAAGTTACATCGACCGAAAAGTTGTGAAAATAACACTCCGGATAAGAACAGTAGTCCAAAAAATCCGAATAATACGAATGGCCGATCCTAATCTCAAAAATGCAGAACTGTAAGACTTTTATTTTATCATTAAAACAATTACGGTGGAATTAACACTAGTTCGCAATGTCCGATTTCAGATACCGCAGCCATGATAAAGTGGATATATTCTATTTTACTGCAATATTAACTGCAGTTTTGATAAGCGTAGTTTTGCTGTAATTCAAAGAACCAGTGTGTGATATCTTTTACAGTGCAGGTGTGTGTGTGGGGGGGGGGGTATTGTTCGGAATATTCTTGGAGTCAAACAATGCTGTTTTTCACACACGTGTTCTGTTGCACTTTGATGGTACCGTAAAGGACAAAGGGGGGGGGGAATGCGATTTGCGAAGGCCGATTTCAAAGAGAAAAAAATGATGAAATAAAAAAATTGTAAGAAAAAAAAAAAAGAAAAATCACGTAAAAAGCAATTGATGGGATCTGTAAACCACATCAATCTCACCCCCATTCCACAACACCCATTCCCGACTCACAATTCCGCTTCCTCCCAAAAAATGTCTTCAAAGGGAACAAAGAAATAATCAAAATGGATTAACCGAAATTCATAAACTTTGTAATACACACGCATACACAAAATGCCATACACACGCATTCACAAAATGCTATACACACATACATAAAATGCTATACACATACATACATAAAATGCTATACACACACATACATAAAATGCTATACACACACATACATAAAATGCTATACACACACATACACAAAATGCCATACACACGCACACAAAATGCCATAATCACGCACACACAAAATGCCATACACACGCACACACAAAATGCCATACACACGCCCTAATCATGCACACATATCCAGAAATCCATACAATTTTTTACAAGGGAGTCACTACTTATTAAGGCCCAAAAGCCACTCAAGGATAAGTGTTAATGAATGCAAGGTGGTAGTGTAGTAATCATTAACGGTGTAAGTTGGGTAGAAATTGATTATTTATAAGGATGGCTCAACAAAAACTTGTTTTCATTGGACTTGAAGGCTACTATTTTGTATTCAACCAGGAACCAGGCTAGCAGAAAAGTATTCAACAAGCAGGCACTTCTGGGAAAGAATCTTTGTTCATGGAATCTGCGTTTAGATTTAGGCACAGATAGAGAGTGGGAGAAATCGTATATAGTGGTTGTAGCGAGTCAGTTGTTTTTTTGTGAAAGTTTGGGAAGAGGGGGAGACCATAGATTGGAGTTGTATGCATTTCTGCATATGCAATCGAATATGCACTTACATGCGCGTGCGTGCACCTGCAAATATGCACAAACATGTGCAAACACGTATGCACATGCATACATGCACTCACACTTGCACAAACACGCGTGTTGCCAATAAAAACACAAACATGCTCAGGCGCATGTACAGTTGCATATGCATCCGTGTGCAAGCACGTGCATATGCAATTAAGTGCATATTAATCGTGGCGACAATATACATATATGTACGTACAATGACACATGTGCACGTAGATATATGTACACACACACACGTACACATGTTCACAAACACGTACACATGTTCACAAACACACACATGTACACACACACACGTTTTTGTTTTTACTCATATTCAAACAAGGTACATTGCCAATTAGACGTAAGGTGCTACTATCTTCAGAGACACTATGCAGGGAGTAGAGCAACGAGATGTTTGTTCACATTACATTTAAATTTCTGCAGGTTAGTAAAGTAAGGGAACAGTAGACTAGGAAAGAATTCCAAAGTATAGCACTCCAGGGGAAGAAACTATTAGAGAAGGATTTCCTGCATCTAGGGATCTCTACAGTGAAAGTGGGGGGGGGGCTTACGGCTTATTGGGTGAGTCGAAGGTATTTACTTTGAGTAGGCATGAGTACTCAGTCTTTTCTACAAATACTATTATGACATGTGTTTCTCAGAACTGTGTGATCTACTCACTGCTTCCTTTGTTCCAGCTCGTTTGACTCGTCCATAAATTTGTTGTTTTAATAACTCATTGTAATACAGCTTTCTATTTCAGTATTTTATTTTCAAGGACTGCAAGGTTGTGGCATTATCTTCCTGCTCATTGTTTTGGGGTTTTTTTCTACCCACTACATCCTTCAAGACTAAAGTCAATGGGCATCTCTTGTCTTTGCAATAATCAGCTTTCGTCTTGTTAACTCCTTACATCAAGTAGCTTCATGCTTTGTCTCGAGCGATTTCCAAAAGAAAAAAAAGAAATACTTGTAAAGCAGACACAATGATCCAACATTACTTGTAAAGCAGACACAATGATCCAACATTGCTTGTAAAGCAGACACAATGATCCAACATTACTTGTAAAGCAGACACAATGATCCAACATTACTTGTAAAGCAGACACAATGATCCAACATTACTTGTAAAGCAGACACAATGATCAAACATTACACTGATTTAGGGTTTGGTTTATAATGCAGGACCTATTAGGTTGAAGACTATATCTAGGAATCTCTACAGTGAGTGGAGGGGGGATTAACCGCTTGTTAGGTTAGTTTAAGATATTTATGTTGAGTAGACACGAGTACTATGAGATCTGGAGAGCACATTCCATTAAAATACTTGTAAAACAAACACAACGGTTCAACAATAGGACAAGAGTTGGTGCTTGATTTGTGCTTGATTGATAATGCAGAATCTATTAGGTTGAAAACTGTCTAAGAGGGGGAAACTAGTGGTAAATGCCCCAGCCGGTCCGTTACAATATTTTTCAGACAATATGAAAAGTTCTTTTAGAAAACATTTGGTACAATATTTTTCAATTAATATGAATTTTCGGTCGATGTAACCTCCGGCCTTCTTCAGGTGTATCTTGTCAAACTCAGGAATGTTTCTGTCGAACTCGGGAATTTGAACAGAATTTCGAGTGGAACCCTTTATTTAACTCACAGGGGTAGCATGCTCTTGTTCCGTAGCCCATGACTGGATAGAGGTCCTAAGTAATTCACAATTATATTATTTAATTGTGAATTACTTAGGACCTCTATCCGGTCATGGCTGATACAAATTAATGTGAGATATGGCATTAAAAATTAGTAACAAAATACAGTATATAATACACATGTATATAAATCAAAGAACATTATAAATGACAACGTAAGGCGAGGCAAATACCGTAACCAGGGGCCGGAAAAAACATCATATTCCACATCGTAACTTGAAAAAAAAAAAAAACGTACCCTAGGGCCACCATATCCCCATATTCTACTGCATGGTATTTGTATTTATTGAATTAAAGTTTAAAATACAAAAGTCAAGTATCATAGTTCAATTGTGCTCTAAACAGAAACATTTCTTTCTATGCTCCAACAACAACATGGCAAAAACAAAATGCATAAGACATACTGATGATGAAGTGTATCTTCGAAATCTATATATAAAAGTGAAAGTGTCTGTCTGTGTGTCTGTGTACATTTCCCTACACAATAACTCTGTCCATTTTTAGTCTACAGACTCGAAATTTGATATACAGGTTACTGAGATTTGAGAAAATCGATGTGATCGGTTTTTGGCCAGAAATTTCGCTGTTAAGACGTAAAAGTTCAACGATTTGACCTTTGAGAACTCTACCAAACTCCTCCGACAATTTTGGATCTACGCACTTGAAATTTTAGATATAGGTTCCTTGGACATGGATCTAACTTAACTTGATTTGAGCCCAAAACAATAAATGTTAAGGGGTCATAATAGGGGTCAAAATTTTTTAAAAATTGACCTCTGCGGTCTCTTCCAAATTACTCAGGCAATTTCTGGTCTAAATATTTGAAATTTTACATAAAGGGTATTCAGAGATAGGGCAAGCTTTTTCATCAGTTTGGGTAGAAAATTTTTAGTTACCAATATATAAATATATGTATGTATGTGTTTGCATGTCTGCCTTAAACTTTCAATAGAGGCGAAGGATTTTACCAAGATCAGTATCGTTTTAAAGTTCGATCTTTCATACTACAAATATCGAAAAATTGGCTAAAAACATTAATATCTTCCCTTTCAACTAGGCACTTTTCTACAGGGGGGGGGTCACTTTCTTCGCCGATATTTTTTAAAGTTATCCTCTCCTTTAGATTGTCTAGCCTTAATTTTAAAAAATGTCGCTTCCAGTTTGGCGGTGGTCGTAACAGCATAAACGTTATAAATAAACCCCGTTCTTTTCCTCCTTTGCCGTACAGGTTCGAGCCTGCCTTCCTACTACCACTTTTTTTTTTTTGCTCAACATACACATCCAAACACCCCGGCAACACCGGGCGCCCATGTTAGTATATTTATAAATTTCACTATAAATTTCAAACAAAATAAATATCTGTTTATTTTGTAATAATGCGTTGTTTTGGATTCAAATGTATCTAATACGTATTCTATTTTATAGAAACATTTATGTCGAACGTGTCTCCATCTTAGAGAACCTACTGTTGATGTTTTTGTGCTGGACCTTTTTGCTTGTGCGGTGATAAAACTTCTAAAATGCACTTATGATGTTAGGCTGTATAAAAAAGATGTTAACTTTGTTCCAAATTGGGCGATTCCTTCTTTAAGCGGATTTTTTTTCTATTAGCGATTTTTATTACTTATCGGAGGCATTCCAATACAAAATCTATCTAAAACCACTCCTAGACACATTAAGTATATTTGTGTGAAATTTCAAAAATATCAGCCTAGCCGTTTTGGAATTCATGGGAAACGAACTCTCACATAAACAGATAAAGTGTCTTTCATATATAAGTAGAAATAGGGACGAAGGATATGTTTAGACGATATAGTTGAACGCTTACTCATTGCCTGTAAAGATGTCTAACAAAGCAGATAAAAAATATTACGAAATAGACAATATGGAGGATCTATTTAAGAAAATACATGTAAATGATATATTCAATTTTCTGAAAGTCACAAGATTTTATAAGTAAATTTGAAAAACAGAAAAATATCTTTAGCTACTTCCCAAGTATTCCTACCACCTCTCGTCTTGGAGAGGCTCCATGTTTTGACAAGCTTCTGGGTCTGACCTTTACTCCTGATCTGAGATGGAACACGTACATCAAAGCCGTTGCCAAGGCTGCTGGAAAAATGGTGAGATCGTTCTATCGCTCCAGTAGATATTTCACTACTGATGCAATTCTCTACCTGTATAAGAGCCAAGTACGTCCAAGAATAGAGTATTATTGCCACATCTGGGCAGGAGCTGGTAAAAACAGCTTATCCTGCCTTGACAGAGTTCAAAATAGACTTTGTAGCCTAGTGGGGAATGTCCTTTTCTCTTCCCTGCAATCTCTTTCCCATAGAAGAGACGTTGCGAGCCTGTCTCTACTCTATTATTATTTTCATGGTAAGTGCCCGTCTGAGCTTCAATCTGTGGTCCTTCCTTGCCTGACTTTCATGAAAAACACTTGTCTAGCTAAAACCACTATCAACAATTTCCTCCACTCTTTCATCTATGCCTGGAACCAAATGTAGAGTCCATGAACAAAACTTCTTTCTTAAAACTTCACACCTGTGGAACTCTGTTCCATTTCCCTGCTTTCCACCTGATTACAATGTAGTCATGTTCAAGTCCAATGTGAACAACTTCTTGATGAGCCATCCCCTCATAAGCAATCCAATTTATCACATTTCCACTACTAATGATGACTATGATATTTTCCCATTGACTTCTAAGCACTCATTAATCCTTAACCTCAAAGGGCCTTCGATGACTCCTTTGTAAAATCAAAAATAATAATTCTAATAAAAAAAAAGGGAAATAACCTGTACATAAGAAACTCAGCTAAGAATTTTTATGCTCGGCCCCCAAAGTTAACAGAGATTAGACCATTTCTGTAATGATCTGGTCCCTGTTGGTTTTGTGGTGAGAATTTAAAATGTGCAGTTCTAGGAGGTCCATCTTCCCAGGCATTGCCTTCTCTCTTTGAGAAGGGGTTAGTTTATTTCTAATCCCCTGGGCTCTTTACCGGGGAATGCCGACACGGCTGCACAGGAACTTTTTACAGGTCAGAGATCCCCTTTTTCTTGGATGCTGACTTCTAAATCCCACTTTCCGACCCTGATGTTTAGGTTCTTGCAGTGGGAGAGAACTAAAACCTAAAATAAATTACCTTTCATGGTATTAAATGGCGTAACATGATTTCTACGCCATTAAAAATCAACCTACCTTAACTCATAAACGTGACAGTGTTTGATTTCATCATAGATGTTCATTTGGTGGTGGCTATTTTGTATTCGTAACCTTAAGCCGCCATTAAGTAGATTTGTTTCTCTTGTACTAAACGGCCATTTTTTTTTTTTTTTAACGAAAAAATCGAGTAAAATCATTTGTAAGTAAAATTTTATAATAAAGATGTCTTTAAATTTTGGTGCTTACATTCAGTTAAAAATCAAAAATGCAGAAAAAATAATGAATGTACGTACTCATGATAGAACGAAGTGATGTTATATAGCAAAAATTACATAAATTGATCAAGTGGTTTTGTTTTCTTTTAATTAAGAAAATCAAATTTTATGAAGAAGCGAGGAGAAAACCAGAAGCAACCACATTGTTTTAAATTTTACCAAAATTCAAGGGCGACAATTCAATTTGACTACAGAGATTTTGTTTGCCTTCAATATAATTAAAACATTTTAATCACTAAAAATCGTAAAATTTTATTTTCTTAATTAAAAAGAAAGAACTATTTGATAAATCTACGTGATTTTTGGTATATGTTTTCTCCGTTCTCTGACGAGTACATACATCATAAAGATTCTTCTGTATTTTTTTTTTTCATCAAGTTTAATTCTAAATACGTACCAGAATGTTCTAGAAGCATTTTTTATTAAAATGAAATAATGAGTAAAAATATACATTTTTTTATTGAAAACCCGTGAAATAATTCAAATTAAAAAAAAAAAAAAAAAAAAAAAAAAAAAAAAACGATTTTCTTTAAATTTAATTCCTTTTAATGTGAACTAATTTTTATCGGTTCGAAATCGTCTAAATAAGATTTAAAATGTTGTTTATGAATGTTTGGTGAAAGAGAAACAGAGTTTTCCAAACTTTTTAAGGTTGGCGCCCCCGTGGTTTCTACAATAGATCGCTAGCCTCCGAAGCCCATAAACACATGTAAGCTTTTTTTTTTTTTTAAGTGAAAACAACAATCTTATAAGCAAAATATGTATTTAAAAACAATGATATAGTACACAAACTCGACTTCATCTGCTTGTAAACATTTTATCTTGAAAATAACCTGTAATAACCACATCAAATTGCAAATAATATTAAACACGAATATTTCTTTTCAAAAATAATAAAACAAAATAATATGTGTGTATATATTTTTAGTTACCGCCCCTAAACTTTTTGCGTTACTCACCCGGCACCCACTCCCCTCCATATTAAAGCACTGCCTTTGGGGGGGGGCGGTACCGTCCACTTTGGGAAATATTGGTCTACTTGATGACAGTTTACAGTTATGAGTTCGGAATGGCTGCCATGAGTGCAAAGCGAGGGTCCAAGAGAAGAGAAAGAGAGATATTAAAGATAGCAAGCCATTTTTCCCCCATTGCGTTACAAGCTCAAAAGAAAAAGAATCAACAGGGTAATACCAATAACATGGTACAACAATAACAAATAAAAATTGGCTCAAGATGTTCTCTGTTCTATGATCAAAACTTTAAAATGATATCATTTTAATTAAATTTAAATTTTCGGTTTATAGTCAGAATTATCTGCTCTTTTCAACTTCCGGTTTTAACTCTGCAGATGGGACGATGGCAACAAGCAAGGTATGATCGCTTTTTGATTAATAATTATCTTCCTGACAGATAGCATGAAAGCCCCTCTCTCCATTCCCCCATGTTAAGAATGGCTTTCTTGTCCGCTTGACTATGTCAAATTATCAAGCCAAATGGACAGCAGAAATCAGAAGTCTGAAAGGTCAGGCAATCTGGACTATGACCAAATTTTCGGTTTTTTGTCCAGAATTCCCCTTTTATTACAGAAACAAAAACAAAGAAAAATCTGTATGATGTATATACTTGTGACAGGACAAAAATGTCATATTCCAAAAATCATATAAATTTATCAAGTAGTTGGGGTTTTTTTTAATTAAGAAAATCAGATTTTATGAGGAAGCCAAGATGGGGTGTCTTGCTCTGCTATCTTGAATAAATAAAGGGAAATAACTCAGTGGAATTTCCGAGGGTTTGTTTTATTTGTTTTTAACCTTGTAATGGTTATGATTTTCCATTAATCGCTTAAAATCGTCCAAAAAGAATTTTTTTTAACTGATTTTCTATATAAAAAAAAAATACTTTATCTATTTTCCTGATTTTTGGAATATGATTTTTTCGTTTTGTCACAGGTACGTACATTATAAAGGTTTTTCTGCATTTTGTTGTTTTTCAAAATTCTATACAAACATCAACTTTTCTTTGCTGAAACATTTACCAAAAATAAATGAAAGAATTTTCTGTATTTATTTGCAGCCACTTTTGTGCCTCATTGCGACCGAGACGGGTACTATGAGAAGCGCCAGTGTCACAAGGGGATCTGCTGGTGTGTCGATCTAAATGGGAACGAAATTAGTGGAACCAGGACCAAAGGCACACCACACTGCGGTTAGTACTTATTACGGATATTTTACCATCACGTTTTTTTTTATGTTTCTGCATTTTTGAGATAAGGATTGAGAATTCATATTATTTGGTTTATTCAGACTACTGTTCTCATCTTTTGTGTTATTCACGCAACGTTTCGGACGAGGTAACCTCCAAACTTCTTCAGGTGTATCTTGTCGAACTCTGAAATCTTTTTGTCGAACTTAGAAATCTGCATAGAATTTCAAATGGATCCCTACATTTAATCCGTGAGGGTAGCATGCTCTCGTCCCGGCAGCCATTATTGGGTAGACATCTTAAGTAATTCATAATTGTAATTTGAGTGTCGCCCGCACTGAGGATTGAACCTTCAACCTCCAGAAGAGTGTAACTTACAACTGAATTTTCACAAGCACTTTATCCATTATCCACGGGTCCTTGCAGGATACTGACATTTGTAATTCTGTGCAGATTCTCCAGCTTGATAGAAAGATTCCTGAGTTCAACAAAATGCACCTGAAGAAGGCCATAGGTTACATCGACCGAAATGTTGTGCGAATAAGATGAGGACAGTAGCTTGAATAATCTGAATTATATGAATTATTTGTTTAATGTTTTTGTTATTCTTAATTCAGACATGTTTATATATATTAAACAATTTAGGAGATTGAGATAGAATCTGGATTCAAAAATAAACCTCGCTGTGGTCCAATAGCATGTAGAAAAGCCTAATAACGCCTTGATGATGCTTGAAGCCAATTTCTGGATTGTATGCTCTAAATAATTATAGGCATAGCACATATATTACATTACCTTCTAAAAGAAGGAGTAATGCCTGGGAAAACGTTCTCATGACTAGAGCTATGACAACAGCATATTCTTTTCCTTGTTTTGATTCTCAGGTATAGATCCATCGATATCTTATATGTTTTTTTTTTATGTAGAGTGATGTGGTTCTCTGTGGATCAATTGTGTCTAACTGCGTCGGATATATACTCGAGAGTCAAAACAATGAAAAGAATATGCTGCTGTCATAGCCCTGCTCATGACAAACGGAAATATGCTACACTACCCTGGAACGAGAACTGAAATATTAATAATATTCAATAGTATAGTTACTAGTTTCAGACAGGCAGATACCAAATCTCCATTATTAATAAAAGTAGGTTTACAGTAGTACGTTAATAATTTCAGACAATACAAAACTTTTCATTATTAACGGATTTGTTTTTTACCTTGCAGATGTAAACCACTTTCTTTTTCTTTTCTTTTTTGCCGATTTTAAATCAGTTCCCCACAATCACTGTGAAATTCCTACGTCCTGCATTTGCATCTCATTCTATAACATATTTCAAGATTTAACGACTTCTCCATCGATAAACTTTTACTTATAGTGATTGCCAGCTGATACCTGCACCAACTCTTTGATTCTATGCTTCAAAACTCATCATTTCAATTTAGCCGGGGATGAGGTATTCTTCAGGATGTCAGACATTCACACGCTATCTCATACGTTCTAGCACATAAATGTTTTTATTTTAAGATTCTAATCAGTGTAAGTGTTTGTATGTCTCTTGCACTTTGATCACCGGGTAGTTTTTGAAATTCTTTTTCATGAGTCCAGTTGCTACTATAATTACTGGAATGATGGAGATCTTCCCAAGATTCCAGTTTCTTTTCATGTCATACATAAGACCTTGGTGTTTTGTTATCTTTTCCCCTCTCAGCTCCGTTTAAGCCAGCATCACTGGAGACACGAACTTCTACTATGGTTGCTTCTTTCTCCTTGTTCCATATCACTATGT
>NC_136507.1:19635610-19818110 GCF_053919585.1 Euprymna scolopes | reverse complement strand
AACGATTATCATAGATTACAGACTTAAGTATAATATTATTATTACTATTATTAAGTATCATAATATTAACAGAAATTTTTTTTTTAAGTAATAATAATTTTTAAGAAGGGATTCTAATCACGTGACATGTCGGTAAAGAAATTAACAGTAAGTCAGGTAGCAATGAAGTAGAACGTTATAACAAGAAAGTGGACCCCCTTTCTTAAAAGTCATTAAATTTTTTTTTTTTTTTCAATTTTTTTCTGTTAATATGATACTTAAAATCTGTAATCTATGATAATCGTCGAAAAAAAAAGCTTTTAAAAAGGGGGCACTCTCGTGCAGTTCCGCCCATTTTTCCTCTTTTTTTTTCTTTTTCTTTTTTTTTTTTTGTTTGTTTGTTTGTCTTTCAATCTTTTTTGCTCTACCTGTCGAAATCCAGGTGTTCATGAACCTCCCACAGAGGCACTCCATCTTTATATCCCTAAGAAACATATCATGATCCGAAATGCTGACGTGGGCATCATAGCCAGAACTAAGCGTGTAGGTCAAGCTGACATCAGCAGGTAAAAAAAAATAATAATAAGACTAAAAAAAACTGTTTACAAAAAAAAAAAAAAAAAAAACTTTTCAAAAATTACTTTTATTTCTTAAATTAAAAGTTACTGCTTTGCCAGTCTATTCTTTTTCTTAGAGCATAGATTTTAAATTCTCCCGCCATGTATGTCCAATCAGCACAAAGGAACGCCTTCCTCCTCCCCTCTCTTTTTTTTCTTCTTTTTCTTCTTCTTTTATCGGTATTTATTATTAGGTTGTTCGGAAAATAGCAACCGGATTAATGCGGTGCTTGTTAAAATAGAGTCGACAAATCGGTTTTCGTAAATATGTGGTTTGATCAAAAACAATAGTACTTGCTTAATTGTCATGTCGAAAATAGTAATATATCCAAAAAAAATTACGAAGATTCATCGAGTAGAAAATTATTTATCGTTCAAAATAAATTTTACGGAAAATTGTGCGAAATTGCATTTTCCCTAGAGGTTAACACATTGAAGATTGCAAATACAGGTGACATGCTTACCTCCCTTTTCGACACTTTAATGGCTGACGTACTGTCTTAGACCATAGCGAAAGATTTTTTTTTCTTCTTTTTTTTACTAAAAATACAATAGCCGTTATTCTACTCAATGAATTTTCGTAATTTTTGGATATATTACTATTTTCGACATGACAATTAAGTAAGTATTGTTGTTCTTGCTTACAACCATATATTAAAAAAAATCGATTTGTCAACCCTACCTTAGCAAGCACCATTAAGGCAGTGGTGTTCAACCATCGTGCCGTGTCACATTAGTGTGTTGCAGAATGATTACTGGCGTGCCACAAAAAAGATTATTAGAGGAAGTTTTGTTTTTTTTTTATTATTAAGAGATCACGTCTTATCAAGGCTCAAGTGTAATTTGAGGATAAGGTTTAATGAGTGTTGTGTAGGCTGCAAGACAACACCGTAATGATCAGTAATGGTGGAACTTGGGTAGGGTGTGTGTGTGTGTGTGTGCGTGCGTGTGATAGGTATATCCCCCTTAGAACTGCACTTAGAGATTCGGGAACACTTCCATTGTCTTCTCCAGCAAATTTTACAAAAGAATATATTTTTAGATTTCATGTACATTCTCTAATCTTTCTTTGTATAGGAACCACACACATATCACAGAGATATACACAGGTATTGAGTTATATATATATATATATATATATATATATAATTACAGGCGACAAAAAGAAAGTCCGCACTTGCAATTTTTTCAAACTGTAAATTTAAGCTAAATTTGATGTAACTGTTTAAACAAACTATACCTCATCTGATTGGACTTTAATTCTTCTATAATTTTACCTGTTCACATTTGACTTTGCGCAAGGTTGCTCAGAGAAGATCACAGACAATTTGCCCAAGATGAGCATCAAGAAAGTTCCTCACCCTCCCTATAGTTCAGACCTTGCTCCCTGTGACTTTTGATTATTCCCTATGCTCAAGGAAAACGTTAAAGGCTGTCGTTATGAGACAAGTGCGGAGATGAAAGAGGCTGTGACATTGGTCGTTGACAGGCTCACACGAGAGGACTGCCATGGGTTCTTCCAGAAGTTGTTGGAACAGTACAACAAGTACATTACAGCCGGAGGAGATTACTTCGAAGGAGACTAGAGTTTCATGTGTGTACTATCAATGAAAGTGCACATACGAAAGAAATCTGGAAACTTATTTAAGGCATAAACCTGTGAGGGAGGATGAGAGGTGTGGGAGGAATAAAGAAATCAGAACACCAGAGTTGATTAGTCAAGTAAAGAATTTCATTGGATAAAGACAGTCGCATGTCTATAGAAACAATAAGTGCACAGTTTGATGTCGGTGTGGGAACTGTACACACAATTATTTGCGAGGAACTGAAAATATGGAAGATTTGCGCAAAGTTTGACCCAAATGTGCTCCATCCTTGTCACAGACTATTTGACCAAAATGGGCATCATGTCAGTTCCTCACCCTCCCTATAATCCAGAGCTTGCTCCCTGTGACTTTTGGTTATTTTCTAAGCTTAAGGCAAACCTTAGAGGCTGTCATTATGAGACAATTGTGGAGATGTAAGAGGTTGTGATGAGGGTTATTGACACGCTCATACGAGAGGACTTTCATGGGTTCTTCCAGAAGTTGTTGGAACAATAAAGCAAGTGCATTGCAGCAGGAGGAGATTACTTTGAAGGAGACTAGAGTTACATGTGTGCACTATCAATAAAAGTGCCTATATGAAAAAAGTTTGGAAACTTTTTTAATGCGTCTTGTGTATATATATATATATATATATATATATATATATATATATATATATATTGAAAATACTAACTCACACATTATTATTTACATTATATTGATGTTTTAGTATCAAAAAAGGAAAAATAAAATGCATAATAAATCGTTTCTGTTGGGTTTTTTTAGATATTTTGAATGTTCGATAATAATAAACATTAATGAGAATTGTTAATTATGGGGGTGGGACACAAAAATTTAAAGAGCTCAGCAGTACGACAACATGTAAAAAAAAAATTAAAGAGCCACCACTGGATTAAGGTATGATTCAGTAGTTCACTTCCTCTTTTTCCCTTTTTGGACTTGATCGACAAGGTGACGACATCGTTTTTTCCTCCTGACCACCAGATTAGTTTCATTAACCATGAAAAACAACACACAGTAAGGAGATAACAAAATATCAGGACCTAAAAAATGATCTAAAAACAACATGGTCTCTGAAAGAAGGAAACAGTATACCAGTTGTGACAGGAGCAACTGGCCTAATAAAAAAGAACCTTCAAAAATACTTAGAAGCAATCCCTGGAAAACCAAGCTGTAAAGAAATACAGATAGCAGCAATAAAGGGAACAGTGTCTATTCTTAAAAGAGCCCTCGGATATAAATTTAAACTATAATAGAATCAAGTGTTAGCCACAGGAAGGAGCCCCTTGATCTCTTCAAACTAACAAAAGTAAAATAAAAAAAAAGTGAGGAGAGGAACTTGAATGCCTACTAGACTCTGTCCTCGAGTGTCTAATGCCTCTCTGTACAGGGGTTTGTCAGAACAACCTGACATGAGGATACTTTTTCCCTAGAAGTAAACCCTGACCAAATATTCAAAATCACATTCAGTATTCGCTGCCCAAATAAGATCTCCTCACTATGGCTAACCTACATTAGCTTTTATGAAGAATGGTGCACCTTCTCCAAGTGATGTTACCACAAGTAACAACATGAAGCTGGATACTCCACCAGACTAGATAAATTATTGTCCTGGAATCCAGGAAGACCAAGAGACCAAAATGAAAAGATATACTGCAACATATTAAAATGGTTTATTGGGGAGAGGAAAATTATGTTCTCAATTTCTTTACTAACTCAGTGTTTGAAAGATAAAGAACTTTAATGAAACATTCGAATATCTATGTATCTCATATAGAGTTCAAGTGTTTGCCCCGGATAGTGGGCCCCTTGATTTCTGAAAACTTAGACTGAAGTAAAAAAACAAAAAAAACAATGAGATATACATAAACGACAAGGCCATCAAGCCAGACATTGTGATATGAAACAAGCCTGAAAAAACTGTGCTCATTATTGTTGTCACAGTCCCAAATGACTGACCTTAATAGAACTGAATGAGAAAAGATAACCAAGTATCAGGACCTCAAAATGATTTAAAGATAGACATTATGCTGATTGTGATAGGAGCAACTGGCTTAATAAAAAAGAATCTTAAGAAGAACCTGGAAACAATCCGTGGAAAGACCAAGCTCTAATGAAATACAGATTGCACAACATCTATTAAAAGGGAACAACATTTATTATTAAAGGGAACAAAAAAAAAAAATCCCAATCATAATGAAATCAAGTGTTACCTCCGGGGGGGGGGGGTTGATCTCTTAAACAATGAATAAACATATCTGAAAAATAGTGATGGGATGATTCCAGATTCCGATACAATTACGGATTTTGTTCTGAATTTGCGATTCCCATACAATTACCAATTTTGTTCTGAATTGGCAATTCCGATACAATTACCAATTTTGTTCTGAATTTGCCATTTTGATACAATTACCAATTTTGTTCTGAATTTGCGATTCCGATACAATTACCAATTTTGTTCTGAATTTGCGATTCCCATACAATTACCAATTTTGTTCTGAATTAGCAATTCTGATACAATTACCAATTTTGTTCTGAATTAGCAATTCCGATACAATTAACAATTTTGTTCTGAATTTGCAATTCTGATACAATTACCAATTTTGTTCTGAATTTGCCATTTTGATATAATTACCAATTTTGTTCTGAATTGGCAATTCCGATACAATTACCAATTTTGTCCTGAATTTGCAATTTCGATACAATTACCAATTTTGTTCTGTATTTGCAATTCCGATACAATTACCAATTTTGTTCTGAATTTGTGATTCCAATACAATTACCAATTTTGTTCTGAATTTGCGATTCCGATATAATTACCGATTCATATTTCGTTTCCAAAACCGCCTAAAATAAGTAGAATTTCATCTTGGAGTGAGGGTGGAAGGTAGCAGAGAGTGCTCATTTGCTTTTAAATCTAGATATGAGTTTCTTTTTTATTTGACAAACTTCTTAATGTTTTCCTTTATCGTATTTTGAAAAACTCTTCTGTATTTTTCACTTGCGTCAGCAATAGAGAATTGAGTTTTAAATAAATAAAAAAAAATTTAATAAGTAAAAAAAACTTTTTCAGACTTATTCTCATCGTCATTGTTTTTATTACGTTTCGGCCAACCCACCCTCTGCCCTTCTTCAAATAATTAACCGCTACACCAAAATGTGGTGAGACAATAACAACTATGGAAGGCAATAATTACTAGGAACACAGTTACAAAAATCAACATTCCTATCCCACTGCAGTTAATAAGGCCAAATAATCAGTTGATCACCCTTTAAGGCCCATGGCGCAGTGGATAGAAGTGTTCAGTCTTTACAGTTCCAAGTGAGCATTATCTGAAGATAGCGGTTTCAATCCTACCCAAGCCAGAGAATTAGTCGACCAAAACGTGGTGAGACAACAACTATGGAAGGCAGTACTTACTGAGGATACAGTTACAAGACTTAGCATTCCTATCCCGTTGTGGTTAATCACTTGAAGAAGGCCAGAGGATGAGTTGGCTGAAAGTCTCGAGACTAACCACAACTATGAAGATGAGGATAACAGTCCACAAAAAGAATGAATGCACAAATTATGAAACATTATCTCAAAGGATTCCAATAACAATAATAATAATAAAAGGAGAATGGAAAGACCGAGGAGAGAAAACACCAGCTAGACCTCCGCTGGCTGGGTGCAAAGAGGACTGGGACCTTGGATAGGCTTATTGCCACCCAAATTCCAATGAAGACCAATGATCACTGCTAACGAGAAATCAAATGTAAGTGACTGTTGCGATAAGGCAAATTCTTTTGCAAAGGTTATCAAAAGAAGTGGAGAGTACTGGAAATCTGGGGAGACTTTTTGTCACTCAGACTCCAGAGAACATCACAAGTTGTTCTTAAAGAGAAATCTTTGATAATGGCTTGTGTGACTACTCCTAGTGAGTAAATAATAATAAGAAGAAGAAGAAGAAAAAGAACTGTTGTTAGAATCTAAAATTAGGTTAAAAATTTTCGATTCTAATACCGATTCCGATTCTGATTCTGATAAATTGTCCTTTATTTATGCGCAAACCATTTATTAAGCTTTTGACAATTTTCTTCAGACAATTGAAATATTGACATCAAATGCCTTGGATATTTCTCAGACATTTTTATTCATTTTCTTCTTTAAACAATTGCTTTCAAGTGTGCACATGATGACTATAACAATGAGTTGAGAAGGACTAGCAACATCTCTTCGGGTGTGAAGATGGAGGTCTGTTGCTACATCTGGGCAGAACACACTTTCTTCCCCTGACAAAGTTCAAAACCGACTTTGAAATCTACTAGGCAATGTCCTTTTCTCCTCGTATAAACTCTTTTTCACAGAAGAGATGTTGCGAGTCTATCTCTGCTCTGTTGCTATTTTCATGGATGGCAAGTGCTCGACTGGGCTTCAATCTATGGTCTTCCTCCTCTGAAAAACATTCACAGCAAACACTTGTCTAGCTACAACTACTCTCAATCCCTTACACTCTATCAGTGCCTAAAACTAAACTTAAATTCCATGAACAAAGTTTCCTTCCTAGAAGTGCCCATCTGTAGAACTCTAAACCGTGGGGCTGCTTTCCAACTGACTACAACATGGTCGTTTTCAAGTCCAATGCAAACAAATAATCAATTTCTATCCAATTTGCACCGCTATCCATCATTATGCGGTTGTCTCACAGACTTCGATACTTATTAACTTTTATCCTCGAGTGGCCTTTGAGCTTGATAAGCGGGACTCTCTTGAAAAAAGAAAAATGCATAAGTTATTTCTATACTAGATGTACTTATCCGGAGTTGCCCGGGATTCACTAATACTATTTAAGCTTTTAATTGTTAAGTTTGTTCATAACTGTTGTTGTCATTTTAATAACAATTTTAATAACAATTTTAATAACAAGCCTAATATTATTGAAGAACAAAGTATAAACTTTCACTTTTTTTACTTTACTTTTTTTTTTTCAAACGTTTATTATCAAGAATATTTGTTTATTATTCGGCAAGAATTTTCTGAACAACCTGATGTAACAGCGGCATAAAAAAAAAAAAGAAGCCATATTTTTTCTTTCAGATAGTTAAATTTTTGGAATGGGTACTCAATCAATAGTCATAAATTTTCAGAATCTCTGTCCATTTCTATCACAAGCAAATATTTTTTTTAATATTATTAGCAATAAAATAACATTTTTTTTTCAGTAATTATTATGTTATGAAAGATTTTTAACTAGTCAGTGAAAAAAAAATCACATTTCACAAGGAGGAACAACTCTTCTTTTTAACTGAAGATGTAAAAGGCAAAATGTGTGTGTTTGTATGTCTGCCAAAAACTTTCAACACACACTGCGAACACTGACAAAATTGGTATCGTTTGAAAGGTCAGTCTCTCCGATGACAAATATCCAAAAATTAGCTAAAAACATTCATTCTTTGACCGTCAACTGGGCCGTTTTTTTACAAAGAGGGGTCAGTTTTTTCATTGACATTTTTGCAAAGTTATCATACACTTTGCAGTGACTAATCTTATTTTGAACAGTAGCAATGTCGTATGTCACAGTGGGTGTGATGACTAAACTATTCGCATTTTTTAAACTTATTTTTCCTCTTAGGGTTACAGGTTCGAGCCTGGCTACTGCGACTAATTTTTTTTTTTTTTTTTATGCACTCACTCGGGTACTTGTTGCTATTTCCATTGTTTTAGGGGGTTGGTCTTTTTATTTCTCTCCGTTGCTCAATACCCTTACCATAAAATCTCTCCACACCCGGGCAATGCCGGGTACTCCCGCTAGTATAAAATAAAAAAGAACTTTTTCAGAATTTTTGAGATGAGGATTGAGAACTATTTAGATTATATGACTACTATTTTCATCTTAGATGCTATTTTGGTGAATCAAAACAACGGGCGACTCGAAGTCGGCAGCAAAGTGTCGGATAAAAAAATTTGCATTATATTTAATTAATTTTTGCATAAAGTAATAAATAGTTATTGTTTCATTATTTTGAGTTTGTTTTTAGTATTATAGAGATCAGACTAGACTTCGTAGCCTAGTGGGGGATGCCCTTTTCTCTTCCCTGCAACCTTTTTCTCACAGAAGAGACGTTGCAAGCCTGTCTCTGTTTTATCGTTATTTTCATGGCAAATGCCTGTCTGAGCTCTAATCTATGGTCCCCCTTGCCAAACTTTCACGAGAAACACTTGTTTGACTAAAACACTATCAATAATTTCCCCCACTCTTTATCTATACCTAAATCTAAAAGCAGATTCCATGAACAAAACTCCTTTCTTAGAACTGCACACCTGTGGAACTCTCTCCCATTTACCTGCTTTCCAGCTGACTACAATATGGCCGTCTTCAAGTCTAATATAAACAAGTTCTTGATGAACCGTTCTCCTTAAGTAATCCAATTTTACCAAATTTACACTTCTAACGATTACTATGATTTTGTCCTTTTAACCACTGTACACTCTTTAACCCTTATCCTCGAATGGCCTCTGGGACTTGATAAGTGGTGATGACCTTGTAAAAACAAAATATATATATAAATATATATATATATATATATATATTACTTTATGAAATCTTAATTGATTCCTTTATTTTTTTTTTTGTAAGGAAAATAAGAATAATTTTTTTACCTAAAATTGTTCGCTGTGGGCTTCGCATCACCTGACCTTTTGATTCACTGTTATTTCCACAATGTTTGTAGGGCTAACTGGGGTAGTCATTAACTTGTAAGTGTGAGTCGGCATCCACCAATTCATAATTGGAATCTATTTTTAAGACCGAGGTTGCGGGTGCAGGAATCTCTAGAAGTCGAAAGTAGTAAAGTAAACGCGGGACCGTTAAAGGTAAATTTAACTAGATCTCCGATTAACAGAAGGTTTTCACCAAATCACATCCTCACGTGCTTAAAATAAAAGTATGAATAACTCCGGAAAATAACGACACTTGACAAAGAACTGGAGATCGCTGTTTTGATATGAAATAACATTTACGTGTTAGAAGAATTAGCTCAAGGCGTTCAGCGTAAGTGTTTTCTTATAATGAATGTTCATTATGCAAGCTTAGCTAAACAAGGATTTTGTGAGAACAGGATGAAGTTTAAGATTACTGATTTTTATGAACAGAGTGTCACGTGTGGCTTGTGACGGTTATTTTCTAAGAGGGAAAAAAGTCATTAAGCCATGTAAGCGAAATGTGTGCGTGTGTGTGTGTGTGTGTGTTCATCACATAAGAAAACAGTAGTTCGAAATAACATTGTTCGAAAAGAAGATTTAAATTCCCGTTTGATGTGGTAATTTTCCATAGCGAGAATTTAAGGTTCATGTGCTTGGCGCACAAATTCAAAACGGGGAATTTTAACGCCTTTCAATGGCGAAGATATTTTTAGATCCAGTCCCCGGGAAGACAAGAAAAAGCTGGAAGAAAACTAAACTGATTTGATTTTCGTGGGCGAATCCTTATATACAGATGTTCTCGAACGTTCCAGCCTGTTTGCAGTATCACTACGCGCAGAACACAAGATAGTTCCTTAATTAACATGTGCGCGGGTGGCCAAATCACAACGTTTCGTCCTTATGCATTTTTCATACGTGTGCGTCTTGAAAATGGTGATTGTTCCTGCCAAAGATTTGTTCCAGCCATATATAGTGGTCGCTACATGTTTCAACCGATGCAACATCTGACGTTTTAATGTTATTAGCAATATAACAACGTACATCATTAGATTTTTTTTTTTTTTTAGTTTTTCTCAGATAATCTGTATTATGAATCATTAAAAAAAAAAATCACACATTCCAAGGAGGAAAAGGGGTAAAAAGGTGTCCTTGGGAATGCCATGTTTGTGGCAGCATGAATCAGCTTGTAGAGCACAGAAAGACACCAACTGTACTGCTTGCAACATCAAGGATGGACTGATTGCTAGGATCAAGCTGGTGTCTAGGCATCTCTTGAAAGACATGTTGAAGGTAGCATACTCTAGATTCAAGTATCACCTAGAGGCCATGCTGGAGATTCAGGGTAGCTTCTTTGAGTGAGTTATATTTGGCAAAAGGTTTTCTCAGACATCCATTTTTTTATATATCTTAATCACACAAAATACATGCCAAAATATTCCTCAGTTTTGACTATTATGTGTGGCCATAGTTGAGAAAGACAGCAACCATAATCCCTTCAATACCAATGACGAGCTGACTATCAGAATCAAACTATTGTTTAGTCATCTCTCAAAGAAGCCTACTCTACCAAAGTACCATTTTCTTCCTCATTTCTATGGTACAGTAGCCATATTGATTAAGACATTAAATCTTGACAGTTAAGTTAGGCTTAGGTCTTGTGTTAAAGTCATGAAACCAGTGGAGCATTTGTATATGATCACACTGATGATTTTAATTGAAGATGAAATATTCATGTCTGTGGATATAAAATAATAATTAATTATTCAAGTTCCTTTTAAGGGGCGAGAACTCTGCAGAGAAAAAAAATCCCTGTTATATGTATCCTGTACAATTGAGAAAAACACCAACCGTACCGCCTGCAACACCAAGGAAGAGCTGATTGCCAGAATCACAGTGGTATTCAAGCATCTCTTAAAGGATGTTGTGAAGGCTGTGGTCAAGAGTCATCATAGGTTTTGGAAATGAGCAATATATTTTCTAAGAAATGAATTTCAAATTTTGAGAATATATCAATTGAGACCTTCAGAATCATACAGTACAAAACGCCACTTTTAAAAAAACGTCAGAAAACAGGTTCAAAATTTTGCACCTTTGTAATCCAAACTAATAAATATTCGTTTGGGCTTTGTTTTAATATAATGACATGTCGTTTCTGAATTTTTCGAGATGAGGATTAGTTATTCGTATTATTTAGAATATTCGGATCTGTGGCGCAGTGGTTAGAGAGTACTTGGAAAAATCAGTTGTAAAAGTGATATTGTCCTGAAGGTTGAAGGTTCAATCCTCAATATGAGCAATTAAATAATATAATTGTGAATTACTTAGGACCTCTATCCAGTCATGGTTGATGGAATGAGAGTATGCTTCCCCCCACCCCTCTGCGAAGTAAATAAAGGGTTCATTCAAAATTCCGTTCAAGTTCCTGAGTTTGACAGAAACATTTCCAAGTTTGACAACATACATCTGAAGAAGGTTGGAGGTTACATCGATCAAAATGTTGTGAGAATGACTGTGGAGAAAGTGGCTTACCGTTAAAGAGGCTACACGTTTGTGCCTGCAGAGCACAAACTAAGAATCAAGATGGCGCCCACATGTGTTTATGTGGAAAAAAGTCTCGTGGAATCTCAGAGAATCTCGTACCCTGATTCCATAAATAACGAGGAAAGAAAAGCGGGAAGTGAGACGATTTTGAGTCACGGAAACGAACGGACGTGTGTAAAAGAAGAGGTAGTAGAAAAGTGTGTGGTGAACGAAACAAACAACAACTCGGTTGAAAGTAGAGTTGTAACGAACACAAGCTGTTCCGGCATGACGTCAGGATTTGACCCCAAGCTAATTCCCCTGTTTGATGGCAGTAGCACTGATCACTCAGTGCAGGAATGGGTGGAAAAAGCAGAATTAATATGTCAGCTCAGTGGGGTGAAGCGTATAGAATGCGTGGTCCCAATGCGCCTCACTGGGGGAGCATATGCAGTATACCAGCAGTTGGCTGATGAGGAAAAAACAGATTTTGCCTGCATCAAGCGCGCCCTTTTTACAGCATTTGCATTAGATCCAATTACTGCATGGAAGGAATTCATGGCCCAAAAATTACATCCCGGGGAAACAGTGGATGTGTATCTGGCTGAGCTAAAAAAGCTATCGGTCCTTTTTGGAGGGATGTCAGACAAAGGCTTGGTGTGCGCCTTTGTTGCAGGATTACCTAAGAATGTGGAAGATCTGCTCCATGCCTCATCCCAAGTGGACGAGATGGATATATCGGAAGTATTAGCGGGCACGAGCAATACTAAAGAAAAGCCCTAACACTATAGACCAAGTGGCAGCTGTACAATCATCACAGGTTGGATTGCAGGACCTGGGCGCAGCTACAACCTGCTATAAGTGTGGAGGACCCAACCATTTGGCCTGTGATTGTCTTTCGTCACGTCAACCAACTCGGAAACTTGACGGGCCGCAATGCTACAAGTGCAAAAAACGCGGACACCTGGCCCGCACCTGTCCGGGAAACGGGCAAGGGGAAGAAGCTACAGCGCCAGTCTTCTCCCCAGATCGTCATTGAGCAGGGCGCTACCCACTGTAAGCATACACATTAATGGAAGCGAGCGCCTCGCGCTTGTGGACACTGGGTGCACCCAGACTCTCGTAAGCAAGATATGCTGTGCCACTTGGAAAGCAGAGAGAATTCCGGTACTAACTGTAGGCAGAGGTTCACTAGCCTCTTGTGGGGTGAGCATTATCTGCACAAGCATCAACGACGGACCTGCAGTAGCCGTGCGAGCCCTGGTGATGGAGGGAGAGCTTCTCGGGTACGACCTACTCCTGGGTATGGACTTGATTACACAACTGGGTGGAATTACCGTGGACAGAACCGGCAAGGTACAGTTCTCCCGATGTGAGGAACATGTTTGTGCTGCCATAACTCTCGACGAGCCTGACTTTCATGTAGAGTATGATAGAAACACCAATGCATGGACGGCGTCTTGGAAATGGTCAAACGATCAGCCACCAATATCCTTGCGAAACCGGTTATCGGAATATCCCCCACCCATGTGGCTAAGGGAACAGTATGAAGAAGAACTGCAAACGTGGATCGACAATGGCTGGCTTCTTCCATACCCAGAGGATGAGCTTGGCCCCCCGCGAGGGCTGATTCCCTTGATGGCCGTCGTACAAGAGACCAAACAAAAGGTCCGCCCCGTCCTAGACTACCGTGAGCTCAATGAGCATGTCGACCCATATACAGCAAGAGCTGATGTGTGTGCACTCAAATTAAGGGAGTGGCGACAGCAGGGATCGAATGTGGCAACTCTGGACCTACGCAGGGCCTATCTGCAAATATGCATTGAGAAGAAATTGTGGCCATTTCAGACTGTGGAAATTAGAGGAACCTGATATTGTCTAACCAGGCTAGGGTTCGGTCTAAATGTGGCCCCAGGCATTATGACAGCAATCATGCATGCTATCCGGCAGCAAGATGAGGCAGTGCAACAGGCAACATCCTCATACATCGATGATATATTCGTCAATGAGAACCTCATGTCAGCGCAATCGGTTAGAATGCACTTTGAAAGCTTTGGACTGACATGTAAGGAACCAGAGCGTCTGTGCGATGGAGCAAAATTTCTCGGCCTGCACATGCGCAATAGCAAGGAGGGACTTTGCTGGAGAAGAGGAAGTCACATTCCCAAGGTCCCATCAAACATCACTCGACGAACAGTGTTTTCGCTTTGTGGAAAGATGGTAGGCCATTTCCCTGTGTGCAGTTGGCTTAGGGTGGCTGTGGTAGCCATAAAGAGACGTGCAACAGCCGTGTTGTCAGGATGGGACGATGCAGTACACGATTTCACCCTAATGAGCATGTTGACAGAGACTGTGTCCAGAGTGACCAGTGATGACCCCGTTCAGGGAAAGTGGTGCGTCAGCGGGAATGAGTTCACGGTCTGGGTGGATGCTAGTTCACTGGCCCTTGGAGTTGCCCTTGCAGTTAATGATTCCATTATTGAAGATGCCTGTTGGCTTCGGCCAGAGAATGATTCGAGGCACATAAACCTGGCCGAACTTGATGCCACATTGAAGGGCGTTAACGTGGCACTTCAATGGCACGCCAAGGTTCTACATATCATGACTGACTCGGCATGCACTCATCGGTGGATAACCGATGCATTAAGTGGAAGAGCACGGCTGATGACACAAGCATTGAGTGAGATGTTAATTCGAAGACGGCTTGCCACCTTGGTCGACACCATCATCACGGAGTACGACCTGACCGTGGACGTAGTGTTGATCAGGTCTGTGCTCAACAGAGCAGACAAGAGTCCCTCAACGATGGCTTCTGGCTGGTGCTCGGAGAGATGCTGATAATTTGCAAAACACATGTGCAGCAGTTGTGTGTAATGTGGATGCAGCATGCATCATGGACATTCATCGACAGTGTGGACATCCTGGCATCAAGCGGACACTGTACTTTGTCAAGATGATTGATCCAGGAGTAGGAAAAAAAGATATCCAAAGAGTGGTGGAAAGTTGCGAGGCCTGCCAATCCATCGACCCAGCTCCAGCACGATGGAAGAAAGGGGAGTTAGGAGTGAGTGGTAAGTGGCAGAGAGTGGGCATGGACATCACACACTATGGTGGCAACTACTTCCTTACCCTCATCGATTGTGGGCCTACACGTTTCGCAGTCTGGAGACTCCTCGGGCGCCAGAACTCTTGCAACATTATTTGCCAGCTGTCATCTGTGTTCTCTGAAAGAGGTGCGCCCGATGAAGTGCTGACGGACAACGACCCAGCCTTTTGCAGCCATCAGATGAGGCAGTTCTTACAAGAATGGGTGTGCGGCTGCGGTTTAGATACGCTTATGTGCCTTCTGGCAATGGTATAGCTGAGAGAAGCCATCGCAGCATCAAAACAATTGCAGCCAGGAAGAAGTGCACCATCGCAGAAGCTGTGTACTGGTATAATATCATGCCAAAGGATGGCGTCTCTTCAGGAACGGCGCCTGCAAACGCAATCTATCAGTACCGTGTCCGAGAAAAAGGAATCCACCCCGATACAACTGTGGCCACTGAGATAGGACAGAATCGATATGCCAAAGGGGATGCTGTCTGGGTGAAGCCGCCAGGAAACCGATGTACTGACAAGTATAAACGAGGCACAGTGACCGATGTGGTGAGCCAGCAGTGTGTCCAGGTTGATGGTGTACCCTGTCACGTTAGGGACCTACGGCCGGCGACACATGTACCACCTCCAGTGGACGATGAGAGTGATTCTGACTGAGACGAGTGGGCCATCGCTTTGGTTTGCACCATCCCTATCAAGCAGTGACTCTGATATCAGTAACCTCCACAGAGATGAAGCCTTCCCCGACCATCAGGCGGTGGATGAGAGTGCACGCGAAGACGAGAGCAGCACTGTCCCCCTTCGTAGAAGTACCCGATGGCGGCGATCACCACGCCCCTGTCGTCTCTGTGATCATGAAATCAGGGGGGAGTGTGGAGAAAGTGGCTTACCGTTAAAGAGGCTACGCGTTTGTGCCTGCAGAGCACAAACTAAGAATTAAGATGGCGCCCGCATGCGTTTATGTGGAAAAAAGTCTCGGAGAATCTCGTACCCTGATTCCATAAATAACGAGGAAAGAAAAGCGGGAAGTGAGACGATTTTGAGTCACGGAAACGAACAGACATGTGTAAAAGAAGAGGTAGAAGAAAAGAGTGTGGTGAACGAAACAAACAACGACTCGGTTGAAAGTAGAGTTGTAACGAACACAATGACACTCAAGATAAGAACAGTAGTCTGAAGAATCCAAATAATACGAATAATGATTGTCGATGGCAGTGAAAGAGTGTGGGTTAGGGAAGGAAAACACATGCACAAAGATTCATTGGGACAGTTGTTCTCAGACCAAATTAGCAAACGGCTTGCAATATAAATTTGGGAATGGATTATATAGCAGTTTGTGACTCAACCAGTTCCACTTGAAAACATCAACTGTAGGACTTTGCTGTCAATCTAGCCACGTCCTCAGGGTGTTTTATTCAGCAATGAAGCATTTTTTTCTGCTGCTAACATTGCAGGTGGTTTCAATCAACGATTATTTTATTTCTGACAATCTGCCATGCTTGTTTGTTTATAACAAGGTGGCTTGACTTCAACTAAACGATTATTTTATTTTTGACAATCATGTTATGCTGTTCTTTCCGGCCAGGTGTGTGCCCATATCAAGTGCACCTATTCCTGTGAAATGACCCTTTTCAGTACATCCGGCTGTAACAATTCTATCTCATTAATCTGAATCCTCTAGAGACTCTTAGTCTTGATAAATGGTGAACCATCTAATGAATAAAAAGATCCAAATAATGATAGTGTTTGTTTTGGTATCTTTAATCTATGCAGAGAGGGGGGTAAAGATGGTGGACACAAGTAATGTTGTGTTATTTTCAACAAAATAAAATGTCTTTATAAATGTGCAAGTTTAATACATGAGTCTTTTTATTCTCTTCATCGTCACCGATTCTCTCTGCTGCATTCCATAAGTGGCCATCGATCGTCTCATCTGTTTAACAAAGGTGAATAGAACTTCTCTTGCAGCGAAGATACTAGGAGACATTTGCTGCGTTTTCTTCAGGGTTTTTATTTGGAGAGAATTTACTCCTAAGAGGGAGACTAATGTTATCATACCTTGTTGTTTACTTAAATCAATTTTCTAATTTCCACGAAGAAACTGATCTGAAAAGCCTTCATTTTCATTCCGTTCAGAAAATGTGATGTCATTCATCATTTTTCGACTTCCCATTTTCGACTTTATGAATAAGTATAAATTTAAATGAAAGCTGAAAAGATATCTTGCCTCACAACTTCTAATTTAGGTTGTTCTTATAAATCTGGCCCCTAATCTACAGTAAACCCTTACGTCTCTGTAGTAATGTTCCTTGTTTGGGGTGAATGTGAGCTTAAAAAAATAGATTCACAGGTGGAAGTAGTGTTGTATCTGTTCTACCAAAATAGAAGAGGTTAAAATGTGAGTGTAATATATTTATATTAAACTTCTATCTTTCTGCCAATCTTAAATCTGTTTCTCCAGCTTTCTCTCTTTCATCTCAACCTAGACCATTTATTTCAGCAAGAAAGACTATTATCTTATCTAGTTGTTAATTTCTTAAACTCAACTTTCTACCTTAATGAAATGAATGATGCAAGCGGACAGAGATCAAAGTAACATTCACCTTAGACCATTTCTATGTTATTACCAATGTGTCATTCGCATGGCGTCCACTGATAGATTGATGTGAAAATGTTCAGTCTTCTCCCACTCGAAAACTGTGACATCATTAGTCATTGTTCAGCTCCTTTTCTGCCTATGGCGTTTGACCTCTGCCTCAATTTTATGTCACCCATTCTGATAACGGTTCTGATCATCCTGACATGCATTAAATGTAACCCTTGTCAAAACTCACTAGCTAACTTAATTGCTACATAGATAGGGTCTCTAATATGTACTAGAGTTATTATGTAGTGATAAAAAAATAATTGGTTTGTTTTAAAATGTGAGTTTGTTATGGAAATGGACAAGCGTGCAAGAGTTTGTGATTATTGTCGTACTGATACCAAAAACTGGACTATCTAAAACAAAGAACACTTTATTCTGTTATGGTGTTGTTTTTTTTTATTATTGTTTTCTTTTAAAAAAAAAAAAAAAAGTAAAAAAAAAAGTACCTCTTTTTTCTTTATCTATTTTTCAGTTATTTTTTTCTTCCTTTTTTTATTCAAATTTTTGCATTTTTGGCTGCAATGCTTTTTGCACAATTTCTGCACAATTCTTTGCTATTTCTGTTGTCTGTTATGATTGGTTGAGTAAGATCACGTGTTTGCGTTGTTTATTTCTGCTGTGTTTAAAAGAATGACGACAAACACTGATGTATGAACTATATATTAATATACATCTTTATTACGAAGTTTGGCGTGGTTTGCTTGAAGCATTGTTAAAGAATGAAAGGTATGTTTTGAAGGCTTACAATGCAGGAATGTACAGTCGTTATGAGCAGATAAATAATAAATGATTCAATTTTTTTTTTTTTTCATATTATTTTTTTTATTTATATTTATTTATTTATCTACCAGAATTTTTTTTTCAGCTATGGATGGTACTTATCCCAAAGGTTCTTTCGGGTAAAACCCCATCATCAGTGGAGAAATAAATCCTCTCTTTCAGCTGTAAATTGTAAACTTTACAGCCGAGAGAGAGGATTTATTTCTTTGGAATAAGTACCATAGTTGAAAAAAAAATCCAGGTAGATAAATAAATAAATAAAAAAAAGTTTACACTTTACAGCCGAGAGAGAGAGGATTTATTTCTCCACTGATTAAAGATTATTACCCGAAAGGACCTTTCACAGTTGAAAAAAAATTCAGGTGCATAAATATAAATAAAAAATAATATATAAAAATAAATTATTGAATTATTTTATCATTCGTTTATTTATTTATTTACATGTTCATAATGACTGCACATTTCTGCATTGTAAGCCTTCAAAAAATACTTTTTATACATCTTTATTATTGGTGGTGGTGAACGGATGGAGATTAGTGAGGAAAGAGAGTGCATAGGAATTGATGGAGTGGTTTACTCGGACCTGATCGCCAGTCGACTATTGATCTCAATTTCAGGTTAGTTTATATAACAATTTGTGACACCCACACATCCACAAATAAACGTCTACTCTGGGATTTTGACTTTGCTGTTAACATAGGCAAATTGCTAGGACGTTTATTTAGCAATGAGTTATTTCCATTTGCAGCTACCCTTAATAGATAGCATTATCTTTGCAGATGGTTTTGAATCAGTCAACAATTATTTTATTTCTGACTATCGACCGTGTCTTGTTTCTTCTGGTTATAAACCGTGTTTTGTTTTGTTTGGCTAGGTGTATGTCTGTGCCAAGACATATTTTTATTGCTTGTTGAAAAAAAATTAGAAAAGCAATGGTGAGAAGTAAAGCAAGGTTTTACAACTAGATTTTTTTTTTTTTTTTTTTACATAGGAGTCACCACTTATCAAGGCCCGGAGGCCAATCGAGGATAAGAGTTATTGCATGTACAGTAATCAATGGGATAATATCGTAGTAATCTTTAGTGATGGAGATTTGATAAATTGGATTACTTAAGGGGGCGGTTTATCAGGAATTTGTTCATGTTGGACTTGAAGACATCCAAGTTGTAGTTAGCTGGGAAACAAGCAAACGGAAGAGAGTTCCACAGGCATGCACTTCTAAGAAAGAAGCTTTGATCATGGGAGCTACGTTTTGATTTAGGTACAGATAAAGAGTGGGGAAAATTATTGACAGTGGTTTCAGCTGGACGGGTGTTTTTCGTGAAAGATTGGCGAGGGAGGACCAGAGACTCGAGCTCAGAGGAGCACTTATTATGGAAATAATGACAAAACAAAGAAAGGCTCGTAACGTCTCTTCTGTGGGAGAGAGGTTGCAGGGAAGAGAAAGGGGCATCCCCACTAAGCTACTCTTCCTAACACCAATGTGTTACAGATCAGGTGTTCATGAGTTTTGAGATTTTACCTGTAAGTGAGTTATCAGCTAAAGCCAACAGTCCTCATTCGACCTGTTACCAGATGAAGTTGTCTAAACGTATCAGCTTCCTGACCTAAAATGCACCAAACATTGATGTTATTGTTTTTTCCTTCTCTTTGCAAAACTCAATCATGTTCTGCAACGCCAAAAAAAATTGTTCCCTAAAAAACACCCAAACTAAATATCATGAATAAATATTTGTAGATATAAAGATCCATCCATAGCCATGGGCCCCTGAAGGGGCATAGGCCATCCACAACTTTGTAGATGCTTTTGTAGCGAGGAGTTCTTTTATCGGGGTGAGGGTGCTGGTTCCACGCCCAACCTTCCCAGAAAGTAGATACAGCGCCTAGCCTTCCCAAATGGTCACTCATCTAGTACTGGCCAGTAGCTAATTAACGTTGGTGAACTGGCGAGAACCGATGTGTCAATGTGATTGTGCTGTATAGATATAAAGAGCTCAAAGCATAAAAACTTTCACCGAAATAGTTGAACCTGAAACGGGTTGACATGCCATAAAACAAAACAACCAAACCAAACACCATGAATAAATATTTCAAGATATAAAGAACATGATGCATAAAAACTTTTTTTTTTTTCCTAAAATTATCGGATTCGGCACTGAATAACCCAAAAAGGGTTGATATGCCGTAAAACAAAACAATCAAACCAAACCAACCTCACTCAACTTCAGGTGCTCTAGTTCATTTTTTTTTGTTTTGTTTTTACATATGCATAACCACTTATCAAGGCCCAGAGACCACTCGGGATAATGTAATGTAGTAATGGAGATTTGATAAATTGGATTACTTAAGGGGGCGGTTTATCAGGAATTTGTTTATGTTGGACTTGAAGACATCCAAGTTGTAGCTAGCTGGGAAACAAGCAAACGGAAGAGAGTTCCACAGGCATGCACTTCTAAGAAAGAAGCTTTGATCATGGGAGCTACGTTTTGATTTAGGTACAGATAAAGAGTGGGGAAAATTATTGACAGTGGTTTCAGCTGGATGGGTGTTTTTCGTGAAAGATTGGCGAGGGAGGACCAGAGATTGGAGCTCAGACGAGCACTTATTATGGAAATAACGATAAAACAAAGACAGGCTCGTAATGTCTCTTCTGTGGGAGAGAGGTTGCAGGGAAGAGAAAAGGGCATCCCCACTCAGCTACTCTTCCTAACACCAATGTGTTACAGATCAGGTGTTCATGAGTTTTGAGATTTTACCTGTAAGTGAGTTACCAGCTAAAGCCAACAGTCCTCACTCGACCTGTTACCAGATGAAGTTGTCTAAACGTATCAGCTTCCTGACCTAAAATGCACCAAACATTGATGTTATTGTGTTTTCCCTTCTCTTTGCAAAACTCAATCATGTTCTGCAACGCCAAAAAAAATTGTTCCCTAAAAAACACCCAAACTAAATATCATGAATAAAGATCCATCAATAGCCATGAGCCCCATTAGGGGCATAGGCCATCCACAACTTTGTAGATGCTTTTGTAGCGAGGAGTTCTTTTATCGGGGTGAGGGTGCTGGTTCCACGCCCAACCTTCCCAGAAAGTAGATACAGCGCCTAGCCTTCCCAAATGGTCACTCATCTAGTACTGGCCAGTAGCTAATTAACGTTGGTGAACTGGCGAGAACCGATGTGTCAATGTGATTGTGCTGTATAGATATAAAGAGCTCAAAGCATAAAAACTTTCACCGAAATAGTTGAACCTGAAACGGGTTGACATGCCATAAAACAAAACAACCAAACCAAACACCATGAATAAATATTTCAAGATATAAAGAACATGATGCATAAAAACTTTTTTTTTTTTCCTAAAATTATCGGATTCGGCACTGAATAACCCAAAAAGGGTTGATATGCCGTAAAACAAAACAATCAAACCAAACCAACCTCACTCAACTTCAGGTGCTCTAGTTCATTTTTTTTTGTTTTGTTTTTACATATGCATAACCACTTATCAAGGCCCAGAGACCACTCGGGATAATGTAATGTAGTAATGGAGATTTGATAAATTGGATTACTTAAGGGGGCGGTTTATCAGGAATTTGTTTATGTTGGACTTGAAGACATCCAAGTTGTAGCTAGCTGGGAAACAAGCAAACGGAAGAGAGTTCCACAGGCATGCACTTCTAAGAAAGAAGCTTTGATCATGGGAGCTACGTTTTGATTTAGGTACAGATAAAGAGTGGGGAAAATTATTGACAGTGGTTTCAGCTGGACGGGTGTTTTTCGTGAAAGATTGGCGAGGGAGGACCAGAGATTGGAGCTCAGACGAGCACTTATTATGGAAATAACGATAAAACAAAGACAGGCTCGTAATGTCTCTTCTGTGGGAGAGAGGTTGCAGGGAAGAGAAAAGGGCATCCCCACTCAGCTACTCTTCCTAACACCAATGTGTTACAGATCAGGTGTTCATGAGTTTTGAGATTTTACCTGTAAGTGAGTTACCAGCTAAAGCCAACAGTCCTCACTCGACCTGTTACCAGATGAAGTTGTCTAAACGTATCAGCTTCCTGACCTAAAATGCACCAAACATTGATGTTATTGTGTTTTCCCTTCTCTTTGCAAAACTCAATCATGTTCTGCAACGCCAAAAAAAATTGTTCCCTAAAAAACACCCAAACTAAATATCATGAATAAAGATCCATCAATAGCCATGAGCCCCATTAGGGGCATAGGCCATCCACAACTTTGTAGATGCTTTTGTAGCGAGGAGTTCTTTTATCGGGGTGAGGGTGCTGGTTCCACGCCCAACCTTCCCAGAAAGTAGATACAGCGCCTAGCCTTCCCAAATGGTCACTCATCTAGTACTGGCCAGTAGCTAATTAACGTTGGTGAACTGGCGAGAACCGATGTGTCAATGTGATTGTGCTGTATAGATATAAAGAGCTCAAAGCATAAAAACTTTCACCGAAATAGTTGAACCTGAAACGGGTTGACATTCCATAAAACAAAACAACCAAACCAAACACCATGAATAAATATTTCAAGATATAAAGAACATGATGCATAAAAACTTTTTTTTTTTTCCTAAAATTATCGGATTCGGCACTGAATAACCCAAAAAGGGTTGATATGCCGTAAAACAAAACAATCAAACCAAACCAACCTCACTCAACTTCAGGTGCTCTAGTTCATTTTTTTTTGTTTTGTTTTTACATATGCATAACCACTTATCAAGGCCCAGAGACCACTCGGGATAATGTAATGTAGTAATGGAGATTTGATAAATTGGATTACTTAAGGGGGCGGTTTATCAGGAATTTGTTTATGTTGGACTTGAAGACATCCAAGTTGTAGCTAGCTGGGAAACAAGCAAACGGAAGAGAGTTCCACAGGCATGCACTTCTAAGAAAGAAGCTTTGATCATGGGAGCTACGTTTTGATTTAGGTACAGATAAAGAGTGGGGAAAATTATTGACAGTGGTTTCAGCTGGACGGGTGTTTTTCGTGAAAGATTGGCGAGGGAGGACCAGAGATTGGAGCTCAGACGAGCACTTATTATGGAAATAACGATAAAACAAAGACAGGCTCGTAATGTCTCTTCTGTGGGAGAGAGGTTGCAGGGAAGAGAAAAGGGCATCCCCACTCAGCTACTCTTCCTAACACCAATGTGTTACAGATCAGGTGTTCATGAGTTTTGAGATTTTACCTGTAAGTGAGTTACCAGCTAAAGCCAACAGTCCTCACTCGACCTGTTACCAGATGAAGTTGTCTAAACGTATCAGCTTCCTGACCTAAAATGCACCAAACATTGATGTTATTGTGTTTTCCCTTCTCTTTGCAAAACTCAATCATGTTCTGCAACGCCAAAAAAAATTGTTCCCTAAAAAACACCCAAACTAAATATCATGAATAAAGATCCATCAATAGCCATGAGCCCCATTAGGGGCATAGGCCATCCACAACTTTGTAGATGCTTTTGTAGCGAGGAGTTCTTTTATCGGGGTGAGGGTGCTGGTTCCACGCCCAACCTTCCCAGAAAGTAGATACAGCGCCTAGCCTTCCCAAATGGTCACTCATCTAGTACTGGCCAGTAGCTAATTAACGTTGGTGAACTGGCGAGAACCGATGTGTCAATGTGATTGTGCTGTATAGATATAAAGAGCTCAAAGCATAAAAACTTTCACCGAAATAGTTGAACCTGAAACGGGTTGACATTCCATAAAACAAAACAACCAAACCAAACACCATGAATAAATATTTCAAGATATAAAGAACATGATGCATAAAAACTTTTTTTTTTTTCCTAAAATTATCGGATTCGGCACTGAATAACCCAAAAAGGGTTGATATGCCGTAAAACAAAACAATCAAACCAAACCAACCTCACTCAACTTCAGGTGCTCTAGTTCATTTTTTTTTGTTTTGTTTTTACATATGCATAACCACTTATCAAGGCCCAGAGACCACTCGGGATAATGTAATGTAGTAATGGAGATTTGATAAATTGGATTACTTAAGGGGGCGGTTTATCAGGAATTTGTTTATGTTGGACTTGAAGACATCCAAGTTGTAGCTAGCTGGGAAACAAGCAAACGGAAGAGAGTTCCACAGGCATGCACTTCTAAGAAAGAAGCTTTGATCATGGGAGCTACGTTTTGATTTAGGTACAGATAAAGAGTGGGGAAAATTATTGACAGTGGTTTCAGCTGGACGGGTGTTTTTCGTGAAAGATTGGCGAGGGAGGACCAGAGATTGGAGCTCAGACGAGCACTTATTATGGAAATAACGATAAAACAAAGACAGGCTCGTAATGTCTCTTCTGTGGGAGAGAGGTTGCAGGGAAGAGAAAAGGGCATCCCCACTCAGCTACTCTTCCTAACACCAATGTGTTACAGATCAGGTGTTCATGAGTTTTGAGATTTTACCTGTAAGTGAGTTACCAGCTAAAGCCAACAGTCCTCACTCGACCTGTTACCAGATGAAGTTGTCTAAACGTATCAGCTTCCTGACCTAAAATGCACCAAACATTGATGTTATTGTGTTTTCCCTTCTCTTTGCAAAACTCAATCATGTTCTGCAACGCCAAAAAAAATTGTTCCCTAAAAAACACCCAAACTAAATATCATGAATAAAGATCCATCAATAGCCATGAGCCCCATTAGGGGCATAGGCCATCCACAACTTTGTAGATGCTTTTGTAGCGAGGAGTTCTTTTATCGGGGTGAGGGTGCTGGTTCCACGCCCAACCTTCCCAGAAAGTAGATACAGCGCCTAGCCTTCCCAAATGGTCACTCATCTAGTACTGGCCAGTAGCTAATTAACGTTGGTGAACTGGCGAGAACCGATGTGTCAATGTGATTGTGCTGTATAGATATAAAGAGCTCAAAGCATAAAAACTTTCACCGAAATAGTTGAACCTGAAACGGGTTGACATTCCATAAAACAAAACAACCAAACCAAACACCATGAATAAATATTTCAAGATATAAAGAACATGATGCATAAAAACTTTTTTTTTTTTCCTAAAATTATCGGATTCGGCACTGAATAACCCAAAAAGGGTTGATATGCCGTAAAACAAAACAATCAAACCAAACCAACCTCACTCAACTTCAGGTGCTCTAGTTCATTTTTTTTTGTTTTGTTTTTACATATGCATAACCACTTATCAAGGCCCAGAGACCACTCGGGATAATGTAATGTAGTAATGGAGATTTGATAAATTGGATTACTTAAGGGGGCGGTTTATCAGGAATTTGTTTATGTTGGACTTGAAGACATCCAAGTTGTAGCTAGCTGGGAAACAAGCAAACGGAAGAGAGTTCCACAGGCATGCACTTCTAAGAAAGAAGCTTTGATCATGGGAGCTACGTTTTGATTTAGGTACAGATAAAGAGTGGGGAAAATTATTGACAGTGGTTTCAGCTGGACGGGTGTTTTTCGTGAAAGATTGGCGAGGGAGGACCAGAGATTGGAGCTCAGACGAGCACTTATTATGGAAATAACGATAAAACAAAGACAGGCTCGTAATGTCTCTTCTGTGGGAGAGAGGTTGCAGGGAAGAGAAAAGGGCATCCCCACTCAGCTACTCTTCCTAACACCAATGTGTTACAGATCAGGTGTTCATGAGTTTTGAGATTTTACCTGTAAGTGAGTTACCAGCTAAAGCCAACAGTCCTCACTCGACCTGTTACCAGATGAAGTTGTCTAAACGTATCAGCTTCCTGACCTAAAATGCACCAAACATTGATGTTATTGTGTTTTCCCTTCTCTTTGCAAAACTCAATCATGTTCTGCAACGCCAAAAAAAATTGTTCCCTAAAAAACACCCAAACTAAATATCATGAATAAAGATCCATCAATAGCCATGAGCCCCATTAGGGGCATAGGCCATCCACAACTTTGTAGATGCTTTTGTAGCGAGGAGTTCTTTTATCGGGGTGAGGGTGCTGGTTCCACGCCCAACCTTCCCAGAAAGTAGATACAGCGCCTAGCCTTCCCAAATGGTCACTCATCTAGTACTGGCCAGTAGCTAATTAACGTTGGTGAACTGGCGAGAACCGATGTGTCAATGTGATTGTGCTGTATAGATATAAAGAGCTCAAAGCATAAAAACTTTCACCGAAATAGTTGAACCTGAAACGGGTTGACATTCCATAAAACAAAACAACCAAACCAAACACCATGAATAAATATTTCAAGATATAAAGAACATGATGCATAAAAACTTTTTTTTTTTTCCTAAAATTATCGGATTCGGCACTGAATAACCCAAAAAGGGTTGATATGCCGTAAAACAAAACAATCAAACCAAACCAACCTCACTCAACTTCAGGTGCTCTAGTTCATTTTTTTTTGTTTTGTTTTTACATATGCATAACCACTTATCAAGGCCCAGAGACCACTCGGGATAATGTAATGTAGTAATGGAGATTTGATAAATTGGATTACTTAAGGGGGCGGTTTATCAGGAATTTGTTTATGTTGGACTTGAAGACATCCAAGTTGTAGCTAGCTGGGAAACAAGCAAACGGAAGAGAGTTCCACAGGCATGCACTTCTAAGAAAGAAGCTTTGATCATGGGAGCTACGTTTTGATTTAGGTACAGATAAAGAGTGGGGAAAATTATTGACAGTGGTTTCAGCTGGACGGGTGTTTTTCGTGAAAGATTGGCGAGGGAGGACCAGAGATTGGAGCTCAGACGAGCACTTATTATGGAAATAACGATAAAACAAAGACAGGCTCGTAATGTCTCTTCTGTGGGAGAGAGGTTGCAGGGAAGAGAAAAGGGCATCCCCACTCAGCTACTCTTCCTAACACCAATGTGTTACAGATCAGGTGTTCATGAGTTTTGAGATTTTACCTGTAAGTGAGTTACCAGCTAAAGCCAACAGTCCTCACTCGACCTGTTACCAGATGAAGTTGTCTAAACGTATCAGCTTCCTGACCTAAAATGCACCAAACATTGATGTTATTGTGTTTTCCCTTCTCTTTGCAAAACTCAATCATGTTCTGCAACGCCAAAAAAAATTGTTCCCTAAAAAACACCCAAACTAAATATCATGAATAAAGATCCATCAATAGCCATGAGCCCCATTAGGGGCATAGGCCATCCACAACTTTGTAGATGCTTTTGTAGCGAGGAGTTCTTTTATCGGGGTGAGGGTGCTGGTTCCACGCCCAACCTTCCCAGAAAGTAGATACAGCGCCTAGCCTTCCCAAATGGTCACTCATCTAGTACTGGCCAGTAGCTAATTAACGTTGGTGAACTGGCGAGAACCGATGTGTCAATGTGATTGTGCTGTATAGATATAAAGAGCTCAAAGCATAAAAACTTTCACCGAAATAGTTGAACCTGAAACGGGTTGACATTCCATAAAACAAAACAACCAAACCAAACACCATGAATAAATATTTCAAGATATAAAGAACATGATGCATAAAAACTTTTTTTTTTTTCCTAAAATTATCGGATTCGGCACTGAATAACCCAAAAAGGGTTGATATGCCGTAAAACAAAACAATCAAACCAAACCAACCTCACTCAACTTCAGGTGCTCTAGTTCATTTTTTTTTGTTTTGTTTTTACATATGCATAACCACTTATCAAGGCCCAGAGACCACTCGGGATAATGTAATGTAGTAATGGAGATTTGATAAATTGGATTACTTAAGGGGGCGGTTTATCAGGAATTTGTTTATGTTGGACTTGAAGACATCCAAGTTGTAGCTAGCTGGGAAACAAGCAAACGGAAGAGAGTTCCACAGGCATGCACTTCTAAGAAAGAAGCTTTGATCATGGGAGCTACGTTTTGATTTAGGTACAGATAAAGAGTGGGGAAAATTATTGACAGTGGTTTCAGCTGGACGGGTGTTTTTCGTGAAAGATTGGCGAGGGAGGACCAGAGATTGGAGCTCAGACGAGCACTTATTATGGAAATAACGATAAAACAAAGACAGGCTCGTAATGTCTCTTCTGTGGGAGAGAGGTTGCAGGGAAGAGAAAAGGGCATCCCCACTCAGCTACTCTTCCTAACACCAATGTGTTACAGATCAGGTGTTCATGAGTTTTGAGATTTTACCTGTAAGTGAGTTACCAGCTAAAGCCAACAGTCCTCACTCGACCTGTTACCAGATGAAGTTGTCTAAACGTATCAGCTTCCTGACCTAAAATGCACCAAACATTGATGTTATTGTGTTTTCCCTTCTCTTTGCAAAACTCAATCATGTTCTGCAACGCCAAAAAAAATTGTTCCCTAAAAAACACCCAAACTAAATATCATGAATAAAGATCCATCAATAGCCATGAGCCCCATTAGGGGCATAGGCCATCCACAACTTTGTAGATGCTTTTGTAGCGAGGAGTTCTTTTATCGGGGTGAGGGTGCTGGTTCCACGCCCAACCTTCCCAGAAAGTAGATACAGCGCCTAGCCTTCCCAAATGGTCACTCATCTAGTACTGGCCAGTAGCTAATTAACGTTGGTGAACTGGCGAGAACCGATGTGTCAATGTGATTGTGCTGTATAGATATAAAGAGCTCAAAGCATAAAAACTTTCACCGAAATAGTTGAACCTGAAAAGGGTTGATATGCCATAAAACAAAACAACCAAACCAAACACCATGAATAAATATTTCAAGATATAAAGAACATGATGCATAAAAACTTTTTTTTTTTTTCTAAAATTATCGGATTCGGCACTGAATAACCCAAAAAGGGTTGATATGCCGTAAAACAAAACAATCAAACCAAACCAACCTCACTCAACTTCAGGTGCTCTAGTTCATTTTTTTTTGTTTTGTTTTTACATATGCATAACCACTTATCAAGGCCCAGAGACCACTCGGGATAATGTAATGTAGTAATGGAGATTTGATAAATTGGATTACTTAAGGGGGCGGTTTATCAGGAATTTGTTTATGTTGGACTTGAAGACATCCAAGTTGTAGCTAGCTGGGAAACAAGCAAACGGAAGAGAGTTCCACAGGCATGCACTTCTAAGAAAGAAGCTTTGATCATGGGAGCTACGTTTTGATTTAGGTACAGATAAAGAGTGGGGAAAATTATTGACAGTGGTTTCAGCTGGACGGGTGTTTTTCGTGAAAGATTGGCGAGGGAGGACCAGAGATTGGAGCTCAGACGAGCACTTATTATGGAAATAACGATAAAACAAAGACAGGCTCGTAATGTCTCTTCTGTGGGAGAGAGGTTGCAGGGAAGAGAAAAGGGCATCCCCACTCAGCTACTCTTCCTAACACCAATGTGTTACAGATCAGGTGTTCATGAGTTTTGAGATTTTACCTGTAAGTGAGTTACCAGCTAAAGCCAACAGTCCTCACTCGACCTGTTACCAGATGAAGTTGTCTAAACGTATCAGCTTCCTGACCTAAAATGCACCAAACATTGATGTTATTGTGTTTTCCCTTCTCTTTGCAAAACTCAATCATGTTCTGCAACGCCAAAAAAAATTGTTCCCTAAAAAACACCCAAACTAAATATCATGAATAAAGATCCATCAATAGCCATGAGCCCCATTAGGGGCATAGGCCATCCACAACTTTGTAGATGCTTTTGTAGCGAGGAGTTCTTTTATCGGGGTGAGGGTGCTGGTTCCACGCCCAACCTTCCCAGAAAGTAGATACAGCGCCTAGCCTTCCCAAATGGTCACTCATCTAGTACTGGCCAGTAGCTAATTAACGTTGGTGAACTGGCGAGAACCGATGTGTCAATGTGATTGTGCTGTATAGATATAAAGAGCTCAAAGCATAAAAACTTTCACCGAAATAGTTGAACCTGAAAAGGGTTGATATGCCATAAAACAAAACAACCAAACCAAACACCATGAATAAATATTTCAAGATATAAAGAACATGATGCATAAAAACTTTTTTTTTTTTTCTAAAATTATCGGATTCGGCACTGAATAACCCAAAAAGGGTTGATATGCCGTAAAACAAAACAATCAAACCAAACCAACCTCACTCAACTTCAGGTGCTCTAGTTCATTTTTTTTTGTTTTGTTTTTACATATGCATAACCACTTATCAAGGCCCAGAGACCACTCGGGATAATGTAATGTAGTAATGGAGATTTGATAAATTGGATTACTTAAGGGGGCGGTTTATCAGGAATTTGTTTATGTTGGACTTGAAGACATCCAAGTTGTAGCTAGCTGGGAAACAAGCAAACGGAAGAGAGTTCCACAGGCATGCACTTCTAAGAAAGAAGCTTTGATCATGGGAGCTACGTTTTGATTTAGGTACAGATAAAGAGTGGGGAAAATTATTGACAGTGGTTTCAGCTGGACGGGTGTTTTTCGTGAAAGATTGGCGAGGGAGGACCAGAGATTGGAGCTCAGACGAGCACTTATTATGGAAATAACGATAAAACAAAGACAGGCTCGTAATGTCTCTTCTGTGGGAGAGAGGTTGCAGGGAAGAGAAAAGGGCATCCCCACTCAGCTACTCTTCCTAACACCAATGTGTTACAGATCAGGTGTTCATGAGTTTTGAGATTTTACCTGTAAGTGAGTTACCAGCTAAAGCCAACAGTCCTCACTCGACCTGTTACCAGATGAAGTTGTCTAAACGTATCAGCTTCCTGACCTAAAATGCACCAAACATTGATGTTATTGTGTTTTCCCTTCTCTTTGCAAAACTCAATCATGTTCTGCAACGCCAAAAAAAATTGTTCCCTAAAAAACACCCAAACTAAATATCATGAATAAAGATCCATCAATAGCCATGAGCCCCATTAGGGGCATAGGCCATCCACAACTTTGTAGATGCTTTTGTAGCGAGGAGTTCTTTTATCGGGGTGAGGGTGCTGGTTCCACGCCCAACCTTCCCAGAAAGTAGATACAGCGCCTAGCCTTCCCAAATGGTCACTCATCTAGTACTGGCCAGTAGCTAATTAACGTTGGTGAACTGGCGAGAACCGATGTGTCAATGTGATTGTGCTGTATAGATATAAAGAGCTCAAAGCATAAAAACTTTCACCGAAATAGTTGAACCTGAAACGGGTTGACATTCCATAAAACAAAACAACCAAACCAAACACCATGAATAAATATTTCAAGATATAAAGAACATGATGCATAAAAACTTTTTTTTTTTTCCTAAAATTATCGGATTCGGCACTGAATAACCCAAAAAGGGTTGATATGCCGTAAAACAAAACAATCAAACCAAACCAACCTCACTCAACTTCAGGTGCTCTAGTTCATTTTTTTTTGTTTTGTTTTTACATATGCATAACCACTTATCAAGGCCCAGAGACCACTCGGGATAATGTAATGTAGTAATGGAGATTTGATAAATTGGATTACTTAAGGGGGCGGTTTATCAGGAATTTGTTTATGTTGGACTTGAAGACATCCAAGTTGTAGCTAGCTGGGAAACAAGCAAACGGAAGAGAGTTCCACAGGCATGCACTTCTAAGAAAGAAGCTTTGATCATGGGAGCTACGTTTTGATTTAGGTACAGATAAAGAGTGGGGAAAATTATTGACAGTGGTTTCAGCTGGACGGGTGTTTTTCGTGAAAGATTGGCGAGGGAGGACCAGAGATTGGAGCTCAGACGAGCACTTATTATGGAAATAACGATAAAACAAAGACAGGCTCGTAATGTCTCTTCTGTGGGAGAGAGGTTGCAGGGAAGAGAAAAGGGCATCCCCACTCAGCTACTCTTCCTAACACCAATGTGTTACAGATCAGGTGTTCATGAGTTTTGAGATTTTACCTGTAAGTGAGTTACCAGCTAAAGCCAACAGTCCTCACTCGACCTGTTACCAGATGAAGTTGTCTAAACGTATCAGCTTCCTGACCTAAAATGCACCAAACATTGATGTTATTGTGTTTTCCCTTCTCTTTGCAAAACTCAATCATGTTCTGCAACGCCAAAAAAAATTGTTCCCTAAAAAACACCCAAACTAAATATCATGAATAAAGATCCATCAATAGCCATGAGCCCCATTAGGGGCATAGGCCATCCACAACTTTGTAGATGCTTTTGTAGCGAGGAGTTCTTTTATCGGGGTGAGGGTGCTGGTTCCACGCCCAACCTTCCCAGAAAGTAGATACAGCGCCTAGCCTTCCCAAATGGTCACTCATCTAGTACTGGCCAGTAGCTAATTAACGTTGGTGAACTGGCGAGAACCGATGTGTCAATGTGATTGTGCTGTATAGATATAAAGAGCTCAAAGCATAAAAACTTTCACCGAAATAGTTGAACCTGAAAAGGGTTGATATGCCATAAAACAAAACAACCAAACCAAACACCATGAATAAATATTTCAAGATATAAAGAACATGATGCATAAAAACTTTTTTTTTTTTTCTAAAATTATCGGATTCGGCACTGAATAACCCAAAAAGGGTTGATATGCCGTAAAACAAAACAATCAAACCAAACCAACCTCACTCAACTTCAGGTGCTCTAGTTCATTTTTTTTTGTTTTGTTTTTACATATGCATAACCACTTATCAAGGCCCAGAGACCACTCGGGATAATGTAATGTAGTAATGGAGATTTGATAAATTGGATTACTTAAGGGGGCGGTTTATCAGGAATTTGTTTATGTTGGACTTGAAGACATCCAAGTTGTAGCTAGCTGGGAAACAAGCAAACGGAAGAGAGTTCCACAGGCATGCACTTCTAAGAAAGAAGCTTTGATCATGGGAGCTACGTTTTGATTTAGGTACAGATAAAGAGTGGGGAAAATTATTGACAGTGGTTTCAGCTGGACGGGTGTTTTTCGTGAAAGATTGGCGAGGGAGGACCAGAGATTGGAGCTCAGACGAGCACTTATTATGGAAATAACGATAAAACAAAGACAGGCTCGTAATGTCTCTTCTGTGGGAGAGAGGTTGCAGGGAAGAGAAAAGGGCATCCCCACTCAGCTACTCTTCCTAACACCAATGTGTTACAGATCAGGTGTTCATGAGTTTTGAGATTTTACCTGTAAGTGAGTTACCAGCTAAAGCCAACAGTCCTCACTCGACCTGTTACCAGATGAAGTTGTCTAAACGTATCAGCTTCCTGACCTAAAATGCACCAAACATTGATGTTATTGTGTTTTCCCTTCTCTTTGCAAAACTCAATCATGTTCTGCAACGCCAAAAAAAATTGTTCCCTAAAAAACACCCAAACTAAATATCATGAATAAAGATCCATCAATAGCCATGAGCCCCATTAGGGGCATAGGCCATCCACAACTTTGTAGATGCTTTTGTAGCGAGGAGTTCTTTTATCGGGGTGAGGGTGCTGGTTCCACGCCCAACCTTCCCAGAAAGTAGATACAGCGCCTAGCCTTCCCAAATGGTCACTCATCTAGTACTGGCCAGTAGCTAATTAACGTTGGTGAACTGGCGAGAACCGATGTGTCAATGTGATTGTGCTGTATAGATATAAAGAGCTCAAAGCATAAAAACTTTCACCGAAATAGTTGAACCTGAAACGGGTTGACATTCCATAAAACAAAACAACCAAACCAAACACCATGAATAAATATTTCAAGATATAAAGAACATGATGCATAAAAACTTTTTTTTTTTCCTAAAATTATCGGATTCGGCACTGAATAACCCAAAAAGGGTTGATATGCCGTAAAACAAAACAATCAAACCAAACCAACCTCACTCAACTTCAGGTGCTCTAGTTCATTTTTTTTTGTTTTGTTTTTACATATGCATAACCACTTATCAAGGCCCAGAGACCACTCGGGATAATGTAATGTAGTAATGGAGATTTGATAAATTGGATTACTTAAGGGGGCGGTTTATCAGGAATTTGTTTATGTTGGACTTGAAGACATCCAAGTTGTAGCTAGCTGGGAAACAAGCAAACGGAAGAGAGTTCCACAGGCATGCACTTCTAAGAAAGAAGCTTTGATCATGGGAGCTACGTTTTGATTTAGGTACAGATAAAGAGTGGGGAAAATTATTGACAGTGGTTTCAGCTGGACGGGTGTTTTTCGTGAAAGATTGGCGAGGGAGGACCAGAGATTGGAGCTCAGACGAGCACTTATTATGGAAATAACGATAAAACAAAGACAGGCTCGTAATGTCTCTTCTGTGGGAGAGAGGTTGCAGGGAAGAGAAAAGGGCATCCCCACTCAGCTACTCTTCCTAACACCAATGTGTTACAGATCAGGTGTTCATGAGTTTTGAGATTTTACCTGTAAGTGAGTTACCAGCTAAAGCCAACAGTCCTCACTCGACCTGTTACCAGATGAAGTTGTCTAAACGTATCAGCTTCCTGACCTAAAATGCACCAAACATTGATGTTATTGTGTTTTCCCTTCTCTTTGCAAAACTCAATCATGTTCTGCAACGCCAAAAAAAATTGTTCCCTAAAAAACACCCAAACTAAATATCATGAATAAAGATCCATCAATAGCCATGAGCCCCATTAGGGGCATAGGCCATCCACAACTTTGTAGATGCTTTTGTAGCGAGGAGTTCTTTTATCGGGGTGAGGGTGCTGGTTCCACGCCCAACCTTCCCAGAAAGTAGATACAGCGCCTAGCCTTCCCAAATGGTCACTCATCTAGTACTGGCCAGTAGCTAATTAACGTTGGTGAACTGGCGAGAACCGATGTGTCAATGTGATTGTGCTGTATAGATATAAAGAGCTCAAAGCATAAAAACTTTCACCGAAATAGTTGAACCTGAAAAGGGTTGATATGCCATAAAACAAAACAACCAAACCAAACACCATGAATAAATATTTCAAGATATAAAGAACATGATGCATAAAAACTTTTTTTTTTTTTCTAAAATTATCGGATTCGGCACTGAATAACCCAAAAAGGGTTGATATGCCGTAAAACAAAACAATCAAACCAAACACCATGAATAAATATTTCAAGACTGAGTTAGTCAGTTAGAGTTTCAGGTGCTTTAGTTCATTTTTTTTTTGTTTTTTGTTTTTTTTACATATGCATAACCACTTATCAAGGCCCAGAGACCACTCGGGGATAAGGGTTAAGAGTATACAGTAGTCAATTGGACAATATAGTAATCGTTAGTAATTGAAATTTGCTAAATTTGTTAACAAGTGGAACGGCTCATCAAGAACTTGCTTACGTTGAACTTGAAGACAACCATATTATAGACAGCTGGAAAGCAGGAAAACGGAAGACAATTCCACAGGCGTGCAGTTCTTAGAAAGAAGCTTTGTTCATGGAATCTATGCTTAGGTTTAGGCACAGATAAAGAATGGGGGGGGGGAATTATTGATAGTGTTTTCAACTAGACGAGTGTTTCTTGTGAAAGTTTGGCGAGGGGGGACCATACATTGAAGCTCAGTCGAACACTTTCCATGAAAATAACGATAAAGCAGAGACAAACTCACATCTCTTCTGTGAGATAGAGGTTGCAGTGAAGAGAAAAGGACATGTCCTATGAGGCTACAAAGTCTATTTTTCTTTACAATAGGCATTCGATACCTATTTAACCCCTAACCCTATCTAAATAGGACGAGTCCCACACCACCCTCTAGAATGAACTATTAGTTGATCCGAAACTGATTACGGATTATTCATAGCTGGCCACCTGGAAGCCGTTCTCATGGCCTTCCAGTGGAATGGTAAATCGTCGGTCCATACACGGTTGTTTTATAGGAAGTCTTAACAAGAACTGTAATATTTTGTAGCAACATGGACATTAAATAAAAGGAAAATGAAACCCTTTTATAAACAACTAGCCTAGGTGGCCAGCGTTGCCCGAGTGTTTGGAGGTGTGTGTTGAGCAAAAAAAAAGAACATGTGGTGGTAGGCAGACAGGCTCGAACTCATACCACGAAAGAGGAAAAGAATGGAGGAAAAAGAATGTGACGTCTTTGCTGTTGCATCCATCGCCAAACCAGAATTGACAATGGTTTAAATTAAGGCTAGTCAATCGAAAAAGGGGGATGACTTTCGAAAACATTGGCGAAAAAAGCGACCCCTTCCTGTAGAAAAGTGCCCAGTTGAGGGTGAAAGAATTAATGTTTTTGGCCAATTTTTCGACATTTGTCGTCTGAAGGGTCGAGCTTTAAAACGATACTGATCTCCTGAAAATCCGTCGCCTCTGTCGAAAGTTTTAGGCAGACATACATACATACATTTAAACAGGCAGGTGATTTTTATTACAGACTAGCGGGGGTACTCGGCGATGCCCGAGTGTTTCAAAACAAAAGAATAAGCGAAGACTTCTTGCCCGGGTGTTTGTGTCGAGGGGGGGGGTGCTTTTGGGTAAATTAAAACAAAAGACGTTGCCTGAGTGTTTGTGTCGGGAGGTGGGGGTTAAAAAAAATTTTTGGTAGGTAAGTAGGAAGGATTGAACCTGAAACCTTGAAGCAAAGTTGGAAAATAAAGTGTGAAAACAAACGTGCGACACTAACCACTGGGTCAGCAAGAAGTAGTAGAGGAAAGATATTTGAATATATTTAAGTATTAAGAATTGGCAGGTGCCCGTACTTGATGACTTAATGACTTAATGAGGTCAACTTTGACTGTGGGGTAGTATTTTATTTACTGCGGGGCAGTAAATAAAATCCACACGCGGTGATCGGAAAATGCGGAATATTTAGCTTTTCAAACTCGGGCAAATTAAATAGACAGGCGGACCCCATTGTTAACTCGTAGATATTCCCAAATGATCACCCATTTTAGTAGTTTAGATTCAACGTCGCTTAACTTCAATCATTAAACTGGAACCGGTGTCAGCATGATTGTGCCATATATTTATAGGAGGTACTTACAGTATTGGGTGAAGATAGCCGGAAGTTAAGAGAGTGTCAGAGTGAAGAAATTAATTTTTTTCTACTCATTTTCCACTTAAGGAATATTGCCAATTGGACGTAAGGGACTTCTATTTGGGAGCATGTCTAGCTTGCTTATATTTATCCATATTGCATTCAACCTATCTATTCATATGCTAGCATTTCAGTCCAGCGTTGCCTGGGTGTTTGGGGGTGTATGTCAAGCAAAAAAAAAAAAAAAAGCGGTCAATTTTTTTATGACCTCTTAACATTTATTGTTTGGGACTCAAATCAAGTTATTAAGTTAGATCTATGTCCAAGGAACCTATATCTAAAATTTCAAGTGTTTAGACCCAAAATTGTCGGAGGAGTTTGGTAGAGTTCTCAAAGGTCAAATCGTTGAACTTTGACCCCTTAACAGCCAAATTTCTGGCCGAAAACCGATCACAAACATTTTCCCAAATCTCAGTACCAAGTATATCAAATTTCGAGTTGTAGACTGAAAATTAAGAGAGTTATTGCATAGGGAAATGTACACACACACGCAGACACACAGACACGTTCACTTTTATAGATATATAAATATAATAGAACCCTGGCATACGGCATTAAAAATTAGTAACAAAATACAGTACAGTATATAATACACATGTATATAATCAAATAACATCATAAATAACACCGTAAGGTGGGATAAATATCGTAACCAGAGTCCTGAAAAAACATTGTATTTCACATCGGAACCTGAAAAAACATATCCTAGGGCCACCGTATCTCGGGGTTCTACAGTATATTTGGTCAGCATTTTTTCTCTAATACATGTTTCATTGAAGAGCAAGGACAATTCCTGTTTATTTCTTTTTGGCAGGATAATGTTCGAACGTCCTGTTCAAGCGTAAAAAGAAATTTGCCGTAGTTACAAATGTTTTCGGCTTCCATAAGTCGTCTTCAGGCGTTGATGAATTAAAAATTGCGGTGGTGAATTTATTGAATAGATTAAAATCGCTTAAAATCATTAAAAGCACTTAAGCGTGCCTTCCCCCTCATATTGAGCTTGATGGTCGTTTTTTTTTCATACGGATGAGTAGGACTTCAGTGATTGGGAGGCGCAGATCACAGTGTGAGACGGCTAAAATGGCGGTGTTTTTAATTAGTATATTCCTAAATTCAGTTTTGGGGGTGTTCTGTGCTGTAAGGTGTTGGTAAATGGAACTATTCGAAGAAGATGGGTGGCACGTTAGTCGGCGAGAGATACTAGTTCTAGCCATGTGTTATTTTTGGCGAGACATTCTCCTACAGGGCATTTAAAAACGTACACGGCATTTCTAATTTTGAGTAAACTGTCGTCACATGTAGTGTTATTGGTTATTAGCAATTGACTTGTTTTTAATTTTTTGTAAGAAATAATTAATCTAATTTTAGAGTATTTTTCACTGGTTGAAATGTGTTTGTGTATATTTCTTATTATTTTTTTTGTCTATTTTATAATTCTCACGCATTTGGTTACAATAAAATGTTATTGGCCTTCGGGGCAAGATCAAAGTGTAGTATCTGTTCTTCAGATGCTGCACTTCTATTTCTTGTTCTCTTTCGGTGGAGGAGAAATCCTTCACGACTGAGACAATTTTTATTTTTGTACCTTTTCTCCACGTTAAAAAACGACCCTGGTGTCTAACTCTGTCCCGTGGGGAGGCATAGTAAATAGGTACAATAAAATGTTATTTTATTATTATTATTATTATTATTATTATTATTATTATTGTTAGTGGTGGTTTTTGTAATGGCGGCTAAAGTGTGTTTAATCTGCTGATCAATAATATAATTTGGGAAGCTGTGATTATCGGCAAATTTCTTTTTATGCTCGAACAGAACGTTCAAACACTGACCTGCTAAAGGGAAAAATGGATGGCAAGAAAAACAAACACGAATTATCCCTGCTGTTCAAATCATATAATATATACCGGACTATCCATTCATGTGAAATCTTTTTATCATTATTTCTTTTACTTCCTATTCCCCTTACCTCACCCTTTTTTTTAACCAAGTAAGATCTGTGACTTACTTGTGGTTTCATTAAATACTTTTACATGCAAAATCCGATCCCACATTTTGCTAATTCCTGCCCTCTGATGAGAAGGAGAGTATTTCTTCGAAACTCCGCGGATTAAGGACTATCCATTTATCTTGTGCTTCCTTTTTAAAATTAAATATGTTTTTAACTCTTTTTCAAGATGTCTTTTAACATGTTTTATTAATTATTTGTTCATATTATAAGCTCTATTTCCTTTTCGGTTTTATTGAGCTTTTACATCTGGTTGAGATTACTTTACTTGTAAATATTAACTCTTTAATATTTATGATATATTTAGTTTACCATTTTGATTACCTTGGTAAACTTATTGTAATTTTTATTTCTTATATATATATATATGCCATAATCATGTTGACACATCAATTCCTGTCAGACCACCCGAGTTAAGCAATGTTAAGCCTGGTCAGTATTAAAATGGGTGGCCATTTGGGAATTCCAGGTGCTGTGTGTGCTCTCTGCTTATCTTGGCATTGTTTCCAGTCAGTCTTGGGCCTCTCCTTGCCACTGGACCCAAGCAGTGCAGATTCAGGAGAGGTGTGGTTGGAGATTATGCAATTTTTGCCTCACAATTACACATGCAGCTACCCTTGTAGTGTTTTAAAACCTATAAATAAAATAAGCTTTATAAACATTACACTTGGGGAGATATATAAATATATCGATTCGATGCCCCCCACCCCGGTTCAGTCTCGAGAGACAATGGATACTCGCTTGACCAATCAAAGTATTAAACCATGATAAATTAATACTGGACCGTCACACGCACACACACGCACACAGACACACACATTTACACACACACACATGTGCACACACAACACATTCACATACAGACTCACACACACAAACACTCACACACACTAACACACACACACTCACATGTAGAAAACGAGTCTATTTTTTTCTTTAAAACCAAAAAATGTTTATTCCATACACTCAGTAACCGTGAATGGAATCTATGAGGGTGGGGCGTTACTTGGCACAAGGAAAAACTGATAAAAAAATAAAATTAAATATTATCAATAATTTAAAGATAAGCCATGACCCCCACCGCATCTATACATTATGCATTCTTGGGATTTACTCCCCCTCCCCCAACGTTTATCCACATGTTAACAGGGGAGACAAGAAACTTCCTTTCAAATTGTTAATTTTCGAAATCTTTTAATCTAACAAGGGAGTGTTACAACAACCGCTATTATAAACCTATCACTGGTGGAGATCTGGTAGATGTCTGAAGCCGAAGCTATACTATCACTTCTGTTAATGTACTGTTGTCATTGTTCCTATTTACTTGCCTCCCCACGAGGGTAGATTTAGACACACAATCAGTTGTAGGACTGACCTGAGTCACCCCTAAAAGCCAAGAATTAGGACGAAAATAATACCATTCTCCAAGAAATAATAGTTTCTTAGCCCCTCTCTTTCTCTTACTCATAAACTGAACACAAATCAGGAACTGCTATCCAGAGTCCCTCATCATCTCCCTCTCCCTCTCTTTTTCTCCTTAACCAATCCATAGCCAGCATGACAGGCGAGTAGGCAGTACACTCTTAGCCCCGAAACCAACGATACTTATGTTGCCGGCGAACATTATAAACAAGAGGTGTACTCACTCCAAAATGTAAAAAGGCAAATAAAGTTATTTCCTTTTAAAGGTTAACATTCGTATCACTTTTATTACTCCAACAGCAACTTATGAAGACAAGTGCTACACAGTTTTTAATGTGGGTAAAATCCAACTCCCTAAAAAGGGGCACTCTGGATAGGAACAAAAATTAAAATTGTCTCAGTCATGAAGGATTTCTCCTCCACTGACCAAGGACAGAAAAGATGAAGTGTAGCGTCAGAACAGCTACTACAGTGTAATCTTGAAACAGAAGGACAAGAAACAATGTTCACCCTGGTTGAACTGAGCCAGTTTTCTTTCCTGGCCTTCTCTACATTCCGAATCATGGTAGCCCATGCATGGCGGTCCTCAGCATAATGGCACGAGATGACTGCGTCACAAACAATTTTTGCTCTATAATAAATAGAATTACGTAAGAAATTTCTTCAAGTTGTGTTTCTTTGAGTGGATAACATCTGGTTATAGCTGCAGACTAAGAAACTGTTAATCGACTCCAAGGGAGAAAAGCAGGAATGCAACCATATTCTCGCTGGCTTGGGAAATACATGTCTTGGTGTGAAAATGACCGGTAATAAATGCCTTTTCATGCAACTGAAAAAAAAAAACTCAGATTTCTTTCTGGTTATAGCTGCAGACGAAACAACTAATTGACCATATTCTCACTAGCTTGGGAAATATGTGTCAAGTGGCTTGGTGTGGAAATGACCGGTAATAAATACCTTTTCTTACAACTGAAAAAAATCCTCAGATTTCTTTCTGGTTATAGCTGTAGACTAATCAACTAATTGACTATATTCTCGCTGGTTTGCAAAATATGTGTCAGGCGGCTTGGTGTGGAAACGACTGGTAATAAATGCCTTTTCTTGTGACTGAAAAAAAACTTGTGTAAAATTTCTTTCTGTTGTTCCTTTGCAAGACTTTCATACTACACGTCCTAACGACCATGTTACAATATTTTGGTCAGCATCTCATTTTAATAAGTACAGATATTTATCTTTTGGCATTTTCAAACTTTACAATGACAGCATTAAGCATGATAAGTCACAAAATTGCTATTTCTGACTTAAGCATGATAAACTTAAAAAAATGCCATTTCTAATGTTAACGTGACAGACCAACAAAAATGCTATTTATATTTAAGATTTAAGATATAAGACCTATAAAAATGTTATCATGATATGTATTTTTGGTACCACACTACTTTTAAATAGATTTCAGGTTAAATTTAAGTTTCACATTATTTTTTTTTATTATTAAATTACTAGGTGGAAGCACAGAATAGTTGCAAAACACCGTCCTCTCCCCATGTTAAGAATGGCTTTCGAAATAATAATGTTATTATTTCAGTGCGGTACCAAAAATACATAAGTACCAACGTTATTCCAAACTTAAGCATGACAAACCAACAGAAATGCTATTTCAAACGTGTGACAGACTAATGTTATATCAAATTTAGGCACTACACCTCAAGGTAAAAAGAAATTTTAAACTCAACCAGAATATACGAACAAAAATGCTATTTGAAACATAATAAATCAACGAAAATGTAATTTATATTTAAAAAGTAATAAACCAACTAAAATGCTATTTCAAACATTAGACGTGATAGATATACGGAATTGTTATTTTAAAATTTTAAGCATGACATTGCAAGAAAAAAATGCTATTTCAACACAGACATGACAGACCAAGAAAAATGCTATTTCAGCACAGATATGACAGACCAAGAAAAATGCTATTTCAGCACAGTCATGTCAGATCAAGGAAAATGCTATTTCAACACAGTCATGTCAGATCAAGTAAAATACTATTTCAAAACAGTCATGTCAGATCAAGGAAAATGCTATTTCAACACAAACATGACAGACCAAGGAAAATCCCATTTCAAAACAGACATGACAGACCAAGAAAAATGCTATTTCAGCACAGTCATGTCAGATCAAGGAAAATACTATTTCAAAACAGACATAACAGACCAGGGAAAATGCTATTTCAGCACAGATATGACAGACCAACGCAAACGCTATTTCATGTTAGACATGACACACAAGCAAAAACGCTATTTCAAGTCATGCATGACAGACCAACAAAAATGCTATTTTAACTAATGCATGACAGATCAAAGGAAATGTTATTTGAAACTTAAGCATGACAGAAGGACAAACTATTCACATTTAGAAGTAACAAAACAACAAAAACAATATTCCAAACTTAAGCGTGACAGACCAACTGATTCTTGTTAAATAAGATGCAATTTAGACAATCCGAAAAAGTGTTCACTAAACAAATATATAGCAAATAAATGTTACCAAAGGCAAGATTACTCTTCTACATACCTAGATAAGTTTTGGTGTTTTAACTTATTTTAAAGCGTTTATTCAGTTTGAAACGCAATTAGTGTTCAGTGTTTAAATAAAAACAAAAAACAGATGGTGACATAAGGCTGTCACCTTTTGAGTCTCGAGAATTGCTCAAAAGTCGAAAATAAATAAAAAATAATCGTAGAAATCCACAAAATAGATATCCTGTGAGATTTATTGGGTGGATTTCTAACAGTATTGTGTTTTATTTTCGAGTTTTGAGCGATTCTCGAGACTCCAAAGGTGACAGTCATATGCTGCAGTCTTTGTTTGCATTTCAAACTTAATAAACGTTGTCAAATAACTTAAAGCACCAAAGAACTTATCCAGGTAGATAGAAGAGTAACTTATCGTGCCTTTGGTAACATTGTATCATTTTCCGGGAACCAATACATTGTAGTCTCAGTCACAAAGAGACAAAGAATAGAAAAGAACTTCAACTCGCGTTTTGATTGTACAACAACATTTATTTCCTCATTCCAGCTTTCTTGAGTGTCATTTACGCCTCCGACGTCATCTCAAACGTTCTTCCTGTCTGTAACGTGATTCCATTTTTAAAGTCTTTATTTTTTTTCTACCGATGACGTCATTTCACAGGCATTTGCATATGTGCGTCCGTGCTACGTTACAACATCTATTGTTATGTATTTGTTTCGTGACCACTTTCTCGGTTTGTTGTCTATAGTATAAACATACTTGATAATTCTATTTCTAACTGCCGTGTGACAAACAAATTGACAGACAGACGGACAGACGAAGCATCTCATATAGATGTAAGGACATATGAAGACAGATCTCAGACATTTGTTGATAAGCGTGTGCTGATTTTCTTGCCAAACTTTATCGATCCTTTTCGCCCGTCTCTGTCGCAGACTCCAGTTGATTGATTTGCTGTCAGAGATTTGCATCCTAGTGATGCTCTGCTGATTTCCCTTGAGGATCGTATGTTCTTCGGTGCAACAAAGGCGGCTTTGCACCCTGCCAACTCGCACGATGACGCCTCGGTCAGTTACCAATCTACTCATTCCCTGCTTGACAATCGCATTTTCCAGATATTCAAAAGATAACACTGCTGTTAACTAAATGAAGGAGTCTGTCAGGCATGCATATGCAGTGCGATGACGTATGGAAGTGAAACCTCGTCTGTGAGGGTTGAGGACATGTGTTGCATGGATAGAAATGATATAAAAATGATGTAATGAATGCATGATGAGAGTCTAAAAGACAGGCTTAGATCTGATGACCTCAGAGGAAGATTAAATGTGGACAGTGTGATGATGTATGCACGTAAAACCATGACTTTGAGAGTTGAGGATATGTGTTGCATGGAGAGAAATGATGTGAGAATGATATGAGGGGCATGAAATGTTTCAAGATAGGCTTAGTTCTAATAACCACAGAGGAAGATCAAATCTGAATAGTATAGGGAGATGTATACGGAAGAGTAGACTTAGATGGTATGGTCACATTGAAAAAAATGGATGACAGTTCTTATGCTAGCAGATGTAGAACAGTTGAGGTAGCAAGGTCAGTTCACAGGGAACGGCTAAGAAAAACAACAAAAAAAAAAAGAATAGATTTGAGAGAAAGTGGTTTGGCCAGATGTAGGCTAGTTTGGAAGTTAATTTCTAAAAGATGTCCAACACATTCCAAAACGGATGTTAAAGCAATGATGATGTCAATGATGATGATTTCAAAGAGAAAGAAAAATTTACTTTTTTATTCTTTCTTAATTTAAATTTTTTTTTTTTTTTTTTAATTAGCTTAGCACTAATATTACTATTACAGTGTAATGATGTATACAAGTGAAACCTCGTCTTTGAGAGTTGAGGATATGTGTTGCATGGAGAGAAATGATATGAGAATGATATGATGGTTGTGTGATGTGAATCTTAAAGATGGGATTCGATCTGTTGACGAACGTTTTGACTGATGTTGCCTCCAGTCTTCTTTAAGTGTGTCTTGTGAAACTTGGCAATTGGTATGTCGAACTCGTGAATTTGCATGGAATTTTAAATTAAACTATTTAATTTATTCATGTGGTGGTAGGTTGTTCTTGTTCTGTCAGCCATGACCAGATAGAAATCTTAAATACTTTGTAATTGTATTTTTAGTATCAACCGTGGGAGGCGATGATGGTTCAGTGGTTAACGACACAGACTGACGACCTGGGTGTTCTAATTTCGAATCCAGGTTGTTTTCACAAAAATCACTATCACTTAGGATGTTGGCAACCTTCAAGTGGTCCCTCCCATAAGTACCCGACTTCTTTCTGGAAAGAATTCTGATGAGAAAGATATCAGGGAAACCAATGCCAACAATTGAATCTTCAGATTCATACGATGATGAGGAGGAGGAGGAGGAGGAGTATCAATCAAAAAGTACTGAGGATTGAATATTCAACCTCTTGAACACAGATTCTTAGTTGGTTGTTTTTGTTTTATGGCATATCAACCCTTTTCAGGTTATTTAATGCTGAATCCAGTGATTTTGAAGAAAAATTTTTTAATAGAATATATTTGTTGTTTTCAAGTCAGTTTCTATTTAACCCATAGTTGGGACCCTAACAGGTACTACCACTCCAGGTCAGAGTGAACCTGGGAGCAATGGCAATTAAAGGGTGGCTCCACACTCTCCAAAGCCCGCAAGCTGGGGCCTCACGACTGGATATAGTTTAAGGTCATATCCAGGACCAAGGGATTCTTACCTAGGTTGTAAAAAAATTATACAGTCGAGGGGGTGTAAATACTTGAAGTAACTGATAATTTAAAAATATTTTTTTTATTTTCAGATTGTGTCATGTCTAAGAAACGTAATACAAATTAACTTCATAATTTTTTTTATTTAGAAAAAAGATTTTTCTTTATTTTTGTTATACGAATGTATAATACTATTTGTTCCTATTTACAATGCCTCCCCCACGGGACAGAGTTAGACACCAGGGTCGTTTTTTAATGTGGAGAAAAGGAACAAAAATAAAAATTGTCTCAGTCGTGAAGGATTTCTCCTCCACTGACAGAGAACAAGAAATTGAAGTGTAGATCTGAAGAACAGATACTACACTTTGAGGTATTTATTTGCTCCCCCACTGAGCAAATTAGGCACAAGGCCGATTTTTAAAGTGAGGAGTGAAGGGGAAATGGGGACCAACTCCCCGGGGAGTAGGGGAGCTGGATAGTAACAATTGGTATGAAGGGGTGCCCCTACATTGACCAAGGTCTTATATGTGGGGTTTCCCCCACATATGGTCTTTGCTTGCAGTATCTGCCGGAACAGATGGTATTTATTTGCTCCCCCACCGAGCAAATTAGGCACAAGGCCGATTTTTAATGTGAGGAGGGAAGGGAAAAAGGGGATCAGCTCCCGAGAGGTGGGAAATGGGAGCTGGTTAATGGGCAGGCATGTGGGGTTGCCCCCACATCTGGTCTTTGCTAGTCATAGCTAGTCATAGCTTGCAGCATCTGCCGGAACAGATACTACACTTTGATCTTGACCCGAAGGCCAAGAAACAATAAAAAAAGGTTCTCCATGTTTTTCTGTCACCTTATGATGGCTATGAATTTTTTTGTATGGGAGCAGAAATATATAAAAACAAGGGGTCAATGATGGAGAAAAGGTTGGGAATGGCTGCTGCTCTAGAAGATTTAGAAATGATTATTACCAATCACTTTTATCCTTTGCGCCATGGGTCTTTGGTGGTTACATCGACCAAAACGTTGGATGCTGAGAAGAGTAGTCTGAGTAACCCAACTAATACAAATCCTAAAACTTTTTTACAAGGAAGTCACCATTTATCAAAACCTGAAAGCCACTCGAGGATAAGGGTGAATGAATATAAGATGGTAGCGTAGTGATTGTTAATGGGGTAGATTGAGTAGAATTTTGATCATTTAAAGAGACGGCTCAACAAGAACTTGTTTACATTGGACTTGAAGGCTACCATATCGTAATCAGCCTAGAAGCAGGCGGGTAGGAGTGGCAACAATACTCCATACATAAGCAAATGGTGGCCTTGTAAAGATACAGGATACTCTCAGGCGTAAGTAACTTTCTAACACAGTAGATAAAGCCTATCTTCTTTTCAGCAGCCTTGGCAACGCCCCCGATGTATCTGTCTCAACTCATGTTCCCTGTGAATGTTAAACCGAGGAGTTTGAACAAAGTACTTTCAGGTAACGTATCATTAGCCATTGCTATTAATGGTTGAGAAGGTATCTTGCAATTATTAAAGGAAAGACCGGTGACATTAGATAATTCCAATATGGAGTCATTTGAAATTTCAGGAAAGATGCAAGTGATCTTTTTTATGTAACTAATCACTGCTTATAAAGGCCCAAAGACCACTCAAGGATAAAGGTTAATGAGTTCGTCAAGTGAGCGATGATACAGCATCGTGAGGATTGGTAACGATGGTTGATACTGGGAAGAAGTTGATTATTTAAAAGGACGGCACTGAACTTAACATTGGATTTGAAAACGACAATGTTGTAGTCAGCTGAGAAGCAGCACCCTGATATTATGTTCCACAGATGGTTGGTTCTTGGAAAGAAACTTTGTTCATGGAAGATCTGTTTCATTTTAATTCATTTTAGGTACGCAGGGGAAGAAAGGGTAATTATTTATAGTGGTTGTAACTAGACGAGTCCTTGTTATGTTTTAGAAGGAGGACCATAAATTTAAGCTCAGTCGAGCATGTGATTTGGGGGATCATTGATGAGGATCAGTAAGAGGGTGAGGCTCAGAATGGATCCTTATGGTGCACCAACATTGATACGATGTGCTTCAGACTTCTGCCCATCAACGACTACATTTATGAACCTATCGGAGAGAAAGGATTTGATGGTTGAAAATTCTCTACCTTATAAGAGCCAGGTACGTCCAAGGATGGAGTATTGTTGCCACATCTGAGCAGGAGCTGCTAGAAAGACCTTATCCTGCCTTGATAGAGTTCAAAGTAGACTTTGTAGCTTAGTGAGGGAGGGGGGGGGCTTTTCTCTTCCCTGCAACCTCTTTCTCACAGAAGAGATGTTGCGAGCCTGTCTCTGTTTTATCATTATTTTCGTGGCAAGTGCTCGTCTGAGCTTCAATCTATGGTCTCCCCTTGCCAATTTTTCACGAGAAATACTTGTCTAGCTGAAAGCACTATCAATAATTTCCCTCACTCTTTATCTATGCCTAAACCTAAACGTAGATTCTATGAACAAAGCTTCTATCTTAGAACTGTACACCTGTGGAACTGTCTTCCATTTGCCTGCTTTCCAACTGACTACAATATGGTCGTCTTCAAGTCCAATGTAAACAAGTTCTTGATGAGCCGTTCCTCTTAAGTAATCCAACTTACCAAATTTACACAGCTAACGATTACTATGATATTGTCCCATTGACTACTGTATACTCTTTAGCCCTTATCCTCGAGTGGCCTCTGGGCCTTGATAAGTGGTGGCTCCTGTGTGTAAAAAAAAAAAATAAATAAAATAAAAACAATAATGAAAAAGTAGATAAAAACTAGCATCCTCTCTTTTGTGAGAAAGGAGCTGTATGCAAGAGAATGAGGCACCCACTCCCACTAGATTTCAAAGTCGATTTTGTACTTTGTCCAGATGTCTTATGATGTATTTGACCCTTATACAGGCAGAGGATTATATCAGGTGTGAGATACTTTCTGGAGCAGTAGAATGATCCAACCAGTTTTCGAGCGATCTTAGTTACCGATTTGATGGAAGTGTTCCATTTCAGGTCTGCAGTAAAGGACACTTCTAGAATGTTATCAAAGCAGAAGGCTTCCTTAAAAGGAAATCCATTCATTTTATTTGCTCTAAAGTGAGGACCAGAGAATTGGCGGCGAAAGAAGAGAAGCTTGGTTTTAGACATATCAACAATATAATCAGTTACCTTTTTCCGTATTGCACGCTGTGCTCCAGAGAATCAGAAAGATCCAGTTTATTAATGCTCTTCAAAGTGTTGCCATAGATCGTTTGTGTGATCTGTACAGGGTGGAACGATAAAATTGTCGTCCTAGAAAAGATGACGTGTATCCATTTCCGTTTGATGGAAACCGGCTTTCTTTTGTTGTTGCAGACTATTTACAAGTGGGCCAGTTGTGTACAAATCCCAAGAGCGATAGGAGCCTTCTATCATGTCTGAAAGTGACACAAGGTTCAACAAGCGAGATCGGAGATGTGCCACTGTACAACTCATGCTCTCTACTGATCTAAGTTATGACAACAGGACCATTGCCAGCACCCTCAAAATGCAAATCTGGATGGTTCAATGCTTGAGGGCACAGCTCAACACATCGGACGAGCCATGGTTATGGTCTTTGGTGCAGTTTGAAGTGAGGGTCACATCATGCCACCTCACATCTTCGAAATCAGCTTAAAAGTCAACACCAAAGTGTACCTGGATGTGCTGAAGAGTGTGGTGATCCCCTGGTGCAATCAGGTGGCCAATGGCAGACCCTGGGTGTGGCAGCAAGACTCATCACTGGCCCACAAGTCCAAACAAACCCAGGCGTGGCTTCAGAAGGTGTGCTGTGACTTTGTACCTTTCTCTCACTGGCCCCACTCCTCCCTCGACCTGAACCCACTGAACTACTTCGTTTGGTCATACATCAAGAATATCACCAACATGACCTCCCACAGTACCAAAACCATCCTGATCGCCACCATCTGGCAAGTATTCGCTGACGCTTGTGGAAAAGGCATGCTCCCAGTTCCGGACCCTAATCAAGGCGGTGATCAAGGCTGAAGGTGGCTATAATGAATAGATGTCAGCTCTGCTACATAATCAAGTTACCTGAATCGATTTTTTTAGGGTGACATTTTTATCATTCTACCTTGTATATATGTTAACAAATGATCATAGAATAAGGTTTGGGAATGTTATGTGTATATTTTCCTGTGTGGTGTTTATTTAATGCATTGTGTATATTTTACGTGTGTGTATACAGTCATGGGTGCGTGGGTGTGTGCCACATACATACAGTACAATGATCTTTTTGGAGGGACAAAGACATACCTTATTTCTTTCACTTCTTGTTGGCGGGTGATTTCATGCCGACACTTCTGGACCCTGAAATAAGACCGAAGCACAAACAACTTTGAGGTTTATTTGTCGATCCCCTTAAAGGTTGGGAAAATCTTTGCGTTTGATCAGCCCGTGTTTCATTCGACTATTTTTCTTTCACTGTCTTTTCATCTTTACTCAACATGTTCTGTGTAACTCGTAGCTGTGTAACTCGTAGCTCTGTAACTCGCAGCTGTGTAACTCGCAGCTGTGTAACTCGCAGCTGTGTAACTCGTAGCTGATTGAGAACTGAACAGGACTGGAAAAAACTGACCGACTAAAAATACATGTGCATCCTCCATATATATTAACCCTAACCTGACCTACTGAACCTAATTTGCCCCTGTGCCTGGCCTCCTGGGCAAAATTGTGAAAAAAAATTAAAACGTGTTAGTAATTTTTTGCCGCCAGCATTCAGTCTTCATATGCCAGTCCGCCCAACAAGTGGGGCCCTCCTTAATGCATAGGCCCACTTTCATCATCACAATTATCATCACTTTCTCCTTCATCGACATTTTCATCATCACTAGCATGACTCGTTTCAGAAACATACTCCTGATCAAATTCGTCTTCATCTGAATCAGAATTTGTCACTTCATCCAACACTTGTTGCACCGTCAAACTCCTTGGTCTCGCTCTTTTACCTGTCGAAGAGCTTGGTTTGTCACAAGCTTACTTCATGGCTACTTTAGTCAACAAAACAACTCACAACTCCACCAAAATAAAAGAAGCCATTTGCAGAACGTTAGGCTTACGCTAAATCAAAGCTAAGCAGCGATTGGGTAGCTATTTTTAACTTCCTGACAACACAAAAACATGTGATCAGAAAAATACCGGTTTAGCAGTAACTCAGTATATAGCATTTTCGGAAATTACCAGCATATCGGTAATTCGGTCTGGTAGGGTTGAGGTGTATGTGTGGGGTGATAACATCCCGTTAACCAGTTTGCACTCAAAATGCACTGACCTGCCTCGTGACCCCTGCTAGCATGCAGGTGCAACATGTCAATCAAAGTGAACGAATTTGAAGCCTGTAAGATTTAACCTTTCGATCTCTCTGCACTTAAACTTGAACAGAGCAAGTTGGTTTAAGCTAGTACTGCATTAACTGCATTATTGACACATAACAAGGAGATCATTGATGAAAATCAGTAAGAAGGCAGGAATCAGAATAGATCCTTTAGGCACAACAACATTGATATTATCAGCTTCAGATTTGTTTCCCCATCAACCTACTTTTATGAACCTTTCAGAGAGAAAGGATTTGATAGATGAGAAGACATTTCCAAATATACCAAAGCTAGTGTAAGTTTGTGAAGTAAACCTTTGTGCCAAACCTTATGAAAGCCTTTTGATATGTCAAGAGCTATTGCCCTAGAAAAGAAAATAATAGATTCACTGACCTTGTGTCATATTACAGTCAGTACATCAGCTGTTGAACTTTCCAGAAGAAATCTATATTACTTGTCACTAATTGGATTGATTTTGTTGAGGTAATTTTCAACGTCTTCATTTATTACAGGTTCAAACAACTTACTCATGACGCAAAAAGGACTAATTGGTCTGAACGATCTTCAGTATTTTTAAATACGGGACTGACTAATCAGGTTTTCCGAAGTGTTGGGAAGCATTTCTTCTTTAGCCATCAATGAACAGCTTTGCTGTGGAACTGTCTTATGAGTACTAGTTTAGGTTGCAACATTTTGAGTACTATGGCTGGAACATTGACAGGACCAGTTGCTTTGCTGGCATCAATGTTCTTGATCAGTGCAGCAACATCACGAACAGATATTATGTGGATGCCACTCAGATTACTTCCTGTCTTAAAGGGAAATAATGTTAATGTCATAAGATACCTTTCTTGTAGTCTATTTGTCTTATTGTATTCCATGACAAGAATTCGTCTAGTCTAGTGGAATATCCAGCCTCATGCTGTTATATAAAGTAACAAAACTTAGAGCATCTTTAAGTGTTTTTAAATACTAGGCAAATTGACAAAGTTTTCTAAGGTGTGGGAAAGCATTTCTCTTTTAAGTAATGATTGGACAGCTTTGTAAGAATAGGAGTTAGTTCCAGTTGCAGTTTTTTTCATCACATTATTCTGAATGTTGTTATGACCAGTTGCCTTGCAGACATCAAAGTTTTTCTTTTAATGTGTTTTTATATTTTGTTTGTGTCTTATTAATGCCTACTATACCCTATCCCCAAGTGTCTAATGTCTCTCTGTACCAGGGGTTTGTCAGGACAACCTCACATTATGGATAATTTTCCCTAGAAGTAAATCCTATCTCAATATTTAAACTTGCTTAGTATTCAAAGCCAAATTAAAATCTCTTTGGTGTAGCTAACCAATGCTGGGAAGACGAAAAGTGATGGAAAGCATTTCTCTTTTAAGCAATGATTAGACAGCTTTGTAAGAATAGGAGTTAGTTCCAGTTGCAGTTTTTTCATCACTATAATCAGAATGTTATGACTAGTTGCCTTGCAGGCATCAAAGTTTTTCCTAAGTTTTGCAAAAGATATGGCTGTTGCTCAGAGTATTTATAAAGGAGGCCTATTAAAAATTGCCTGGCTGTCCTTATCAACATTTTTCAGTCTGGCACCTCAGACAGTAAGCAATAAATTTATTCTAACCCAAAGAAGGAAGACAAAGCCTAGGGTGGTGTACCTCCTAGGACTACACAACACTTACACCACAGCCCGACAGATAAAAGCCACCATGAATCGTCCCCCTAAGTAATCAAATTTAGAAAATTCCCACTACTTATGTTTACTACGCTATAATCACATTGACTAATGTATACCCATTAACTCTTATCCTCGAGTGGCCTCCAGGCCATTATAAGTGGTGATTCCTGTGTAAAAAAAAAATGCAGCCGCCTTCAGTCTCAATCAATATAGGTCTGGAATTGGAAGCATACCTTTCCCATAAGTACCGATGGAAGAAGCTTGGCGAATACATGGCGAATGGCAGCAATCAGACAGGCTTTGGTGTTGTAGGAGGTCATGTTGGTGATGTTCTCAACATATGACCAAACAAAGTAATCCAGTGGGTTCAGTGCGGGGGAGGAAGGGGTGCAGCGAGAGAAAGGTACAAAATTGTAGCACTCCTTCTGAAGACAAGCCTGGGTTTTCTTTGGACTTGTGGGCTGGCGCCGAGTCTTGCTGCTGCACCCGAATCTGCCAGCAGCCACTTAATTGCACCAGAAGATCACCACACTCTTCAGCACATCTAAGTATACTTTGGTGTTGACTTTCAAGCCGACACCGAAGTCGACTTCTAACAACTTTTTTGAGTCTGTGTATAGAAACACAAACCTGTAAAGTTGATATAAATGTTAGAATAAGACTTTATCTTGTATTAAACAAGAATTTAAACACAGCCACCAATGAAAGATTCAACTTGCCACAGGAACACTTGTCAGTCACATGTTATTAACTTCAACACAGACTGATTTGTCGGCAAACAGAAGTCACAGTCATGAACTACAAAACATAGCAACAGCTCATACGAACTCTCACAAACATATTCACAAACAAAATATACATACCAACAAAACAAGACTTTTTTTTTTTAGAGCTTTAGAATTTTTATTAACTCTTTATCTTTAGGTTGTTCCATCGGGAGGCTTTATACTGGAATGACGCGCAAAACATTTGTTACAAGTTAACCGACTTCAAAATTAACAAACTCTGAAGATAACATCACGTTAATATCAACAGGTATATTAATGTCGCAATTCAAATGGTGGTAAATATTGACAAAGTTCAGAAATAAAGACGAAATGTTCTGGAATGCAAAATAGTCTGAAATGTCACTACAGAAAAGCTGGTGAAACTTGCAGAGAATGCTCTGTTTTACGGTTGCTGTAAAAATGGAACGGAAATTTAAATTTCGTTCCGTTTTAAATTCAGTACATTTTTACATTATCTCCAACTCATCCTTCACATTCGATATGTCAACTTTTATGGTTTTTCGAGTATGCTGACAATGTTAGGGATGTCTATTTCGAAAGTCGCTCTTAATATGGAGAGGTTGGGGGTGTCTATTTCGAAAATCGCTCTTAATATGGAGAGTTTGGGGGTGTCTATTCCGAAAAGTCGTTCTTAACATGGGAAGGTTGGGGATGTTTATTCGTTGTAAGTACACCCGAAAACCTATAAAAGCCGACATTTCCAATGTGAACGGTGAATTGGACTTATGTAAAATAAATAAATAAATAAATAAATAAAATACCAAAATGGTATCCGAATTTACTTTTTTTCCGTTTAAAAATTAAATTATTTCGTTTTTGTTAATAAAATTTTATTTTTATAAAAAAAAAAAAAAAAAAAAATGATTTTTTTTTTTTTATATAAAAAAAAAGTACGATTGTTGAATGTTATTCTTTCGCTTACTTTCGTTTTGGGAGGACAATCAAAAAAAAAATTAAAACGGAATGAAATTCAAATTTCGGTACTTGTACAGTTTAATCAATACATTCAAAAATGAAAATATTGAAAAAAAAAAAAAAAAAAAAAGGTTGAATTGTAGGTAACCGTTTTGGACTGAAGAGATTTCATTTAATTTGATCGAGTAGTTTTTCTTTTACAGCGTAAAAACACGTTTTTATGAAAGCACGTTGAAGTCAGCCATTATGGAATTTTTAGAACACACCACGGGGAGATAACTCAATGTAAAGCGCCGACACTCCCTCCCCATCTTTAATACTAGCTTTTCTTCCTTAAAATCGAACCTTTTGCTCGGTATCATAACAAATTGTTTTTTTTGTTGTTTTTGTTTTTTTGCTGTAAAAAAAAAAAAAAAAAAAAAAAAAGGCAGGATTGGAGTTTAGGTGGCGATTAACCTCGAACTCAAAACAACCCAAACCAAAAACGAAAGGGGCACAAATCGCGATTCACCGTTTTGTATCCATGGAAACAGTGACCATTTTTATTTAGATTGTAAAAATATAGAAATAGAACTTTTTATAATTTAAAAAAATTTAAACAATACGAACAGAATTGTTCTGGTACTTTTGCAGAATTGTTTTGCAACTATTCTGTGCTTTCACCTAACAATTTAATTTTTATTTTTTACAAAAACAATAATTGAAAAAGACAGACTGGAAAATTGATACGTGTGTAGGGTTAATTTTATAAATGGTCGATTAATTAATCACGTGGTCAATCATTCGACTTATATAATTAATAACGTGATTTCACCTAACAATTTACTAAAACAAAATATCACTTAAATTGAATTAAAAATGGCAAGAGTGTAGTTTAGGTGGAAAAATAAGCTCGAACTCTTTATCACATAAAATGAACTAATTTCCCTAATCACCGGTACGTTACTATGTCAATAATATATAAACAATGATATATATATATATATATATATATATATATATATATATATATATATATATATATATATATATATATATATATACATATATATATGTAGGTATTTCAGAAGATGTTTTTGAAAACAACTTTTAAAAAAAAAGCCCAACTTATTTATTTTAAAACGATTCACGATCTTTTTTTCACGATATATTTTTTTTCTCATTTTTTACTTCTTTATTTTAAACAACATTTTTTTCATTTTAAACTATTTCATTTTAAACAGAACGTTTCACGATATCTTAAGCACCTTTTGGTAATCGTGAAGAAAGAGAGAGCATGTTGTTTCCTCCGTTTGACTATAGGTGGCGTTACTGTCTGTCCACCCAGTTACGGAAGCACAACATGTATATAATGCCACCCTTGAAATAAAAATAATTTTTTTTGTTATATTTTAATTTTAAACATGTTTTTTTTTTTTTTTTTTTTTTTTTTGCAAACATATGTAAGTTTTTTTTTTTTTGTTTTTTCACACATATTTACGTTTTTTTTTTGTTTTTGCAAACATATTTAAGTTTTATTTTTCCAAACATTTATGTGTTGTTGCTTGTTTATTTTCAAGCATTTACGTTTTTGTTTTTTGTTTTGTTTTTTGTTTTTTTGCAAGCATAAACTAAATATTTTTGAAATATTTTTCTTTTTGAAAAGTTTGCTTATGCACTTATATTTTAATAGTTTCAAGTAAGATTCAGGTTTTACAATATCCTTTTTTCAAATATATATATATATATATATATATATATATATATATATATAAATACTGTCGGAATTTATCTTGCTTCCAGATAAATTCGACGCTAAAGTAACTAGGCTGAAAAAAAAGCATGAAACAAAAGGGGGGGGGGTAAGGAATAAAATATAAATGTCTTGTTTTAAAACGAAGAAGAAACTTTATTTACAATAAGTTGCAAATTTTTCCCTTTGCGGGCATTAAACTTAAAACGCCAAAATAACGAAGACAAAACACGCTCGCAATATTACAGTAACAAAACAAAAAATGCTGGTTCTTCTATATAAAACAATGTTTTAACGGAAGGGTCGTTTGTTAACCCGACTACCACAGAATATATTAAAAGTAAAAGTACTTCCGAAATAAAGCCTTGAATAAAGGAACGTACTCACAAAAATAATGTTCAAAGTTCTTTTAGAATTTTCCTTTCCTGCGTGAAAACCGTAGACACACAGGTATTACAGGAGCAAGACCTCGTCGCTTGTCCGGATAGGAAATTCCATAATACCTTGTCACGTAAAAGGTATTTTCTTTAAATTTCACTCCTTGTAAAATAATAATAAAATAAATACGTGCAGGACCGCAGCCACGTAGTTAATCTCCAGAAGCCTGTCTCGTCACAGCCGGGTTTACTTCTTTCAAGGAGGGCTCTTCAAAATTCATCTTCAGCGCCGGGCAAAGAACGCGTTCTCTCTCCTCGACAGCAGAATTTCAAAAGAAAAAAAGGGACACGGAACCCAATCCAATAAAACAATATATATATAAATATAAATCATGAACCAGCATAAAAAATATAAGTATATACACAGGGGGGCAGTATACAATTGTTGGTGTAAAAACAGAAAATATTCCAACATTCTCCCCCAACAGGAAATGGCAGTCAACCTATAGTTGGATGACACCTGTAAAATTTACAATACAAAAAGTTTTTCTTTATATATACATACATATACTACACAATGCATGGTCAGGAGCTCTCCAGGAAACACATTCGAACAAAAAATCAGAAAAATTCAAATAGGCTTATTCTACAAAAATTCACATGAAAACATTCATGTTTAAGGTTAGAACAGAGAATATTCTGCCAGGTAATCAACCATTAGCATATAAGAGTAAAGGCTTGAGAAGTTCACTTACCATCCACCCTCCTCATCCTTATATTATCTCTGGCGTACACCAAAATATCTCAGCTCCCTCGTAACCACAAGAGCCCAGTGAGATCAACACCGGTGCTACAAGAGGGACGAATCCAATCAACCCTACGCTTGGACGAGTTCTTCAACTCGGTGAAATAAAATAAAACTGCAACCCAAATTTTGCACAAATTATTCAAGGCAATTGCAGTTTTAAACGCTTTCATAGCTATATACATATAGCTAAACAAACAAAGTTGAGTATAGGTGTCAGAAACACATAGGTAGCTTGAGATGTAATATTTATGGAAGACTCCTATCAAGGAGAGATCCAATCTTGTGTTCAGCACTGAAACAAACATCTCAGCATTAGGAAAATCATTTCTAACTAAGTATAGGATGGTTCTGAGCGCCTCAGAAATACCCCTGGACAAATCAAGCTTGACTTCGATAGCTCTTGCAATACTGCAGTAAGCCACGTCAAGGCAGATCTCCACAAAATATTCAAAAACAAAAACACCTGCATGTGACTCCCAAGCAGGAACCGTCCTACTTAAAGGAGCAACTTCACAGAATGAAGGTTCTGCAAGTGATTTCTGCACAACATATCCTACACTCCCGTAGGAACTCGGAGAAGCTGAACTACACACCATGTAGTCAGCAAATTCAACAGGATCCCTCATGGGATTCTTTATCGAGTTACACTCAACCTGAATCTGGACGCCCCAGTCCAACTTGAGTTCACGTAACTCTTCAAAAACCATTCTCCTCTTGGTTTTTACACCTTCACAGGTGGATATAGTGCTTTCTGCCCTATACCCTTGATGGGGAATTTCTCTCCCAGTGATAACAGCACTTAAAGAAGTGCACAAAGCTTGCACTTCAACACAAGATAGACTCCTGTCCTTCAACCACTGACCATTGTCAGAACCACATGACCGGAGTAATATCCCACCGTCATGATTAAGTTCCTCGGTATTCTGACAAGGTTGTGGAAGATAACCACTTATGCGAGTTTTCGAACTCACATGGTTAGAGAGCAAAACAATTCCAACATCCCATGGAAATCCCTCCATAAATTTCATAATATTCATGCCCACACTTAACAAGTCGTGGACACGAGTGGTATCATTCATGATACCTGGGAATCTCACTCCCAATACCTTCTTTAAAATACTACAGGCAAACTGCCCGCCAGAAAAATCGAACTTCAGCGCCTGACTACGCAGATCCTCTGAAGTGGCACTTGCAACACTGCTCTCAGACTGTGATGCAACATCTTCCAAGCCAAACTTGCCAGAACTCAGCGAACAGTTTTCAGAGTCTGGACATTCGGGCTTTGTAGTCGGAAACTCGCCAAGCATCTCCCTAGGGGTTTCAAATATCTCAGGGTTGCACAAGGAATCACACTCTACACCATCTGCCAACCTCGAAAGAATGAATCGAACCTGGGACGAGAACACTACAACATTAACAGCATCCGCTTCTACTAGCGAACAGTCCACGTCCTCACGTAAGGAACGATCACCCAACAACTCTGTAATATCATCTACCGATGACAACCATTCATCGACATCGGCTTTCATCGTCATAAAATAAGGCTGGGGCAAGTCCCTCTGCAACCGCAACAAATCCAAGACGGCGATAACTTTCCCCAAATAAAACTTTCGTTTCTTTACAAGGAATCCGGAAGAACGAGTGACCAACATCGTGCAGCGTTTTTCTTTTTCTTTCAAAAATATGGAATAAATCCAAACAAATACAAAAAATAGGCGTTCGAGAACTATACACAAAAAAATGCACACACAAAGGCTACAAGGGTATTTGCATAAAATTCCTTCCTCATAGCACAAACAAAACAAGACCAATACAGCATATTTAGCCGTGAAAATATCAAGGGATACAATCCCCAGTTACAAATTAAAAGAGTCACTATGGCTTAAATTAAAATTAAATGAATTTAAAATTCAAACTTCTATATGGAAGTTAATTCACTGGAAATGAATAATAGCGTTAAGACGCTTACAGCAATATCCTCACTGAATACGACCTAGGAAAAAAGTGGAAAGAGTTTAAATATACAACTACGTCGGGGGAGGGTACACGCCACTATGTCACATGTGTATCTTCAAAGGAATTCAAATAACCAAATGAAAATACGGGCTAAGAAAGAAAAAGGGGGCTTGTCTCTTCACAAACTCTTAGAATAACAGTCTGCAAAGCAAATGGGTATAAATTCGCTATAGAAAAATAATAAATATCTTCAACGTATAAAATATTTCTAATAATGCTGTCCGGTTAATTCACAACCCGGAAACATTTAACACATGTGAGAGAACGCACGAGTTCATTAAATCAAATAGTGGGGTATATACTTATTCCTTTTTTTCTAATATATTGTGGAAAAATACCAAAACATACCTAACCGGTTTGGGACACAGCGTCTCTATTTACTAGGCTCCCCACGAAGGTATAATTAGATAAAAGTCGTTTCTCAAAGTGGGGATTATCCAGCTTCCGAAAAATATCGAACACGCTGAATTAGGACGAAAAATAAAATTACCTCAGTCTAGTAGGATTTCTTATTCGCTGACTAGGGACAGAAAGTGCTATAGTTTCTCCCGCCCTAACTCACAATACCCGTGGAAATTCAACTAAAGCGGGTAGGATATAAATTATATTCCGAAGGAGGTTTACGAAATTTACAACTTCAATTCTAAGGAATAGAGAAAAAGAAAGTGTATACTTATCGCTTAATCTTTTTATTAAGAAAAATATTATGAAAAGTGCGTAAAATATTACTCAGATATAAATAAAGACACTAGACGCACATAAAAATGCTAAATTCGGGAATTTTCATTAAGCGAAAGACGAATGTTGGAAACACTAAATTACATTACACGCTTTCTAAAATCCGGACATAGCAATCCTCATTTTAAGGAGAGCATTAACAGACGCACTAAATTACAAGTGGGGAGGGAAGGCATCAATAAGCCGTGTTATGGACGAGGGAGTGACAGAAACGCGTCTCGAAATAGAAGGGGCATAGGCGTCGTATCATACAATGCGTGTAGTAACTTAGTTCGCTAAATTATTTGAGATAACTGACCACTTAGTTTGAAAAGTATTCTGAAATAAAGGAATACGAGTTTGTAAAATGCCTTCAAATAACGGAAGCAATTTACAGTGGTCGAACGAATCTAAGTGATGCTGATAGCGTCAAGTAGCGAAGTTAACAGAAATTTCAATCCTAACTCGAAGGAAAGTGAATTAAAGCGTATCTCTATTAGAAAAGGGTACACGATAACGGACAAAAAAAATGGCTAAATGTATTTAATATAAAGTTTGCAAAATGCATTTACCAAAAGAGAACTGGCGTATCTCGATGAAAAAGGAAATATATTTAATTTTCAAAGGGTTCCAAAAAAGGGAATAATAAATTTGCCTAATGCATTTAATATGGGACAAAATTGGCCCAATGCTTTCAAATAAAAGAAATTTCCCAACTACTCTTAAGAAAATTTGCAAATTGTCGGGAAACAATTTGCAAAGTGCCCACAAATAAAGGCAGAAATTTTCTAAACTACCTTTAAATAAACGAAAGAAAATTTGCAAAATGCCTACAAATAGAAGCAGACTTTTTCAAACAACTTTTAAATAAAAGAAAGAAAAATTTGCAAAATGTCGGAATTTATCTTGCTTCCAGATAAATTCGACGCTAAAGTAACTAGGCTGAAAAAAAAGCATGAAACAAAAGGGGGGGTAAGGAATAAAATATAAATGTCTTGTTTTAAAACGAAGAAGAAACTTTATTTACAATAAGTTGCAAATTTTTCCCTTTGCGGGCATTAAACTTAAAACGCCAAAATAACCAAGGATTTCTCCTCCACTGACAGAGAACAAGAAATTGAAGTGCAGCATTTGAAGAACAGATACTACACTTTGATCTTGTTTATATATTTTATTGCTTTTAAAATTTTGTAAATACAATTAAGTAAAAAAAAAAAAAAAAGAAAGATTTTCAAACAACAAAATTAGGCACAAGGCCCTACAAGAAATTGGGAAGGGGAAGGATTCAGGGTCTTTGTGACTACAGTGATTAAAAAGTAATAAATGTAGACTTTGGAGTCTTACTCTTGACTGGCAACATTTACCAAAATACCTCATTCACTCTATGGATCTTAAACTAACTAATAAATCCCCAGCGTTTAAGAATCAAAACCATATTTACAATTTATAAACAGTTGTCTGTGTGTTTGTGTATGCATTTTTTTTTTTTTTTTTTTTTTTTTTTATTAATTTTGTGTGTGTGTGTGTGCATGTGTGAAAAAATAAAGTTCAATTTCATTGATAAATAAAAAAGTTTTTGAATTAAGAAAAGGATTACTCGTGGAGAGGAGAAAACTAATTAAAAGTGTTCATATTAAAAACAAAAAATAAATCCTACTGGGTTGTTAGTGAGACCCCCCTGTACTAATCTAGGTGACTAGACCCCCCCACTGTTTTCCGGGGGAACCGAAAACAAGCAGGGCGATCCCTAATGGGGATTGAGGAAAATATCTTAATGGAAGTGGGAGAAAACAAAGCAACGGGTGTAGGGTGGTTGGAAGGTGACCTCTGAGTAGGGGAGTGACTGGGGATGTTGAAAAGGCAAGGATGTGGCACAAAGAGGATGGGCAGACTCAGAGGTTCTCTAGTACCAAAAAATAAAATCAGGAATAGGATCTCATTTGTACCACCAGTCAAGAGTCTTCTTAAAATGACTTAGCTAGAACCTAAGCGGGATGGGTTCTGAAGGACCCAGCACCGCCCGTGCCATGCTTAAGGAGGGAACACGTATTGAAACTTGGCTCCTCAACGGATGCACAAACTAGTGCTGTGCACCCACCTCTTGTCAAATTCCACTCTAGGCAACCTCCTCCAATCACATCTGATCTTTACTTTAAGCAAATGTTTAAAGTAAATGATCAGATCCCGATCCGGAACAGATGTCCCTTCGCGGACCAACTTGAGGCGCGTGATCCAAATCACCATGCGCGCTACTGCCAGGATCGCCAGGACAACCATTAAGGCCAAGGATGTTTGTCATTGTTTTTCATTAGGGTTTTCCAAATGATTGGGAAAAATGGAGTGCATGTTCCTGTGACCTCAGACTTGTGTTAACTATTCGAACTATGGAAAAGCAGAAGCAACTTAATGATTTTTTTTAAACCTTTGTTTATCTTCTTCAAACTGCAATTAATAATTAATCTTTGTTATAATTTTGTTTTTAAGATGTACACAGTTTAACGATTAATAATATTATAAACATTTGTATATTAAATATGAAATACGGTTTTACTAAATATTTACATGTTAATTGCCGACTTCCATACGTTTGTTTGGTAAAAAGAGACACAAAATATGAGGGAGGGGGTCTACAAAATGCTTAATATTTGTGCAATAATTTTTCAAATCGGTTTTAATTTGGCGATAAAATAGCTGACAAGAGCTATGTTTATATCAAAACTTAATATTTAAAAAAAATTTAAACACAATTAATTAAAAATCTATGTTGTAACGGCACATTAATTAATTTTTATGAAGTTTCTTTTTCTTAGCAATTCAACTGATTATAGTATATATTAGAAAAAAAACGCTATTTAAAAAAAAAACAATATTAAATTTATATCATTTTTTTAATTGCAACATCAAGGTTAGTTTTTGTTCAATACGTGTATTTAAATTTTTTAAAATTAAATATTTTTTACTTATTTGAACTCTTCTGTTTCATAACAAATTGAAATTTCGATATTTTGTTCGAATTTCGAAAAGATAAATATGGTGGGGGAGGGGGGTACGCGCTAAAAAAAATTCTTTCCGTTTATATATTTTGTGGAAACTACATTTTATATGTAATTTCATTCTAAAATGGATAAGTATAAAAAATTTCACAAAAATCTGATCATTAGTTGATTTTTGGTAGATTTATTAAACACAGGTATGTTTTCACGTTTGAAATGCCTACTACATGGGAACATTATTTTAAAGCGCCGATTATGTAAACACGATTTTCATTTCGCAATTTCATTATTTTCGTTCGATGAAAAAATTGTCTTTAAATTGTTACTAGTTTATTTTGCCCTTCTTTTAAATGGTACAAAAGTTATATTGATAATATCAACTTACTAGCTGTACCCTGGCACGCATTGCTGTGGCTCGAGTTGGTGTAATGGAAGAATCCCCATCCCCGCTGTTTTAGTACCCCTAAATCTACCCACCAAATATATTGTTATATACGAACGTGAGACACACGTTTCCAACCCAAAAAAAAGAATGAAAAAAAGGAAGAAGAATGAAAAAAAAAGAAATGGGTTCCTAGTGCCGCCTCTAAGGGAAAACTTGAAAAAAAAAAGAAAGAAAGAAAAAAAGAAGTAAACGATGAAAATTGGGGGAAAAGTATCGAACAAAGCGAAATATAATGGAAATAAAAAAAATGTAAAGTTCGTAGAAGCAGAGGAAAATTTATAAAAATAAAAATAAACAAATAAATAATAAAAATGAAAAGAAACGATGGTGAACTTGCCGAAACAAAGAGGAAACACGGAAAGAGAGAAGAAATAAATTTGAGAAAGGGAAAGATCGGGAAAACGAAAAACAGAGGGAAGATACATGTAAACCCCCCTTCCGCCCCCCCAAAAAGAAAAGCAAAAAAAAAGATGTTGTAATTGCCGAAGAATGCGAAATAAAACGGAATTGAAGTATCATAAGTTTTAATGCACTGTAAGAAAATGTAAAGTTTTTTGGTTTGTTTTTATTTTTAACCAACATAAAAGTTAGCGTGGTGCATCTCATCTAAATTGCTGTCCAGTTTTTATAAAAACCTAAACCGGTGTTCGTCCGTATTTGTCTCCTGTGAATGGTCACGGATGGTGTAAATGAGTTGCGATGGAAGTATGAATTTTTTAGAGAGAGATGACTTTACTACTTCCATTGATCGTAACCGGTTTTGGCAGTGAACTCTCACCAGATATAATATAGGAAGCTCCGATCTGCGAGTTAGTGGATAGCTAATATGCCTATAACACACCTCAGATATCGTGATGCAGTTTGTGCATAGTACATCTGCATAAAATGTCTAGATTCTTAATCCTATTAAGGACAAAGTCAGACGGGAAAAAATGAGTTCATTTTATTTATATAGATATATTATTTATATAGAAGATAGATAGATAGAAAAAAGATAGATGAAGAATAAAAAAAGATAGAAGATATAGATAGGATAGAAGATAGATAGATAGATAGAATAGAAGAAGATAGAATAGAAAGATAGAAGAAGAGGAAGAAGAGATAAAGTTACATTATGTTACATATGGGGGAGGATTAATTTTGTGGTGAATTTTGGAGGTGCTTACTTTTCATAGTGCCTTTTCTCCTACAAGTACAATTAGAAATAAAATAGCCGCAAGCAATAAAACTTTGAATAAAAGTACAAGCTTATAGACTTTATTTCTTCATATCGCTCAACAGAGGGTCTGAAAACAACCTTTTCATTGTTAACGGATTTACAATAGCAATAAGATAACAATTATTTGTTTTTTTTTTCTTTCTGACAAAATCCCATAGACATTTCTGTTTAAAACAACATCAAACCATCATCATCATTAGAATTCAGCTGTGCGAATTCCTCTGAATTTGTGTCGACTAGCAAGGTCACTCGGCATCGCTTGGTCCGCATCATGTCACAGATAGATAGATAGATAGATAGAAAAAAGATAGAAGAAGAATAGAAAAAAGATAGAAGATAGATAGAAGAAGATATAGAGACGATAGAAGATAGATAGAATAGAAGAAGAAGAGATAATAAAGTTACATCGTGTTACATATGGGGGAGGATTAATTTTGTGGTGGATTTTGGAGGTGCCTACTTTTCATAATGCCTTTTCTCCTACAATTACAATAGAAATAAAATAGCCGCAAGCAATAAAACTTTGAATAAAAGTACAAGCTTATAGACTTTACAAAGTAAAGTACAAACTGTGCATCGAAAGAATACCATGATAGTTTGTTGACTACTTCTTAGGCCCGTACAAAATTTCATCCAGATCGGTTTAGTAGTTTCCAAGAAAACTTTTTGAGTAAATGTAGTATTGTGGTGACTAATTCCAATTAATCCCTAACAGTGCATCAAACAGATACCACAATACTTAAGTCATTACTCTTTATCATAAAGGTCCATACAAAATTTCATACAGATCGGAGCAGTAGTTTCTGAGAAAGAGTGAGGTAGACAGACTAAGCAAAATATAGAGATTGTACACGATCATTAATATTGCATACATGAAATAAAATAAAATCTCAAAAGTGTATTAGTTTATCTCAGTTTTTTTTTGTGAAACTCTGGGAGACCTGGTGCAGAATGTTAGGGCTGAGAGACGCTGTGAAAAACACATCTGTGATAAAAATTTGATATTAACGACAGCAAAGAGTAATTCTGTTTGCACTTCAACATTGAAAAAAAAAAAAAAAATGGTTGAGTAATTCTACTGTTACAGAAAGTACTTAACTCCTGATGCAATCCTCCAATTGCATGGGAGTCAAATAGTGTCAAGATGAACTTCTAGAGTTAATGTGGTATTGTGGTGATTAATCCTGATTAATCACTAACTCTGCATCAAACAGATACCATAATACCTTTTTTTTTTAACACAGGAATCACCACTTATCAAGGCCTGGAAGCCACTCGAGGATAAGGGTTAATCGGTATACATTAGTCATTGTGATTATAGTGTAGTAAACATAAGTAGTGGGAATTTTGTAAATTGGATTACTTAGGGGAACGGTTCATCAAGAACTTGTTTACATTGGACTTGAAGACAATCAGATTGTAGTCAGCTGGAAAGCAGGCAATCGGAAGAGAGTTCCACAGGCGTGCAGTTCTAAGAAAGAAGCTTTGTTCATGGAATCTAAATTTAGGTTTAGGCACAGGTAAAGAGTGTGGGAAATTATTGATAGTGGTTTTGGCTAGACGAGTGTTTTTCATGAAAGCTTGGCGAAGGGAGACCATAGATTGAAGTTCAGATGAGCACTTGCCATGAAAATGATAAAGCAGAGACAGGCTCACAACGTCTCTTCTGTGGGAAAGAAATTGCAGGGAAGAGAAAAGAATATGCTGTTGTCCTAGCCCTACTAATCACCACTAATCCCTAACTTTGCATCCAACAAATACCATAATACTTAGTTCGCTACTCCTTGTCATAACAAAGATCCATATAAAATTTCATCTAGATCAGCGCAGCAGTTTCTGAGAAAAAGTGGAACAGACAGACAGATTAGGCAAAATATAATATATGTTGTGTGTGTGTGTGTGTGTGTGTGTGTGTGTGTGTGTGTGTGTGTGTGTGTGTGTGTGTGTGTGTGTGTGCGTGTGTGTGAAACGGCATTAACTCTATTTAAGTTTAACCATGGGAGTATGAAATTCATAAGCGACCTCCAGTCGCATGTACATCTCCATTAGAGGAGATGACGACATTAGGTTTTTGCAACTCTTGCAGAGAGGTGTCATCGTCCTCCTATATACAGCACCTGGAATTATCAAATTGGTCACCCATTTTAGTAATGACCAGGCTCAACGTTGCTTAACTTCAGTGAAACGACAGGTACCGGTGTGATCTGATAGGCTGTAAGTGATCATTAATAACAAATAATAACATGCTGCCACATCTTGGGAGGTGCTGCACAGAGTACGCTTTCTTGCCTTTCCCATTCTCTATGCCCTCCTCCTTTTTTTTTTTTTTTTTTTTACAGAAATGATGTTACTAGTCCTTTTTTATTTTCATGAAAATCACTCCAGACAAGACATAAAGCCACTTGATGTAAGGATCTAAAAAAATACTACTTCTATGTTAAAAAGTAGCCTATGATAAGTGTTAGATGGATATCTTCTGACCCAGAAAACAGCAGTTTTTCCTCCTTTGTCGGAAACATAACTCATGGGATGCAAGAACTAAAGAACAAAATAAGGGAAACAAGAATAACAAGATTGCCGAAAGTAAATCCAGTAACCACTTTCTGCTTTCTACTTTATCGTTATTTATACGAAAAGTGCTCGACTGAGCTTCAATCTCTGGTTCCATCTTGTAAAATATTCACAGTAAGAACTCAACCTACTACAATGACTGCAAAACACTTTCCTTTATTCCTCCATACACCTTTATATTTTTTACTAATGGGTCACTACTTATTAAGGCCCAAGAATCACTCGAGGATAAGGGTTAATGAGTGTTGAGTGGACTGTTAGCCAACACTGTGATGATCAGTAATGGTGGAACGAGTTGGGTTTCATATGGCTCAACAGGAACTTATTTACATTAGATGTGAAGACAACCATGTTATAGTCAACTGGGAAGCAGCCCTGCAGTATTGTGTTTCACAGATGGATAGTTCTAGGAAAGAAACTTTGCTCGTGGAATTTTCGTTTAGTTTTATGCACAAATAGAGAGTAAGGGAAATTATTGACAGTTGTTGCAGCTAGACAAATGTTTGTTGTGAATATTTTGCAGGGGAGAGCATAGATTGAAGCTCAGTCGATCACCTGTGATGAAAATTACGATAGAGAAGAGATAGACTCACAACATCTCTTCTGTATGAAAGAGGAAGTAGGGAGATGAAAAGGCCCTCATCCACTAGATTTTGAGGACAGTTTTGTATCCTTTCAACGTACGAAAGGGTACTCTGACCAGATGTTGCAGCAGTATTTCATCTTAGGACATATTTGGCTCTTGTAAAGGGAGAGAATTGCATCAGGATTGAGATACTTTCTGGAGAGGCGGAATAATCCAACCATTTTTTCCAGCAGCTTTAACAACGAATCTGATGTAGTGTAACGTTACCCATGGGATCTACATGTTATATGCAGTCTACATCAAAAGGAACATAGGACAAGTAATAACTCGACTCCATTGTTTTTTTTGTAACAACAATATTTGTTTCCTCCTACCACACATGACTTCTCATGACGTTATCCACGTCTCTAACATTATCATCCTCTCTAACGTGCTCTTTCACTTTTTTATAATCTTTTTTTCAGTATTTATGCATAATTTGAACCAGGCGTAACTGACCGTCCGATCGGCATTGCTCGGAACTCGACGTTAACCGCTGAGCTTCGTCGATTATGAAAGTGTAACAAACACTGCTCGAAAAAAAAAAAATAAATAAATAAAATAAAGGAATAATAATGATACTTTTAACAGAAGAAATAAGCAAAACAAAAAATAAACCAAGAAACAACGATCTACCGTAATAAGTTTTTTTTTTGGGGGGGGGGGGTAATATAAGTTTGTTTTTTTTACTGTAATTTGTTTTTCTTTTTTGTCCAACGAAAAAGTTCAAAACAAAGTTTTTTCTTTTTTAAGTTTTTGTGTAACAATTAAAGAAACTTTTTTTTTTTCAAGAAATAGATTAATAAATTATATATATGTATATTTTCAGTAATGGTGGTTCTTAACATGGGGAGGTTGATGAGGGGGTGTCTATTCAGAAAGCTATTCTTAGATGAGGAGATTGGGTCTATTCCGAAAGCCGTTCTTAACATGGGGAGGTTGGAGGGGAGATGTTTATTCCGAAAGCCGTTCTTAATATGGGGAGGTTGGGGGGGGCTTATTCCAAAAGCCGTTCTTAACATGGGGAGATTGGGGGGTATGTTTATTCCGAAAGCCGTTCTTAACACCCCCATCCATTCTTCTCATATCTTCTTTTGGCGATGATGCACTTCTCGCCACAGGAAATGTAGTTTTTTCTTTTTTTTTTTTTCAGTAATTAATTTTTTTTTTTCTTGACAATATGAGACCGCTTGTTCTGGCGTCATCAAATATTTCTCCAAACTGAAGATATTATTTTTTGTTTACACAGTTTTCAGAAAAGGGCTGTTACAGGTGTGTGCTGCTTAATGAATTTAATGATTTTTTACTTCCTTCCAATTTTTGTTTCGAGAAGTTCGTCTGCTACTTTGCAGTGCATTGATTAGCTGATTGGCGTCTTACGTCACATTACAATCAAACCCGAGTGCATGACGTCATGTTCCAAGCAAAGCCGATTGAACGCGGAGTTACGTCTGATTCAAATTATGCCAAAGTACTCTTTTTTCTATAAAGTGACATTCTGTTACATTAAGTCTTCCATTTCAGGTCAGGAGCAAGGGTCGAATTTAGAAGTTTGTCATCCTCATCACAAGAATGGAATTTCCATCAAGAGAGTTTTGTTCCTCAAAACCGTCTTTCCATAGAACTCATCACCACAAGATTGCTTCCCTGAGGACTACAACATGGTCATCATCAAACCTAACATCAATAAACACCTGTTCGCATCAGCCATTCCATTCATTACTTTCAATCCTCTCATAATATTCATCATCATTCAACTTGCAATCTATTCATCTTGTTAGCACTTTATCCTTGAGTGGCTTTTCGCTTTGCTACATATTGGTTCATTATTAATAAAAACAAATGGAATAAAATTTATACATTAAAATATTTTCTGTGTTGCAGATAAATTGGACGTAATGGGACATCGCCGAAAACATGTGTGAGGGCATCGTATGAGGACAGGATGAAGTGAGCAAGCCAGGACGTCCAACTTGACATGTTTACGTTATCCTCAATTCCCAACATCCCTCGCCCTAACCCCAAACCTGCAGGATTTTTTTTTTCTTGTTTTACTTCTTCTTTGTAATACCACAATCTTTTAAATATATTTTTACATTAATAATTTTATTGTCACTTTAAAGTTCAACTATAAAAGTTTACTATCTAAAAATATCTGGCTAAAGTCACTAAATAGAGTCTTGAGCTCATATGGGAAACTAATTTTCAGTGTGAGCATTAAAATTTATGGTAAGTGTTGAGACATTATGTTGAACAAAGATGGCGGCAGTAAATCAAATCAGCAAAGAATCAATGCAGTCTCAATCTTGAGTGTTAAGTTGGTTGGTTGGTTGTTTTACGGCATATCAACCCTTTTCAGGTTATTTAATGCCGAATCCAAAGATTTTGAAGAAAATTTATTTTTTATAGAATATATTTGTTGTTTTCACGCCGGTTTTTATTTAACCCATAGTTGGGACCCTAACAGGTACTACCACTCCGGGTCAGAGTGGACCTGGGAGCAATGGTAATTAAAGGGTGGCTCCACACTCCCCAAAGCCCACAAGCTGGGGCCCTCACCGCTGGATATAGTTTAAGGTCATATCCAGGACCCCCATTGAGGGACTTTTACCCTCTGCAGGGGGGCAGTCGACGTATTCTAATGCACCACCAACAGGGCCGCTTGAGTGTTAAGTAATTCCTAGTAACAAAGATGGCGGCAAAGAATCAATGCAGTCCCGATCTTGAGTTGTTTCAAGACATAGACGATCAAAATCATTGGAGTCATACCCCCATCATGAGTCAAAAACATTTTAACAATTATCTTGTCGGAAATTTTACCTTACACAGTTCAGAACTTGACAGAGTGCAAAATTAAACAACGAAAGCAAAGCAAACTTACCTGGTGTGATGAAAAGAACCAGTTGTTCTTCCGTAGGGTTCTTTCGGGTTGCAAAAGTTGTTGCACTCTTTTGCCACTCTGCTGAGTTTTTTTAGTTGCCTTCTAAAGAAGAGTTAGTTGGTCTCTACTGAGTACAGTTTTTAGTTCTTGGTAAGGTTCCGTTTATTTACAGCTCCAGTTGAAGGCAATTAAGTTCGCCGAATAGAAAATATGATATCAACATATACGCTGAAGTAAGGAGACGATAAAACGTCATTAAAAGAAGCCTAATTGATTAGGTATTATAATTTCAGTGAGGAGAAAAAAAAGGTGCCAATAACCTTTAAATAAATGACTTCATGGTTGTAAGCAGAAGAGACGAAAGGCACGTCTCACTTTTTTAAATAAATTCACAAAGTGACAAGTTAGTTGTTTTAAGTGGTTGGCGCCCAGTGTTCCAATTTCAATCCACCAATCAAAATGGCTGTAATAGAACATGGCAGTAATTTATCAACCAATGAAAGTTCGCGTTTCAAGTCATGCAATTTCTGACAATGTTAAATATTATTACATGAGAAGTCAATTCATATTAAAATCTATTCTATTTTACCCATATAAACTCGAGAAATACATGATTAAAATATGTAGACAGCACTTAAATACTATCCATCATGGCTGCCTTGCAGAGACTTCATATCAAACACAACCGCCTTGACAGTCTCTATCAAAAAAGACAAGTCGAGTTAAACCAAAACAGAAAACGAACCGAGCCGAAATTGACAACTCTGCAATTTAAAACTTGAATAAAAAAAAATAAAAAAACATGAAAAATAATTTATTTACAAACACTTATTGTTTAAACAGAAGACAATAAATTAAACGACTTTTATTTTGATATCTTAGTTTGGTTTGTTTCCCGTTTCGGTTGAAATCGATTCGTATTTTTGATCCAGAATGTCCAGGCCATTATGTTGCACAAGGCAACCACCATGGATAGTATTTAAGAAATGTTTGCATATTTTAGTTTAGATGGGTAAATAAAATGAATGTTAACTCGAAATGACTCCTCATATAATATATATTTTTATTTTTACAAAGGAGTCACCTCTTATCGAAGTTAAGAGGCTACTCAAGGATTTGGGTTAATGAGTGAGATAATAGCGTAATAATCGTTGGTGGACATTTGGTCTAATTTGATTATTTAAGAAGACGGTTCAACAAGAACTTGTTTACATTGGACTTGAAGACGACCATATTGCAGTCAGTTGGAAAGCAGGTCAGCAAAACAAAGTTCCACCAGAGGGAAATTCTAAGAAAGAAGCTTTATTCATGGAATCTACGTTTAGGTTTAGGAAATTATTGATAGTGGTTTTAGCTAGACGAGTGTTTTTGTTTTTTGTGTGAAAGTTTGGCAAGAAGGGACTATAGGTTAGAACTGAAATATAAAATCTAAATCGACACAAGAGTAAGTGGACAATAGAATAATTAACAACAATTAACTAATATTTAACATAAAAAAGATTTTTAATGCCGTCATATAATTGTTTTTGCACCTCAAGACTCTTTTTAGTGACTTTACCACTGTCTTGTATTTATGAAGAATAAAATTAATTCCAAATAAATAAAAAAGATTTAAAAAAGAAAACTGTTTTAATATATTAAAAAAAAAAAAAAAGATAATACTTTGTGTCTTGTCATATCTAAAAAGAAAAAAAATCGTGCTGTGGGATTCAGTCCCCTGCCTAAAAAATCTGGTTATAGTTAGCTAATGTACTTCCTAACTTCCGGCGTGGCTACGACCAGAAACGGTGACAAGGCAAATCAGTTCCTTCAGTTTTTTTTCTCTCACGCCTATTCTTTTTTTTTATTAAGTTTTTTTCTGGTCGTTCTTTTTTATTTATTTAATAATCATTGAAAAGGTTGGTGGGGGGGTTCGGTCTTATTTTAATTAATAATAATTGAACTGAGTTTTTTCAAGGAATTATTGAAAATATATTTTAAAATCTTTTTTAAACTATTTTGGGAATATTATGTATTGGATGCGTTTTTTTAATGATGTTTGAAATTTTATTTTGATTTCAATAATTTTATTTTTATACTTTCATAAACATGTTTATTATATAAATTTAAATTTTAAAAAAAAATTTATTTTTAAATTAAAAAAAAAGTATTTTTATAATTTCATAAACATATTTCTTATAAAAATTCAAATGAATTGAAACCTTTATTATTTTAATTTTGTTATTAAAAGTGCAAATAAAGACTTACTGTGTTATTTTTAATCTTTTTATAATTTTGTTAATTTTTATTGCATATTTTTCAGAAAGGCCATTTTCTTCTATTTTATTTCAATAATACTTCACAATAAAAATACTGAAAAACAATAAAAGTGAAAGAACTGATGTACTTTGTCACCACTTCCGGTAGCAGCCACACCGGAAGTTAGGAACTATGTTATATACTATAAAAAAAATCTTTGTATTTATAAAGAATAAAAGTAATTTCAAATAATTTTTAAAAAATTAATTTAAAAAAAAACTTTGTTTCATGGAATTGATATCTAAAAAAAAAAAAAAATGTTGTGAATGATTCAGTTAATATTTCAGTGTTAATCCGCATCATTAATATTAAACTTAAAAAAATAATAATAAAAAGATAAACAGAATTGGTAAACTCCAGATTAGACAATTTTCTGTTCAAATAACCCAGAATTTTATTGTCCCTTGAATATGATCAAATTTAACTCACTACACTGCATTTTATTGATAGTTATTTTATTTATCTCCCCTCTAATAGGTTAAACATGAGGTCAGGTGTGGCTTGGATGGAAGTGCTTATGTGGAACGAACTGGATTCGAACTTGGCACACCCAAATTTGCAGCTCGTGTCGTTACATACTTAGTCAATATCACTTATTGATAGAGTTATGTCCCTTGAATATGGCTACATCAGTTTACTGACCCACCGTTTCTCAACCCTTTTTTAGTCTTGCTGAATCTTTAAAATAAATGTGATTTGAACAAAAAATTTTCTAACCAATGTAGTTAGATGAGATATGCCTGTATGGTTATATAATAAAGTTAAGTAAAAACCAGACGATTTACCCTATTAAGATAAAGGAAATAACTTGGTATTAACTCCATAGGCAAATAGATTCACTAGTGTTGAGGTGGTGCAAATTAGGAATAATGAATTGAATTGAGAAAAAGACGAACTACGTGTTAAATTGAATTAAACGAACTAGGATTTATTTCGTGAAGAAACAAGTGAAAGAAAAGGGTACAACACGTGTTCATGTCTGTGTTCGTCTCTTGCTGTTTACTGGTGGAAAGGAGAAAGTCTATTGTTGTAGAGAGAGAAAGAAAGAAAGTTAATCCAGTTTGGTGTGTGTCTCTCGCTGTTAGCTGGTGAGGAGGAAAGTCTATTATGGTATAGAGAGAGAGAGAAAATGAGAAAAAGTCAATCCAGGCCATGGAGAGAGAAAGCGTATAAAGTGTACGTACGGTCTGTTAGCCTTTTGTTCGTCATAGTAGCAAGTGGCGTGAGGCGTGCGTGCGCCTGCCGAAAAGACACGCTGTCGGTCCGTAGACCGACCAGCTAGGAAGCTGGTCTGAAAAGGGCTGGAAACAGCTTGTCTCTTGCTTTTATAGTCGTTTCCAGTGGTCTTTTGCGCATGTGTGGATTTCCTTTGAAAGGGGAAGTGACGTTGTCCATGTGTGTGTACATGTGCGTACGTTAGCGTGTGTGTAAATACACGTGAATGTGAGTGTATGTATGCGAACGTGAATATATGTGCGTTTGTGGACGTGCACACATATGTTTGTGTGCGCGTATGTATGTGACAAGTAATATAGCCTAAGATGTGAACGCGTGTTTTTGTGTGAGACGAGAAAAGGCTCGCACACTAGTCATCTCTCTATTTCCTCCTCAGAAATAGATAGACGCAATTAATTGGTTGTTTGTTTTTTTTTACAAATTAACAAACTTTTCCCTCTTTCTTTTTACGAATAGAGCATATAATATTATATTCAGATAAACGCAATAACTTGATCTTCACATAGATTCACTGGTCTCTCTATTTCCTCGTCCGAAATAAAAATCGCAATTAATTTTTTTTTTTTTTTTAGTTTTTTTCACAATTTAACAAACTTTTTTCTTTTACTTTTTAAGAATAGAGTACATAATAATTTTACATTTTACATTTTATATTTTACATAATAATTTTACATTTTATATTTTACATAATAATTTTATATTTTACATTTTACATAATAATTTTACATTTTATATTTTACATTTTATATTTTACATTTTATATTTTACATTTTACATTTTATATTTTACATTTTATATTTTACATTTTATATTTTATTTACCTTTTACATAATAAGTTTACATTTTACATTTTACATAATAATTTTACATTTTACATTTTATTTACCTTTTACATTTTCGGGCCCTTTGATCATATTTGTATCAGTTCATTATTTTTACATCAGTTGTGTAAGTCACATGGCGTTTTGATGTTATTTTATAGTGAGTGGGATGCGGACAGAGAAAGATAAATAGAGAGGGGGAATAAAGAGAGGTAAAGAAAAAAGTTTTAAAAGAAAGACGTTATACACATTTTGTAACTCTTCTATTTATATTTCCATGTCCCGGACAACGCCAGGTAGCCATGCTAGTTACATATAAGCAGAAACCAGGGGCAGATAATTATATGATATAGACTAAGATCAATAAATAAATAAATAAATGAATAAATAAGAATTTAACATTTCAGTTACAAATCTCATCAAAATGTTCAGTTATTAAAATTTGAGGAGTTCATAACATTAATAGAGTTATATACCTTGAATATGACAAAAATTCAACTCACTAACCCTGCATTTAAAAAGATAGTTATTTTATTTATCTCCTCTCTAGTAGGTTGGACATGGGGTCAGGTGTGGATTTGATGAAAGTTTTTGGGTGAAAAAAATTGGATTCGAACATCCAGATTTACAATCTTAGCCAATATCACTTATTGATAGAATTGTGTCCCTTGAATATGGCTACGTTCAATTCACTGACCCATCGTTTCTCAACCCTTTTTAGCCTTGCTGAATGTTTAAAATAAATTACATATTGCAAGGAACACCTGTGTGAAAACAAAATCATACAATATATGATGAGAAGGAACACCTGAAATTATAGTCTCTCAATAAACATCATCTCTAAAGCAAAGCGGGTGATTCTTCCAATGTTTGTCTAGTCTGACTTTGAAGGTATTAAGTGACTCTGCAGATACGATTTCTTCCGGCAGCTGGTTCCACACGTTGGGAGAAGAGGTGTTCTCGAACAAACCCAGCTGTCTCCTTCCAATGTCACTGCTTATCCAAACATAACAAATGTCCCTGGGTCCTACAATCATATTTCAAAGGAAGCATCTTAAGACAGTCCTCGTTGTATTCCCCAAAGCAGATATTTGAAGACTTGGAATGGCATCCCCTTTCATTTGACGGAACACCAGAGTTTGAATATCCAGTTGCTTCAGTCGCTTCTCATAGGACAGATCATGCAGATCTGGGACCAATTTTGTAGCCCTCCACTGCACCACTTCTATGGTTCCAATGCCACACATATATCGCAGTGACCATACTGATATGGTATATTCTAGCTTTGGATGGATCAACCCCTTATAGAGAGACAGGAACAGAACATTGCGTACCATATCTTTTTCATTTTATTTTTATCGTAGTTCACAAGGTATATATGAAGAGTGTGAAGTGCAAAACACTATTTTCAAACTAGTGAAGCTTTCATTGTGAAAAGAGTTTCGGTGAAACAGTGATAAAAAAAAATAAAACCCTTTTTAAAATTAAACCATTTGGCGCTTCTACACTATTGGGACGAAATTTCGGAAATCGTAACATTTAATTTCACATGGAAACAATGGTATCTACTAATGGTATTCCTGGTATTTCTAAGATGATTATATCCAAAAATTAAGAAAATCGATAAGGTAGAAAATTATTTAAGAAAATAAAAAGTAGAATTTCACGAAAACGATCGTAAGACACAGGAGAGTTCAAAAGGGAAATGATTTTCCGTTTCGATTTAAACAAGATGGCAGTAATTTTTCACCTGTTAACGCAATTAAAGTTTTTTTTTTTAAATAATTCAGCAATATTCAGGTAATTTCGACTGCATAATTTAGAAGCTCCCATTGTAACTTATTAGAATTGACAAAAGAAATCAGTTGAAACCATTGTTTTTTTATCTGAAAACTCCATTTAATGACTACAAAATCTCGTCTCAATTCTGTAGAAGCGCCAACCTTTTAATAATAAAAAAAAAATACTTGCGCAAAATAGTTTGTTTTGAAACAAACGCATTTCAGGTGAAAACATTATCACATACTTACGTGTAATGCTGAAATGAGTATAAATTCGAAATAATGAAAAATAATTCAGAATATGTGCTAGATCTAGTATTTTTGCAAAATGGTCCAACATTTTATCTTTTGAAATAGCAGATTTTAATTGAAAATCAAGAAAAATAAGTCAGTTTTGTCAAAATTATCGATTGCAGTTACCTTCCCTGGATTTTGAAAACTCTTCCAAGTTAAAACATACAATAAGACTTTATAAATCGATAAACTTGACAAATTTTATAGTTCTGAATTTTTTTAGATGAAGGCTGATTGCTTGTATTCTTGTTTTGATCGGACTATGGTTCTCATCTTGAGTATTATTTGTGCAACTTTTCGATCGATGTGGCCTTCAACCATCGCCAGGCATGTTGGTCGCCATCTTGGAAAAGAAGAGAACAGTTACTGACTCTGTAAAGCTTTTTAAGTCTTTTCCATTTTTTTTTTTATTATTTCATATCCGTACCAATTTGATATTACGGTTCTGAATTTTTTTAGATGAGGACAATAGTCCAATCAAAACAAGTAATTGATAAATTTTGTTTTTACTTGTGATAATTTTTCAATTTATACTAATTTTGACATGGCATGCAAGTACGTAGTAAGGTTTTCACCTGAAATGCGTTTGCTTCAAACAATTATTCTGTACAAGCACAAAAAAGAATTATAAAAAATACTTTTAGAGTTGAGAGGAGTCGTATATGTCTGGTATAAGGTGAATAAATACCTTATCAACATTAGGTTCCATTTCTAAACAAAAAAATGACCAAGTTCAGCACCCCCCCCCCATGATCTCCGGTCATTGATGTTTCATTGAGTTTGTTCTAACAAAAATGAAGTAAAAAATTATAACATTTCTTGTTATAGACAAAATAAGACTATTGCGAATGTTACTAAAAAGGAGTCCTAATTACCTCCCCTTAATATCTTATATCCAAAAGAAATATCTATAATTAATTTTATAATTAATCTTTAAATTTCATATTAAAAAAATATGAAAAGTCATACATTAAACTAAACATTGTTTATAAATTTCTTTCTCTTAAACTGCGTCATTTAATTTTATAGTAACGAAATGATAAATAATAATATTAATAAGATTTTTTTAATAGAAAAAAATAGAGTATTGCAAATTATATTAAAGACTACACTAATTACGTCCCCTTTACTATAACTCTTTAATGTACTCTAAATTATACATTCCAACAGAAAAGGCTGAATAAGGATTCTACAGTTACAATCTTGATTTATTTGTGGTGTTATTCATTACATGGCAACTAGCAGATTTCTCCGGCGTTGCCCGGGTGTCAAATATTGTAAACAAAACAAAAATAAAAATTTTCTTTCCTTCTTTCTTGTTTGTTCTTGTCAATGAAAAAAAAATGATTGTTTTTTTTTTTTATATATTTTTGCTATTTCTTTTATCTGTTTATAACTCTTTTCATTCAAGTGACATAATATATTTAATATATAACAATTTGTAGAAAAAAAAACATTATTAAGACATAATGAGAAAAGTGCACAATAGTTAACAGTAGAGAATTCATAAAAAATAACCTTTAAATAAATTATACTAAATACAGTAGAATTTTAATAATCTGTATACTTTTAACATGCTGAAACTGGGTTTCTTTTTTTTTTTTTTTATAAAGATCTATACAGAACACAAAAATGTCACTTAACAATTGAGTACTTCATAAAAAGATAGCAAAAAGAAATGACACTCCAACTAACCCTAAGTTCAGATTGGGACTTGCCACTGAAACTTAGGGTTAGTGATAGGCTACGTCAGTTTCCTTCTTACTTTTTCAGGCATGAAGAGCGCCAACAATTAAGCGACAGGCAGCTAATTTTTCGTGTGTTGTAAAGGTCGCTTTGAACGAATTTTTTTTTTAGCACATTAAAAGTACACATTAAAAGTGGTGAATTAGTGGAACTCTCCGGTCACTTCCTCTTGTTGTTTGGCGCAGAGTTGCGCCCCTTTGTTTTTACATTTTAAAATTTATCATATTAGATAATGGACACTAGCGGTTGTAAATATGTATGTAGATTTGTTAACAGAATAAAACTTACTTAAGCTATTCTTGTCTTTCTTTTTGTCTGTCCGCTCTCTACACGGTTCTCTTTCTTTAGTATTCCATACCAACAGGTCAGTATATTAAATTCTCAAGCATTTGGTAAAACTCATGAGTAGTTTTTTATTGTTTTGTTTTTTTGTTGTTTCTTTTTTTTTTTTTTTTACGATTTCTAGATTCTTAACTATTCTACACTTTCACAGAAGGATTATAGCAATGCTGAAAAGTGGAGCAGTTAAAGGGTGAATAAAAATAAAAGTACTTGTACAGTTTAATCAAGACATTAAAAATTGAAAATATCGAAAAAAAGGTTATATTGTACGTATCCATTATGGAACAAAGTTCTCCGGAAAAAAAATTCAGGGTTTGTATTACTGTACACATAGATTCGAAAAAGTTGTCAAAAAACAAATATATAACAAATAAATGTTATCAAAGGCAAGATAAGTTACTTTTCTGCCAAACTGGATATATTTTTGTGTTTTTATTCAATGTAACATATTTATTCAGCTCAAAAAACATACAGTGTTTACCGATGTATTCGAAAATTCAAGATGGCGTCTCACACCCTCTTTAACACCGTAAGTATGGAAAAAGGTGTTATAAATAAAAACTAGACAAAATACTATTAAAAACCCGCCGAATATATGTCAACCTATGTCACGGTAACATATATTGAGCGAGTTTCTAACAGTATTTTATCCGGTTTTTTATTTATAACATCTTTTCCCACACTTACCGTGTTAAAAAGAGAATAAGACGTTCCTTGTGATTGCACAGTGAACGAGGCATAAAAAAAAATGACTAAGTTCAGACCCTCCCCCCATTTAGCCCCAAAAGTCCCAAGGGGACGTCAAATCCTGGTGAAAATGAAGAAACGGTGCAGTTCTAGGCAACATATGTAAATTTCAGTTCTGCACCATGCAAAAAAAGAAATGATTTAGTCCATTTGTACAAATATGGTAAAATAGTCCCAAAAATGGAATGTTTTTATTAGCCCTAAAAGAGCTCCTGGAGCCAGGAGTTATCGCAAAGTATAGACAAATAAAATTATATAAAAATTAATTAGTTACAACTTTTCAGAAAGTTATATAAAAATCCAAGACATCAATTTCTTAAATACGCACAAAAGTGTCAATTTTAGCTATTTTAACCCAAAAGGCACCCCTAGGGGAAAACCAGAGTTTTCCCAGAAAATCTGTTCTGTTACTTTTTTTACTCATCATGTTTAATGTTTGTGCAAAATTTCAAAAAATTTCAAGACATAGGTATTGAGAAAAGTGCAAACAGGTGAACAGACGAACAGACAAGGGTGAATTTACAAGTCCACCCTCCTTTTGTCGGGCGACCAAAAAAAAAAAAAAAAAAAAAAACAGTTTTAAGAGATAATAAAAAAAGTATACATTAATTAACAGTCGAAGAAATCGTTAAAAAAAAAAATCAAATAATTTATACGAAATACAGAAGAATTTAGTAATGTGTATACTTTTTATATACTGAAACGGTTTGTTTTGCTTTTTAATATTTTTTTAATTACTTATCTCTTCAATTCTCAAAACCTTTGATATGACCTTAAACTATATCTGATGTTGAGGCCCCAGTTGGCAGGCTTTGGAGAGTGTGGAGCCACCCTTTTAATTGCTATTGCTCCCAGGTCCACTCTGATGCGGAGTGGTAGTACCTGTTAGGGTCCCAACTATGGATTAAATAGAAACCGACTTGAAAAAAACAAACATATTCTATTAAAAATATTTTCTTCAAAATCTTTGGATTCGGCATTAAATAACCTGAAAAGGGTTGATATGCCGTAAAACAAAAACAACCAACCAACCAATCAAAACCTTTCTTTTATAAATGATTTCTTCTAAATGATGATTATTATGCAGGAAAACGAAAGCACAGGTTATAGGTACTTTAGGGATGTGAGATAACTAATTAACCAAAATATAACACTGAATAAAAAAACAAACCTCTTTTAAAAACAATAACAAAAAAAAACAAAAAAAGAAAAAAAAACAGTGAAAAGGTTTCTTTCAGTAGCAGAAAGTTGAACAGTGTCCAGGTAAGAAAAAGGAAGAGTTGAAAGTTCTTTGGCTGTCACAGGTCGGCTAGCAGTTATAGTAATGTGAAGATCGTCGAAACTGAACCATTCAGTGGACAGGGACAGGAGAGAGAGAAAACACAGGTCTTTCTTCAATGCTTGTCGGGTTCTGATGAACCGTGATTTCCAAAAAGGCTAAAGAAATTCCTTAAGATGGAATCAATTCCTTAGGGGACAGATGCAAGCTGATTGGTTAGTGTGTGGCAGAATTGCTTCGCATATGTAACATAGTACAGGAACCAACACAGTGTAACCTCAGTTGTAAAGCAGACAAATAGAAAACAACTTCAACTCAATTTTTTTGTTGTACAATGACATTTATTTCCTCATTCTCTCATTACCACTGTGACATCTCTCATGTGACCATCTTCTCAAATGTGCTCTTGAACGTCATCTATGCCTCTAATGTGATCTCGAATGTTATTTTCATCTCTAAAGTGATCTCTTTTTTAAAGGTTTTAATTTTTCCCTACCGATGACGTCACTTTGATCACAGCTTGGTATTTGCAAATAGCCGTCCATGCTATGTTATACATAGACATTGATTTACGAGAGAAAATAAATCTTTATTTTATTTGTGCCTGCTTCAACAACAGCAAGTTATGTCCCTTTACTGACCCTCAAGGAGTCAGAGAGAAATTCGGCGCCAGTAAGCAAGTAAGATTAAACAGAATGATGATATATGCATTCAAAAGATATCTATATAAAAATTACCCACGAGTAAAACTTATGTTTATCAATCTTTTTTTTTTTATTATTTTATTCAATTTTTTATTTTTTTTATTCAATTTTTTTTTTAATTCAATTTTTTTTTTATTCAATTTTTTTTTTAATTCAATTTTTTATTTTTTTTATTCAATTTTTTTTTTTTAATTCAATTTTCACCCCAAACAAGGCACAGTGCCACTTTGAAGTAGGGGGCTACTATCAGAGACATAATTTGCCGGGGCATTATGCAGAAAAATGAGTAGCAAGATGTTTGTTCGCATTACACTTGAACTTCTGCATATCAGTACAGTTGGGAAAGCAGAATTCCGGGAGGGAGTTCCAAAGATTTGCAGTTCTGGAGAAGAAACTATTGGAGTAAAAGGCTTTCTTACACCTAGGGATCTCTACTGTAAGGGGGTGGGAAATGTTATGTTTTCATTTTTTTTTTTTTCATTTTTTTTTTTTTCATTTTTTTTTTTTTCATTTTTTTTTTTTTTTATACTTTTTTAATGATCACGTCGGGGTCACTAATGTTGGAAAAAAGTTTATTCTCCTTTGCAAATTAACCATAGAGGTCTGAAGCATAAATATAAGAAGTAATGGCGATTTTTAATTTACTTGCTCACACATCCCAAATTCATGGCCGTGGGCCGCCGTCAAAAAACTGCCACATCTACATCAGATGGTCATAAATATATAAAAATAAAACGTGTACATAAAATCTTATTCAGGAAAAAATTTACAATAAAAAAATTATTAAAATTTTCTGGAATGATTTTTTTACATGAAAATGAAATAAAAATAGAATATTCACTTTATTAATGAAAACATATCAAATAATTCAATTAAAAAATTAATATTAAAATAGAAAATATTAAAATATTGAAATATATAAAATATTAAAAAAATAAATATATAAAATATTAAAATAGAAAATATTAAATAGATTAATTAAACAGAAAATATTCAAATATTCAAATAAAAATGTAAATATTAAAATATAAAATAAAATATTGAAATATAATATTACATATATAAATATATACAATATAAAAATATAAAATATTAAATAAATCAAATAAAAACATATTAAAATATATTAAATATTAAACATATAAATGTAGATATATAAACGATTAAAATGCAAAATATTAACATATTAAGGGTTTGTATTACTGTACACATAGATTCGAAAAATTTGTCAAAAAACAAATATATAACAAATAAATGTTATCAAAGGCAAGATAAGTTACTTTTCTACTTAACTGGATATGTTTTAGTGTTTTTATTCAATGTAACATGTTTATTCAGCTCGAAAACCATACACTGTTTACCGATGTATTCGAAAATTCAAGATGGAGTCTGACTCTCTCTTTAACACGGTAAGTTTGGGAAAAGGTGTTATAAATAAAAAACTGGGTAAAATACTGTTAAAAACCCGCTCAATATATGTTACCGTGACATAGGTCGACATATATTCGGCAGGTTTTCAATAGTATTTTGTCTAGTTTTTTTTATTGATAACACCTTTTCCCAAACTTACCGTGTTAAAGAGGGAGTGAGGCGCCATCTTGAATTTTCCAATACATCGGTAAACACTATGTTTTTCGAGCTGAATAAACATGTTACATTGAATAAAAACACTAAAAACATATCCAGTTAGGCAGAAAAATAACTTATCTTTGATAACATTTATTTGTTATATATTTGTTGTTTTTTTTTTTGACAACTTTTTCGAATCTATGTGTACAGACAGTAACAGTAAACCCAAAATATTAAAATAGGAAATAAAACATGAAAATATATTAAATATTGAATATCTAAATATAAATATAAAAATGTTAGAATATAAAAATAAATCAAATAATGTAAATAAAAAATAAATATTGAAATATCAAATAAAAATATTAAAAATATAAAAAATAATAATATTAAATAATGAATATGGACCTTGGTGATCGTTGATACAACAGCCGAAACACACACACATACACACACACACATACACACACACACACACACACATTTAATTTTCAAGGGACGTAATTTTGCTGATGAGTTATTTCCCTTGTGTAGTTTAATTCATCACGTCTCCTTACATTAAATAATTAAGAATATACTTATATAAAACTTTTAAATTAACAAAATAAATTTAGCCATATTGTTGAATGATTGGCCAATCGTTTTTTTTTATTCCTTCTACCTAATACCTATTTTATTTAATATATCAAAATTGCAGAAGGTAGGTGCATTAGGTGGTTTTTGGAATCAATGCATTTTAGGTGGAAAAAATTGTTGCGTATTTACATGGCAGATAAAAATTACTGCAAATTCCAAAAATTACGAAAAATAGTCAAGTAGAAAAATAGTTACAGGTAAAAATAAAATTATTGAATTATCGTGATTTATCGTATGTTTTAAAATACAACAGTTTGGGGAGTTCTTAAAACTTCCTTATTTATGAGAAATTGACTTATCTCCCTTGCTTTCTTTGAGACATTGAAAACATGAAAAATCTACAACTAGGTTTTACGTTTTTTTTTTTTTTTTAGAAAGACAAATCGGCGGACCTGTACGATAGTGCTCACCCCCTAAAAACTAAAAATGCATGTTGTGTAACCTTTTATTTAAAAAAAAGTTTGTTTATTTGGCCGACGTACACGAGTGCTACTACCCCACTAGTGAAATACGCATCGGCTCCGATGTTGAACGTTGTTCAACTGAGGGAGAATTCATTATTTTTACAAGGAAGGAATTTTTGCGTGTGTGACCTAGTTTTTTATTATTATTATTTTGGCTTGAAATTTGCGCATGATTTTTGTTGTGAGTTTATCTGGAATTTTTGTTTTGTTTTTTTTTGGGGGGGGGGATAGATATTTTTTTGCCGGGGTTTATGTAATTATTAACAGGAAAATTGGTGAAAGTCAAAATGGAATCCGCGCTATTTTTTTATGTTATTTTCAAGTTTAATTAAAGTTTTACGATACCTGCATTATTTTTTTTTATTTAAAATTTGCAAAGAGGTTGCGAATACTGGAAATCTGGTGAGACTTGTTGCCACTAAGATTCTAGAGAACACCACAGGTTGTTCTCTTAGATGATTGCCCGTGTGAAAACTCCTAGTGAGTAATAAAAATATTAATAATACTACCACCATTATCATCACCAGCACCAGACCTCCACTGAATGGATGCAAGAAGGACTGGGGCCTTGGGGAGGCTTGTTGCCATCTAAATTCTAGTGAAGACTAATAGTTGTTGCTAGTAGTAAGTCGATGGCAAGTGGATGTTGCGATAACACAAATTCATTTGCAAAAGTTATTAAAAGAGTTGGAGACCACTGGAAATTGGGGGGGGGGGGGGGCTTGTCACCCAGAATCCAGGGGACACCACCGGTTCTTGTCAGTGAGTAACCTCTGAAGATGGCCTGTGTGAGAACTCCTAGTGAGTTATTCTTTCTTTCTATCCCTACTTCTATTCCTGTTGTCATGTCACTAATAAGGGTGTTGGGGGTAAATGTGTTATGTGGTTAGAATTGGGTTTATCTATCTAGCTATGTGTTTATCTAATATCTATTTTTCTCTAGCTGATAGAATGGCAATAATTAAATTGTTGGAAACGATAGTTTAGTCAACTTTGCAGGGGCAAGGAAGGATCAGGGGTCATGATTTGACATAGATCAAACTCTGTTACCGGCCTAAACTTGTACCGAAAATTAGGTAGATGGGGCCCGAATCTGACATGTCGAAAGTTCCGGTTGGGGAAATTTAGTAAATTTGATTTGAGTTGATAGCTAAACATGAAAGAGACAAGATATGAGGATCAAGTTTCCCTAAAAAAGGGGTCAACGGTTTTTCCTCATGTCAAGGTCGCCGGTCCACTCCAGTCTGCTAAAATAATACCTGTGGAGTGGAATAAAATATATATATAAAAAAAAACAATCATCGTCTTGCGTTCGTTTGGCGTGCTTTTGTCTTTGGTTGGCAGGATCAACTCTGTAGATGATCAATAAAGAGTCCTCCACAGCTAAGCAGAGCCAGGTATGTCTTCGTGTCATGTGTTATCCTATGTATTCATGTTATATGTAATTCACACATCCACACACTAAGAGACATTTAACTAGACGGTCACGACCCTGATAAATACGGCTTGATGAATACGGCCCGACAAATACATAACAATACAGACATTACTCTCATAAATAGATAAGAGATGATATAGGAACGGTAAAAGAACCCCCCCCCCCACTCCTTTGAAGAACACACACTAAATTTCATTACAAATGTTTTAAACTGGGTTGGCATTATCCGCCTGATAGTCAGGGACCCGAATCTTTGTGTAACTCTCATAGAGGTTGTCCCATCAGCAGGTGCAAAGTACTGGGGCTGCTGTATTACCATTTGGTGATTGGTATCTGGATCATGTAGTAGTCTCAATGCCATATTAGTAGGAACTGTTAAGGCTTTTCCTTCATCATTAGTCAACAAAAAACCTTGGCTTTCTCTCTTCAGCTTTCCTTCTTTCTATGTCCTTCTCTAAAAAATTCTGTTGACCTTCCCATATTCCTCATAAATAGAAAAAACAAAAACAATTCTAAAAAGATTAAACACAGAATCCCAATTTCCAATGTAGACCCCATTGTAGCACCATCCTGAGCGGGTCCTAACCCTAAGTCTGGGTGGTTACACTTTTAACTCTGTCTAGTAGTGGACCCTTCAAGGGTGACCAGACCCTCATTGATCACTAAAAAATACCGCTCAGATGCTTGGAACACACAAAACGTACACAACCCTGTGTGGCAACAACGTTTATTATGGTCTCCTGTACCTCACTTTGTGCTGAGTTTTCATCTCATAATGGCTTGGTTTGTGTCTTTATCGTCTGGGTGTCAGGTTAGATCTGAAATCAACTGTATCTTCAATTCGATAAGCAATCCACAAATAAAAAAAAGAGGTCATTTTTCTTATAAACAAAAAAATAATTATTCACTGAAAGTTACAAGACTGATAGTTCATAATTACAAAAGTTCTGGGGGCTGGCAGCTTCCATTAGTAAAGTTGGGGCTTGTCTCGTCACAATGTAGATTCAGGGGCTTAGAATAGGGGTTTCTCTTGGATTGGTGTGAAAGCCCCAGGCAGTGAGCAGAGTGTGTCTTCGGGGCTATTTTTGCCTTTCATTATGTTAAGAATCAGGTGGGTTTAACCCCACCTCCACTCCCAGAATTTCATTTCACAATTTTCAGGAAACCAATCTCAGGCAGTTTTGGAAATTCTCAAACTCTAAAAAAAAAATTGCTGTTCTTCTACTTCTTCCTTAATTTGTATCTCTAACTGCCATTCCCGACAGGAGGGTTCATTGCCTTCACCTTCCATTGGGTCTCTACTTTTCACTATCATTCTTGTGGGAGGGTCCATCCTTCATTTGCATAACCAAGGGATTTGTTCCAAGTGCCATTTCGTATGAGTAAAAAATAAATAATTTGGTTATCTTTTGGGGGTGATCTAATTCCCTGGTCAATAATTAATAGACACTTGACTTTGTATCCACCATCTTGTTTTTCCTTATCCAAAGAAACACATAACATCCGACTTATATTTTGAGTGACCCCATAATAATTTTTGGCCACCCAGAATTTGGTTAAATGCTTTTCTTCATAGGGGTGGTGTAGCCTATTCGGATGAACATGCCAAATCACTAAAAGGCGCCATTTCTGACATTTTTATTTTTAGATATCTTTATATTGAATGTCACGTTTTCAGCTAGTGTTCTTTTTTAATGGCCGTTTTATAGCAACGGAAATTATGTAAGAAAACAGATTTCTTCTTTATCAATATCCATAAATAAGTGTGTGCATGTATTAAATTGATACCATAACAACCTTTCCTAACAGTGCTTTTTCTTTCCATCATTATCATCAGCATCATCACCACCATCGCCATCATCATCATCATCATCACTGTCATCATCATCATCATTACATCAATAACAGCCACACACACAACCGGGCCTCCTTCTCCAAGATCAGAGATTGTTCCAACCTTTCAGAGGTTGAAATCCAATTGTACCCCCTCAACGTAAATACCCCCGACTGACTTGACAAACAGCAAAATCCCACCCTACAGTGTAGAGATCCTTAGATGCCGGAACACCTTCTACTCAAATAGTTTCTTCTTTCAAACTACTAGACTTTGAAATTTCCTCCAGGTCCCTGCTTTCCCGACGTACTGATATGTAGAAAATCAAGTGTAATGTGAACAGACATGTTGCTGCTCAACTCCCCACATATTTTCTCTGCAAATTTTGTCTCAAATAGTAGACCCCTACATCAAAGTGCAATAAAAAAAAATTAAAAAATAATAAAATAAGCTTTTTTTGTAAAATTACACAAATGAGAACGAAATGACCAAAAAAGCCACGTCATAAAATGATGATGATTGTATATATATATATGAAACAAACAAATGACAAAAGTCTATATTCCAAATTTCATGGTGTTGACCATCTTACAATTTATTCTTTTAATTACGTTGACATTTAAAATTCTTGACAGTAACCGTTTCATAGTGTAAAATCATTCATTTAATTATTATATCAATCAATGAATCTATTTTGCCCTTAATTCATCAGAATTAGCAACTGTCAATTTATCAAAAGAAAATAAAATGCATTTCGGCATGATTACAAAATCCGAAAATTGAAAGAGAAGTTGCAATTATCTTTTATTTTATCTTTTATTACGCCATTTTGAATTTACAAGTAAAGTCACTAAAATTTAAATATTCATAGGAGGGGCGTGCAATAAGTAATGCCCCTGACCCACTTCTAGTTGTCTGATCTAGCTGAAATTTTGCATCTGCAATGATTTATATATCTATGGGTTATGTGGCAAAATGCATAACTCTGGGTGGTTCCTATGTAGAGAAAGACTGTGCCAAGTTCCGTTGCTTTACTACTATGGGAAGTGGGTCAGGGGCATTACTTATTGCACGCCCTTCGTATTATTGCCTGTAAACATAGTAAGAAACTTTAATAAAGTTAAAGAAACAAGACAAACACAGTTTTACTGCACTTACATCGCTTCCTAGTCATTTTGTGCTGATGTTGGCGTCAACATGATCCATGAATGGTCTGCAATCGTACATATTCTTCACTGACAGCCGCAGTTTCCTGTGTTGTCAGGTTTTCTTCCATGCCTTGAGAAAAAGTTTTTAGTTCATGTAGAACACTATGAAGATAAGAGGCATGTGAGAGCTTCTACAACAGTCAGTTTTTTTGTTTATTTTTTATTTTTTGTTTTTTTTCAGTAGAGGTGGTGTTGGATCGCTCCCATAAACATTGGATTTGTATGTGTTGTCAGATGCATTCTTTACCTCCAATCTTAAAATACTAAGGGGTTTGTATTACTGTACACACAGATTCGAAAAAGTTGTCAAAAAACAAATATATAACAAATAGATGTTATCAAAGGCAAGATAAGTTACTATTCTGCCAAACTGGATATATTTTTTGTGTTTTTATTCAATGTAAAATATTTATTCAGCTCAAAAAACATACAGTGTTTACCAATGTATTCGAAAATTCAAGATGGCGTCTCACGCCCTCTTTAACACCGTAAATATGGAAAAAGGTGTTATAAATAAAAAACTATACAAAATACTATTAAAAACCCGCCGAATATATGTCAACCTATGTCACGGTAACATATAGTGAGCGAGTCTTTAACGGTATTTTATCCGGTTTTTTATTTATAACATCTTTTCCCACACTTACCGTGTTAAAGAGAGAATAAGACGCCATCTTGAATTTTCGAATACATCGGTAAACAGTGTATGGTTTTCGAGCTGAATAAACATGTTACATTGAATAAAAACACGAAAAATATATCCAGTTTGGTAGAAAAGTAACTTATCTTGCCTTTGATAACATTTATTTGTTATATATTTGTTTTTTGACAACTTTTTCGAATCTATGTGTACAGTAATACAAACCCGAAAAGACTAATAATTAAAAATACAAATAATACTATATTGATAATAATTTAAAAATCTAATACTTTAAAATACTAATACTGTAAATACTAATAATTTAAAATACTAATAATTTAAAATACTAATAATTTAAAATACCAATAATTAAAAATACCAATAATTTAAAATACTAATAATTTAAAATACTAATAATTAAAAATACTAATAATTAAAAATACTAATAATTAAAAATACTAATAATTAAAAATACTAATAATTTAAAATACTAATAATTTAAAATACTAATAATTTAAAATACTAATAATTTAAAATACTAATAATTTAAAATACTAATAATTAAAAATACTAATAATTTAAAATACTAATAATTTAAAATACTAATAATTTAAAATACCAATAATTTAAAATACCAATAATTTAAAATACCAATAATTTAAAATACCAATAATTTAAAATACCAATAATTTAAAATACCAATAATTTAAAATACCAATAATTTAAAATACTAATAATTATAAATACTAATAATTTAAAATACTAACAATTAAAAATAAAAATACTAATAATTTAAAATACTAATAATTTAAAATACTAATAATTAAAAATACTAATAATAAAAATACTAATAATTTAAAATACTAATAATTTAAAATACTAATAATTTAAAATACTAATAATTATAAATACAAATAATTTAAAATACTAATAATTTAAAATACTAATAATTTAAAATACTAATAATTTAAAATACTAATAAGTTAAAAAACTAATAATTATAAATACTAATAATTTAAAATACTAATAATTATAAATACTAATAATTATAAATACTAATAATTTAAAATACCAATACTGTAAAATACTAATAATTTAAAATTCCAGTACTTCAAAATACTAATAATTTGAATTCCAAAACATAAAATTCAAGAGTTTTCTATTGACAATAAATTAATTCCATGTATGTAAATACCATTGTATTTTCGTCCTGAAAATTTACATTTATTTAAAGATTTACATATGATGTCAATTCATGCATAGTTTCAAAGTATTCACATAAAAACAGTACACTGGCTATGGAATATCTAAAAATGTCTTCTCAACCATCGAATCTGATAGGTTTATACAAATACTCGTCAGTGGACAAAAGTCTGAAGCGTACAGCATCAATGCTGGCATGCCTGAGGGATCCATCCTGGGCCCAACTCTTTTTCTCATCTTCATCAATGATTTCCCAAATCACATTCTAAGTTCATTCATTGACATGTATGCAGATGACACTACGGTCTATGATAAGATTTCAAAGAATAACAACCACCAAGATCTCTCTGAGTCTCTCTCCTCAGACATTGAGCAAGTGGTGCAAAGGTTGGGGATACAGAGGAGAGTTTAGGGAACACATTGGTATACATAACTCGCTTTCCCTATATATGACGCTTGATACTGTATGATTCTGAGGGCCTCAATTATTGGGCAAGAAAGGTCGTTTTTTTTGTTATATTCTAAAAATATCGAATTCACCCCAAACACCCTATATAACAAGTTGACTGCCTTTTAATGAAAAACTTTAATATGAATTTCTGTTTTTGTTTTGTTTTATGTGGTGACAATAAATATAAGTATAAAATTATTACAAAGTTTAGGGATTATTATTTGGTGCTTTTAAGGCAATCCCTAATAAAATAATTTAACACAATTTTCAGAACAAACAACAAACCACTTCTTAAACTTAACAAGGAAAAGGTTTATTTAAAAAGGCATTAAACTCGAAGGAGGAGAAGAAGGAAGGAAGGTTCGGGACTTCACTGCTTACTAGGTAGTTACAGCCGGTGGCTGTCGTCTGATACCTAGTAGGAGCAGAGAAGCGAAAGGTCTAGTCCCTTCGAAAGCTGGTGGAGTAAGAGAGAGTTTTTTCTTCTCAGGACCGGAAGCTGTCAGATCCTTGGGGGTTAAAAATATTCATGCGCTACTCCTCTGATTGGCCAGTGTATGGCCACATCACTCAATCAGGGAGGAAGATGTGCAAGAAGAAAGAGGTCTATTTGCGTCTGCTACATAACCCCCTGCTTAGGCTGAAAACCGACAGAGAAAAAGGTAGCATAACAAATAGTAAGAAGAAGAATACAATAGAAATGTAAATTTATTTGAGTATTTTTTTGAATTTTTTTTTTTTTTTTTGGTGAAAGAGGGAAGAAAAAAAAATGTGTTCTTTTTTTTGGAAAGGAGAGAAAAAATGTTCTTTCTCAACAGAAATACAGTTTTGCATAGTCTCTTCGGCCAATGTACCCATCGACCACTACGTGTAGTGGTCACATAATTGTTCTCATGTGGAACATTTACCTCAGGTGTATGATGATGCTGTGTGTATGTTGGAGGAATGTGTGGCTCAGGTGTTAATGTGTCCAGAAAGGCTCTTTTTACCCTATCTACTGATACTGTCTCTTTTTTACCACTAATGTCTAGGATCAACATTTTGTCAGTGCGTGAAAGCACGCGATAAGGGCCAGTGTAAGGTGGAGTTAGGGGGGCTTTTACTGCGTCCTTTCTAAGGAACACGTGAGTCCATGTCGATATGTCCTTCGGAACCAAAGATTCAATGGTCTGTTTCCTAGGGTGCATCGGCGGTAGCTTACTGAGATAAGCTCGTAGTCTGTTGACATACAGAGCTGTGTCAGTTGTTATATTCTCTATCAGGGTCAGCATCTGACCTGGCAATGATAGAGGTGCTCCATAGACCAGTTCGGCTGCCGAATATCCCAGGTCCTCCTTGATTGATGCGCGACAGCCAAGAAGGACGACTGGTATGTACTCGCTCGATCGCTGTTGGTCAGGGTAAGCGTGTAATGCTGCTTTCAATTGGCGATGGAAGCGTTCTATCATCCCGTTAGAAGCAGAGTGATAGCTTGTTGTCCGAATGCGAGTGATCCCGAGGATCTTGAGCAGTTCCCGGAATAGGTGGGATTCGAATTGTGCACCACGATTAGTGGTGATTGTAGTGGGAACTCCGTAACGTGATATCCAGCCTGATATAAGGGCTTGCGCTACAGATTCAGCCGAAATGTCACTAAGGGGGATGGCCTCAGGCTACTGTGTGAAATGGTCTATGCAGGTCAGGAGATAAGTAAATCCCTGACTGACTGGCCATGGTCTAACCAAGTCAATGTGAACATGGCTAAACCGAGCGTATGGGGTGCTGAATGTTCCGAGGGGTGCGCGGACATGCTTGTGCACCTTTGACTTTTAGCAGGATACACAGGAACGCGACCAAGCAGTGATATCACGCCTCATGTTAGGCCATAAAAATCTAGCTGTAATCAGCTTCACTGTAGCTTTGCATCCGGGGTGTGCCAGGTTGTGTAGAGTTTCAAAAACAACTCTATGATGGGTCGTTGGAACGAATGGTCTAGGTGAATCCGTTGAGGTGTCACAGATGATCTGCTTGTCAGAAGTAGGCACGGGCAGGTATGCGAATTTGCAAGTCGCAAATTCAGGTGACGATGGATCCAAAGTGTCCAGACTTGGCTGATCTAAGGCCGTCTGTTGCAAATCGATATCCGATGGTGAGGACAGAGAATTAATGGGAAAGCGAGACAATGCGTCTGCTGCGTTCTGTTCACTCGTCATATGCCGGATATCGCTAGTAAATTGCGAAACAAAGTCCAAATGGCATGTTTCGCATGGAGAATACTTATCCGGCTTAGCACGCAGTGCATATGTCAGTGGACGGTGGTCGGTATAGATTGTAAATTGCCGACCCTCGAGTGAATGTTGGAAGTGTTTCACTGTGAGGTACATTGCCAGAAGTTCCCAGCCAAACATGCTGTAATGGTGTTCGGCCGGTTTTAGCTGTCGCGAAAAGTATGCGAGAGGTTGTAACTGTTGTTGGTGCTGCTGTTACAACACTGCACCCACAGCTGTTCCCGATGCATCAACAACCAGTGAAAACTGGGCCTCGGGTACAGGATGTGCCAGTAAAGATGTTGTCGCTAGTGTATTTTTCACTTCATCAAAAGCTCTAAGTTGGATTTCATTAAGTGAGATCTGCTCGTTTTTCTTCTTCCTGTTACGTAACAGGTTGGAAAGAGGAGCTGAGAGATCTGCACAGTGTGGGTTAAAGCATCTGTAGTAGTTCAACAGACCGAGGAAGTGCCTAAGTTGGCGAAGTGAAGTGGGCGGTTGAATGTCTTATAGAGCCTTCACTTTTTCCGGTAATGGAGATATACCGTCTGGGCTGATAACGTGGCCCAGGAAAACTAGTGATGCATTTACCAGGGTTAATCCTCACCTGGTATTGCTGAAACCGTTCAAAAAGTAGGTGGAGGTGAGTGACGTGTTCCTCAGGAGAGGCACTAGCCACGAGAATGTTGTCTATATAGTTATCTAAGTCACGCACTTCTTCATCAATAAAGCGCTGAAAAGTACTGGCAGCGTTACGTAGGCCAAAAGGCATGGTAAGAAATTCAAAGGCTCCGAATGGAGTTGTTACGGCAGTCTTTGGTATGTCGGCCGGATTAACTGGTATTTGATGGTAAGCCTTCACCAAATCTAGTTTGGAAAAGGTCGTAGAGAGGAAGCAAAATCCTGAATATGCGGAATTGGGTAGCGATTAGGTACCGTCATTGCATTAAGTCGTCTATAGTCCCCAGTCGGACGCCAATCTCCATCTCGTTTTGGGACCATATGCAGAGGGGAAGCCCAAGGACTGGACAAGGGGCGTATAATTCCCAACTGTAGCATATGATTAAATTCTGCCTTTGCTGCTTTGAGTTTATCTGCAGGAAGGCGACAAGGGCGTGAGAACACAGGAGCGCCTGTGGTCTCGATGTGGTGTTTTGTGGTGTGCGTGGGTTTGCTCACCACAAAATTCAAATTTGTTAACTCCGGATAGGAGTGTAGCACCTCGTTGTACGGGTCATTCGCAGCGGCAATGAAAAATACTGGGCTGATAGATGGGGCATTTGATAACAAGCCAGGGATGGAAAGTTCCGTGCTAGCGTCTATCAGTCAGTGTCTGTGCATGTCGACCATTAAATTAAAATGGTGTAGGAAATCCGTGCCTAGGATGGGGTACAGTAAATCCGCTATGGTGAAAATCCACGTAAAGTCTCTCTGTAAATTCAAGTCCAGAGAACGTGAAATTTGACCGTACGTGGGGATAGGCGAATGGTTCACCGCTTGCAGGGTTATCAACGACACTGGTGGCCTTTCATTAAGTAGTTTAAGTGGCCAAATGCTACAAGAAGCACCTGTGTCTATCAAGCAACGTGCTTGAGATTGTATGTCAGTGACGAAATAGGCATGGTTATTTGAATTTTGTGGAAAGTTTGCTGTGCTCGTCTTTCCACAATTTACTTTCCCTGGTTATTAAAGGTACAGGGCATTTTGCAGTTCCGCGCCTCAGCGACTATGATAAAAACATAGTCCCGGCGTGTTTGAACGACGTCGGTGGTGCGGGGAACATGAGCGGCTTTTGTAGCGGCGTCTGGGCTAGTGTGACCTGCCCATATTGAGCTTGCCAACCTGTCTAGTGAGGCGTTCGATGGCCGTTAGAATGGCCATAAATGTAGCTTCCTGCCTTAAACTTGCAGGACCCTCGTGTACCTCAGCAGGCTGTTGCGGGATCGCCGCGGTGGTAGGCCCCCTCACAAAATCCATAACCTTGTCCGCCAATGCTGCTACTACATCGACGGGATGTTTTTCTATCATTGGCGCTAGTATGGCCTTTACCTGCGCCGGCAGCCTTGAGAAAAAGAGCTGCTTAATTAAAGCACTGTCACGAGCGACATCCTCTGCCAGTTCCCTTATTCTACGGAGTAGTTCCGTCGGCCTGCGGTCGCCTAAATATTCGTCGTGGACCAGCGTTTGAAAATGCTTTTCCACAGACACTGACGTCCGGAGTAGCACCTCCCGCTTTATGCTGTCATATGTGGAGTTTAGCGGGGTGTCCGTTATTAAATCATTGACCACAGGAGTCAATGACGTGGGGAAGGCACTGAATAATATGTGCAGCTTTGTTTGCTCCGAAACATTGTTCGCTGCAAAATATGACTCGAGTTGAGCAAACCAAACTCGCACGTCACCGGCGAAGGCAGGCAATGTTGTCATTGTCACAACCGAGAGTAAATAAAAAATAAAAAAAACTAACCTATCCGAAGTATGGAAAGGACACCGAATATGGACAATGTGGAGAAAGGAGAAATATAGAGGCAATACAAAAAAAAACTTAACAGGCTGGGAGAGGAGAAAAAGGAAAAAAAAAAATTACGATGAAATAAAGCTAAAAAAACTATACTCTATAAGGAAGAGCTGTGAAAAAAAAAAATGTGGACAATATGTGTGTGTGAGTGTGTGTTTTTTTTTTGTGTGTGTGTAAATGTGTGTAAACCTGAAGATAAATGAACTCTTTGAGTACTTAAATTTTGGCCGAAGGATACTAAATGTCAAAAAAACTTTGTGAAAGTTCTTTTTCTTCTTCTTTTTTCGTTTGTTTTTGTGTTTTTTGTTAAAACTTCAGTACGCGCAAATGTATCTCGGAATGTACCGGGCGTCGTTTCCACAGGAAAAAAACAAACTTCTAGTTTCTCTTGTTTTCTCTTCCCTTTTTTTCTTTCTTTTTTTTTTAAACACCACGCGGTCGACAAAGGGTGGTGCTGACTCCTTAATTTATAAAATATATACATATATATATATATATATATATGTATATATTTTATAACGGACAATCGAACAGGAAATAACGTCTTTTTTTTATGTTAATTTTAAGTTTTAAATGTGCTCTTACAAGTCCATTGCCAGTTGCTGTGATTTTTTTTTTATGTCATTCAGAGGCGTGATGTGGTCGACTTTGCTAAAGTTTTAGACACCATGAGCTGAGTTTTAAAATGCCCGCTTTTCCTTGTTCGCACGCAAAATAAGTTAGCTATTCAGAAAACACGTGTTATCACGTCGGGGTCACCATTTTAGGGATGATTATTTGGTGCTTTTAAGGTTTATTTAAAAAGGCATTAAACTCGAAGGAGGAGAAGAAGGGAAGGAAGGTTCGGGACTTCACTGCTTACTAGGTAGTTACAGCCGGTGGCTGTCGTCTGATACCTAGTAGGAGCAGAGAAGCGAAAGGTCTAGTCCCTTCGAAAGCCGGTGGAGTAAGAGAGAGTTTTTTCTTCTCAGGACCGGAAGCTGTCAGATCCTTGGGGGTTAAAGATATTCATGCACTACTCCTCTGATTGGCCAGTGTATGGCCACATCACTCAATCAGGGAGGAATATGTGCAAGAAGAAAGAGGTCTATTTGCATCTGCTACAAAAGTGAGAAGAATATTTCATTCTTTGTTTATATATTATGATTCCATACTTACCTTTTGATGTAATGAATATGTTATGTCGTCACGGAATATAACTGGTTGTTAAATGTGGGAATTACAAGAAGACATCGTTTTGGCACCAAATTATTATTTTTTTTTAACAGAAAAATAGAAAAACGTTAGAGCAACAGATTATGTTAAATGCTGTGTCAGCCATCTTGAAAAGTCTTCCCCACTTCCCATTCAGGGGAGATAACTCTTTGCTTTTCAGTTATTTTCCCTTTATAACAGAATACGAGAAAAACACAGTTTTACTGCACTTGCATTGCTTTTTAGTTATTATTCTGCATTGATGTTGGCATCAACATAATCCATTATTGTGTTGCGATCGTCTGAATCCTTACCATCATCAGATTCTTCACTGGCAGCCACAGTTGCCTGTGTGGTTAGGTTTTCTTCCATGTCTTGAACACCAAGAAGTAAAGCAGCATGTTAGAAAGGTGAGCAGAATTTCCAAATCAGCCAGTTTTTATTTTTTTTTTTTCAGCAGAAGCGGTGTTGGATCGCCTCCATAAATATTGAATTTTGTACGTGTTGTCAGATGCATTCTGTACCACCGAGTCGTGCTTTCTATAGAGGAGAGTTTGGGGAGCACAATGCTATACATAACTCATTTTTTTTTCTATATATGACACTTGGTATTTTATGATTCTGGGGGCTTCAATTATTGGGTAAGAAATGACGTTTTTTTTCTTTTATTCTAAAAAATATCAAATTCATCCCAAACACCCTGTATAGCAAGTTGTCTGTGCAGACGAGTTTTCTTCCATGTGTTGACGAAGAGCTTTTTGTTCATCTAGAACGCCACGGATATAAGAGGCATGTGTAAGAGGTACCAATGTGAGTAGAGCTTCCACATCAACCAGTTTTTTTTTTTTATGCGAATCACCACTTATCAAGGTCCAAACGCCACTTGAGGATCAGGGTTAATAAGTGTACAGTAGTCAATGAGACAACAGCGTATTATTAGTTAATGGTTGGAATGGGATAGAAATGGATTATTGGGGGGGGATCAACAAGAACTTGTTTACATTGGGCTTGAAGATAACCATCTTGTAGTTAGCTGGAAAGTTTTACAGGCGGGTGGTTCTAGGAAAGACACTTTGTTCATGGAATTTACATTTAGATTTAGACACAGAGAATGGAGGAAACTTGATAGTTGTTTTAGCTAGACGAGTGTTTTTTGTGAAATGTTGGCAAGAAAGAGGCACTATAGACTGGAACTCGAGCACTTGCCATGAAAATAACGATAGAGCACGAACAGGTTTGCAACCACTCTTTTGTGGAAAAGAGGTTGTAGGGAAGAAAAAAGGGCTTCACGTACTAAACCTAACCCTAACCCTAACCCACCTACTAAGTTTTGAAGCTGGTTTTGAACTTTGTCGAGGCAGGATAGGGTTGCTCTGAGCAGTTCCTACCCAGATATGGCAGCAGTACTCCATTTTAGGACGTATGTGGCTCTTATACACGGGGAGGATTATGTCGGGAGTTAGATACCTTCTGGGGCGGTAAAATGTCGCAACCATTTTTCCGGTGACCTTGGCAACAGATTTAATGTAAGTCTTTAATTTCAGGTCAGGAGTAAAGGTCAGAGCCAGAAGTTTGTCAAAACAGGGAGCAGCTTTTAGATGAGAGCCATTTATATCAATTGGAGCCAGGTGGGGATTAGAACATTTGTGGTGAAAAAATAAAAGCTTGGTTTTGTATTAAAATCAATTAGCCACTTTTTACTCCATTGCACCATATGTTCAAGGTCTGAGAAGAGAGAGTCAGAAAGATCTTGGTCATTGTTGGTCTTTGAAGTGCTGCCATAGATCATAGTGTCATCTGCGTATATGTTTTTGTTAACTCCTTACATCAAGTAGCTTTTTGTCTTGTCTGGAGCAATTTCCACAAAAAAAATTATTTGATAAGTTTTGGAAAGTGATTTAATTGTATCTTTGATTTCTCTTATAGGAACCGGAGGTGATGTAATATTCTTTTATATATAAATAGCTTATGACTTTTGATGAAAACACAGTTTGAAATGGTCAAGTTTGGTTCATGGTTGTATTTATGGCAGGTACTCCTCTATTTTGTACACTCACAATTTATTTACCTCCTCACAAGGGTAAAGTTGGACACAGTATCGTTTTTTGTTTTTATGTGGGGAATATCCAGCTCCCCAAAAAAAGGGACGTTAAAATTAACCAGTCACCTTTTACCCCCATTGCATCATATGCTCAAAGTCTGAGGAGAGGTTGGTTGGTTGTTTTTGTTTAACGGCATATCAACCCTTTTCGGGTTATTTAATGCTGAATCCAAAAATTTTGAAGAAAAATTTTTTAATAGAATATATTTGTTGTTTTCAAGTCGGTTTCTATTTAACTCATAGTTGGGACCCTAACAAGTACTACCACTCCGGGTCAGAGTGGACCTAGGAGCAATGGTAATTAAAGGGTGGCTCCACACTCCCCAAAGCCCGCAAGCTGGGGCCTCACCACTGGATATAGTTTAAGGTCATATTCAGGACCTCTGAGGAGAGAGACAGAGATCTTAGTTGGTGTTGACCTTTAAAGTGTTGCTATAGATCATTGTGTCATCTGCATATATATCGACAAATGAACTTAGAATGTGATTTGGGAGATCATTGATGAAGATCAGAAAGAGAACTGGGCCAGGATGGATCCCTGAGGCACGCCAGCATTGATACTTTGAGCTTCAGACTTTCGCCCATCGACGATTATTTGTATAAATCTATCAGACAGAAAAGATTTGATGGTTGAGAAGACATTTCCAGATATTCCATAGCCAGTTTGTCATTTTTTCAGCAGAGACGGTGTTGGTTCATCATTTTTTTCTTTTTTTTTTACATAGGCGTCACCACTTATCAAGGCTGATAGGCCACTCAAGGATAAGGGTTAAAGAGTGAACAGTAGTCAAAAGGACAATATAGTAATCGATTGTAATGGAAGTTCGGTAAATTTGTTAACTTAAGTGGAACGGCTCATCAGAAACTTGTTCACGTTGGACTTGAAGACAACCATATTATAGATAGCTGGAAAGCAGGAAAACGGAAGACAATTCCACAGGCTTGCAGTTCTAAGAAAGAAGCTTTGATCATGGAATCTATGTTTAGGTTTAGGCACAGATAAAGAATGGGGGGAATTATTGATAGTGTTTTCAGCTAGTCGAGTGTTTCTTGTGAAAGTTTGGCGAGGGGAAACCATAGATTGAAGCTCAGTCGAACACTTTCTATGAAAATAACAATAAAGCAGAGACAAACTCGCAACATCTCTTCTGTGAGATAGAGGTTGCAGCGAAGAGAAAAGGACATCTCCCACCTCTTCATAAACATTGTATTTTAGCCATGTTGTCATACATTCTGTATCTCCGAGCCACGCACCATGCAGAAGAGAGTTTGAGGAGCACAGTGGTATGTAGGACTCGTTTATCGTATATATGACGCTTCGTACTGTATAATTTTTGCGTCCTCAATTTTTCTTACTATACCACAATGAGGAGTTTATATGCACAGTGACGAAATAACATGACCTTGAGAAAGAAAGAAACAGCGAAAATCAGCAATGAAAAGAGAAAAGAACAAGAGACAACACAATATATTTCAATTTCGAGGAAGAAAGGAAAAAAGAGGACAAAGCAATATTAAAATGCAAACTGGTCAGAAAGTAACTATGGCTCGACAAAAATTTGTTTACACTGGTCTTGAAAATGGCGATGTTATAGTCTGTCTCGAACAAGCTCCATGGTACTGTGTTCCACAGACGGGCAGAAAAGAAACTTTATTTGTCCATGATGAGAATAGTTTGTATAATCCAAATAAATAAACATAAAAATGTTTTCTGTTTTTTTAAAACCAAGCTACCACTTAGCAAAGTTCGGAAATCATTCAAGGAGAAGCATTATTGGATTTGACAGATGAACCACTGACGGGATTAGTAATGATGGGTGGTTGAAAGAGGTAAGAAAATGACTGTCATAAGATGGCTACAACAAGAATTTGTTTAGATGGGACTTGAAAACGTCAATGTTACAGTCAGTCAAATGAAATTAAGGTGATTTGTCAGTTTTATGACCAAATCCGTTAACAGGGACTTTTCTTCAGGAGCGAAAATAAATGCCATTATTTATGACTGCTACGAAACAAGTATTTGTTCATTCGTTTTATTAAATTATAGATTCCTGTTACTTGTTCATCAATTCATTAATTTTAATTAATGCAAGAAATAGTGTTGGGACGATTAATTGGAACCGAAATTGGGAATCGGAAAAATCAGAACTTTTTGGGTTATTGGAAAAATTTGTGCCTATTTTCCGAAGCCAAAAACAATTCCTTTAATTACATTTTTTTATTTGATTTGAGTTTAAGAAAAAAATCTTCCACTACTGATAATAATAATAAAATAATCAATATTTATTGATTTTAAATTAACAGTAAAACTAAAATCTATAGATCACTTCCACCCCACAAGTGTGCTATTTATATACAAGAAAATATATGCACATTTAAGATGTGTTTTTACAGCTAAAAAATCATTCCACGAAGCAGCAACTTTATGGCAACCTACCTGCCATATCTAATACCATCAGAGAAAGACGCCTACGATTTGGTGATCATTGTCTGAGGAGCAAGCATGTATTGATGAGTGATGTATTGCTGCTATGGACTCCACGACACGGACGCGCAAGCAAAGGATGACCTAGATCCACGTACATCCAGCAAATAGCACACGATGCCAACTGTGAACCTGAAGATCTGAGGCAGCTAATGGAAGACAGGAAACTCTGGAGAGGAAGAGTCACATTGGTCCGGGCAAGGAGTCAGTGATGATCATGATTTTACGGTAATTGGGACAAAATAACCATTTTAGAGTTAAATATTTAGAGATTTATAAAGAATCGGAATTAGAATCGGGAATTGAGCACAGAATCGGTAATTGTATCGAAATCGAGAAAAAATATTAGAATCGTTCCAACACTAGTAAGAAAGGTAAAAAGTAGACCTTGGTTCTACGTTCGGCAGGCACAGCCTTGTAACACTCACTCTCCTTTTGTCCATTACTTCTCACATTCCATTGTGGTGACTGAATCACAAAATGAGTCCTCCAAACGCTAAAAAGCAAATGTCTCTGATTGCTACACTCTTTCTTTCTCTGCTTCATTTGGATTCGCTTTCTTGATCACTTTCCAAACTAAGTTTTCACAGGAACATGTGAACTGAAAATACCCCCCCCGACCCGATAATGAAAATCGTTTTAAACACCAAAACGTAACAAGTTTCTGTGAGAATGGTTAAGCCAGTGTGAACTTATAAATTCCTATAAGACCTGGTCAACAAATCAGTTTCACTAGAATTCCTAAGTCGGCCTTGAACTTTGAACATAACTCCAGAATTTCTGCTGGACACATCCATCTGGCTAAAGGACAGAGGAGGTGGAAAGCACTTAAAGACTCACAACCTTCAACTATACATGCACTAACAAAAACATGTTAAACCAACACACATACACAATGCCACGCTGCAAAATACTCACATACGTATATTGTTTACATGTGCATATATTAATATTATAAACATTTTTTTGACTTGTGAATATTAACTCAACTTTCTTTATGAAACACGTGTTTATATAAATGAATAAAAATTATGAACCTTTATTCTGAATAAGGTCAGTTAGTAACGTAAACAAAACTGACTACTTTGCTCAAGATCGGGATTTGTGTGAATTTTAAAGACTTATAATTTCTATAAAATTTTAATTTTTAATGCAAATAGATAAAAAAAACGAGGGTGTAAAACAAAATATTTTGTTTTTAACAAATTTCCCAATTGTGTTTCCTTTACAATAAAGAGTTTTCAGTGTAATCTGAATGAGTCCTAGAAAACAAAAACAGTTTTCAATTGGTAGCTAATACAAGTCATAGACATGAAAAAGAGTTTTTGGATGTGTAGCTAATCAGTACAAGTCCTAGAGATGAAAAAGAATTTTCGGTGGGTAGATAATCTGCACAAGTCCTTGCGATAAAAAAGAATTTTCGGTGGGTAGCTAATCTGCACAAGTCCTTGCGATAAAAAAGAATTTTCGGTGGGTAGATAATCTGCACAAGTCCTAGAGATAAAAAAGAATTTTCGGTGGGTAGATAATCTGCACAAGTCCTAGAGATGAAAAAGAGTTTTTGGTGGGTAGATAATCTGCACAAGTCCTAGAGATGAAAAAGAGTTTTTGGTGGGTATCTAATCTGTTCACGTCAAGGTAATATATCTTCAACCTAATTAAAAATATAGAAGCTACAGAAAAAAAACTATGATTTACGTATTCGTCACGAAATTGTCATATTCCAAAACTCATGTAACTTGACCAAGTAGTTTTTTATCTTTCTTTCTTTTTTTGTTAGAAAATCACTTTTCCCCCTTCTTTGTAACTTTTTTAATGACCTTCATAGCCAATGGTAGCCATTACAAGTCCTAAAAATGAAATCTTTTGGTCTCGGTCGTTCCAATTTAGTCATCTCGCTTATATATTAAACATGGCGCATCAAGACAATCCGTTTCATTACCTCATAAAATTTTATTTTCTTAGTTTTATAAAAATAAAAAAACTACTTGAATTTACATGATCTTCGTTCGGTGATCCGTATGTACATCATAAAGATTTTTATGTGTTTGTTTAAAAATTGAGTTGAACTCTGGACTTGCACCCTTATGTCTTATATTATTACATTTTTCGTGCTTGTTAAGATAAAGTCTTACAATATTACCTAATTGTCATGTTCAAAATAGTAAGTAATATAGCAAAAAGAAAAAAAAATACGAAAATTTATGAAGTAGAAAATTATTTATAGTTAAAAAATAATTTTTTAAGGAAAATTAGGTAAAATTGCATTTTTCTTAGATGTTATAAAATAGTAGACGATGAAGAGTTCACTCACAAGGGACATAACTCGGAACGCAAAATTTAGATTATACTATCATGGCTTCCGACATTTTTAGTCTATAGTGCTTTTCTTTTTTAACTAAAAACACAATATCAGCATGAATTTTCGTAATATTTGGATATAATCATTATTTTCGACATAACAAGTAAGTACGTAATATTGTTTTTGCTTAAAATGACATATATTTTAAACTCGATCCGTTGCCTCTAACTTTAACAATTACCACATTTTTTAACGCAAATGGGTCTCAAATAAATATTGTACCTATTTACTATGCCTCCCCACAGGACAGAGTTAGACACCAGGGTCGTTTTATTGTAAACCAAAATAAATTGTTTTTTTTATTAATTTATATTGCTAGCCGTAACGTTTACCATATATATATATATATATATATATATATATATATATATATATATATATATATATATATATATATATATATATATATGAGCAAACAGTTAATAAAATATGTTAAAAAACACTTTGAAATGAGTTAAAAACATATTTTTCCTCATATTATAAGCTCTATTTCCTATTTAGTTTTATCGAGCTTTTACATCTGGCTGAGATAATTTTATAAATATTAATTCTTTAATATTTATAATATACTTTAATTTTATCATCTTGGATAATTTTGGTAAATTTAATTGTAATTTTTAATATATATATATATATATATATATATATATATATATATATATATATATATATAATTATGCATATTTGTTTTTTCGTAAATAGAATGTGTAATAATTATTTAACTTAGTTTTCGTGCAGGCCAACAAACAAAAAATATATTTTTCATATTAAAAACTTCCATGGAAACGGAAAAAAAAAAAAAACAAAAAAAAAAAAGCTACAATTCTTGCGAGTTGATACGAGTTATTTCCCCGACAAAACACACTCGAATCAAAATACACAACACCACATCGCTTTCGTCATAACCGGGCATTTTATTTATTTTTTTGCTGGTTTCTTTTTCTTTTAAATGATATCATCCCAAAGTATAAACTAATTTTTATTTATTTATTTTGATTCGATTATCGATTTGGATCTTTCGGTGTTGGATCTCCCGCGAGTTGAATATCGTTAAAGCAGCCACGATGGCAGAAACCGATGGTGACAGTCCGTACAACGACAGCGAATATACCCTGAAGATCGAGGCGCAGGGTGTCGTGAAAGAGATCGCTTATGCCGTGGAATTCGTGGAGATTTCTAGTTCCATCCCACCCACTAATCATCTGGTCCATCTAAATCTCCACACAAAGGACAATCAAAAATACTGTGTTAGCCTCTCCGATCAAGGATTCCGGGTAGGTTAAAAAAAAAAAAAAAAAAGAAATTCTCTAGGCTGTGTGTTTTTCAAACCTCTCTCCACGTTACTGAATTTCTTCATCATTATTATTTTTATTTATTTATTTTTTTTTTAGATCATTATTTATAATTTGGATTATTCGGACATCTATTCTCATCTTGGTTCTTACATTTCACTCAACGTTTCGGCCGATTAAATCCCCAACCTTCTTCAGCTACATCTTTCTCAAACATATAAACCTTCAAGGTTCAATTCGGAACTCTGTGCAGGTTCCCGAGTTCGATTTAAAAAAGCTCCCAAATTCGAATAGGTTCTTAAGGTCAGAAAACTGCTTCCTGAAGAAGAAGGGAGATTAAATCGGCCGGAACATTGTAAATATAGCGACTGAAACGAGAATAGCAGTTCGAATGATACAAATGCTCTATTTATGTTTTCGTCGGCGATAATTCCTATCATGCGTGGTAACTCTCTCTTTGTCAAGGTCGATAACGCTTGCTTGGTTGTGGCTCAATTATACTATAGGGACTGTTGGAATATTCTTTTGATTTCGCTTAATTTTCGCTCACATTTGGGAATAAAATCAATTATTTGTCTTAAATATTATTGTAAACCAAAAGAATAGACGGTGCTTATTCAAATTGGCACTTAGCGGTAATTAAAAGTAATATTTAAAAAAACAGAAAAGTTTATATGTAAACGAAGAAGATGTCATATTTCTAAAATTACGTAATTTGATCGAGTTTTTATTATTATTGGTATTTTTTTTACGATCTGCCCCAGCGTAGTATAAACACCCTCCACCCCCCCCCCCTGTTAAGAACGGCTTTCGGAATAAACACCCTCAACCTCGAAAGCCATTCCTAACGTGAGAAGGTTTATTTATTCCGAAAGTCGTTCTTAACATGGGGAAGTTAAGGGTGTTTCTCGCAGGGGGAGACAACTTAAATCGAAGTGTTGAGCCTCAACACTGTTGAGGTAACAAAAAAAATCAATAGTTTAATAGTCAAATCGCTAAAAATTGTAAATTTTAAATTTTCTGGGTTTGTATTACTGTACACAAAGATTCGAAAAAGTTGTCAAAAAACAAATATATAACAAATAAATGTTATCAAAGACAAGATAAGTTACTTTTCTACCAAACTGGATATATTTTTCGTGTTTTTATTCAATGTAACATATTTATTCAGCTCGAAAAACATACAATGTTTACCGATGTATTGGAAAATTCAAGATGGCGTCTGATTCTCTCTTTAACACGGTAAGTTTGGAAAAAGGTGTTATAAATAAAAAAACTATACAAAATATTATTAAAAACCCGCCGAATATATGTCAACCTATGTCACGGTAACATATGTTGAGCGAGTTTTTAACAGTATTTTATCTGGGTTTTTATTTATAACACCTTTTCCCAAACTTACCGTGTTAAAGAGAGAATCAGACTCCATCTTGAATTTTCCAATACATCGGTAAACACTGTATGTTTTTCGAGCTGAATAAACATGTTACATTAAATAAAAACACGAAAAATATATCCAGTTTGGTAGAAAATTAACTTATCTTGCCTTTGATAACATTTATTTGTTATATATTTGTTTCTTGACAACTTTTTCGAATCTATGTGTACAGTAATACAAACCCAATTTTCTTTACTTTTAATTGCCGCCATAAGTGCCAATTTGAATAAGCACCGAACAGGCGACTCAAAGTCCGCAGTAAACGATGTCAGATAAAAATTTTTTTTTTTTTTTTCAAAAATTAAAAAAAAAAAATCAAGGTGCTTATTCAGGTTGGCACTTCTAGCAATAAACAGAAATTAAGAAAAACTTTTCTATTATACCTACTTGTCACGAAGTGAAGATTTTATATTCCAAAAATCACAAAAATTGACTAAGTAGTTTTTTGGGATTTTTTACGAAAAACAAATTTACCGTTATTTTATTTATTTTTGGTACGGATACGTGACAGACGACGCCATGTTTTATAGAGAACATAATAAGGGGAGGTAAGGTACTTATACACAATACGAACTAATCTATTTTGGAAATTTCTACTGAATATGGACCGTGCTGCTGCAATAATAACATTATTTAGAAACCCATTCTTTACATGGGCCTTTTTTTTTTTTTTTTATCTAAACTACTCTGTACTTTCACCTAACGATTCCATAAATAAAAGATACCGTAAAAAATTCTCGATTACCACTATATTCGAATACCATAATTTCATATCCTTTCATTGTTGCAAAATAATCTCATCAAATTTTGACAAACTTTAAATGGTGATTGGAGTTATCTCCCCTGGTGCCCCGAAATAAACAAGATGGCCGCGACTCGATTGATCTCATTAAAGTTTTATTTTTATCTGAAAAAAAAAAAAAGAAAAAACTACTTGATCAAATTAAGTGTGTGTGTGTGTGTGTGTTTTTTTTTTTTTTTTTTGTATGAAAACTTTATTCCATAATGAGTACGTACAATATAACTTTTTATTCAATATTTTCACTTTTTAATGTCTTGGTTAAACTGTACAAGTACCTAATATTGTGAGAAATTGAGACAACAATGAAAAGCAAACTAACCAGGTTGAAGCAGTTGGTCGAGTCTTCTTATTTGCAAAAATGCTCTGCCATTTAATCCGCTCCTCCGAGTCTTTTAGGTGAACTTCTGATGAACTGATAACTTTTTTTTTCTTCTTTTTTTTTTTTTTTTTTTTTTTTACAAGGTGGTCACGACTTATCAAGGCCCGGAAGCCACTCAGCGATAAGGGTTAATGTAAGTACAGTACGTTAGCGTGGAGATTTAATAAAGTGTCTACTTAAGGGGGCGGTTCATCAGGAATTTGTTTACGTTGGACTTGAAGACATCCAGGTTGTAGTCAGGTGGGAAGCAGGCAGACGGAACAGAGTTCCACAGGCATGCAGTTCTAAGAAATAAGCTTTGTTCATGGAATCTACGTTTTGATTTAGGCATAGATAAAGAGTGGGGAAAGTTTTTGACGGTGGATTCTGTGAAGGCTTTCGTGGTTTCTTGTTTAGAGTCCAAAATTTCTACGTTTTTTTCAAGGTGCCAATATTCCATAGAAGTGTGAATCCCAACGTCAGCATAGTTGCCAATTTAAAAGACGATATTTCATCTAGAAGGAAAACCTAATGAGTTAAGTTAAATTGTCTGATAGCGCCACTGAGACTAATAGCGTGGCCTTCGTTACGGTCTTGCTAATAGGGACTAATTCGCCCTTAAATTAATAAGTCTAAGGAGCGTCGATGGTAAACATGAACTAACGTCCATCGTGTTAGGAAGCTAGTCAGGAACATGCGTGAGGTTAAAATTTAAAACCACCAATCAGAAATGGCTGTAATAAAACTAGGCATTAATTCATATCAACTAATGAATATGCGCATTTCAAGTTATGCAATTTCTGACAAGATTGAATTTCAAGGCAAACCAATAGTCTCTACTTAATTGTCAATGTCATGTTCTATCCATCCATAGCCTTGAGCCCCTGGAGGGACATAGATAATCCACAACTTTGTAGATGCTTTTGTAGCGATGAGTTCTTTTTTCAGGGTAGGGGTGCTGGCCCACCTTGCCAGAAGGTACATACAGCGCCTAGCCTTCTCAAATGGTCACCCATCTGGTACTGGCTAGGCTCAACGTTGCTTAACTTCCGTGATTTGGCAAGATCAGGGTGCCAACGTGATTGTGCCGTATGCCAATGTCATGTAACAGTAATGAATATACCCAAAAATTACAAAAAACGATGAGGTAAAAAAAAATTTATTGAAAACATTTTGAGACGAAAATTAGCGAAAATACATGTTTGGCTGTAAAAAAAATACAAAAAAAAAAAACAAGAAAAACAGTTGTAAAGGGAGGTAAATAGGGTGTCATTGCCAATTTTTTTTTTTTTTTTTTTATGGTGCGTTTTGTCTTGTTTTTAACATAACCGAGTTACTTGCCTTGTTATTATGTCATGTTCCTCAAAGAAATATGGCATGGGGAGGCAAGTAAATAAGATTAGGTCTATGAAATTGAGTTATCTTTCTTCCTTAGATAGCTCCTTTTTCGACTTTTTTAACACACACAAAAAAAAATGATATTGGGGCATTTTATTAAAATAGACAACAAAGGTAAAATGTGGTCAAAACTAAATTGGTGCAAAGTTTTTAAGTTAGAACAAGAAAAAATGTATTTACTTATTTGCAGACTTTTATCCTCATTTTGTAGTTGTTTCACAACGTTTCAGTCAACTAATCCTAAAGCTGACATTAAACAGTCATGTACAGTCTCGATAATCGTTCAAAAATCGAAAATTAAACAAAATACCGGTAGAAACGCACCTTATAAATGTTACAATGATATTGTGTTAGTTTCTGCCAGTATTTTGTTTAATTTTCTATTTTGGAGTGATTATCGAGACTCTCGAAATGATCGTTTAATGTGCGCCATTTGTTTTTTTTATTTGTGATTTGACACGACTTGTGTTTCATTTCATAAGTTACAACACAAAATCTGTAGCTTTTCTTGCTTTTGATTAGTTATTTGTTTCTTAATTACTTTTTGGGTTTTTTTTTTCAGTAATATATATATATTAAAAGGTTTGACTCCTGTCCAGGTAACCTACATCTAAAATTTCAAGTGTTTAGACCAAAAATTTGCGGAGGAGTTTGGTAAAGTGTGTAAACGTCAACTCTTTCAACTTTGACCTCTTGGCAGCCAAATTTGCACTCAAAAACTGATTAAAAAGCTTGCTTCATGTCTGAATATCCTTTATGTAAAATTTCAAATGTTTAGACTTAAAAATTGCTGAATAGTTTGCTAGAGACCGCAAAGATCAAATCTTTTGAACTTTGACTCCTTGGTAGCCAAATTTTCGGCCAAAAACCGATTAAAAAGCTTGCTCTATATCTGAATACACTTTATGTAAAATGTCAAATGTTTAGACCAAAAATTAGTGGAGTGGTCAAATTTTTTCAACTTTGACCCCTTAACATTTATTGTTTTGGGCTTAAATCAAGTTAAAAAGTTTGATCCATTTATAAGGAACCTACATCTAAAATTTCAAGTGTTTAGAACCAAAATTGGCGGAGGAGTTTGGTAGAGTTTTCAAAGTTCAAATCGTTGAACTTTGACCCCTTTGACAGTCAAATTTCTGGCCGAAAAACGATTAAAAAGATTTTCCCAAATCTCAATACTCCTTATGTCAAATCTCGAGTTTATAGACTGAAAATTGACAGAGTAGTTTGGGAGGGAAATGTACACACACACACACACACAGACAATTTCATTTTTATAGATATAAAGATAGATTAAATTGAAATATACAAACAAATAGTGCCCAACCACCAATGTTTAAATAATTGGTTAATTTGCCTGACAACTGCCATGACCTAGAGTCCGTGAGGGGGAGAAATAATTAACAAACAAATAACAGTGAAGATGAAATTATTAGTTGCTTTTGGGGGTGGGAGTGTACAAGCAGATTAAAAAAAAAAAAAAAAAAAAAAAAAAAAAAAACTCGTATTAACCTCAAACAAAGCCCACATTGGCAAGGTGACAGGAGTTAATCAGACTGTGCCAAGTTCGAATCCAGTCCATTCCAAAGAAATACTTTCACTTACGAATGTTGGCAACCTTCACCTGGTCTCTATCGTAAGTACCTAATGCCTTTCTGGAAAGCATTCTAACTAGGAAGATATCAGGGATACGAATGCCAACAATAATCATCTGATTCATACAAAATGAACGGTAATACTTAAAAACAACAACAATGTTGGAAAGGTGGTCCAACCAGAGACTCCTATTCAAGCTTTCCTTTGACAGCAGCTAAAATTATTAAATTACTTTTATCACAGACATCCGGTTTTAACTAAGCCTCCATCTTGGTTTTCTAGTTAAATGAAACTACAACAGCAAGCAAGGGAGATCACTCTAACAAGAACACCTTTTATCTAGTGACAAGGGGAGGCAACTTAACTGTCTTAACTCAGATAACAAAAACAACTTTCTTTTTTTTTATTACTTGTGTAGCTTTACAGTCTAATAAAGAATGAACTCTTGTTGTGGTTTGAAATGCTACCAAAGGCAAGATAAGTTACTCTTCTGATTAAACATCTTAAAAATTGGTACAAACCTGTTTTCGTGCAGCTTGTAGGGTTCATGAGTAAGGAGTATTTAGCAACAGCGTGTCGAATTTTGAGTAAGGAGTTTTTGGCAGCAGCATGTCAAATTTTGAGTAAGGAGTTTTTTGTAGTAGCATGTCGAATTTTGAGGAAGGAGTATTTAGCAACAGTGTGTTAAATTATGAGTAAGGAGTTTTTGGCAGCAGCATGTCAAATTTTGAGTAAGGAGTTTTTTGTAGCAGCATGTTGAATTTTGAGTAAGGAGTATTTAGCAACAGCATGTCGAATTTTGAGTAAGGAGTTTTTGGCAGCAGCATGTCAAATTTGGAGTAAGGAGTGTTTCGTAGTAGCATGTCGAATTTTGAGTAAGGAGTATTTAGCAACAGCGTGACGAATTTTGAGTAAGGAGTTTTTAGCAGCAGTATGTCAAAAAATAGAGTACTGTTGCCATATCTAGGTGAGAGCTGCTCGGAGCGTTGCCTTGACAAAGATCAAAACCAGCTTCGAAACCTCATAGGTGATGCCCTTTTTTCTTCCCTGCAGCCTCTTTCCCACAGAAGACATATTGCAAGCCTGTCTCTGCTTTATCATTATTTTCATGGCAAGTGCTCGTCTGAGCTTCAATCTATGGTCCCCTTTCGCCAAACATTCACGAAAAATGCTCATCTAGCTGAAACCACTATCAATAATTTTCCCCACTCTTTATCTGTGCCTAAACCTAAACGCAGATTCCATGAACAAAGCTTGTATCTTAGTACTACATGCCTGTGGAACTCTGTTCTATTTACCTGCTTTCCAGCTGACTACGATGCAGTTATCTTCAAGTCACATGTAAACAAGTTCTTGTTGAGTGCCCCTCCCCAAAATAATCCATTTCTGCCCCATTTTATCACAAACTATTAATATTCTGTTGTCTCAGTGACTACTGTACACTCATTCATTTCGAGTGGCTTTCGTGCATTAATAAGTAGTGACTCCCATGTAAAAAGAAAAAAGCCGAAATGTGTTAGTTTAAAAGCTCACCAATGTAAACAAGCATCTATTTTTTTTTCTCTCCTTCTGACCTTCAATTTTAACTCTTTATTTTATTTCTCCTGTGTTTGTCCTAATTTTGGTGTGCCATCTAGGAATAAGTAATAATAGCCAAATGACCCACTTTCAAGATGTGAATGAAAGACTTGACCCATTTAAAATCAGCTCCCCCCCCCCCCCCCGATGCCAGCCAGCGAGCGGGATGGGGGAGGAGGATGATCCCTTGGGAGAGGGGACAAGGCCATCAGAGTTGAGGCCATTGTTAACTGTTGGCTGAAATGTATGGTTCTGTGTTCTATGCAGTTTAAGGTGATCCACCTTCCCGGGATTTGCCTTCTCACCATCTGAGAAAGGGTTAGTTTATTGCAAATCCCTGAGATGCCAATCTCGGAGAATACCAATGAGATTTTTTTTTTTTTTTTTTCCAAGTTAGAATGCTCTTCCTCTAAGTGCTAGCTTTTTAAATCCTATTATTCTGACCTTGTGTCACATCTTCCTGCCGTGGGAGAGATAAACATTGAGTTCAGTTTAGAGCTAAAAATGTTGGGACACACAAAGAGCTAAAGGCATCCAATCATGCTTGAATTATCTCTTTTTCTTGTAATATTTCTCGTCATTGGAACTTATACTTTGTGGCATAAATTCAGGTTATGGGCCCCGGGTGTCACCAGATCTCTGCTCACCCGTGCAAATAGCCCAGTAGTACCTATCAGCTAATAATCAAATTGGTGGGTTTATTTTGTTTCAGAAATATACACGGTGGAAAAATAAAATTGTCGCCCTAGAAAAGACAACATGATTCCATTTCCATTTAATGAAAAACGGGGTTCTCTTTTTTTTTGCTGCAGACCATCTACTAGTTAGCCTGTTGTGTACAAATCCCAAGAGCGATAGGAGCCTTCCATCATATTTGAAAGTGACACAATGTTCAACGAGCGAGATTGAAGATGTTTCGCTGCACGACTGATGCTCTCTACCGATCCAAGTTATAACAACAGGACCATTGCCAGCATCCTCCAAATATGTATCAATGGATTGCCATGAATAATAGGGTGCTCAGGATGGTGAAAACAAAGTTTCCCACTATGGTTATAATCTTTGGTGTGGTTTTTATTTGAGGGCCACATCATGCTTCCTCACATCTTCAAAGTTGGCTTGAAAGTCAACACCAAAGTGTACCTGAATGTGTTGAAGAGTGTGGTGATTGCCTTGTGCAATCAGGTAGCCACTGGCAAACCCTGGATGTGACAGCAGAACTTGACGCCAGCTCACAAGTCCAAAGAGACAGACTTGGCTTCAGAAGGAATGTTACGATTTCATACCCTTCTCTCACTGACCCCTCTGACTTAAACCGGCTGGACTATTTTGTTTTGTCATACATCGAAAACATCACCAACATGACCTCCCACAACACCAAAACCAGCCTGATTGTTGCCATCCGCCAAGTTCCTGCCGGCGTTTGTGGAAAAGGCATGCTCCCAGTTCCGGACCTGTATCGAGGCGAGGATTGAGACTGAAATCATCTAAATTGAATAGACGTCAGTTCTACTATATAACCAAGTTACCTGAATTGATTTTTCCAATAAAAGTTTTAAAATAAATTTGTAGTGTTGTTTTATTTAGGGCGACAACTTTATTGTTCCATCCTGTGCTTAATAGATTTATGTTGTCATGCCTACAAATTTCAATTAATTGCTTAAAGATGAATTTCCTTATAAAAATAAAACTACTTGATTTATGTGATTTTCGGAATATGATATTTTCGTTTCGTGAAAGGTACATTCATTATAAATACTTTTCTGCAATTAATTTTTTAATATAGGCGGAATTACGGACAATAAACAATTCAACTCACTAAAAGGTGTTACTTCTTTTCGATATTTTTTTTTTTTTTGTAAGATTTACTGCCACTTCTTCGGTATTAGAACAAAAATCGAAAAATTGAATTTTTATTAAAAACCAACGTTATCTATTTTTGTTTTGTTTTTTTTACTTGAAAATCACCACTTACCTGAAGGCCACTTGAGGATAAGGATTAATGAATGCATGTGTAGTAATCATTTATGGTGTCAATTGGGTATAATTTGATTATTTATGAGGACGGCTTAACAGGAACTTGTTTACATTGGATTTGAAGGCTACCATGTTGTATTTGGTAAAGAAGCATGCCAGCGAAACAGTGTTCCAAAGCTGGGCAGTTCTGGGAAAGAAGCTTTCTCCATGGAATCTGTGTTTACATTTAGGCACTGATAGAGAGTGGGGAAAATCATATACAGTGGTTATAGCTAGTCGAGTGTTTTTGTGAAAGTTTGGGAAGTGGGGGCATAGATTGGAATTCAAATAAGCAGTTAACATGAAAATAGTGATAGAACAGAGACAAACTTGCAACGTCTCTGTGGAAAAGAGATTGCGGAAAAAAGAAAAGGACATCATCTACTAGGTTTCGAAGCCGGTTTTGCACTCTATCAAGGTAGGATAGGGCATGCCGAGCAGCTCCTGCCTGGATGTGGCAACATTACTTCATTGTAGGGCGCACTTGGCTCTTATACAGACAGAGGATTGCATTGGCAGTGAGATACTTACTGGAGCAGTAGAGTGTTCCGACCATTTATCATGCAATAATTTTTAATATATAATATATATATTATTTTATATCATTTTCATCTCAAAAAAAAATCTGATCTGTAAACTTCACGTTTGCCTTCCAATTAAAAACTAAGACATCTTGTGAAGCCCACTGGAGGGAGGTGATGTGGCACCTTGCTTGGAACACCGCGTTTGGCAGGAAGTGTTGACAAGGCACACGCAGAATGTGACACAGACAGAAATGATAAAAAATCTCTAAGATCAACAGTTCTTATCAGCCAGAACTCACAACGAGATGATCTCGTCTTGTCTCTCCTCGGGGCTGGAAGGAGATTAAAACGTGGCCCAGAATGGTTAAGCAAGATATCAAACTGATTCTGGGTCAGACGATCTACGGTGTTCGTCATTGGAACTGACTGGCTGTTGATAGTGTCAGCATTGGTGATGAATCGCCGAGTTTGGATGTGGCCGTCATAATGACATTTATAAATATAAACGCGAAAATGTATGTGTGTTCGCATTTTCTGTATGTCTACAAAAGGCTTTTTTCAGAGAAGCGGTCGGTCGCCTAACAACGTTTTAAAACTTTTTATATCACATGTAAATCATAAAATCTCAGAGTTAACAACAGAGCTCGCCTGTCTATTTAATTTGTTCGACTTCGGGAAGATAAATATTCAACATTTGTCGCTCGCCGCAAGTAGATTAGTCTTTTTCCTATAATAAAAGCGACACTAATTCTGGTGGTATTTTCCGTCTATCGCTGGAAATGTCCGAAAGCAATCAGCTTTGATCAATGTGGAAATATTTTCCATATATCAAACAATTGCTATTCAATTTGGACAAGGGGAGCTGTTTCCTCCTACCCCCAAGATCTTGGAAAAAAAAAAAAAAAAAAACGTGTACCTGCAAAATAAACTAAGTAAAGTTAAATAAATTCAAACGTGTTTCCATTAGCATCTTGTGGTGGCGCAATGGTTAACGTCGCACTTTCTTCTTTCATTTTTTTTTCACACTTTAATTTACAACTTTGCCTCAAGGGTTCGGGTTCGATCCTCATACTTACCTACCAAAACATTTTTTTTTTTTACCCCCCCCCCCCGGAGTTTCCACACACACCTCCAAACACCCGGGCAATGCCGGGTACCCCTCGCTACTCTATATATATAAAAGCGAAAATGTATGTGTGTATGCTTGTGTGTCTGCTAAAAGCTTTCAACAGACATGATGAAAATTCACAAATTCGGTATCATATCGAAGCCCCATACTTCGTTCGAAAAATTGGCCAAAAACGTTGATTTTTTTCACCCCGAAATCGACAATTTTCGACGGGTGGGGGGGGGGGTTCAGCAAAAACCGTCCTCTCACGCATGTATCATGCAACGACGTAACATGATTTAGTTTAAATATTTGAAAAACTGACACAATTTCGTCGACGTCGTCTTAGCTCAGTTGCTTAGAGCGCGGTCTCATTATTGAAACATTTTGGGTTCGAATCATGGTGTGAGATGTCTTCTTTTTTTTTTTCCGATTTTTTAAATTTTAATATTGAAGCAGGGTTATTTAAGCCATTTTTCACATGTTGTTTTTTTTTGGTCGGGGGGGATTTTTCACGTTCGTTTTTCTGTTCTTTTGTTTTTTTTTTTACTTCGCTTATTCTTAGGTTTTCATTAATACCCGTCCGACCACACACACCCAAAAACACCCAGGCAACGCCGGGTACCCCCCGCTAGTGTATTATAAAGTCCATGGTTTGGCCAGCTTTCATGTGAGATACGGTGAATTCATTGGAAGGAACCGGATTAATCGATCCGGGGTGAATGCCGTCTCAAGACAAGAATTAAAATGTTTTATTTTTTGTGCATTGTAATGAGAATAATAATGGTGAACATTTTCCATCTTATCATGGTCTTCCCATCTGCAAACCAGCAATTGCAACAAAATTTCCTGCTTACTCCTTAAACTTTTCATTACATTTTGATCGAATCAGAAGTTCTGAAGGTGCCCATTAGCAGGTTGTTAAAAATTAGACACTTGTGAACTTCAGATTGCCACTGATAATTATTTGTTTCCGGTTTCGGAAAAGTTCTATACAAAAAAAAGGGGAGATAATCCAGAATTTTAATGATTTTCAGCAAATTTTTTGGTGCTGATTTAGAATTACATTTAATTTAAAAAAAAATACAAAAAAAAATCTTTATAAGAAATAAAACAAAATGTTGGTTTGTTTTACTGTACACATAGATCCGAAAACGTTGTCAAAAAACAAATATATAACAAATAAATGTTATCAAAGGCAAGATAAGTTACTTTTCTACCCAACTGGATAATTTTTTAGTATTTTTATTTAATATAACATGTTTATTCAGTTCGACAAACATACAGTGCTTACCGATGTGTTGGCAAATTCAAAATGGCGCCGAACCTCTGCTGAACATGGTACGTTTGGGAAAATAAGTTAAAAATAAAAAATATACAAAATACTGTTAGAAACTAGCGCAATATGTTACCGTGACATATGCTGACATATATTCATTGGGTTTTTAACAGTATGTGGTATAGTTTTTTATTTTTAACTCATTTTCCCAAACTTACCGTGTTTAGCAGAGAGTTCGGCGCCATTTTGAATTTTCCAACGCATAAACACCGGATGTTTTTCGAGCTGAATAAACATTTTACATTAAATAAAAACACTAAAAAATTATCTAGTTAGGTTGAAAATTAACTTATCTTGCCTTTGATAACATTTATTTGTTATATATTTGTTTTTTTTTGACAACTTTTTCGAATCTATGTGTACAGTAATACAAACCCTAAAATGTTAGTAGAAACGCACCCAATAAATGTCACGTTAACATTTATTGGGTGCGCTTTTACCACCATTTTGTTTTATTTCTTATTTTGAAGTGATTATCGAGTCTTCAAAGACATCGGGCTATCTTTCCTTGTTCTCCAGCAATGTTCAACATTACTCGTTTTTCGAACCGAATAAACATTTTACATTAAATAAAAACACTGAAACCTTTTCCAGTTAGGTGTGTAAAAAAAAAAAAAAAAAAAAAAAAACCTGCCTTTCGTAACATTTATTTGTTATATATTTGTTTTTCGTACCTCTGTGGATTGTAATTATAACTCAATCCCTTTCAAATAAAAACTATTGCGCCGAAAAACTGAATTAAACCAAAATACAAATCCTGAGATTTTTTGGGGGGGGGGGGGAGGGGGGACTCGGACTAAAATATCACCGGAGAAGATGAAGGCCACACGTGTTGGCTTAAAGAGCAGACAATAATATTGTCTCAGCAGGAAGACACGGCCGACTTTACACACGTGTTGGATTGCGGTCAGTCATTAAAGAAATAAACAAAAGTATTTCTCGCTTCAAATTGCGCTTTAAATAAACACGAAAAAAATTTTTTCCCCTACTTGTAAACATCTATTTTGTGCACAATGGTTCACGTAAAATAAGCAACGCACAGATGTTTTTGTATGGATTAAATGAAAACAAATTTGGCAATCGACCAAATTTCGTTTCGTTCGTTTTTTGTTTTTTTTATGTAACCCGACGAAAAGTTCCTTTCTCATTTCTCTTTTTAGTAATTCCCAGAGAAAAAATATTACGACTTGGCGTGGTTGATCTTGGAACTTTTACATTGTTTCTTGTTCGAAATAGCAACATTCGAAATATTCAGTGTCAATTAAAACTAATGATATCTACTTAATTGCTATGTCGCAGGAATGAACATATCCAAAAATTACGAACAAAGTAGAAAATTAATTATTAATGAACAGTTTTTTTAATTTTCTATCTAATCGTTTTTCGTAATTTTTTGATATTTTCATTATTGCGACATAACAATTAAGTAGATTTCATTGGTTTTACTTGAAATTCAATATGTTTTTTTAATATTAGATATACTTACCAAAACGAGTGACAGTATGAAGATATTAGAATAGTTGGCAGGACATGGCCTATTGGCCTAATTGGCAGTAGTCTGTGTTGAGAAATGTTATCGGACTTTTTTTTTTTTCATTTATTTAGTTTATTTTTTAATTTATTATATTTATTTTAGGTGCTTCTACACTTCATCGCCGAAATTGGAGACGCCGTTTTATTTCACGCACCTGCTGTCCAAATCCAGGAGAAATCAGTATTTTAAACTATGGCCGAAATTAAAAATAAATAATAAAAAAATTAAACTAACGGAAAGAACTATGAAAAAAAAAGTAAATAAAGAAAGTGAAAGAGAACATATATCCATAATTGTTTAATTGGAAATGTTTCGATTTAATTAATGAAAACTGGAAAGTTTTTCATGAAACATTTTTTTTATTATTAAAACAGAAAAAGAAATGACATTCATAATTGTTTAAACTGGGCGAGCGAGCGCCTTTTGAAAATCAAAACATTTATTGTATAAAAATTTATCAAAATATAATTGTAAAAACATTTATTGAAAAGTTTGCGTAAAAAAATATAATTTTAATAAAACAATTTTGTGATGAAAGCAACAGAGTCCGAACAAATAAATAATTTTAAACATTAATTAAATAAAGTAATAAATGTTAATTTTAGGTTAATTTATTATTTCCGGAAGCAATCGTTCTCCAGTTTAATTTTTTGTTATTCATTTCATGCTTCAGCCATAGTTTAAAATAATGATTTCTCCCTTGCATTTAAACTGCAGGTGCGTGAAATAAAATGGCGTCTTCAGTTTCAGCGATAAAGTGTAGAATTACCTTATTTTATTATGTAGTTTAATTCATTATATTTTAGTAAATAAACATTGGGTATTTCCAACACGCCGTCTATATGTAACACGATGTAATTACAATTGAATTTAATATTATCATCCTAACTTTTGTACCATTTAAAGGAAGCTTCAAATAAACTGGTAATGTTTTTTTTTTTAATTTTTAGAGCATACGAAAATAATGAAAATGCAACACTAAAATCGTGTTTGCATTATCGACGCCTTAAAACAACGTTGCTATGTAGTGATCATTTTGAAGCCGTAAACATACTCAGCCGGGCGGGGCGGCGTTTAGGAGATTTCCCCCCTCCCCATACACACCTCTAAATTTTACAATTTACATTTTTTTTTTTTTTTTTTTTTTTTACGTTAATCATAGTGTGTACTTAACTTTCAGATAAAAAAAAAAAAATTTGAAAAAAATACTTTTTATAACTTTTCGTCAGGGACCAGTCAAAAAAAAGTTTTTTTCTTTGTTTGTTTGTTTTTTTTTTTAATGTTTTTTAATCTGCAATTAAGTTTGTAATTGATGAGATTAACGTGAACATTTTTTTTTTGTACTTGTACAGTTTAATCAAGACATTAAAAAATGAAAATATCGAAAAAAAAAGGTTAAATTTTACGTATCCGTTATGGAACGAAGTTCTCTGAAAAAATTTTCACCAAGTAGTTTGTTTTTTTTTGTTGTTTTTTGGGGTTTTTTTTTTTTTTTTTTTTTACAGCAAAAAAACAATTTGGGGTTTGTATTACTGTACACAAAGATTCGAAAAAGTTGTCAAAAAACAAATATATAACAAATAAATGTTATCTTTGATAACATTTATTTGTTATATATTTGTTATATATTTGGCAAGATAAGTTACTTTTCTACCAAACTGGATATAATTTTCGTGTTTTTATTCAATGTAACATGTTTATTCAGTTCGAAAAGCATACAGTGTTTACGGATGTATTGGAAAATTCAAAATGGCGCCCGACTCTCTCTTTAACACGGTAAGTTCGGGAAAAGGTGTTATAAATAATAAACTTGACAAAATACTGTTAGAAACTCGCTCAATATATGTTACCGTGACATAAGTTGACATATATTCGGTGGTTTTTTAATAGTATTTTGTCTAGTTTATTATTTATAACACCTTTTCCCAAATTTACCGTGTTAAAGAGAGAGTCGGGCGCCATTTTGAATTTTCCAATACATCAGTAAACACTGCATGTTTTTCAAGCTGAATAAACATGTTACATTGAATAAAAACATAAAAAATATATCCAGTTTGGTAGAAAAGTAACTTATCTTGCCTTTGATAACATTTATTTGTTATATATTTGTTTTTTGACAACTTTTTCGAATCTATGTGTACAGTAATACAAACCCACAATTTGTTATGATACCGAGCAAAAGGTTCGATTTTTAGGAAGAAAAGCTAGTAATAAAGATGGGGTGGGAGTGTCGGCGCTTTACATGGAGTTATCTCCCCGTAGCATGTTAAAAATTTCCACAATGGCTGACTTCAACGCACTTTCATAAAAACGTATTTTTCTGCTGCAAAAAAAACTACTCAATCAAATTAAATGAAATTTTTTTTTTTAGATCTTCAGTCCAAGACGGATACGTACAATATAACCTTTTTTCGATATTTTCATTTTTTAAATGGTCAGATTGTCATGTAACTTTCGATACTGATACATTTTTAAATTAACTTCCATCTTAAAAGTAGGTTTCGTTAAATATGAGGGGAAAATATTTTATTTTTAGATGTTCTACCCCCCCCATATTTCATTTTACAAAAATTATTGTTTTAAAAAATTAACGTTTTTTTCTCAATAAAATATATTATAATTAAACTACAAAAAATAAAAAATAAAACAGAATTTTAAAGTATAATTAATTTTTAAAAGATTTAAATAGAATAAAATTCTAATATTCCCTGAAATTTTAAATATAGTGTGAGAAATTTAATTCTCACATCTCAATTTACTCCCTGCAGAGGCAAAAGAATCCACAAATACAAAAGCCATACCTTTCAAACTCAAAATTTATTCAAAAGTAACAATGAAAGTCTATTGGTTCTGGAATTGTCCAATTGCAAAACGGTGGCCAGTTTGCCTCCATAGCATGGAGCCGGTAGTATGAACTCCTATTGTCGGAGTGTTAGTTCTTTGTTCCTTGAAAGGATCCATGTATATTCATAGTGGACTCTGCGGAAATGTTGGCGCCTATAATTAGGCGGCCCTGTCGGTGGGGCATTAGAATACGCCGACTGCCCCCCTGCAGAGAGTAAAAGTCCCTCAATGGGGGTCCTGGATATGACCTTAAACTATATCCAGTGGTGAGGCCCCAGCTTGTGGGCTTTGGGGAGTGTGGAGTTACCCTTTAATTACCATTGCTCCCAGGTCCACTCTGACCCAGAGTGATAGTACCTGTTAGGGTCCCAACTATGGGTTAAATAGAAACCGACATGAAAACAAATATATTCTATTAAAAAAAATTTCAAAATCTTTGGATTCGGCATTAAATAACCCGAAAAGGGTTGATATGCCGTAAAACAACCAACCAACCTATAATTAGGCATGATGCAAGTCGCTTGGGACTCTAGTTTAATTGAGATAAGATCCAATATTTGGTAAATATAAAGATGAAGAAATGTTCAGGAACGTCATCCTATAATTAGGATAATTTCAGCAATATAAAATTGTCTCTGCTTGTAGAGATGTGATTCTTTGTTCACCAACAGTTTGCTGATCTAACATGAAGAAATTGACGTAGCTCCATTCTCATGTGGGAGCTGCTGAAAAGGAGTCCTTCCCTTTGCCGAGTTCTTGCATGGACTGAAAAATAAAAGCATGATACAAAAAAAGGGCGCCAAGCAATTCACTTGTCTCCTTCAAAATTAACCAATCACAGCCAACCACCAAACTGTGTGGGCGGCCTAAATAAGAAAGATGGCGAATATAAATGGAATTTCTCACAATAGATTTTAGAGTAAGATTTTTCAATTGGCAATTATGAAATAGCAAATTTAACTAGAACTTAATTGTTAAAAGATGTTTATTTCGGTGGGGGGGGGGTCAATTTGATTTCAGTGCTTACTTTCAAAAAATGTATGGAGGCCTATAATTAATAAAATTAACATAAACATTAGCAAGTGTTGCTTTCCTGGTTCAATTAAAGCATCTAACGGTATCCATAAAAACTATGCACAAACATAAAATGACGACATAGCTAATAGTGTGTAAAATGTTGGTAATTTTACCCAAGAATTTGGGCATCCCTAATGAACATTTTCAATTTCATTACATTTATTTTATTCAGTATATTATATGTGAATAACTCATTTTTCTACAATGTTAAGTAAAGTTTTTACTGTTAGTATTAATTATTTCTATAAATAAACATATTTAATTTAATTTTAATTTAATATATTTATAAAAAAATTCTGTAAGTAAATGTATTTAAAATTTTAATTCATTATATTTATGAAAAAAATTTCCATAAATAAACATAATTAACTTATTTTAATTTATTATATTTATATAAAGAATTCTGTAAGTAAACATTTAATTAATTTTAATTTATTATATGTATGAAAAGTATATTTCTGTAGATAAACATATTTTATTGATTTTTATTTATATTTATAAAAATAATTTCTGTAAATGAACATCTTTAATTAATTTGAATTATATTTATAAAAATTTTATTTGAAAAAACATTCTATTAATTTCAATTTATTATATCTATAGAAAATAGTTTCTGTAAATTGATATATTAAATTAATTTTAATTTATGACTATAAAAATTTTTTTAAAGAAACATATTTAATTAATTTTAATTTATAACTATAAAAAATTTCTTTAAAAAACATATTTAATTAATTTTAATTTACACCCATAAAAAATTTCTTTAAATAAACACATTTAATTAATTTCAATTTATATCTATAACAAATTTGTTTTAAAAAAGCATTCAATTAATTTTATTATATTTATAGAAAAATGGTTTATGTAAATAATTAATTTCAATGTTTATAAAAAAAAATCTGTAAATAAACATTTTTTAATTTATATTTATAAACAAATTTCTTTTAATAAACGTATTCAATTAATTTTAATTTATTATATTTATAGAAAAATATTTTTTGTAAATATATTTCAAATGAAAATAATCAGTTTTTAGATATTCTTGTGTGTTGACCTACATTTCATCAGGATCATCAGATTAGGCTACACCATTTAGTGCGATCCACTTTCAAAGCAGGAAGTCATTTGTTTGGATAAATATGCACTTACACTGCTAAAATGTCAAAACAATAACAAAAAAAATTATTTATTGACATTGGAAATAATTTGACATTTTTGACAAGAAGCAATGGGAATATTTCTAGATTTAAATTATTTCATACAAATTTTAAAAGTTAAAAATGGAAAAGTTCTATCAAAGCATCTTTTTATGAATTTAAATTTGAAAAAAAAAAAAAAAGCAAAATGTCTTTGTAAGCAAGTATAAAATATTATTTATTTATTTATTATAAATCTTTCTTTTTTGTTTTTGTTTCTTTATTTTTATTTAAAATTTTTTAATACCAATCCAGAACTTGACCAAAGGTCATGTCAGCATCTTCTGTAAGTTTACGATAAGCTGCCAGATAAAGCTAACATGATTATCCAATCAGCAAACAGCTATCATCAGAAAACAAGTTTACAGTTTCAATAAAAGTTATTTATTGCAACAATATAGCCTCTCCCTCTGTGATAGGGTTAAAAAAAAAAAATGTTTTCAATCTAATTAGTCCCATTTTGTCAACTAAGCTCCAACCTCTGTCCCATCACCGCAATGTTGCATCTCTGTTTTACAAATATTTTAATGGAATGTGCTCTGAACTCGTTACATTTGTGCCCCCTCGATTTACATATTCCCAACAAACTCACTTAGCAACAAAATCTCACCCCTTCACTATTAAGGTCCCTAAAATGCCAGAAAGCTTTCTGTTCTAATAGTTTCTTCCTTTGAACAGCTAAACTTTGGAAATTCCCTTCTTGCTACCTGTTTCCCTAACTGTACTGATGTGCAGAAGCTTAAATGTAATGTAAACCAACATCTTGTTAATCTTTCCTAGGCATGGTCCAAAATAATAACCCCCTTTTTTTTTTTTCTTCTTTTTTTTTTTTTTTTTTTTTTTTTTTTTTACACGGTGGTCACCACTTATCAAGGCCCGGAAGCCACTCAGGGATAAGGGTTATTGCAAGTACAGTACGTTAGTGTGGAGATTTAATGAAGTGTTTACTTAAGGGAGCGGTTCATTAGGAATTTATTAACGTTGGACTTGAAGACATCCAAGTTGTAGTCAGGTGGGAAGCAGGCAGACGGAACAGAGTTCCACAGGCGTGCAGTTCTAAGAAAGAAGCTTTGTTCATGGAATCTACGTTCAAGTGGTGATATGCCTTGTTTGGGGTGAACGTGAGTAAAAAGAAAAAAAATATATAACGCAAAAAGGAACTGCAGCATGCTGTGTAAAATTAGTAAGTCTCCCTGAGGAATCTATTTCTGTCGGGGAAAGAAGACTCCTGGAAAGAAATAAAAAATGCAAAAAAAAAAAAAAAATTGCGAAAGTTTCTGTAAGATGATTGGAAGTTATACTATTATGCATAAATTTGCATCGAGGTGTACAAATACAAAACGTACGACATGGACATCTGTAACAGAACAAATGAGTATGAAATGCAAAATGGCGTCACTGTAAGGATAAAGAAAAAAGACTATAAAAAAGAATGCGTGCAACAGTCAGGAATACATTCGGGAGCGTGTTCAAAACAACGTTCAAGAAGACGGGCACTTTGGAATCACGTTTTATTCAGGAAAGCATCCGGAAATATGACGGCTCCCATTAGATCACTGAAGTTAAATAACGATGAACCTGACCAATACCAGATGGATGACCATTTAGGACTTCCAAGTTCTGTATGTGCTCTCTGCTTATGTCAGCATTCTTTCCAGTCGTCCTTGACTTCTCCTTGCCATTGGACTCAAGCAGTGTCAATTCAGGAGAGATGTGGTTGAAGATTGTGCAACCGTTGCCTCACAATTACAAGTGCAGCTGCCCTTACAGGTAGTATCATTTGTCTTTTGAAACTGAATGGAGGCATCGATCCAGAAATAAATGGCGTTGTTACAACACGAAAAAGTGGGTTCAAGTTAATCTTTGTCTTGGACTTCTTTGCGACGTAGATTGCTACAATGTGTTGGGTCCCATGTGTAAGCATTAAACATCCACCCTAACTCTAAAATTGATATTTTTCTTGAAAAAATGAATTGTTGTTTCCTTAAAAAAAAAAACAAAAAAAAAACACTTTGATACTTTCCATTAAAAATAATTGATTTTCAGTTGTAGCTGTGTCCACCTTTCCAACTTTGAAAGAAAACAAAACTTATTTCTTTGAAAAAATTGCAAAAAAAAAAATTATTTTTCTTGAAAATAAATTAAAAATATTTCTTTTATATTATTTGACATTTGACTAGCTACAACCATTATATACGATTCCCCCCCCCCTCTCTATTTATGTATAAATCTAAACACTAATTCTATAAACAAAGCTTCTTTCCCAGAACTGCCAGCCTTTGGAACACTGTTCTGCTGGCTTGCTTCCCAGGTGAATACAACATGATAACTTTCAAGTCCAATGTAAACAAATTTTTATCGAGCCGTCCCCATAAATAATCAAATTCTACCCAATTTACACCATTTACAATTTCTACACTACCACCTTACATTCATTAACCATTATCCTCGAGTGGCCTTCGGGCCTTAATAAGTGGTGATTCCTAAGTGAAAAGAAAAAAAAATGATGCTGTCTTATCTTCTTGTTTAAGTTTTGGATACTAATGCATTTTGTGAACTGGATGTCTATAAACGTTGGCTCTGGTTTGCCTGGCAGACATAAATCGCCATATTATTCTGAGTGTCTCTGAGTAAATCTTAAATCAAAAAGTTACAACAAACGCAATTATCCAATGAGAAGCCACATAATTAGCAGACGGCTTTTGATAAATTGGAAGAAAAAGTAAAAAAAAAAAAAAAAAAAAAAAAAAAAAAAAAACTTTTTTAGTTATTACTTTTAAATCATGGAGCAGCAAGCAGCAATTAATCTAACTATGCTGGACAAATTAGTACAGTCATAGAGTACTGTCAACAGAACAAACTAATAACATCTGAAATGAAGTGCAGGACATCACCACTATGAAAGTGGGCTCCCTCTACCATGCTAGAAAATTACTCACACTTGACAGTATCCTGTATCTCTACAAAGCCATTCACCAATACATGGAGTATTTTTCCCACATCTGGGCTGGTGCATCTATCACTAGTCTCTCTCCCTTAGACAAGGCCCAAAAGGGAATCTCAAATCTGATAGGTTCCACGTTATCAGCCAAGCTCCAACCCCTGTCTCATCACTGCAATGCTGCATCTCTGTGCCTATTTTATAAGTACTTTAATACAATATGCTCTGATGCACTTATTGCACTTGTACCTCCTTGACATACATATTCCCGACACGCAACAAGATCCCACCCCTTCACTTTTGATTAACGTTACTCCCCGGGGATCTGGATTACCCAATACGGTGTGTCAAAGTGATTATGATGTATATATTATCAATTTCAGGTCTGGGATGAAAATCAGTCATAGGAGTTTGTTAAACCAGAGCAGAAAGTCCTTCATTTTTGCATGGATTATTGTTGTCACATCTGGGCTGATGCATCTGCCACTAGTCTCTCACAGGTTTTTAAAAAAAAAAAAAAAAAAAAAAGTATCACTAACAGATCCCGCGATGAGTGATGCCTCCATTCAGTCTCAAGAGACAATGGATACCTTCTGTAATGGATAGCTGCACATGTAATTATGAGGCAACGGTTACACAATCCTCAACCACATCTCTCCTGAATCTGCACTGTTTGAGTCCAGTGGCAAAGAGAAGTGCTAGATAACTGGAAACAATGCCGAGATAAGCGGAGAGCACATAGAGCACCTGAAATTCCCAAATGGTCACCCATTTTAGTATTGACCGAGTTCAATGTCTCTTAACTTTGGTAATCTAACAGGAACCAGTGTGTCAACGTGATTATTCCTCATTGTAAGACAAACTCCAACCTCTGTCTCATCGCCAAAATATGGCATCCTTGTGTCTGTTTTACAAGTACTTTAATAGTAAGTGCTCAGATGAACTCAAAGCATTAGTACCCCCTTGACATAAATACCCTCAACAATCAGCAAAATCCCACCCCTACACTGTAGAGATCCCTAGATGCAGTAAAGTCTTCTTCTACTCAAATAGCTTCTTCCCTCAAACTGCGAAATTTTGAAATTTCCTCCCAAGCTTCTGCTATCCCAACTGTACTGATATGCAGAAGTCCAAGTGTCATGTGAACAGATATCTCACTGCCCAACTCCCTACATAGTACCCCTGCAAGTCTGGTCCCAAATAGTAACCCCTTATAACTTAGTGGCACTGTCTCGTTTGAGGTTATAAAACTAAAAAAGAAAAAAAAACTGAGGCAAAACAAGGATCCGAGTATTGGTAGTGTAAAGAGAGAAATATTTTGTTACAGTTTTTATAATCATGTTTTTTACTTTTTCTTCTATTTCTCAGATTGTTGGAAATGATTTCGATAAAATTGATGACTTGGTCACAAGCCGCTACTTTGAAACAATCTACAGTTTACTTGATCACGTCAGCCCAGAATATCGAAATTCCTTCGGAGATGCTTTACTTTCGCGTTTACAAAGCCTTAAGGATCAGCAAGTACAATCTGAAACAGAAATTTTGAACTGATGGTAAGCATAAACAGTTTCTTCGATGAACAGTTTCGGTGCTTCTAATGATTTCAAACAAACTATGTACTTATGTGTCATTTTGAAATTAGTATAAATTCTAAAAGTTACAGAAAGAATTAGGGAAAAAGAACTACTCCGTCTATATTATTATATTACCATGCCAGGGCAATGGCAAGTAACCTTGATCGATTATTATTATTATTATTATTATTATTATTAGAAAAATAAAACAATCAGATTTTGGAAAATGTGGATTTACAGCTTGGAATTTAACTCAGAAGTATAATAAACAGTCGATTTAGGAATTTTCGGAGTAGTTGTGGAATTTGGTAAGAAGTAAAGACTTTGGTTTATGTGAAAGATCACCTGTTTGTATCCTTAGACACATGATTGGGGTTTTGCTGATGTAATAGGTAGTTAGTCGGCAAAAATCAAGCTAATGAGTTAGTAAAAGACGCATTAGCAAGCCGACGTGTGGATGACCCTGTTGGAAGCAGAAGGGGAAGAACTTGTGAAAATGTAGAAAGAGACTCAGCGTTCCAAACTCCAACAAGGGAAGCCATAATTCGAATAAAGAACGTGTAAAATATAACTCGTTATGGCGTTCTTTCAGAGTTTGGACAAATAAGAAGGTATGTGCTCTTTTTGGTCTGAGACAAGGAGACATATTGTTAACCGTTTGGTTGTAAGAAAAACTGTCTATGAAAGTTTGTGTCACATTTGTTAAGTACGTGTATTTGTGAAGAAGCGGCGGCACTCACAATGAACATTTTGTATACATGCAGGGCACAATGAATATTACTATACCCTGTATACACGCATTCGTTAGATATCAAAGACACTGTCACATAAACCACTAGACAATACACAAACTCATGTAATATATATTGACACATGTAAGAAATATAGACACGTATATATACAAGGCACCCATATCTATATCTATACTCCTATAAATTTGAGCTTCTTTATTGATATTCATATTAAAAAGCCTTTTTTCGACTTATTTAAAAAGAAAATACAGCTTTGTTATATATGGGTCTTGGAATTGCATTCATCTGTAAAAGATCTAATTTGCATATTCTTTTAAATATTCATTTTATTAGTTTTTTTTTGTTGTTTTTTTGGGTTTTCATATGGGATGATCATCTTTAGTTAACATGTAATTATAATTATGCAGATAGTCTACATGATTTACAAACCTCTTTCTATATCTACTTATGTATGCATATATATATTTGTTTAAAACATTTTGCCTACCTAACTTCTCTGTCAGTTTTTGGTCTACAGACATGGAACTTAATATGTAGTGTATTCAAATCCATGCAAAACTTTATATTTAGGTTTTAGCCGAGGAAAATCTGTGCAAAGTGTGGAAATTAAAAGAATGGAATTTGCCAGATGAAGATCAAAGGACGGCATTACGAATATGCATGCGTAACGTAATAGCTATTGGTTCATGTTTTAGTTTTTAGCCTTGCAGCAAACATGTCTTAATAGCTCAGGCATTAACATCAAAGGAAAAAGTAAATCATAAGCTAAACGTTTTGGTTTCGATTCTCAGTGGCGGCGCATGAGTCATTTTCTTTTTTTTTAACTTTTTAAATCATTACGGGTCCAATCTATATATCTATAAAAGTGAACGTGTCTGTGTACATTTCCCTACGCAATAACTCTGTCAATTTTTAGTCTACAGGCTCGAAATTTGATATACAAGGTAATGAGATTTGGGAAAATCTATGTGATCGGTTTTCAGCCAGAAATTTGGCTGTTAAGGAGTCAAAGTTCAACGATTTGACTTTTGAGAACTCTACCAAACTCCTCCGACAAATTGGGGTCTAAACACTTGAAATTTTAGATATAGGTTCCTTGGACATAGATCTAACTTAATAACTTGATTTGAGCCCAAAACAATAAATTTTAAGGGGTCATAATAGGGGTCAAATTAAAAAAAAATTGACCGTTTTTTATTTATTTATTTTTTTGCTCAGCATACACCACCAAACACCCGGGCAACGCCGGGCACCCATGCTAGTATAATATAATAAATATGAAATCTGCATTAATCAAAATATCATATTTAAGTGTATTTTATGACCAGACAGCCTACTAGTATATATATATATATAGATAGAGAGAGAGAAAGAGAGAGAGAGAGAGAGAGAGAGAGAGACCCTGGCTACGTAACAAATGGCCAGGATCCCATCCTAAAGCATCATCACCGACAACCTACAAATGGCCCCATATTAAAAGGGAGGAAGAGACACCTCTGCATAGGATTGCAGTCGTAACATGACCACTTTGATGTTTGAAAAAGACTGGGTGCTTCTGCAGAATTGTGGGATTTCCAAGTTCATTTCAGGTAAAAACACTCTTACGTAATTATGTGTCATGTTGAAATTATTATAAATACCAAAAAATTACAGAAACAAATCATCCAGTAGAAGATATGCTTGATCTAGTATTAAAAAAAGAAAACATTCATACTACTGGTCGGATATTTCCGATTTTGAAATAACGGATTTTAATTGAAAATAAGCACGTCAAGGGAGATAAGTCAGTTTCTTTTATAGAATTAGTCACAAAGAACTGTTCCACATTAAAACATATGATAAAACTTTATAATTCGATAAATTTTATTTTTGTAATTATTTTTACTACTGGGTCATTTTCCATAATTTGGAGAATTCATACTAATTTCGACGTTACATGTAAGTACGTAATAGTGTTTTTTTACTCAAAATGCATTTGGTTCAAATCCCACTGTTCTGTAAAAACATCAGTTTCTTTCCAAGAGCTTCCTATCTGTGTAACACGTTGCCAGAATATTACTTCCCTGAGGGCTACAACAGGGTTATCTTAAAGATTAATATAAAGAAACACTAAACATAAACCTATTTACTCCTTCCATACTCACTCACTATTCGGACTCTTTAAAAGTAGGATGTTATCAGGGTCTGAACATCACTCTATCCCATGTACTGGATCTAAATAAAATATGACACCTACAAAATATATGAATCTGCTCTTATATATGTAAATCTAATATATAAACGGTTATATGTCTGTCTGTTGGTCTGTCTGTTTGTCTCCATATTTTCAAACTCTATCTCTTCTGAAACTAAAAGTCATAGAGTGGCGCTAGGGGCCTCAAATGATTGGATTTTTTACAGACCGTTCTTTTATGGATCTTTAGCCATTAAAATTGTTTTTAAGGGGTCAAAAATAGATCAGAATTAAAAAAAAAAACCCATTAAACATTTTGTACATTCATCTTAGTTTATTTTTGAGTTTTAAGTTTTAATCAGTTTATATGCGTGTCACGTTAGTACAGTGGTAACATCACCAGTTTTGAATGCTGCAGTTTTGGTTTCGATTCTAGCTGATGACACCTAGATACTTTCTTTTTTTTTTTTTTTTTTTTTTTTTAAATTACGACTCTATAATGACGTATATAAAATATGGCCAAATTAAAATAATCTATTTAAGCGTATTTTACGATCGGGCAAAGCCGGGCGCCCCTTCTCTCGCTAGTAAATTAATAAATACGTTATCTATTGAAATACTAAACTATATAATAAATGACTATATGAATCTTGCTTCTCTAATAGCTGGAAAATTGGCTATGTAGTATGGGTTTCGAGTACCCTCATTAATTTTTTTTTTTTTTTACTCACATTCACTCTTAACAAGTCACTTGAACATAAGGGGCTACTATTTGGGACCATGCTTAGGGCAGAATAACAAAATGCTGGTTTACGTTTACATATAAACTTCTGCATATCAGTACAGTCAGGGAACCAGGTAGTATGAAAGGAATCTCCAAGTCTAGCTGTTCAAGAGAAAAAAGTATTAGAGTAGAAAGCTTTCTGATATTCAGGGACCTCAATAGTGAAGAGGTGAGATTTTGTTGCTAAGTGAATTTTTTTTTTTTTTTTTTTTACTCACGTTCACCCCAAACAAGGCATATCACCACTTAGATGTAAGGGGCTATTATTTGGGACCATGCTTAGGGAAGATTACCAAGATGTTGGTTTACATTACATTTAAATTTCTGCATATCAGTACACTCAGGAAGCAGGTAGCAAGAAGGGAATTCCAAAATCTAGCTGTTCGAGGGAAGAAACTACTAGAGTAGAAAACTCTCTGGCATTTAAGGACCTCAGTAGTGAAGAGGTGTGATTTTGTTGCTAAGCAGGTTTTCCAGGAAGGGGCACAAGTGAAATGAGTTCATCAACGGCACAGGGATGTAACATTTTGGCGATGGGACAGAGATTACAGCTTAGTTGATAAACCCTTACGATTAATGCAACTGACAGGAAAAATCATCGCCCCCCCCCCATATGTTGCATTTAATACTGCGAAGATTAAGCCTCCTTTCCTTAAAAAATTATCAGAAATCTTTCCGATTGTCAGTACCATAACAGATGGTACTTTTTTGTAGATTCCAACGTTCAACTACCTCAGTCTAATACTAATATTCACAGCCAACATGAAATCGAATAAATCGTCATTTGCAAAGAAGATTGGCTTTCGTATGGATAAATAAAGTCATCATTTGCAAATGCATGGAGTATTGTTGCTATATCTAGGCTTGCACACATAGTTTCTCACTCTTATGTAACGTGGTAGGAACAAACAAACACAGGAAAGAAATAAAATAGAAATCCGAGTCAGCATTTTTTTTTTTTCTCAACGAAAGTTTTTTTATTACCATTATAAGTGTCTCTCGTTATCGTCCATCTTGCCCGGTGTCCACTTTTCTTCTTTCCTTCGACTGCTGTCCGACCACAGCCAACCCATTCTCTTCTTTAACTTTACACGTCCATTTTCTTTGACGTCCATTTTTCTTCTTCCTCCGACCGCATGTCGGCCACAGCTGATCCTTTTCTCGCCTTCACATTTACATGTCCATCTTCTTTGATGTCTAATTTTTCTTCTTCTCGAGTATCATCATCAATCATTACACCCAGTGGGGTGTTGGGCAGCAACAAATCCCCTCCACCTCCATCTATCCTGAGCCAGCCCAGCCAGTGAACCTCAAGAATGCTGCATAGTTTTTTCCTCTCTCTGTCCACCATTCTTCTCCAAGTTGCTCTCAGCCTTCCTCTCTTTCTTTTGCCATCTGGGGTCCAGTGCAATGCTCTTCTCACATTCTGTTGTTAACATCCTCTCGGCTTTGGCCACCAGCTTTCATATGAGTTTCACTTCTCAGAAGCCCTCCCCCCCCACACACACACACACACGCTGAAGTAGGGGTTCTCTTTGTACCGTTTCCGTAACATACTTGTTTTATGAGAAAGGGTCGTTAGCCCTATGCTCAGCCCCCAACCTGGAGGACCAGGGATCATGCTTTGTCTCGTTTCTATCCGTCGACCTTTCTTGCAAGGGTGACCCTGCCAGGAGCTTTCGCTCCCACCAGCATAGCTCTAAGGATCATTGAAACGCTCTTGCTCCTTCACCGCGAGAAGGTGGTAATCCAAGGAGTCTCCTCGAGTAGGTGATGCATTTTTTCTCCTTTACTTTTTTTCCCTTTTTCTTTTTGCATACACTTCCTAATTTGCATATGCCTTTTTGTTATTTTTGGCTTCAATTTGCATATGTGTGTTTTTCGGCTGCTGCTGCTAATCTCTTCACGGCCAGCCATTTTTGCTGCTGTTGATATTTTCCAACGCACTCATATGCACCGATAGTAGCTCAAATCGGGTCCTTTTTTTTTTGTTTTTAACAACCGATTTCTTTCTCTTTTTTTCTCAATCGGTCAGTGAACGGAGTGTTTGTGCACAGAGTAGTGGCGGACAGTAACTACAACTTCCCAATAACAACAACTGACTCTCACCTGCTCTGCGGCTCCTTTTAAATGAAGAGGTGGCTAAGGTCCAGGCTAGTCTTGTTTCCCACCCAACCAATCCCTGTTCACCACACCACACCCCGACTTGCTCTGATTGGCTATCTGGCCACATCACCCATGCATATTAATTAGGTGATTTTCCGACTGCAACCAAACATTTCCATTATCTAGGTTCTTACACAGTCCAATCTCGGCTTTGACCTTTAAGGTCACTTCAAGACAAAACATGGTTAGATAACACACAACAATCCTATTCACTAAAACAATATTATTAATGTTCTCAAAATTGTTTTTTTTTTCTTCCTGTATTTGTATCAGCGATGAAGCCGTTTTTTTTAACTAGCAAGGGCATCTGGTAGTACCCAGGATCGTTCACATAAATAATTCAGTTTTTATTAGCCTCCCTCCCCCTTCTGGGGCAATTATCGGTCATCATAGCTGGTTGGGTACACTTAGACAGAGTACAAAAAATAGTGTTCACTTTCTCCCCACAATATTGTTTGACTATCTTTATGCTAAGTTTCCAATGATCACGTTTGTGAAGATTGGCCGTGCTCATTTGCTACTGCTGCCTGATGGTTTCATTCGATATTTTTTTTTTTTTTTTTTTTAAGTGTCCAGCTTTCTTTTTGCTGTCCAGTTTAAGGTCTCTGCTTGTGCTGATATACCCCATTGCTTCATTCAACATGACTGAACCAGCAAAGTTTGCCCTGATTAGGACATCGAGTTTTATGATGACCAATTTTTCAAGTAAAATTTGGCACCAATTTATGTCTCTTCACAAAGATGTAATGCTGCTAAATTTTGTCTATTCTAGATTATTCCAATTTCGATCGAAACCCATTGCATGATTTTTATCCTAGAAAATGTTTAAAAGTCAAAGCTTAAGGGATCTTAAGAAATTGAAATTCAAGGAATGTTGCTTAATAGTAAAATGTTTATGCAAATCTGAAGTATTTAAATTTTAAAATGGGAGTATTCATTCTTTTGCGGACTGTTAGCCTTATCTTTATAGTTGTTGTTCTTGTTTCACCACGTTTCGGCCAACTAATCATCTGGCCTTCTTCAGGTCGTTAACCATGATGGGATAGGAATGCTGACTCTTGTAACTGTATCCGCAGTAATTACTTCCTTCCATAGTTGTGGTCTCACCTCGTTTTTGTCAGCTAAGCCTGCTTGGGTAAAGATTGAAAGCCACTGTCTTCAGACAATGCTCACCTCTATCCACTGTGCCACAGGTCTTACAAAAAGTCCACAAAAGAATGAATACACAAATTATGGAACCTCATCTGAAAGGATTCTGAAAAAAAAAAAAAAAAAAAGAAAATATAATTACAATGGGAAGTTTTGCCGATATTATGATCCTAAAATCCTTCAAAATGTCTCAAAGAAACTGAAATTTGGGGATATTCATTGATTGATGTTTAATAATTAAATTAAACAAAATATAGCCCACATTACCCACTCTTATACCTTGTAACTGTGTTCCAAAATCTCTATCTCCACTTATATAACCCTTATCCCTGAGTGGCTTCTGGGCCTTGATAAGTGGTGACCTCCATGTAAAATAGATATATATATATATATATATAAAGCAGTGTGTTTTTTTTGTTTTTTTTTTTACATTTCACACAAATGTACTTTATGTGCCTGGCAGTGTTCTTGGATAGGTTTTTTTATTGGAATGCCTCCGATAAGTATTGATAATCAAAAAAGTTCCAAAACAGTGTGATTTTCACCAAAGTTAACACTTTTATACAGCCTAACATCACAAGGGCATTTGAGAAATGTTATCACCGCACAACCAGAAGAACCCGGCATATAATATCAACAGTAGATTCTTTGAGATATATATATATATATATATATATAATGGTTATCTACATACATGTGTTCCACTGTACTACAACTCACCAGCATGGCTTGACTGTACCGTGAAACAGATGTATATAGATAAATTATAAATAAAAATAAAGAATATTTGTTTACGTCGAAAAATATGAGACCTCTTTTAAGGGAAAACTACTTTCCCGATCTCCTAGAAAAGAGACACTGATACCAAATATTTAATTATAGTTAAAAAGAAATTAACAACAACAACAAAAAATCAACATATATATATATATATATATATGCATAATAATAGAATAGTTTGCAAAAATTCTGAAGATCAAGTTATCTCTGTTGGTAATTTATTGTTTTTACAGGGTATAAATTACAATATTGTTTCATTCGTGACTAACAAGTCAGCAAAATTATGTCTTTTCTGCATTTTCAGTCGCTGAAAAATTGGTACATCGGAGTCATTGGATTTTTATCTATTTGTCAACTGTTTCACAAATGCGCATGCATGAATGGTTTAAATGACAGATTCTTTATGTCTTTTAATAATAAGTAGGTTTGAAAACGTTTTTAAAGACGTGTCAAGCTGGCTTGATGGTTATTGTACTTGATTCCCTGTTTTAGGTTTTGATTTCGATATCAGCTTGAGTATTTTTTTTTACTTCTAAGAAGTGAAGTTTAGAAAAAAAAATATGCACACGTTTCAGTTTCTTTTTGTTTTTGTTTTCTTTTTGCTTATTTATTTATTTATTTATTTATTCAAGGAATTTAACGTTACGTTTAATATCTACGATATTTCTGTTTTATGATAAATAAGAAATCTGCATTAATTAAAATAATATTTATGAGTATTTTACGACTGGGCAATGCCGAGCAGCCTGCTAATGTGTGTGTGTGTGTATATATATATATGAGCAAATAGTTAATAAAATATGTTAAAAAACACTTTGAAAAAGAGTTAAAAACATTTCATTTGAAAAGGAAACACTAAATAAGTAGATTGTCCTTAATTCGCGGAGTTTGAAAGAAGTACTTTCCTTCTCATCAGAGGGTAGGATTTAGCAAAATGCGGGATCGGATTTTGCTTGCAAAAGTATTTGAAACTACAAGTAAGTCAAAGATCTTTCTAACTCTTTTTCAAAGTGTTTTTTAACATGTTTTAACTATTTGCTCTTATTATAAGCTCTATCTCCTATTTGTTTAATATTTATAGTATACTTTAGTTTTACCATCTTGGATCATTTTGGTAAATTTAATTGTAATTTTTATTTTATATATATATATATATATATATATATATAATATAAAGTATTTTTTTTTTTTATCTTTCAGAGGACTGCTTCTTGTGAACAAGAAAGAATGAAAGAAAAAAAATATCAGTAACTCTTCCATTTTTTTTTAACTTTTTTGAAATTTAAAACAAACAAAATATTTCTTTTTTTTTTTTTTAAATGGAAATATGATGGAAATAAGAGTCAAAACAAAATTTTTTTGAAATCTTTTTTCTATGGTAACTGCTTTTTTATAACAAAACAAATTTGTCACTTTGGAAGTTTACACAGTTTTTAATTTGATCAATAAAAACATTCTGTGATCAAAATTTGGTGCGTATTTTTTACAATCACAACACCATAAAAAAGTTTTTTTTTGTTTTTTTTTTTTTAAATAGTCCAATTTTTGATGACACGTAAATAGTCAAATAGCAGTTAGAATCTCTGTGCATTTGGATAACAGAACAATAGTTCTCATTTTATTTTAATTTAAAATTTTACTTAATACTCATAAAACATGAATTTTTTAGCACCTCTTCTAATCCGGACAAAATCACAAGAGGTAGCTTAAATTAACCTTGATGTCATTAGACTAGTTTATTGGATGGCTTACAGGTGGCGCCATCTATTTGTTTATTTATAATGCCTTTGCTTTTTGTTGTCTCCCTTTATTTTGAAATTGTATCTTTTGACTAGGAGCAAAGTATAGTGTATCTTCTGCTGTCATACAGTCTTTTCTGTTCTCAGTTAATAAAGGAGTAATCCTTCTAGACTGAGGCAATTTTTATTTTATTGTCTCAATACAATGACCATTTTGGCGGTGTTAGATTTGTCTTGGATTAAAACACAACCTTGTGTCTAACTCTGCCCTCATGGGGACGCAAGTAAACAAATTTTTTAACTTTTTAAATCACTACTATATATTGGGTACAATGTAATAATCAATAGAGTATTGGCTTTATAATAATAAATACGAAAATGTTGTACTTAAGCATATTTTATGACTGAATAACAACTGACATTGTTTGGCGCTTAACTTCTTTGTTATCTTAGTGCTTGTCTAGTTTTGGATATTCAATAATACGAATGAAAATGGAGATGAAAAATAATTATTGTAAAAGACAATGAGAAAGTTGTTTTAAAAAATTTTATTTAAAAAATAATGAAAAGATTTCAATCATTGAAACTAATTTTAATTTTTAGCGTTACTCTCACAGTGTTTGGACAGATATAATTTCCCCTACTTTTTATATGTGCCTAAACCTAAACGTAGATTCCCTGAACAGAGTTTCTTTCTTAGAACTGCACGCCTGTAGAACTGTCTTCCGTTTGCCTGCTTTTCAGCTGACTACAATATGGTCGCCTTCAAATCCAACGTAAACAAGTTCTTGATGAGCCGTTCCACTTAAGTTAACAAATTTACCGAATTTCCACTAATAACGATTACTATGATTCTCATACTGTACACTCTTTAACCCTTATCTTCGAGTGGCTTCTGGGCCTTGATAAGTGGTGACTCCTATGTAAAAAAAAAAAAAAAAAAAAAAAAACTCCCACCTTCTGCAGGCATATCTTGTTGAACTTTGGAAATTTTCTGTCGAACTCAAAGATTCACCTGAAGAAGTGTAGATTGTTTTCATTCCCTCAACCATGACCAGGTAGAATTGTTAATAGACGTGTGATGCAACAGGTCAAAGCATTGGTTCATCAGTTCTCAGTGACTCTCTTCTGGAGGTTGAAGGTTCAATCCCTACTATATACAATAATAACTAATAATACAATAACAATGACTGAACACTTCTACCCTGATGTGACTAATAGAAAAAGAACGATCTAATTTCATATGTAGAATAAAGGGTTGAGTTTCAAATTCCGTATTGGTTCCTGGGTTTGACAAAGATTCACCTGATTAAGGTTGAAAGTTACATTTTCTGAAACATGAAACGGACAAACGTGACGAGAATAGTAATCCAAATAATCCAAACCTAAATTACCGATCTGAAAAATTCTGAAACATAATGTCACATATTTTGATGATGTGCTGATTAATGGATGCTGCTTAAGATTGTATAAGTCATTCCATGTAAAGTGAAACTATTTGTATCACTTGCATCATTCAGATTAAACTGTTCTCATCTTAAGAGTTATTCTGGCATCATTTCGGTTAATGTAACCTCCAACCTTCTTCAGGTGTATTTTATCAAACTTTGGAATCTTTCTGTCAAATTCGAAAATCTGCACGGATTTTGAATGGAGCTCTTTAATTTAATCGATGTGAGTAAAATGCTCTTATTCCATTAGCCCCGACTGAGTAGGTCCTAAATAATTTGCAGTTGTATTCCGAGTATCGCTTGCACTGCGGATTGAACTTTCAGAAGAGTGTCACTTAGAACTGAATTTCATCAAGTACTTTATCCGTTACGTCACCTGACGAAACAGATAGTAGTCTAAAAAATTCAAATAATGACTTGTTTATTGTTCAAGACTTTTATTCCCAACCCCTGGCAATTTTATTTTTTATTAAACTAAAAATTGAAGTATTAGTTGATTGTGGGGTAGGGCTGATGATCCTCTATGGAATACAACTGATATTCCTAAGAGGATTAAATTAATAACATATGGGATTATGTACGGAGTTGCTGCTTACCATATTTCGTTCTTTATTGAGGTTAACCTAAATTCCTTCCTTTCATGACCAGGTAGGAGTCCTAAATAATTTGCAGTTGTATTCTTGGTATCGCCCTGCGCTGAGGATTCAGTTTTCAACATCTAGAAGGGTGTCGTTTAGAACAAATTTTTCCTAGTACTTTATTCATTACGTCACGAGTCCTTGCAGACATACCTGAAGAAGGTCAGAGGTTACGTCAGCTGAAACATTGTAAGAATAACACTGAAGGTGAGAACGGTAGTTCAAAGAATACAAATTATTAATCTTCATCTCAAAAATTCAGTAAAAGTAATGAAAAAATTAATGAAAAATAAATGTTCATATTTTAAATTAATAATAATTTTAAAAGTAATGAAAAAATTAATGAAAAATAAATGTTCATATTTTAAATTATTAATAATTTTAAAAGTAATGAAAAAATTAATGAAAAATAAATGTTCATATTTTAAATTAATAATAATTTTAAAAGTAATGAAAAATTAATGAAAAATAAATGTTCATATTTTAAATTATTAATAATTTTAAAAGTAATGAAAAAATTAATGAAAAATAAATGTTCATATTTTAAATTATTAATAATTTTAAAAGTAATGAAAAAATTAATGAAAAATAAATGTTCATATTTTAAATTAATAATAATTTTAAAAGTAATGAAAAAATTAATGAAAAATAAATGTTCATATTTTAAATTATCAATAATTTTAAAAGTAATGAAAAAATTAATGAAAAATAAATGTTCATATTTTAAATTAATAATAATTTTAAAAGTAATGAAAAAATTAATGAAAAATAAATGTTCATATTTTAAATTAATAATAATTTTAAAAGTAATGAAAAATTAATGAAAAATAAATGTTCATATTTTAAATTATTAATAATTTTAAAAGTAATGAAAAAATTAATGAAAAATAAATGTTCATATTTTAAATTATTAATAATTTTAAAAGTAATGAAAAAATTAATGAAAAATAAATGTTCATATTTTAAATTAATAATAATTTTAAAAGTAATGCAAAAATTAATGAAAAATAAATGTTCATATTTTAAATTAATAATAATTTTAAAAGTAATGAAAAATTAATGAAAAATAAATGTTCATATTTTAAATTATTAATAATTTTAAAAGTAATGAAAAAATTAATGAAAAATAAATGTTCATATTTTAAATTATTAATAATTTTAAAAGTAATGAAAAAATTAATGAAAAATAAATGTTCATATTTTAAATTAATAATAATTTTAAAAGTAATGAAAAAGTCTGCATAAAATAATGAAATAAATGAGACGGATTAAAATAAGGGTGCAACTGTGTCGTCCAACCCAATCATGTATTTTCAAACAAAAGCATTTCAGGGAAATACATTAAGTCGTATTTACATGTCATGTCAAAATTAGTATAAATTTCAAAATTGACGAAAAACGATCCAGTAGAAGATGTGTTAGAGCTAATTTTTGAGAAAAAGCAAGATGGCCGACCTGAAAGATAATGTCATCAGATTCTGTGAAAAGCAACTTAAACAATAGAATACAATTAACTCTCCCTGTTTTTCGATCTTCTAAAGGATTAATTTACAGTGAAAGATTGCAACTTCAAAAAATTCTGTTTTTACTTAATTATTTTTCTACTGGATCAGTTTTCATAATTTTGGAATTTATACTAAGTTCAGCTTTACATGTAAGTATGTAGTAATGTTTTTCTGTGGAGTGCATTTTTTTTTTTTTTTTTTTTAAAGACGCGCTATAGTAAAGTTGCACCCAAATAAATTAGTTAAAAATTTTTTTTTTTTTTTTTTGCATTATTGCAACACCCGTTTACCATTGATTTCTCGTTGACAGCGACCATTGGTCTTCACTGGAATTCGAGTGGCAATAAGCCTCCTAAAGATCCCAGTCCTTTTTGCACTCATCCAGCTGAGGTCTGGCTAGTGCTTTCTTTCCTCTTTCTTTCCATCCTCCTCGAAACTCTTCTCTATTATCATTATTATTATTATTATTATCATTATTGTTATTCATCCTCTTGACTCACGCTTAAGGTTAGACATTCCATCATATCTTGTCTGTTGCCATTTAACTTGTGCTGCCTGTCAAGATGAGATCATTATCAATCAATTCCCTCCATGTCTTAAACGGACTACAATGTGGATTTGTGCCATCAATGTCAATGTAGAAGATACTTTCGAGTGTTTTTGATTGACCAACGACATGCAATGTGGCCGTACTAGTTGACATGCTATTGTGTGACATATTTTCTTGTGGAGGCCTGTAGAGTGAGACTGGCAAGTTTCTTCATCCGATGTGCTGCAGCCAGGATTGTGTAATTCCAACATGTTGTCGTTGACCATGTCTTGTAGCCATACAAAAGTATAGGTTGCGTGTTGCCACTTTTGGATACGATTGGATCCCTGCATTTTGTAAAATTGTTAACAGCTCCCCAATGTGATGTGGCGAAAATATGCTGTCTTATAGCTGTGTCAGTTCAAACACTGGAATCTGCTATTTTAATAATAAGTAAACCAGCAAATCGAATAGTTATACATCACTTTTATGCATTCTTATGAAAATGAAAAATTATGATGCTAAACCTTATCTATAGAATCCTTATTCCAATTTTAATTTTTTTTAATTCATTAAATAATTTGGATTCTATTAAACTTAAGAGATCTCAAGAATAAGTTTAGATTCAGGGAAGTTTTCTCAATTGGTTTCTAATACCTTAATTTGAATTTTAAAATGGGAAGTTGTTCCCAATGCTCCCTTTTTGGCAACCTTTTAAAATACTTCAAAGAAATGGGAATCTTTAGAATATTTATTAATTCTTATATGTATGGCTAAAATTTCATCAGTCAGAGGTTTTTGAATGTTAACAAACAGCTACCAGCCCTCTCCCATACCCCTTGCATGAATCTAAATTAAATTTAAATATAGCCCACATTATGCACCCTTATGCTTAGCAACTATGTTAAAAAAGTCATAATGATTATTTTGAGTTTGGAAATTTACCGACATAAACATATATGTATGCATATATAAACGTATACGTATACCTAACATATGTATTTATATTATATGTATGTAATTTTAAAGCTTTAAATTATTTTCAAACCATACTCCAAATAAAAGTATATGCGATGATATCAAAATTGGTTACAGCTGTTTCCAGACAATGTTTATTTTCAGTTATATAAACATAACCTAAAATTTATCCAAACAGTGTGTGTCTTCAGTTTTATAGTTAAATATTTAGACTATTATAAATAATCAGAATTTGTAATAGTATCGGAATCGGGGGGGGGGGAATATTGGAATCATTCCATCACTAAAACATGGCATAAAATTTATTCAAACAGCGTCTGTCTTCAGAATGGTATTTATTACACGTCTTTTGTTTGTACCTATAAAAAACAATTAAAATCTGAAAATAATATAGGTAAATGTGCCTAAACACAAAGTCAATTTTGACACAACATCCTAAAAAAAAGAGAGGGAAATGATTATCTAGAACGAATTCGGAATTTTTAACCAAACTTATTTAATCTGTGGGGGTAGATTGTTCTTGTTACATCAGCTATAACCAACAGGAGTGTTAATTTGTATTTTATTCCTAGTAATTATTGCCAGTAGTAAGGATTGAACCTTCAACCTCCATAAGACTGATTAGTAGAAGTTTTTAAAGTTTTAAATTTTTTAGATAAGGGCTGATTGTTTATATTACTTGTATTGATTGGACTATTGTTCTCATCTTAGGAGTTATTTGTATCACATTTCGGTCGGATTGTCCTTCGACCGTCTTCAGGTATATTGATTGTTGTTTGGAAAAGAAGAGAAAAGTTACTGACTCCGTAGATATTTTCGTGGTTTCGTATGTGTGTAAAGGTCAAAATAATTGACAGAGATGCAAGGTGGAGGGTCAGGCGACTTAAGGAGGCTGCACATACGCTAAAAAAAAAAAAAGAAAAATTACTAAGCAGACCAAGCTTAGAGATTAATAGCATTTTGAAGCTTCTAATTGTAAGAAAAACAAAAAATTGTACACCCTTAAAATTTCGGCAATGAAAGGGAGATAATCCCCTGTCGAGCTTTATTAGAGTTGCCTCCCCTTTGTTAACCAATTTTTTTTTTTTTTCACACATATGAAACCACAGCCATAAAACATAGACAAACTCAAAGAATACGAAAATATCTACAGAACCAGTAACTTTTCTCCTTTCTTTTCCAAACAAGAACCGACATGCCTGAAGACTGTCAAAGGCCAAACTGACCAAAACGTTGCACAAATAGCACTCAAGTTGAGCACAATAGTCCAATCAATATGAATAATATATTAAAGGTTCAGTTTAAAATTCCATAAAGGTTCCTGAGTTTGTCATAAGTATCCCTAAATTGGAAGATGTATCTGAAGAATATCGGAGGTTGCACCTGCCAAACCGTTGCAGAACATAACAACCATGATGAGAATCGTAATCTGGATAAACTAAGTTATTGATCCTCGTTTAAAACAACGTGAAACATGAAAACTCTTGGCGGATTATGAAAATGCATTGAGAATCTAAGTGGTTACGACAAAGGACTCGCACCAAAATCTAGGGTTATTGTTTAAAATTCACTCCATATTAAAAAAAATTAAAATCAAAAGGAAAATCTGTATGATATATATACTTGTGATGAAACAAAAATATATTCAAAAAATCATGTAAATTTTTTTGCAAAAGATATTTTTAAGCGATTAATGGAAATTCATAGGCTTTACAACATAAATCTCATAAGTTTGAATTTTTGTCAAGTTATCTCCCTTTGCTTCTTGATCTTATCTCCAAGATGATAGACAAAATGGTTGCCCATAATTTAGCTATAAAATTTGATTATTTTTATTTAGAAATAAAACTACTTGATCAATTAATGTGATTTTTGGAATATAATATTTTTGTTTTGTCACGGATAAATGCATCACACAGAATTTTCTTTTTTTTTTTTTTTTTTTAATAGAATTAATTCTGGGCAAAAACCAAAACTGGACTATTTAAAAAAAAAAAAAAATATTAATCCATGACGGTGTAATTGCAGAAAAAGTTCGGCCAAATTCTATCGAATATTCAAGTGCTGAATATGCAAAAGTCTTTGAAAGAACAAACACAAATTTTTTCTATTTTTTTATTTTGAAAGAATTTCTAAAATCGAAGATTAAATCTTCGCATACTGATATCCTTAAAAATGGAAACTAACCAAATATACATCAGCTTAACCATGATCGTTTTTTTATCTAGTTTTTACACAAAGGAATACTTCCACAAGGAAATACTGCTATTTTGTTTGTATACAGAAATGTTATTTAAAAGTTTTTTTTTTGTTGTTTTTTTTAGAATGCTTATAAATGCTGAGTATTTTATTTAAATTTTGCCTTATTCCCAAAATTTAATGAAATGCTATTGAATGCCAAGTATTCCATTTATATCCCTTATTATGCTAGTGAATGCTAAGTATTTCATACATATATTACCTTATTCCCAAAATTAAAAAAAAAATGCTATTGTCTTACCTTATTCTCAATATGATACAGGACAATTTATAAAAATCATAGTTATGGAAGAACGCAAGAAAAAAATCTGTTTAAGTATTAAAAGTAGTTTTATGTTGTTTTAGTTAAATATTATTGATTTATATTATTATTAATAAATATTAAATGAGGAATCATTTTGAGTGAAAATTTGAGTTTCAATGTTAAATAAACATAACATCAGGTTAAATTCACTGGCCATTTTTTTTTTTTTTTTTTTTGCTTCAATTTTTGCACATCACATAAACTCTTTTCAAGAGTGTTTTTTTTTTTTTTTTTAATTTTAAATGCAAATTACTAACTGGATTTTTAATAGAAATTATTCCTCATTTTGTAATATATAACTAAAAAACAACATAAAGCAACTTTTAATGTTTAAATCGATATTTTTCTTGTGTTATTTTATTTATAAATTGTCAAATACAAATATATATAATATATTTTGTTTATATTATACCTTATTCCCAGGAGTCAATATTTACACAAAATAATATTTCCATTTTTTTTTCGTATTAAAGCAATTTTTAAATCAAAGATTAAATCTTTGCTTACTGCTATCCTTAAAAATGGAAAATAACCAAATAATTAATTGATTGTTTTTAACCAATTTTTATACAAATATTTCCACACAGAAAAATTGCTATGTTGCTTGCATACAGAAATGCTTTTTTTTTTTTTCTTTCATATAATGCTTATAAATGCTGATTATTTTAAGCCTTGCCTTATTCCCAAAATTTAATAGAATGCTCTTGAATGCTAAGTATTCTATTTATATCTTGCCTTATTCTCAATGTTGATAAATGCTAAGTATTCCACACAGATGTATTACCTTGCTCCCAGAAATTGAATTGAATGCTAAGTATTTTGTCTTACCATATTCCCAACATAAGACTATTGATAAATGCTATGTATTTCATTTATAACATACCTTATTTCCAAGATTCAATATTTACATAAGGTAATACTCCAATTCAGATATCACTGTTGCTTGCAGACAAAAATATTATTTCTTCATTTTTCATCTGTTTTAATAGAATGCTTATAAATGCTGATTATTTTATTTAAATTTCACTATATTTCCAAAATTTAACAGAATTCTAATGAATGTGATATATATATCTCACCTTATTTCTAATATTGATAAATGCTAAGTATTCCACACAGATGATAAATGCTACATATTTCATACCTTATTCCCAAGATTTAATATTTATAAATGCTAAATACACCATTCGTATCTTGCCTTATTCAAAAAATTTAATAGAATATTAACTATTTAAATCTTATTCTCAAAATTGAATCAGATGCTGAAAATGCTAAATATTTCATTTGTGTTATCTTATTCTCAATTTAAACGAATGTTAACAACTTCATTTATATCTTACCTTATTCCCAACATTTAATGGAATGCTTATAAATGCTTGGTATTCTATTTATTATCTTGTATTATTCCTAAATTAAAAAGAAAAAAAATGCTGATAAACGCTTAATATTTCATTTATATCTCGCCATATTCCCAAATATCAAAAGCTAATATTTTTGTCTTCTGCTTATATCTCACTGTGTTCCCTATTATTATTATTATCACTCACTAGTAGTTCTCACACAAGTCAACAATTATTATTATTATTATTATTATTATTATTGTCAAATATGTATAATTTTTTTTTACTTGTATAATAAACTGCTGGTTTTGTATGTAATAACCAGATAATTATTTTAATTATTCGACAAAAAGTGGATTTTTTTTTTTTTTGATTTTTTTGTTTTTCGTTGTGTGTGCATATTTTTTGATTTTTAGTTTTTTTTATGTTTTTTTTTTTCACAGCAATACATTTGGCTCACGGTTATACATATAAGAGGCCTAGCAAACATGCAACTTGGCAGATGTGTGGGGAAACCTAATATCTGATAGTACACTATTGATTAATCTGTAATATAATGATATGCTCATACGTTTCCATATATGCTATCTCTTTGTGCATTTTTTTTGTTTTGTTTTTTATAAGATTGTTTGATAACCAAAAAAAAAAATCGAATGCAAAAAAAAAAAAAAAAAAATTACAAATATCGGTTGTAGCTAATTGACAAAAATTAGATTTTACATATTTTTGTAATTGCCATTTGCTGCAGAAAACGAAGATGGCTGCCCTATGGAAAAAATATTCAGAGCAGAAATAATTGTATTTGCAAAGAAATTAAAGGGAATTATATATATTTTTTTTCTTTTTAACAACATGGTCTAACACTAAAGAAAAGAAAATGGCTCTTCAAAATAAAATATGTATATTTTAGAATGGAAGCTATATAAGTCTAAAATTGAAAATCCGGCCGACTTATTTTATTTTTATGTATTAGATACAATCACTTGAATAAACTTATGTAAAATAAATTTTATTCAATTTGTATGACGAGAAAAGTTATACATGCAGGGTGGATGGTGTGGCAGTAAGAGAGAGAGAAAATATGTACAGCATGAAAGAAGAGGAAATGAATGGCAACCATTTTTAAAAAAAATATTATACTGAAAGTTATTTTAAACTGTATATATATCTTTATATCCATATTCAGGGGTTGTGATACAAAAATTGCTACTAGTTGTGTAATAGATGCCAATCCAATATTGTATACACTAATATATATATATATATATATATATATATATATATAAATTATGATAAGTTTACCAAGGTAATCAAAATGGTAAACTTAAAATATATTATAGATATTAAAGAGTTAATATTTACAAGTAATCTCAACCAGATGTAAAAGCTCAATAAAACCGAAAAGGAAATAGAGCTTATAATATGAACAAATGATGAATAAAACATGTTAAAAGACATCTTGAAAAAGAGTTAAAAACATATTTAATTTTAAAAAGGAAGCACAAGATAAGTGGATAGTCCTTAATCCGCGGAGTTTCGAAGAAATACTCTCCTTCTCATTAGAGGGCAGGAATTAGCAAAATGCAGGATCGGATTTTGCATGTAAAAGTATTTAATGAAACTACAAGTAAGTCACAGATCTTACTTGGTTAAAAAAAAGGGTGAGGTAAGGGGAATAGGAGGTAAAAGAAAAATGATAAAAAGATTTCACATGAATGGATAGTCCGGTGAAGGGTAAAAAATCCAAGAATGGTAAAATCCAAACACGGTCGAATTAAAAATTTCCAATCCAACAGGTAAGTTCCAAATGGTCCAAAAGGCAGAATTCCTTGGAAAAAAAAAATCACAAATGGAATGAGTTCCAAATCATTAAAAGAAAAGTTCAAATGTGCACAGAAAAAGCACTGGAGAGAATATTTAAAACACGTCTGCCAAGGCCGGAGGAATCAAGTAAATTTAATGTAAAGTGAATTTACTTGATTCCTCCGGCCTTGGCAGACGTGTTTTAAATATTCTCTCCAGTGCTTTTTCTGTGCACATTTGAACTTTTCTTTTAATGATTTGGAACTCATTCCATTTGTGATTTTTTCCAAGGAATTCTGCCTTTTGGATCATTTTGGACCATTTGGAACTTACCTGTTGGATTGGAAATTTTTAATTCGACCGTGTTTGGATTTTACCATTCTTGGATTTTTTACTCTTCACCGGTATATATATATATATATATATATATATATATATATATATATATATATATATATAGTCTTGGAAGTTTCTTTAAAACTATTAAAAAATAAAACAAAATAAAAATTGTCCTTCATTGAAACATTATTTTGTCAGTAAGTCAATCAATCTCCCGTATCGCAGAATAGTTTTACTTACATGAACAAACAATAGTACCAATGTTTCATAAAGGGATCATCAGTTCTTTACCATGAAACAGTTTCAGGGATTTAAAATATATATATATATAGAGAGAGAGAGAGAGAAAGAGGGAGAAAAAGAAACAAACCGAGTTATGTGTTCATCAACGTTTCATTTTTATTTCGAGACTTCCTCTGGATGAATGAGATTAAGAAAACAAAAACACCAGTGCAAATATTTTAAAATTTTTCATGTGCAAAGTGTGCCGCTGTTCTGTTTCAGAAACAGAAAAGATGTTGGAAAGGAGCTTGTGTTGTTAAAAAGAATATTAAAAATCTTCCTTTCTTTAACAACGTAAGCTTCCCTCCTTTTTTGAATTTCCAACGTCTTTTTTCGTTTCTGAAACAGAAAGCGTCACACTTTGCACACGAAAAATTTTAAAATATTTGTACTGGTGTTTTTGTTTTCCATTATTCTCATCATATATATATATAGTTTTCAATCTTCAAAACTATATTCAAAGAAAAGAACCTTTTAATCGCAAGTCTTTTGTTGGAAAACTATTTTCTTTGTAAGTCAACTAATTTCTAGCAATCAGTTTGTTTGTTTTTTTTTCTTTTTTTTTTTTTACATAGGCATCACCACTTATCAAGGCCAAGAGGCCACTCAAGGATAAGGGTTAAAGAGTGTACAGTAGACATTGGACAATATAGTAATCATTAGTAATGAAAATTTGGTAAATTTGATAACTTATATAGAACGGCTCATCAAGAACTTATTTACGTTAGACTTGAACACAACCATATTGTAGTCAGCCGGAAAGCAGGAAAACGGAAGACAATTCCACAGGCGTGCAGTTCTAAGAAAGAAGCTTTGATCATGGAATCTATGTTTAGGTTTAGGCACAGATAAAGAGTGGGGGGAATTATTGATAGTGTGTACAGCTAGACGAGTGTTTCTTGTGAAAGTTTGGCGAGGGGGAGACCATAGACTGAAGCTCAGTTGAACACCTTCCATGAAAATAACGATACATCAGAGACAAACTCGCAACATCTCTTCTGTGAGATAGAGGTTGCAAGGAAGAGAAAAGGACATCTCCTACGAGGCTACGAAGTCTATTTTGAACTCTATCAAGGCAGGACAAGTCCTTTCTAGCAGCTCCTGCCCAGATGTGGCAACAATATTCCATCCTTGGACGTACCTGGCTCTTATATAGATAGAGAATAGCATCAGCAGTGAGATATTTACCGGATCGATAGAAAGATCCGACCATTTTTCCAGCGACCTTGGCAACAGATTTGATGTACGTGTTCCATTTAAGATCAGGAGTAAAGGTCAAGCCCAGAAGCTTCCAAGAATATCATTTTATGGATTGTCAATTGTTTACCATAAAAAACTATTTTGTGGGATATAAAAACAAAACAGTATGTTTTATCATGGCTTCGTAACAGTGTTGATCAAAAACCACCTCCCTCCCTTAAAAAAAAAAAAAAATGTCTTCCTTATTTATGTCATTCATCTTTGCTTCCAATAAAAAGAAAGTGTTATTTATAAAACTGTTGTATTTTTATAGGGTCCGGATGAATTCATTATATCACCCCCCCCCCTTTCAGTTATTTTTTTTTTTTTTTTTTATATATTTACATTATAATTTACTTATAAAATATCTTTATATTTATAATAGTTTATTTAAAAATATATTGCGCGTATTCAGGCAGACATTGTTAAAAATAACAGAAAGTTTCTGTTTAGAGATACCTTTTTTTTTTTTTTTTTTTTTTTTTTTTTTTTCAATTTTTCGTATTATCTTTTTTGTATTCGAACGTATGGATGTATATACAAAAAGATAATACAAAAAATTGAAAAAATAAAAAAAAGATATCACTAAACAGAAACTTTCTGTTAATAATGTTTGCCTGAATTAAAAAAAATATATAAATATTAGTGATGGGACAATTCCAATATTTTTTATTGATTCTGATAATTACCAATTCCATACTAAATTTCAAATTCCAATACAATTTCCGACTGCAATTCTTTATATATCTCGAAATATTTTACTATAAAGTTTTTATTTTCCCAATTACTGTAAAAAAAACAAAAAACAAAGCCGATAGCCATTAGTCGCGTGCTCTCGTGTAATGAATGAATGCATGAATGTAGGATTGACATGAAATTCTTAAAGATAAACTAAAATGACTGAAAAATGGGCTGAAATGACTTAAATAAATAAAAAGTAAATGACTTAGAATGACTTTAATGAACTTAGGGATGAATTGAATGACCTTAAGAATGACTTGAATGCTTAAAAAATAACTGGAATCCTTCAAAAACAACTTGAATGATCTGGAGAATGACTTGAATGGCTTTGAGACTGACTGGTTGTAAAGTGGGTGATAATTTTACATTAAATTAATACAGAAAAATGATCCCCCACTTTATATCACAAAGTTACAAACATAAGTACAGCATGTAGTAAAAACAGATACAACACTTTGATCTTGGCAAAAAGGCCAAGAAAATGTGTATTTATTTGCTCCCCCACCAAGCAAATTAGGCACAAGGCCGATTTTTAATGTGAGGAGTGAAGGAGAAATGGGGACCAACTCCCCGGGGAGTAGGGGAGCTGGATAGTGACAATTGGTATGAAGGGTTGCCCCTACATTGACTAAGGTCTTATATGTGGGATTGCCCCCACATATGGTCTTTGCTTGCAGTATCTGCTGGAACAGATACTACACTTTGAGATATTAAATCCTTTATTCATGTTAAAAATACATTAAAAATCAAAAATGAACAAAAAACTTAGGCACATGGCCAACTCAAAAGGGGGGATTGTGGGAGTCGTTGGTCATCCTTGTTACTTCAGAACTAAACAAAATCAAAAGTTTCTTCCAGCTAGTATCTTCTTTCACCATAATACCGCATTCACTCTTTCATACTGGGGGACGTCCTACTTAACTCCCAATTTTTTAAACTTTGATCTTGGCCAAAAGGCCAAGAAAAGCTTAAAAAGCTAAGAACAGCATCTATTAACAACAGACCTTTGATCTTAACCAAAAAGGCCAAGCACAAAAGTGTTACGGACAGACTGACCGACGGAGTGACTTATAGAGTCGCTTGCACGCGACTAAAAACATGTTAATGTGCAGATATTTGCTCAAACGTAAAAAAACATACTTGTTGGACTGATCTATAGATTTTTGCTTTACTAGTAGTTTAAAATCAATAAATATTGATTCCTTCATTATTACTACAAGCACTGAAAGATATGTTTTAAACAAAATCAAATAAAAAAAAAAAAATTAAAGGAATCGTTTTTAGCATCAGAAAATAGGCACAAAATTTTCCGATTCTGATATCCTCAGAGGTCCTGGATATGACCTTAAACTATATCCAGTGGTGGGGACCCGGCTTGCAGGCTTTGGGGAGTGTGGAGCCACCCTTTAATTGCCATTGCTCCCAGGTCCACTCTGACCCGGAGTGGTAGTACCTGTTAATGTCCCAACTATGGGTTAAATAGAAACCGACTTGAAAACAACAAATATTCTATTAAAAAATCTTTCTTCAAAATCTTTGGATTCGGCATTAAATAACCTGAAAAGGGTTGATATGCCGTAAAACAACCAACCGACCATGATATCCTCAGACGTCCTTATTATTCCGATTCTTGATTCTAATTAATCGTCCCAACACTAATAAATATATAAACAAGTTTGTTTTTGTTTCGTTTTTTTTTTTTTTTTTAGTTGACTTTGATTATTGGGGGGATGGAAGGGATTAAACATTTTTTTTTTTAATATGATACCGGATTTTTTAATATCAAAGATGTTAAGAAAAGTGAAATGAATGAACAAAAAAAAAAAAAAAAAAAAATAGATTGATATAGAAAGCAAAGAGAGAGAAAAAAAAAGTCTCATTACAGAAATAAATTTGCGTTCCTCCTTCCCTTATTCGTTGGGCAAACTTTTGTGTGACAGGATGGATATATATTTACAAATAAATACATATTGCACATTATTACAAAATGGAGGGTATATGCCTTCTACTGCTTTGATATTATGTAGCATTTATTTTTATCGGAAAATCACATTCTCCAAATAATAATCGTCTTCCACTAAAATAAAAATATATATATGTATATGCACACACATATACACACAAATATACACACACACACACACACATGCACACACACACACACACACATGTATACTCTATCCCTATGTATATTTCCAAAAATTACAGATCTTCTCGTTATATTCCATTTTTAGCTTTTTACCTCTCTTGATAAAGCTTGTGCAACAGACGGTGAAACGTTGACATTTTAGGTCTTCTACATTTTCCATTTTTAATTGATGCTACCAGATTTATTTTATCCTTTGATTATCAACTACCCCCCTCCCCCGGCCATAAAAACAAAAAAAAAAAAAACACAAGATAGAAGAGGTTAAAAAGCATGCATAACGCCTTTATATTAAAACTTCTTTTCTCTCTTTTCCTTTTTTTTTTTTTTTCCACATCTTTCTTTCACCTCCGCCCAGCCCATTCCTCTCTATTATTTTATAATGTATTGAATATAATGATCTAAATCAATCACTTCGCTTTTATACAATAGATAACATTCAAAATGGCTGGAAACTGATTTCCATAACGAAATCTAACCCAGTTGACCATTAGAAGATGAATGATTTTTTTTTTTTTTTTTTCTAAACTTTATATATTATTCATCCAGGGCAATGCCGATTAAGAATATACAAATTTTGTGGGTGTTTCTTTTGTAGTTTTGAACTTTTAACTTGGCATACACACATACATATAGACTTCTTTACTAACTTGATGTTTAAGAGATAAATGAGAACTACTAAAATATTCAAATATCTATTTATCTAATACAGAGATCAAGGGGAAGGGTTCCTTTTGATTTCTAAAAACTTTGAAGTAAAATGAAACCGAGTACAAACTAGACACAATCCTCAAGTGTCTTTAGTTTCTCTATACAGCGGTTTGTCAGGGAAACCTGGCAAAGGGATACTTTTCCCTACAAGTCAACATGGACTAAATATTCAAAATAAAATAGTATTTGCGGCTCAAAAATAAGATCTCCTTTGTATGGCTAATCCACCCGTTTACAAGGAATGGTGCACTTTCTCCAAGTGCTATCATCTCAAGTAATAGCACGAAGCTAGATACTCCACTAGAACAAGGAGAATTATTGCCCTGGAATCCAGTAAGACAAAGAAACCAAAAAAAAAAAATAAAAAATAACACATCTAAATGGTTAATTTGGAAGAGAAACATTATTTTCCCAACTTCTTTACGAACTCTGCTTGAGAAGTAAATGAGAACTTTAATGAAATATTCGAATATATGTGTGTCTCAATTAGAGATCAAGTGTTAGCTCCTAGGATGGAGCCCCTTCATTTTTGAGAATTTCAACTGAAGCAAAATGAAAAACACAAGAGAACAACCACTCTTTCTTCTGTGTATTTTCAAATATGGTTGACTTGAGTTCTTACGAAAATCTCTGAAAATCAAGTATTTTCAATGCATTTGCAAATATGGTTGACTTGAGTTCTCACAAAAATATCTAAAAATCATTTTCAATGCCAAGGTTGTGCATGCAAAATTTTGGTGTTTGTTTACAATGGTGACTTTTTAAACCAACACATTTCAGGTGAAAACATTATTACATACTTATGTGTCATGTCGAAATTAGTGTAAATTCCAAAAATTATGGAAAAAAATAATCCAGTAGATAATGTGCTAAGAGTATTTTAAATAATAAAAAATCAGCAACAATTACATTCCTTGATATCATGTTTTAAGATGGCAGACTCTTAATTTAAGTCAAGTTATCCCCCTTGTTTGCCATAGTGAATTGGTTGCACAACTCTTCCACATTAAAATATACAATAAAACTCGATAATTTGACAAATTCTATTTTTACTTGTAATTATTTTTCTACTGGAAAATTTTTTGTAAGTTTTGTAATTTATATTAATTTCAACATGAGGTGAGAGTACGTAATAATGTTTTCACCTGAAATGTGTTGGTTTAAAAGATCAGTGTAAACAAGTACCCAAAATTTTTACCATAGATCAACGAAAACAATTTTCCAGAAACTGGAAAAAACAAAATTGTTGATAAGAATCGTGCTTTCGTTTAAATTTTCTTGGCAGTTTACATAAAATGCTGAAAGGTGTTGAATGAAAGTTCTGTGATTTTTTTTTTTTTTCTGCACAAATGCCGAAACAATTAATTCAATAAAAAATTAATTGGAAATTGAAAAAAAAAAAAAATTACAATGAATAATTATTAGACAATTTTTACAAAACTTTAAGAAAATTAAAATTCACATTAAGAAAAAAAAAAAAACGTTCTAAGGTAAGTTTCATGAATAAATATTTTTTTAATAACAAACAAAATTAATTGATTTTTTTTCATGTTTTTCTTTATGATTTTATGTAACGCCGTCGCTTGAGCGAGGCCCCAGTGCCCCCTCGGTATAGCTAGTCTTGGGAAATTCACCCCAAGTTAAGCTAACTGCCATAATACATACAGGACCTGATCACAGTAGCAATTGGTCAACTAGTAATTATGATAGTTATTATACAAAATTGATTTTTAAAAAATTTTTTTTTTTTTTTTTTTCATATAAGTTCTTTCTTCTTTATGATATATATATTTTTTTTTTGTTCAACTTTAAATAAAGATTAAGTTTTTGATTTTTATAATAAACCAATGATAGCAAATAAATGTTTTCTTGAATGGCATTGTGGCTGGTGCGATTTCATTGGCTCAGTGTTTCGGCACCTTTTGGTGTTTTTTTACGTAAACTGCCTGGAGAATTCCGACTATAGCACAATCTTTATTCTGAATATATACTGATAAATTTAATAAAAAGAGTCTTCAGATGGTTAAAAAGAGGCCTTAGAGCAGTAGTAATACGGATTTTGAAAGCACTACATCTCACCAGGTTTGAACCTTTTTTTTTTATGTTTGAATGTGATTGCATGAGTAGAAAAATAGAGATGAACGCCTCTTTTCTCGAGTTCTATCATTTACCAGATTTGAGTTAAAATGTATCGCAAAATTCTGTTTGTAAACGTCTTTGCACGACTTTGCCAGTTTACACGTTTTTTTTTTTCTGGTAAATTGTTAAAATGAAAAGAAATCTCCCTTTGTAAAATGCTTTTTACCAAATATTTCTGTTTTTTTGTTTATTATTTTTTATTATTTTTTTATTATCTTTTTTTAAATCTCCCTTGCTTTTTACCAACTATTTTTTGTTATTTTTAATTTTTTTAATTTGTTTATTTTTTTTTTTTCAAAATTCTCCCTTAGTTAAATGCTTTTTACCAAATATTTTTACTAAATATTTTTTGTTTTTTAATTTTTTTAATTTGTTTATTTTCTTTCAAAATTCTCCCAGAGTTAAATGTCTTTTTATTTCTTTTTTTTTTTTTTTACTTCAAAATTATCTTTTAAACTTGCCTTCATCTTTAAAAAAAAAAAAATTTTTTTTAACCAACGTGGCCTCTTCTGAACAGTTTTATAAACATTGTTAAACCAAGTTAATATTTTCAGCAAAATATTGTATTTATTTTGTGAAATGAAATAAATTTTTAATAAAAAATTTTTTCTTTGTTTTGTTATTTTTTCTTTCCAAACATGATTTTTTATCAGCTAGATTTGGCATGTACTGGTGCTACCAGATCAGGCTGTCTGAAGATACCGGTCTCCTCACCTAAAATGCAGCAGACATTGATGTTATTGTTACTATTTCCTTTCCTTCCATACCCCTCTCACTCTTTCGATGATGTTCAGCGAGCGACGTCACAAAATTTTTCCATTCTCAGTCCCAGTTGATCCTTCAGTGCTCAGCGGTAATTCTGGCAAAGAAACTGAGTGTTGAAAGGTCCTGTTCAGCAAACAACCTCTTCTTCCACGCTGTAAAAGATCAAAAGGGCAAATTGTCCAGTATTGGTCATCAATGAGGAGCAAAAGCCATTTGAGCCAAAAGAAGAACTGGTCTTTTTAAAGAAGAAAGAATAAGACTGCAAAAACTGGTCTTTTTAAAGAAGAAAGAATAAGACTGCAACAACTGGTCTTTTTAAAGAAGAAAGAATAAGACTGCAAAAACTGGTCTTTTTAAAGAAGAAAGAATAAGACTGCAACAACTGGTCTTTTTAAAGAAGAAAGAATAAGACTGCAACAACTGGTCTTTTTAAAGAAGAAAGAATAAGACTGCAACAACTGGTCTTTTTAAAGAAGAAAGAATAAGACTGCAACAACTGGTCTTTTTAAAGAAGAAAGAATAAGACTGCAACAACTGGTCTTTTTAAAGAAGAAAGAATAAGACTGCAACAACTGGTCTTTTTAAAGAAGAAAGAATAAGACTGCAACAACTGGTCTTTTTAAAGAAGAAAGAATAAGACTGCAAAAACTGGTCTTTTTAAAGAAAGAATAAGACTACAACAACTGTTTTTTTTTAAATAACACTGTGGAACAAAACTTTTAGTAACTTTGAGTTTCATTGGATATTTTAACTGATTCTGAAGCAGTTTTAGGTGCTGATTTCAAATCTGAACTTAGTTTTTCTCTACAAGCTCTAGTTTGTATGCAATTTTAGGTTGATGAAATCATACAAATGTGAACTTGTATAAACCATGTATAAGCATTTTCTCATCCATATATATATATATATATATATATATATATATATATACCCAGTACGGACATAAATCCTTCAGATATTCATGCAACAGAGATTTCCTAGAATAGAATAAAGCATCAGACAGTGTAGGAAGTAATAATAATGTTTGGATTAAACAGGAAAGGAAAACCAGAGGTTTTAAATGAGACATCCCCAAAGTTGGTATTGACCAAATTTTGTGGCTTGTGTCAACTTATCTTCTTAAAAGGCCCTCAGGAATATAAACAAGAATAAGGGTGCCATAATGCATCATTTGGAAGCTAAATAGATAAGGAAGTGAATGGGGATGCTTGTTTAGTCATAAGAATTCTACTTTATGAAAAATTCAAGTGAACGTTGAGTGCATATTTTTTTACTAGTCTGGACTGGGTGCAAATTTTTTACCCCCTTTGACTATAATTCTTCTTTTGTTTCAGTTCAAACATGGCTTCCATAATGAGACATCATTGCAGAAATAAGCCTGATGCTTTCTGCTACATATGTGGATGCTACACACTTAATCCTCAGAGACGTAACATGTCCTTGTTTGTCAAGCATGCCTACAAGGCATAGTTACAAGTTCATCTTGGTGATTCAGATGAACAATGGGCTCCTCATGTTGTGTTGAGAATGGACCAAAGGAAAATGCTAATTTTTTGGCCTTCGGGACAAGATCAAAGTGTATCTGTTCTTCAGATGCTGCACTTCAATTTCTTGTTCTCTGTCAGTGGAGGAGAAATCTTTCACGACTGAGACAATTTTTATTTTTGTTCCTTTTCTCCACATTAAAAAACGACCCTGGTGTCTAACTCTGTCCCGTGGGGAGACATTGTAAATAGGAACCATGTAATTGACTGCTATTTCTGCATGGTAAACACATTGGGTGTCCAAACTTCCCTCAGCTATTCGGCCTACTCCACACTCTAAAGAAGTTCCTGTTCCAGTTTTCAAAGGCTTGCCTTCATTGAACAATAAAGACATTGGACATGATACAAATGAGCAAAATAATTCTGACAGTGAATTGGCAGAAAAGTGTTCATTGTCTGAGGACTGTTCTTCAGACACTGAATCTTTCCCCATCCTCAAGGCTGAACTGAATGATTTTGTGCGGGATTTGGGTCTTTCAAAGAAAGCAGCAGAGGTTTTGGCATCAAGATTACAAGGCATAAATCTTGTTGATAACTCTGTTAAAGCATCATATTTCAGAAATTGTGACCAGCTTTTTGTGACCTTCTTTTAAGAAGACAGTTTGTTTAATGGCATGACATCCCAGGGCTTCCCAAAAAACTGGGTGTACCTTACTATAGTCCTGCTGAATGGCGACTCCTTTTAGACAGTTGAAAACGCAATCTAAAGTATGTTCTTTTTACATAATGGCAATGTTTATGGCGCAGTACCTGTCGGTCAGTCAGTGCATTTGCAGGAGGACTATGATGATATGAGAATGGACATAGACTTATTAAAGTATCATGAGCACAATTGGATCATTTGTGTAGACTTAAAGATGGTCGACTTTCTTCTTGGACAACAGAAAGGTTTCACCAAGTTTCCATGTTTCCTCTGTATGTGGGACAGCAGAGCACGAGACAGACATTGGGTTCAGAAGAACTGGCCTATTCATGATACTCTTGAAGCAGGCATGCCAAATATCATAAAAGACCCAATTATAAACAGATAAGATCATCTCTCTTCCTCTTCACATCAAATTAGGTTCGATGAAGCAATTTGTCAAGCCACTGGAAACCGAAGGTAAATGTTTCTAACACATCATCACAGCTTTACCAGGGTTATCATTTGAGAAGATCAAAGCAGGTGTTTCTGATGGCCCACAGATTCGGACTCTAGTTTGTGATGATCAGGTTGTTGCTAAAATGACCGCTTTAGAGAAGGCAGCATGGTTATCCTTTGTGGCAATCATTGAAACCTTCCTTGGAAACAATAAGAAGGAGAACTACAGTGAACTTGTAAACAGAATGCTTCTCGCTTTTCGTGATCTCAGGTGTAACATGAGTATAAAGCTTCATCTTTTGAACATCTACCTTGATAAGTTCCCTGACAACCTGGGGGCTGTGAGTAATGGAGAAGGAGAACGATTCCGCTAAGACCTAAAGATCATGGAAGAACACTACCAAGGATGCTGGAACAAAAGTGTGATGGCAGACTACCGCTGGATCATTAAACAAGATTGCCCAGATGAAGTGTACAAACACAGAAGTTACAAATGCAAATTCCTTTCTGAATAAAATAATCATTCAGATAAAACCGATGTTTTCTAAGAAACGTTATCAGAAAATATGGCACAACCAACAAAAGTGTAATATACTCTATAATCACATTTTAATGTTGTCTCTTTTTCTTTAATAAATATGCATAAATGAGTTTCTTGCCGGCTTAAGATTAAATTGAAAAAAAAATTTGTGGCTGATATTGCAATTTCCAATAATAACAAAAAATAAAAAATGTAAAGAAAAATGTCAAATAGCATAAAATATGTAGCTTGCAGTAAAAAACCAACTTCAGATTTGAAATCTGCACACTCAAATTGACTATAAGAAGATCTTTTTTTTAACGCAACAAAATGAGTATTCCCAGTGTTATGTTACAATAATTATTCGTAGGAAAAAGTTATACATGCTGGTTCTTCATAAGTCTCAAATTAGGCTCTTAATATCTGTGTGTGGACGGCACCCTTTGGTTAGTCTGGACGATTGTCAAGTTTAGTCGTTAACTAAACCTAAGTCTGAGAGTCAGTTTCTCAGCAACGTGGCATACAGTTTGGTCATCATCCCTAAGTTTGAGGGTCAGTCTTTGAACAACGTGCGATCCAGTGAGGAGCAAAGCAGAAGCTCTCAGCCTAGTCCAGTTATGTCTCTCTCTCTGTCTTCTAAATCTCAGTCTGACTGTCTGGAGCTCCCAATGCACAGATCTATATTGAGAATTTGTTGGTGGATGACTCTGCCTCTGTACCAAAAGAATTCAACTCAATTCTTGACAACACAATATTCAAAATGATACTGATTTCATGAAAATCTGTCGTCTCTGTCGAATGTTTTAGGCAGACATACATACATACATACATACATACATTTAAACAGACAGGTGAGATTTATATTGTAGAAGAAAATACAACTTTCTTATATATGGGTCGTGGAATTGCATTCATCTGTAGAAGATCCAGCTAATTTTCATATTCTTTTAAACATTCATTTAAATTAATTCCTGATTATTTCTTCCGGTTTTCTTATGGGATGATCATCTTTAGTTAACTATTACATTTAAACAGACAGGTGAGATTTATATTGTAGAAGAAAATACAACTTTGTTCTATATGGGTCGTGGAATTGCATTCACTAGAAAAATATTTAGCTAATTTGCATATTCTTTGAAATATTCATTTTAATTAATTCCCTATTAGTTTTTTTCGGTTTTCTAATGGAATGATCATCTTTAGTTAACTATTACGTGTAATTATATTCATGCAGATATTCTACATGATTTATACTTGCATAATATTTGCGTAAAAAGTTTCTAATTAACACAAACCTCTTTCCATATATATTTATGTATACATATATTTATTTTTGTTTAAAAAATGTTGCCTACCAAACTCTTCCTAGCGTTTTTAGTTTACAGACATGAAACTTCATATATATATATATATATATATATATATATATATTAGCATGGTTGCCCGGCATTGCCCAGGTATTTGGAGATGTATTGTTGAGCAAAAAAAAAAGGGAAAAAAGCGGTAAATTTTTTTAACTTTGGCCCCTATTATGACCCCGTAAAATTGATTGTTTTGGGCTCAAATCAAGTTATTAAGTTAGATCCATATCCAAGGAACCTATATCTAAAATTTCAAGTGTTTAGATCCAAAATTGTCAGAGGAGTTTGGTAGAGTTCTTAAAGGTCAAATCATTGAACTTTGACCCCTTAATCGCTAAATTTCTGGCCGAAAACTGATCACATCGATTTTCCCAAATCTCAGTACCCTGTATATCAAATTTCGAGTCTGTAGACTTAAAATTGACAGAGTTATTTGGTAGGGAAATGTACACACACAGACACACAAACACACAGATACACAGACACGTTCAGTTTTTATGGATATATAGATAGATATGGTATTTGAACCCATACGGAACTTTTTATTTGGGTTTTAGCCTGGGAAAATCGTTGCAAAAGTGTGAAAAAAAAAAAAAAATTTTTAATGAAATTTGCCAAGTGAAGGTCGAACGCCGGCATTATGAATATGCATGCATAACGTAGTAGCTATTGGTTCACGTTTTAGTTTTTAGCCTTGCAGCAAACATGTTTTCCTAGCTCAGTCACTCACAGCAGAGTCAAAGATAAATCGTAAGCTAAACATTTTGGTTTCGATTCTTGGTGGTGACGCACAAGTCTTCTTTTTTTTTTTTAATACTTTTAAAATCATTACTATATATTGGGTTCATTATAATATAATAATAAATACGAAATTTGCATTAATCAAAATATGATATTTAAGCGATTTTTACGACCGGGCAACGCCAGGCGCCCTACTAGTTTATAAATATATACAGAAATTACATTTCATTGGCGAGGGAGTGAGAAATAAATAAACAAACAAAAACCAACAAAAATTGGTTAGTAAAACCCTCCCAACCCTTTCTAAATAATAGATCGCCCACTGTTTTCTGGTTTGCCGAAAACAAGCAGGTCAATCTCTAAGTGGGAGTAGGATCTAAGTGTGAGGAAAAAGAAGGAGGGGGTTGTAGAATGGATGGAGTCCTCCCAAGCTGAGTGAAAATGGGGGAGACTTAGATTCTAAGGCAAGAAAAAGTGTATTTTAGAGTTTCAGAACAAAAGTCGATTGGAAAGTATTTAAAATATCACCCTACTTTCCTACAATTATTTCTATTCCTATCAACCTTTAAAGGCTGAATTGTCTCCTCCCTCTTATAAAAAAAAACCGCCTATCTTCTGTTCAAAACAATACTGAAAAAGAAAAGACTATATCAGCTTCGTATGCCTTGTGTAGGTTTTAAATTTAAGCTGGACACACAGACAACAACTCGCAGAATGGAAAATAATGCATGTATAAAATATAAAATATATGGATTCAGTTAGGTACAATAATAGAAGTCCATGTTGAGTTTGAAGCAAGTGGTAAGTGAGTTAACAAACCGCTATGTGTTCAAATATCAACTCGCAGCTAAGTGTCGCTCTTAAATATACGTGAACTGTAGCCACATGTTCAAACCACGTCACAACACTTATATATGATGGACAAGCTAGAATATCAGTCGTCTGTTAAGTCCTTTAATAACGGGAATAAAAAAAATGGTCTCCAAATCAAGCAAAAAACGTACTGTCATCGTAAGAACGGCTGAAGTTATGAGCCTATGCTATTACTTAGATTTAATTTACCTCTGTTACTAATAGAGATTTGGCATCCGTTTGTTCGAAAACTATACTATTATTTCTATTAATGTACTGCTATTTCTAATTTAAGACAAACAGATACCAAATTATATTTATATGCATAAACATACACATTGCTGATGCACCTGTAGGAGTATAGGGTAAAGCTAAAAACAATCTAGCATCATCGTTTCATCCTTTGATGCACTTGTTTTACTAGGGTGGGTTGAGGGGTCACCGATAATTGTTCGACAAGATACACCTGAAGAAGGCCAGACGTTATATCAACCGAAACGATGTGAAAGTCATACTCAAGATGAGAACAGTAGTCAGATGAATAATAATACAAATTTTACTATTAATTCACCATTAATCTCAAACCCAAAATTATTTGCTATTAATTTACTATTGTTCTCAACTCCAAACTTATTTACGAATAATTCACTGTTAATCTCAAACCCAAAATTATTTTTATACAAATTTACTATTATGCTTAACTCCAAGCTTATTTACTATTAATTCACTATTAATCTCAAACCCAAAATTATTTGCTATTAATTTACTATTGTTTTTAACTCCAAGCTTATTTACTATTAATTCACTATTAATCTCAAACCCAAAATTATTTGCTATTAATTTACTATTGTTTTTAACTCCAAGCTTATTTACTATTAATTCACTATTAATCTCAAACCCAAAATTATTTGCTATTAATTTACTATTGTTCTCAACTCCAAACTTATTTACGAATAATTCATTATTAATCTCAAACCCAAAATTATTTGCTATTAATTTACTATTGTTTTTAACTCCAAGCTTATTTACTATTAATTCACTATTAATCTCAAACCCAAAATTATTTGCTATTAATTTACTATTGTTCTCAACTCCAAACTTATTTACGAATAATTCACTGTTAATCTCAAACCCAAAATTATTTTTATACAAATTTACTATTATGCTTAACTCCAAGCTTATTTACTATTAATTCACTATTAATCTCAAACCCAAAATTATTTGCTATTAATTTACTATTGTTTTTAACTCCAAGCTTATTTACTATTAATTCACTATTAATCTCAAACCCAAAATTATTTGCTATTAATTTACTATTGTTTTTAACTCCAAGCTTATTTACTATTAATTCACTATTAATCTCAAACCCAAAATTATTTGCTATTAATTTACTATTGTTCTCAACTCCAAACTTATTTACGAATAATTCATTATTAATCTCAAACCCAAAATTATTTGCTATTAATTTACTATTGTTTTTAACTCCAAGCTTATTTACTATTAATTCACTATTAATCTCAAACCCAAAATTATTTGCTATTAATTTACTATTGTTCTCAACTCCAAACTTATTTACGAATAATTCACTGTTAATCTCAAACCCAAAATTATTTTTATACAAATTTACTATTATGCTTAACTCCAAGCTTATTTACTATTAATTCACTATTAATCTCAAACCCAAAATTATTTGCTATTAATTTACTATTGTTTTTAACTCCAAGCTTATTTACTATTAATTCACTATTAATCTCAAACCCAAAATTATTTGCTATTAATTTACTATTGTTTTTAACTCCAAGCTTATTTACTATTAATTCACTATTAATCTCAAACCCAAAATTATTTGCTATTAATTTACTATTGTTCTCAACTCCAAACTTATTTACGAATAATTCATTATTAATCTCAAACCCAAAATTATTTGCTATTAATTTACTATTACACTTAACTCCAAACTTATTTACTATTAATTCACTATTAATCTCAAACCCAAAATTATTTTTATACAAATTCACTGTTAATCTCAAACCCAAAATTATTTGCTACTTATTTACTATTGTTTTTAACTCCAAGCTTATTTACAACTTGCATTTCTGCTCGGCTTTGCTCAGGCCCTATGTACTGTTCATAACTTGCCCTATGTGTGAATACACCAGGACAGGTATTACACAACATATGTATTAAAATAATTGTACCTACCCTAGGACAGGAAATTTAGAGCACGTCTATGGAAAAAATTTCCTTACTTAGGGCAGGTTATGTATAACATATATTTAAAATAATTTACAAAATTTTCTGTTGTGCTAACTTTTCTCTAGGTCACAGGTAAGAGTTTGTTTGTTTTTACATCAGAGTTCTACAGTGAAGAAGCACCTTATTTCTTATATAAATGTCATACTACTCGAATATAATTTTCCGTTTTGATAAATTATGTATGCCACAGGTAAATTTTCTTTGTTTTTAATATGGTTGCTATACTGCACAAGTACCTTATTTCCTGGGTAGGATACTGTACAAACACCTTCTTTCTAATTAAAAAAATGAAAGAACTCGATACTTTTAAGTAATTTTCTGTTGTGCTAAATTTTTTGTGTGTCTAAAGAATTTTTTTTTTTTTTCATGTGAGTTCTATAGTGGAGAAGCACCTTATTTCTCATTTAATAGTCATACTACTCGAATATGTAATGTGATTTTCGGTTTTAATAACTTTTATACACGTCTAAGGTAGGATTTTCTTTGTTTTTGCATATGCGTACTATACTGCGCAAGTACCTTATTTCTTGGGTAGAATAATGTAAAAGTACCTTAATTCTAATGTAAAGATTAAACTACTCGATTTTACATACTATTCTGTTGTGCTAACTTTTTCGTGTGTCATAGGTGAGAGTTTGTTTTTACATTAGACTGTAATAGTGAAGAAGCACCTTATTTATAATATAAATGTCATACTACTCGAATATATTCCATGATTTTCGGTTTTGATTACTTTTATGTACGTCACAACTAAAATTTCCTTTGTTTTTTTCATATGAGTACTATACTGTACAAGTACCTTGTTTCCTGGATAGGATATTGCACAAGTACCTTTTTTCTAATTTAAAAATGAAAGAAATCGATACCTTTATGAAATTTTCTGTTGTGCTAAATATTCTATACGACAGGGATAAGAATTTGTTCCTTTTTCCATCTGGGTGCTATAGTGAAGAAGCACCTTATTTCTCATATGTAAGTCATACTACGCAAATATTTAACGTGATTTTCGGTTTTAATAACTTATGTACGTCACAGAAAATATTTTCTTTGTTTTTTCATGTGAGTACTATACTGCACAAGTACCTTATTACTTGGATAGGATTTCTTATACACATAGATACATTAAAAAGTAAGTGATCATTGTATGTGATTTTTGGAATATGACATCTATACAATATATAAACATACAATACATAAAATTCATAATGATCAGTTAATTAATTTAGGAGTGAATCCAATACACACAAATATATAAATATATGCATATAATTAAAATTCATAATGATCGGTTAATTAGTTTATGAGTGAATCCAATACATAGAAATATATAAACATATACACATAATTAAAATTCATAATGATCGGTTAATTAGTTTATGAGTGAATCCAATACATAGAAATATATAAACATATACACATAATTAAAATTCATAATGATCGGTTTAGTAGTTTAGGAGTGGATCCAATGCATACAAATATATAAACATATGCACATAATTAAAATTCATAATGATCGGTTAATTAGTTTAGGAGTGAATCCAATACAAAATGCCATTACTTGATCTATTTACGTGATTTTTGGAATATAGCAAATAAGCGATATACAATATATCAGATATACTTGGAATATGACATTTACTTTACGAACATCAGAAACATTCTTCTGTATTTTTTTAAATAAAAGTGTTCTTGTGTAATTATTACATAATAAAATTTAAAAATCAAGAATATCGAAATGTAAAAAAAAAAAAAAAAAAGAAATGGTAGAACTCGAAACCGTAACACTGGTGTTAGTAATCAGTTATGCTATACACTGCTCCAAAGGAACAACTATTTAAAGAATGTTATGAAATGTCTCTTTTACACAATGTACGTATGCGCACAACGGCGCCATTGTGTTAGGCTCGTCAAGTTGTCATTTCTTTCAATTTTGAACCCTTTTTTTAATCCCTTAGCAATTGTTTAAAACGATTAAACACCTCTAATAAAATTGTGCACCAAAAATGCAATCTTTTGAGCTATTGTACGCCGTCCAACGACCATCCATCTGGGAGGAGATACAATTTGAAAAACAGACACACACACACACACACACACACACACACACATAGTGAGATTTATATATTAGACTTTATTTCTTCAGGTCCCCTGAACAAGTAAAATTAACAAGGCTTTTCTTCATAATCAAATCAATAATTCCTTCAGAGTTTCTCTTGAGAAAAAACAAGACATTTCTTATCAATCCCCTTTCTTTTACAACTTTTACAATTAACACAGTTCTAACTCTTTTCTTCTTCTCATTTTCCTCCTCAATCAATAATTCCTTTTTATCATCCAAAATAATTCAGAGGTTCTCTTGAGAAGAAACAGAACTTTTCTTGTCAATCAATCCCCTTTCTTTTACAACTTCTACAATCAATTAACACAGTTCGAACTCCTTCTCATTTCCCTCTTCAACCTTTTCTTTTTTTTCCTTTCTTTTTCTGCCTTTTCTTTCTCCTCTTTCCTACCGTCTGAATTTCAACCCCCGATACATAGCCACACTAAACTAGCCCTCACTACACAGCCAGACTAAACTAGGTTTCATTACATGGCAAGCTCGCACTACATAGCCAGACTAAACTAGTCCTCAATGCATGGCCAGAATAAACTAGTCTTCAATACATGGCCAGTCTAAACTAGTCCTCAGTATATGGCCAGACTAAACTAGCCTGCACCACATGGCCAGACTAAACTAGTCCTCAGTACATGGCTAGATTAAACGCCCTCACTACACAGCCAAACTAAATTAGCCTGCACTACATGGTCAGACTATACTAGCCCCTGATACATGGCCAGACATAACTAATCCTGGATACATGGTCAGACTAAGCTATCCCTCGATACATGACCAGAGTAAACTATCCATTGGTACATGACTACATAGAGCTAACTAGCCTTCACTACGTGGCCAGACTAAACTAGCCCTGATAACATGCCCAGACACATCTAGTTCTTGATACATGAGACACTGCTAGCCTTCGATACAGGGCCAGACTAAACTAACCCTCACTACACAGCCAGATGAAACTAGCCTTCACTACACGGCCAAACTAAACTAGCCTGCATTACATGGCTAGAATAAACTAGTTCTTGATACATTGCCAGACACAGCTAGCCCCCATTACACAGTCAGACAAAATTAACCCTAACTACATGTCAAACTAAACTAGCCCTTGATGCATAGCCAGACTTAACCAGACTTAACTACTTGGCCAGACGTAACTAGACTTCGATACACAGCCAGATTAATTATCCCTCACTACATGGCCATCCTATCAAAAGGTGATCAAAACGAATGCTCATTTGAATTTTGTTTTGGGTGCCAAGATACACCTATACATATTAACATTGTGTCATAACACCTACGCAGTTAACAGTCTTTTTTTTTCTTCTCATCAGTTTGTTCAAGCCAGGGATAGAGTATCCTACTGGATGCCAAACATTCACCTGCTAACTCAGATATTCCAACCAAGAGATCTTTTTAAGATTCTGACAATTATTTGAATCTCTCTTGCACTTTGTTCACCATATTTGCCGAGTAGTTTTTGAAATTCTTTTTCAGGGGTCCAGTTGCTCCTATGATAACTGGAATGATGGAGATCTTCCTAAGATTCCAGTTTCTTTTCATGTCGTACATAAGACATTGGTATTTCGTTATCTTTTCTCTCTCAATCCTGTTTAACCCAGCATCATTGGGGACACGAACTTCTAATAAGGTTGCTTCTTTCTCCTTCTTGTCTCATATCACTATGTCAGGTTTTATGGCTCCGTTTTCTAGGTACGTAGCTATAGAAATTGGATAGTTATAGTGGATAGTGTATGACTTATTTCCGATTATCTATAAGAGTCCTGGCTGAACTAATCCTGAAATCACTTTGCATGCTGTTGCTCAGCACATTCTTCCAGTTTTTTGCAATGGAAGTTCCTTGTGTATTATTGGCGACTCTTTTGGACTATTTCTTTAGCAAACTTGTTTTCTGATTCTGTCTTATTTCTTAGCCCAGGTTTCAATGTGCATGGATTCAGAATTATCGTTCTGTTTGTGCCAGCATCTTGTTATGATTTATGTAATTACCTACACCGTTTGGTATGGGTGAAAGAAAGTTGGATGAAGAAAATAAAACGTTGAAATGTTATGATTAGGAAAGAAAGTAGCATTTACCTTCGATTACAAAGTTTGTTTCATTATTTGGCAGTCTCATTCGCACAGCTTCCACAAAGAGACTGATTTGAAAAACCTTTGTTTTTTCTCTCAGTAAAACATGACGTCATTTATCATATCCTCATATCTCTGTTTTGTCTACAGCATTTGACCTACTGACCCCTGCCTCAACTTTACATCACTCATCTCTGAGAACGATTCTGTTTACAGATTAAGATCATCATGACAAGCACTCAATGTGACTGTTGATGTATGGTCTTTAATATGTAATCGACTGATAAAGGTAATAGATTTCCATATTTTACTCTTTTGCAAACTTTGTGATTAAAAATTAGTACAAACCTGATTTTGTACAGCATGCAGTGGCTGTGTCAGGCGATGAGAACAAAGAAAGAAAAAAAATGACCGTTGCTTTTACTTATGAGACGTTAGGCCATCTAATATCCATATGAAAGACATATGGTTTCAATAAAAAGCCTGTTGGTCAGAGAGGGGGTATTCTTTAGGCAGAAGTGAGTTTTGTTAGATGTGTATTGAATTTTGATGACGAGAATTGTGAGAAGGAGAAGAATAGTTAACATAAATTGTTGGGAGACTGCAGAATATTTTGCAACAAATTTAGTAAATAAAATCTATTTCTAATTTACTATATTAAGCTGGTATAGATCTGATAATTATGTGCCTTTTAATTTGTTGTGCAAGTATAGTTCTTATGAATGGGGATGTTGACCAATATGCGTTTGTACATATGTAGCACATGAATGACAGAACTAGTGGAAGAAATAAAGATACTCACAGTTAACTCAATGCAGACATTTGATTTACAAGAAGGCAACACATTGAAGCAGTCTTAGTCCGCTATTACCTGAGTTTCTGTGTCAAAACTATCACAGACAGAAGTAATATATCTACATCTTCATTTAACCAGATTCAAAGTCATCCTTTTGTTGTTTTGTTGTTAGTGGTCCTGTTCTTGCATCTCCACACAAGAACTCACATAATAGAGATGAAAGGAGCATAAATCCGCCTGAAACAGAAAAGGAATTAGCTCCCCTTGATCTGTTATCCTAATACACATGAAAAAAAAAAAACATGTTTTTCTAGTATCGACATGAAACTATTTCAAGTGGTGAGAGGGATCGAGAAAGCAAATGGCAAGTGTAATGCATGGAAAACTTTAGAAAAGAAAATAGGATTTCTTTGGTTGATTGCGCAATGAAATTTTTAATTGAAGAAATAGATACCTATTTTCTCTTTCTGCTTTGGGTAACTTGATAATTTGCTACACAAGGCATCAAGTTACCCAAAATACCAACCCTTCTGTTTAAAAAAAGAAAAGGGATGAACATTCTTTGTCCAACCTTAAGATTTCAAAATATCAGATCTACACTTCCCCATCTTCCACACAGAAAAAAAGAATCCCAACAATTCCATGCAAAAGGACTTGACGAAATTTCAAAGATATTTTAACATATGGGCGAATCACTTCCCCAAAATGGCCCCTCCTAAATCCTTTACATTAACTCTTAGTCATATCATATGTGATATGCTGAGTGTTATGTGACTACCGTGTGACAAGAAATCACCAGGCATCAGCCCCCCCCCCCATTCGAGGTTAACCATATATTCGGATGGGCGAAAATGTTTTTTTTTTTACTTGACAATCTTGGTTTTTCTACAAAGAATAAAGTTAAACTTTTCCCCAAAACACACAAAAAATCTATCCATCTATATATCTATAAAAGTGAACGCGTCTTTATGTGTGTCTGTGTGTGTGTGTGTGTGTACATTTCCCTATGCAATAATTCTGTCAATTTTAAGTCTACAGACTCGAAATTTGATATACAGGGTACTGAGATTTGGGAAAATCTTTGTAATCCGCTTTTGGCCAGAAATTTGTCTGTTCAGGGGTGAAAGTTAAACAGTTTGACCTCTGAGAACTCTACCACCAAACTCCTCTGCCAATTTTGTATCTAAACACTTGAAATTTTAGATATAGGTTATTTGGACATGGATCTAACTTAATAACTTGATTTGAGCCCAAAACAATAAATTTTAAGGGGTCATAATAGGGGTCAAATTAAAAAGAATTGACTGCTTTTTTTTTTTTTTTTTTTTTTGCTCAACATACACCTCCAAATACCCGGGCAATGCCGAGCACCCATTCTAGTATATCTACAAAAGTGAAATTTGTGTGTGTGTGTGTGTGTGTGTGTGTGTGTGTGTGTGTACATTCCCCTACCAAATAACTGTCAATTATTGAGATTTGGAAAAATATTTGTAATCGGTTTTTGGCCAAAAATTTGGCTGTCAAGGGGTCAAAGTTAAACGATTTGACCTTTGAGAACTCTACCAAACTCCTAAACCAATTTTTGGTCTAAACACTTGAAATTTTAGATATAGATTATTTGGACATGGATCTAACTTTTTAATTTTTTTGAGCCCAAAACAATAAATGTTAAGGGGTCATAATTGAGGTCAAGTTTACAAAAAAATTGACCTCTGCTCAGTCAATTTTTGGTCTAAACATTTGAAATTTTACATAAAGTGTATTCAGACATAGGGCATGCTTTTTAATCGTTTTTTTTTTTTTCTGAAAATTTCGCTTCTAAGGGGTCAAAATTCAAAAGATTTGACCTTTGCTGTCTCTAGCAAACTATTAAGCCAATTTTGGGTCTAAACATTTGGAACTTTACATAAAAGGTATTCAGACATGCAGCAAGCTTTTTAATCAGTTTTTCAGCGAAAATTTGGCTGGCAAGAGGCCAAAGTTTACAAAGTGGACCTTTGCAGACTCTACCAAACTCCTCTGCCAATTTTGGATCTAAACACTTGAAATTTTAAATGTAGGTTACTTGGATATTTTAATTTAATTGGAGCCCAAAACAATAAATGCTAAGGGGTCAAAATTGGTGTCGAAGTTAAAAAAAATGACGTCTGCGGTCTCTACCAACTTTTCTCTATCATAAAGTTATGAACAGTACATAGGGCCTGAACAAAGCCGGGAAGAACTGCTAGTATATCTATAAAAGTGAAATTGTGTGTGTGTGTGTACATTTCCCTACCAAATGACTGTCAATTTTCAGTCTACAGACGCGAGATTTGACATAAAGGGTATTGAGATTTGGGAAAATCTTTATAATGGGTTTTTGGTCAGAAATTTGGCTGTTAAAGGGTCAGAGTTCAACGATTTGACCTTTGAAAACTCTACCAAACTACTCTACCAATTTTGGGTCTAAACACTTGAAATTTTAGATGTAAGTTACTTGGACATGGATCTAACTTTATAATTTAATTTGAGCCCAAGACAATAAATGTTAAAGGGTCAACATTGGTGTCAAATTTAAAAAAAAATTGATCTCTGCGATCTCTACCAAATTACTCAGCCAATCTTTTGTCTAACCATTTGAAATTTTGCATAAAGTGTATTCAGATATAGGGCAAGCTTTTTAATCAGTTTTTGGTCGAAAATTTGGCTGCCAAGAGGTCAAAGTTAAAAAGATTTGACCTTTACGGTCTCTAGCAAACTATTCAGCCAATTTTTTGGTCTAAACATTTGAAATTTTGCATAAAGAGTATTCAGACATGCAGTAAGCTTTTTAATCAGTTTTTCAGCGAAAATTTGTCTGCCAAGAGGTCCAAGTTTACAGAGTTAACCTTTGCAGACACTACCAAACTCCTCCGCTAATTTTGGGTTTAAACACTTGAAATTTTAGATGTAGGTTACCTGAACATGAGTCAAAGTTTTTAATATATGTATATATGTACATAAAGTTATGAACAGTGCATAGGGCCCGAGCAAAGTCAGGCTGAACTGCTAGTATATACATATTTAAACAATTTCAGACATTCATTGTCTTGGACAAGCTATATATCTTTCAACTGGAGCCATGATTTAAGAAACATATAGAAATAAGAAGAACTATTGATTAGTAGTATTTAATAAAAATTGAACCCTTTATTTAATTGATAAGGGTAGTTTGGTCTCATTCTATCAAGTGCTAAGTAATTTGCAATTATATTTTTAGTATCGCCCACACTGAGAATTGAACTTTCAACCTCCAGAAGAGTGTAATGTAAAACTGGATTTGGTCGACCTAGACGAGAGTACCCAAAATGGCCGACCAGGACTGAGATATGACACTTGACCGGATGTAATGGAAGAAATATCTCATGTATTTAATTTAAGCCGTCGTTTCGTATCTTACAACATCGTATCTTACAACATATACAACAAATACTTTATTGTAACTTTTTCTTTAATAATCTATATTTAATAAATATTTATATAAAATTATCAGAATTGAAAAACATTAAATATAGATTATTAAAGAAAAAGTTACAATAAAGTATTTGTTGTATATGTTGTAAGATACGATGTTGTAAGATACGAAACGACGGCTTAAATTAAATACATGAGATATTTCTTCCCTTACATCCGGTCACGTGTCATATCTCAGTCCTGGTCGGCCATTTTGGGTACTCTCGTCTAGGTCGACCCTGGATTTTAACAAGTATTTCATCCATTATATTAGGGTTCTGTTTGGAATATGAGCAAATTCTTGAGTTCGACAAAATAGACCTGAAGAAGGTCATAGGTTAAATCAGTCGAAACGTTTTGAAAATAACATTCAAGATGAGAACAGTAGTCGGAAGAATCCAAATAATATGAATAATCAATCCTCATCTCAAAAATTCAGAGACATAAGATGGTTATCCTCCCAACCGACGCATATATGGAAAGAGGATATTAGTCTTCAACTTTTGAATTGCAAAAGAACGTGAGCAGACATTGATTAAACATTGGAGAATGCGTTTATTTTTTAGGGAAAATAGCAAGCGAATCATAAACCACAAACTGTCAACAATAAATTCCAATAACAAATTTTAACAGTAATATTTTGGGAGGAATGGGGAGTCAAGAGTAGAAAGAAAAACAATTGGGTTAATAAATTAATACATAACTGAAAGAAAAAACAGACTTTTTATCTTTAGTCTTTTTTACTGCTTACTGTAAACTTTAAATTAAAAATACGAAGACATATTTTATGTATTCTTTTCATTCATTTATCGTTTGAATAAACAAATTTTAATTCAATGACACTTTTAAATATTTAGTTACTCCGACTAAAATACAAAGTATACGGAATATTTTCCGACATTATCAATAAATATTGGATTCATTTGTGTTCGCTAAATCTCAAAATATAACCTCTAGAGTTGTAAGTCATGTTTAGTTTCAGAAAAGTTTCCGATGGTTAGATGTTCTATATAAGTCCTGGAGGTGACTGGTTCTCAGTAGACAGAACAGTTTAAATTCCGATAATAAATTATAACGGTAGTATTCATTGGGGGAGTTGAGCGAGGGGGACAGTGTGAAAGAAAAACAATTGGGTAAATAAATTAACACATAACTGAGAGAAAAAACAGACATTTTAAAATAATTTATTTTTCTGCTCACCAGAATTCAGTTACCAAGGTTTATGCGTGGAATTCTTGAGCAACTCGGCTGTTTTCCTTGATTCATCCTGACGTGATTTGAATGGAAATTGTCTACCCTTTTTGATAACATCCGACACTAGGCAGCGCATTTATTAGTATAACTATTTTGAAAGTATACTAGAACGGAATGTTGCCGATAGTTTTTTTTTTTTTTTTTTATGCAAAAGAATGTGGACAGACATTTTTTTTTTTTTTTATATACATTTTTTCCTCTGTGCCAGTTGGCACAGTTTAATATTCAAATTTAAAATCGTTAAATACAATTTAGGCGCGCAGTGCAATTGATTGTTTCGGCGCTTTAAAAAAAATGAAAAATGGCACCCACGCAAATTCCGGCGTGACCTTTATATACCAAAGGTGCGGACCTAGTTGAAAGCACCCCATGTGATGTCTTCCGTCCAATGGAATTCCTCCTAGGACACATTTTAAAACTGGTTTTCTAGAGCTCGTTTGGAGCCGATCAAATCAAATATAAACATGCACAAACACAAAATCTATCTCTTTAGTCTCTTAGCCTTTCGAGCATTCTTTCGTCTCTTTAAACTCTTCCGACTCATTCAACGCTTTCTCATATGGACTTACCACGCGTGCAAACATCAATTATTTCATTTCCACTGCTCCGCGCATTAATACTCTCTTTTAACAGACGAACATTAATATTGTCTCTGTTACAAATTTGAACATTCAAAGAACACAAAAAAAGAGACTCTCCATCTTTCATATGAACTCAAAAAAAAAGAACTCTGAAATATTGAGAACTATGTTTTAACTTGTTATTATTTGTTATTTCTATTCCGGAAATAAACCTCCGTTTGTGTTGCACATAAGATTTCTTATTTTTATTTTTATTATTTGTGGAGGAAGTCAGTTCCCAAAAAAAGGCCAGGCGACCCCCACACCTCCTTCGCGGTATGGGTTCAAGCTTGCCTATCTACTACCACTTTTTTTTTTTTTTTTTTTTTTGCTCAACACACACCTCCAAACACCCAGGCAATGCCAGGCACCCAGGCTAGTCCTTACATAAAATGAAATCCGGAAAATAACGACACTCAACAGAAAACACGAAATGACTGTATCAACATAAAACAAACAATTATTTACGTGTTAAAAATATTAATTCAAATTGTTCCAGTATAAGTCTTTTCTTGTGTTGAATGTTCATAATGAAGGATTAATGAAGTGAGGGGTTTGTGAGAATAGCACAAGGTTTGAAATTACTGATTTTTTTAATGATCAGAATGCCGCACGTGGGCTTAAAGGTTTATGTGGCTATTTTTGAGAACAGTCTATGGAGTCCTGTTGCCATATCTGAGGAGAGTCTTCTCAGAGCACCTTTTCCTAATTTTGTAACATAGCACGGATGTGTGTATGCACAATAATGTCACCGGTAGAGAAAAATCATCATCATCATCATCATCATCATCATCATCATCATCAAGTGGTGTCCTGCCTGGTACAGGCATTGGCAGCTCGGCACTCTATCTCTCTCCTGAGGAATTCATGAATTCATTGTTGCTCATCATTTTTTGATCTTGCCCAGGTATTCAGAATGTCAACGTATGTTTCTTGGTGTCGTCCTTTGATTCTTCTACCCATGATCTTTCCTGTCATGCTAATCTGTTCTGTTCCACTTTTTTCTCTAAACATGGCCCATGAATCTCATTTGTCTTTTTCGTACTGTTCTTATTAGAGACTTTTCTGTGTTTGCCATTTCTAATACCTCCTGCTTTGTTTTCTTTTCTGTCCAGGATATCTTCAAAATTCTCCTCAGGAACCAAGTTCCAGTTGCCTCTAGTATTATCCTTGTGCTGTTGGTTATTATCCAGCACTTACAAACGTATAATAGAACAGACCATACATACATTCAGAGTATTCTGAATAAAGACTTTAAAAAGGTGATCACGTGAGAGACAGTATTGACGTTCAGGATCACATTAGAGATGTGGATGACGTTCAAGAGCATGCTCACGTGAAGGGCATCATAGCAGTAATGAGAGATTGAGGAAATAAATGTTGTTGTGCAACAAAAAGAAAGCGAGTTGAAGTTCTTTTCTATTCTTTGTCCAACTTGATAGGGTCCAAAACCAACTTCGAAATCTAGTGGGCAAACTTCTTTTCTCCTCCCTGCTACTTCTTTCTCACAAAAAAGACATAGCGAGTTTATCCATATCATTATTTTTTTGACAGATACTCAACTGAGCTTCAATCTATGTAAAACATTCACAGCAAACACTCGTCTAGTTACAACCACTGCCAACAATTTTCCATCTGGGCCTAAAACAAAACAGAATATCCATGAGCATTTTCGACTGATACACACCCTCTATCGGTCGTTCTTGAAACTAAAATACACACATTCGCCTCATGGCACTGTCATGCAGAAGTGCCCATTTTTTTTATTGTAATCAAGTACATTTCCATATAAAATGATGAAAAAAAAAACCAATTGTTTTTCAATTTTATATATTTTCTTGTAAATAAAATCATTTTCATTAAATTAAAAAAAAATCAGTGCTTCTACAGAATTGGGACGAGATTTTGTAGTCAATAAATCGAATTTTCAGATAAAAAAAAACAATAGTTTCAACTGATTTTTGTTGTCAATTCTAATAAATTACAATGGTAGTTTCCAAATTATGCACTCGAAATTACCTGAATATTACTGAATTATTAAACAAAACAACCTTAATCGTGGTAGCAGGTGAAAAATTGCCGCCATCTTGTTTAAATCAAAGCGAAAAATTACCCCCCCCCTTTTTGAACACTCCAGTGTCTTACAATCGTTTTCATGAAATTCTATTTTTTATTTTCTTAAATAAATAATTTTCGACCCTATCGACTTTCATAATTTTTGGATATAATCATCTTAAAAATACAAGGAATACATAGATACTACTGTTTTCATGTAAAATTCAGTATTACGATTTCCGAAATTTCGTCCCAATAGTGTAGAAGTGCCAAAAAACCTTTATAAAAAAAAGTTTTTTTTTAAGAGGTAAACATTAATCATTGGCTAATCGAAAACAATTTGTTCATTGTTAGTTATTCGAAAGATCAACGACTTTGTGCTGTTTCTTATTTTATTTTTCTAAGACACACACACATTAAAAATTTATAAATTCATTTGCGCGGAAATTACAGCAGTCACCCACACCAAACATCTGGGGTCAAAAAGCAGGATCCTTGAGAAATGGCCAACATAGCTGAAAGCACTTTTTTTTCTTTTTTTTTTTTTTTTTTTTGTCAAAAATATTAATTTTTGCCCAATCAGGGCTCGATTTAAAAAAACTTTTTGCAAGCCTCTGGGAGCCGCTAAAGAAATATAAAAGGCACAGAGAACCGACACCAACAGCAATGCTTGCTGAGTGAAATTCAGTAGCTGAAATGACAGCTTTTCTTGCACGTCAAAGAACATTGCTTGACTCTCTTTCTCTTAATTCGCCACAACACATAGACTCTTTCTCTCATGCTTTCAAGTCTTCACCTTCTTCCTCCCTTCATCCTTTCATACCGACGGCCACCTTGGCGCATACTGAAAAGTAATTTCTTTTCTTTTAACGAAAATAAACAAAAGTTTACTTTACATTATTTGACAGTGTTTTTCTTTTTATTTATTTATTTCAGGGGATTTATGCAAGTCCCCAGCAATTTCTTATTGGCTACTTGAATTTTTTATTATAATTAAGAACATTTCAATATTTTCTTGTAAATAAAATCATTTTTTATTAAATTAAAAAAAAAAAAATCTTTATAAAAAAGGTTTGTTTTTAAGTAGGTAAACATTTGTCATTGGCTAATCGAAAACAACTTGTTCATTGTTGGCTAATCGAAAGATCAACAACTTTTTAGTTTTTATTTCATATTTTGTCGCTATTAGCTACATAACTAACATCCCAAATCATTTATTTCAAAATATGTTGTTGTTTTTTTGTCTTAATCAATGGCAGTTATCTCCCTTTGATAATCCACCTCTTAAACAGCAGCGCCTCCATGTGTGGTGAAGAATAACATCTTTCCAGAGGTAACCCTGTTAATATGTATGGGCACAGAAAAAAACACGGCTGATCTAGAGGAGTAAATCTTGATAAATTATTCTGATACTCTTGTGGCATCCAACAAAAGTGTGCTAGCGAATCGGAGAACAACATAGTTATGCGGATGATTGGACAAGCACAATACCTCAGTAAGCAGAGACATGGCCTATTAATATTAGTAGGCCACGAGCAATATGGTGTCTCAACAATATTCCTAATGAACCGCCCCCTTAAGTAAACACTTCATCAAATCTCCACACTAACGTAATGTACTTGCAATAACCCTTATCCCTGAGTGGCTTCCGGGCCTTGATAAGTGGTGATAACTGTGTAAACAAAAAAATATATATATATACTTGTCCCTTTGGAGGAGTTAGTGTTAGAAAGGCATCGAGCCATATAAAATTTTTGCCTCAAACTATACCCGTTCTTTTGAGAATTTTATTTTTAATCCTGGAAAATGCCATCAAGCAGTGCCAGGAGGAAGGATGGGGTTTGGCTCCTTTTTGCCTTTATGGAGTAGAATGCCTACATTTTTTTACCTAGTGTGACTGGCATCATCATCATCATTACTATTCCCGCTGTCTCCTTCCTCTCTACAGCAGTCAACTTCCTTGCCCCGACAGGAGTGAGGGGGGGGGAGGAGGAGCTTTTTTCCCCATTTGCTTCAGTTTCGAGTTAGCCAGCATCAGCAGAAGATACTGGGCTTCAAGCCCTGTCATAAATCTTTTTTTTATGTTAAACATAACGTTGACATTACAATTACATTCCCAGTTAATTATAAGACACTGAGGCTTTACCAACTTTTTTTTTAACAAAGAAGTCACCATTTCTCAAGGCCCAAAGGCTACTCGAGGATAAAGGTTAAAGAGTGTATAGTAGTCAATGGAAAAATGTATTCGTTAGTAGTGTAAATTTGGTAAATTGGATTGCTTAAGGGGAACGGTTCATCAAGAACTTGTTTATGTTGGACTTGAAGACGACCATATTGTAGTCAGGTGGAAAGCAGGAAGATGGAAGGTGTGCAGTTCTTAGAAAGAAGCTTTGTTCATGGAATCTACGTTTAGGTTTAGGCACAGATAAAGAGTGGGGGAAATTATTGATAGTGTTTTCAGCTAGACAAGTGTTTCTCGTGAATGTTTGGTGAGGGGGGAGATCATAGATTGGAGCTCAGAGGAACACATGATAGAGTTCAAAATAGACTTCATAGCCTCATAGGAGATGTCCTTTTCTCTTCCTTGCAACCTTTATCTCACAGAAGAGATGTTGCGAGTTTGTCTCTGATGTATCGTTATTTTCATGGAAAGTGTTCGAATGAGCTTCAATCTATGGTCCCCCCTCGCCAAACTTTCACAAGAAACACTCGTCTAGCTGTAAACACTATCAATAATTCCCCCCACTCTTTATCTGTGCCTAAATCTAAACGTAGATTCCATGAACAAAGCTTCTTTCTTAGAACTGCACGCCTGTGGAATTGTCTTCCGTTTTCCTGCTTTCCGGCTGACTACAATATGGTTGTCTTCAAGTCTAACGTAAATAAGTTATTGATGATCCGTTCCATATAAGTTATCAACTTTACCAAATTTTCATTACTAATGATTACTATAATGTCCAATTTCTACTGTACACTCTTTAACCCTTATCCTTGAGTGGCCTCTTGGCCTTGATAATGTGGTGATGCCTATGTAAAAAAAAAAAAAAAAAAAAACAATGATAAAGCAGAAACAGGCACACAATATCTCTTCTGGGAGAAAGAGGTTGCAGGGAAGAGAAAAAGACATCTCCTACAAGGCTACGAAGTTTATTTTGAACTCTTGTCAAGGCAGGATAAAATCTTTCCAGCAGCTCCTGCCCAGATATGGCAACAATACTCCATCCTTGGATGTACCTGGCTCTTATATAGGCAGAGAATTGCATCAGCAGGAGAAGATATCTATTGGATCGATAGAAGAATCTCACCATTTTTCCAACAACCTTGGCAATGGGTTTGATGTACGTGTTCCATTTCAGAGGGACTCCAGTATTAATACTATAAGTTTCTTATTTCTGCCCATCAACCACTACTCTTATGAACCTATCAGAGAGAAATGATTTAATAATTAAGACGTTTCCAGCTATGGTATAGCTGGAGATCTTGTGAAGTAGACCTTTATGCTATACCCTATCAAATGCCTTAGATATGTCTAGAGCAATTGCCCTAGAAAGGAAGCCTCTATTGAGAGATTCACTAATCCTATGAGGTATAACCATAAGCACATCTGCTGTAGATCTAGCAGAATGGAAACCATGTTGTATGTCACTGAGGAGGTTATTTTTGCTGAGGTGGTTGACTACTTCTCTATTTAACAGATTCCAATAACTTACTCATGATGAACAGGAGACTTATTTGTACTGGGAGGGAGATGAGCGATCACCTGAATTCTTAAATACAGGGCATACTGATGAGATTTTCTAAGGGGTTGAGAAGCAATTCTCCTTAAGCCCTCGCTTAAACAGCTTTGTAAGTATGGGAGCTAATTCTAGGTTCTGGGAAACTATTAGTCTGAAAAAGGACTTACTAAAAAACTGGGATATTTTTCTGGAGACAAAAATTAAATTTGCTGGCTTGTCAGACAAGAAGACAAGCAAATTATAAGTACATGTGTTCTACAGGAAAGAGACTGTCTTGAAAGACAATTCAACTGAAATTCCCTTCTTATAAGGACGTTTTCATTTTAAAAGAAAAGAAAAACATTAGAATCAGAAGATTCTAGAAAATTGAGAGAGCCTCTCAATAAAAAGACTGAAAGGAAAAGAACGTTTTTAAAGACCAATTTTTGCATGTTTCTTACCTTTTGGGATTTTACATATCAAGTAAGACTGTTTTTTGTCTCCTTATTTTAAAAGGGGCAGCG